>NC_090928.1:161637390-162278534 GCF_040938575.1 Ambystoma mexicanum | reverse complement strand
ATACACTCCTTGTTGTGGTTGTCTGGTTTCTGGCATGAGAGACAAAGACTGAGACAGCCCTGCCCGAAACTGGCCTGAATGCAGTGTGTAGTGTTGAATGGCTGGGTACTTGTCCCAATCCACATTCCTTGTTGTGAGTGTCTGAAAGGGAGGAGTGTGGCCTGAATGCACTGTGTGCCTGATTGGCTGACTGACTGCATGAATGCCCTTCTGTGTGATTGGCTGCTGTGTGTGTGCCAGCAGTGTGGATGAGAGACAGAATAGTATATCTGGGGACCTCTCACCACTGGAAATTGTTCAGAAGCATTCAGAAGCTGAGTCTCCACTCAAGAGTAACTGGATTTGCTGATCCTCGACGTCCAGCTGGAAGAAGAAGACTTGCTGTGGCATTTGCTTCGACGGAACTGAAGGTTGTCGACATTGTCGAGGGCTGACCCGAGAGAGGACCTGGCTAGGCGCCCTCTTCCCGTGCTCCGAGGGACCATCGAGCACCGCTGAATCTTCGCCGAAGCGCCCTGGAAGTCAGACCCTCGAAAGGCTGCCGACCCGAGACGGGACCGCCGAGGAGATCGAAGTGAAGCACCCGGACATCGACGCCGTCGAAGTCCATTGCCGTCGACCAGGGTTCGCAGGTCTGTGTAACCGCTGGAGGCCCGTCGGAGTTGTGTTGCCCAGCCGTGGGAACCACTTGACGCCGTGCCGCCGACGATCGGAGCCGTCCGCTCCATTGCCTAAGAACATTCAATCGAAGGACTCTCTCGACCGCATCGTCGACCGCTTATCCTGCCGGAGAAAGTCGAGGACGACCAACGCGCCGAGGAGAAACCTGCCGGTGGGTTTCCCGCCACCCGACGACCCCAAAGACTCGAGCGACTCGACGCCCTTGCTGGGCTCCCGTCTCTACAATCTTTGCGGTCCAGAACTATTGTCATCGAGGTGCCCCGCACACCTCCGCCGTGCAGGACGCCGACGCCCCGACGCCGACGAGCACCGCTCGGACGAAGCTGCCGCCTCTTCGACATCGTTCTACCTCGTTCGTCGACGGACGTTCGACGCCCCGTGCCTCCCGCTTGAAAGGGAAGGCATTCAAGAAGGGCCGTCGATTCCCCGTCGCCGAACCCCGAGGTCTTCGACGTTTCTCTACGCCTCTCGACGATCCGTGACTCCTGCTTAAAAGGGGGTCATTCAAGAAGGATCTGTCGACGCCTCTTCGAAGAACTCGACTCCACCAGGTACATTGGGGGGGTAAAAACATTGTAGGAGAGAATAAGACTATTGAACAATATCTGGACTGGGCTGGTGTTATATCTCTTTATTTTGCAGGTTGCCCAGGTGGGGGGATCTCCACACAGAACTGTGTCCAGTAGCAAGGGCCAGTATTCTGCCTATTGTTTCAACCCTCTGTTATCTCTCCTCTCTCTATTGCTGGTTTCCTTCTTATTGATCTGTGTGCCAATTCTACAGTATTGTGAATGCACTTTAATGAGGTCTAATATTAGTGGTACCACTTTAGAATTGTAGATATTTACCATTGCTGATTTTCCTGAGCACAAAGTGCGTTATTGTGATAAGTGTACATAACCCTTGAATATTAATTATATAAAGACTGTGTTTTCAGTAATACAGTGTGTGGACATTCCTTTGTGGGGGCTTGGGGATACACTGTACTTAAGAACCAGCCTGCATCACCTCCTGAGAAGCTAGGCCTTGATTGCTCGCCCATCGCTACCGTATTAGAGAATCTTGGCTGGGGTCCTCTGTGCCTCCCCTCTACCATATAGAGAGCAGAAGTACAGACCCCCCCACCGGTCGTCTTTACAATAAGTATGTGCGAAAAGTTCTCACACTGGGGTAGGCCTTAAAATACTCAGGTTTATGCATACGCATGACTCTCCGAGAGCAATACAAACCACTATTGGTCTTAGCTGTTAGTGCATTTATATTTCTCTCGTAGCCATAGGTTCGTAGGGCCATTTTTAACATAGATTTCAAACCTAACTTCATAGGTGGAATAATGTAGTCCAGTGTCCATTGCATATAAATTAGTTGTAATACACAAATGATCCCATTGGTCTTCCCTCTAGACTCATGAGTGCTTGGACATAGGGTACAAGGATCGTCTCAGTTTGGAGAGTACATAAATCATGTAATAACAATACTGATTGGCATATGTAGGCTTTGTTTACTCCTGTTAGTTCCAGTTGCAAATAAATGTATTTGATTGGTACACTCTGAGGAAGTCGCAATAACTTGCATAACATTTTGGCCTCAAAGGCAACGAGTCGTTTGCCAAACTTGTGACCCCAAATTGAAACCGCATACATTAGGATTGTGCGTACTTTAGCTGTGTACAATGTCAATATTTCTGCGGCTGAATAGCCTACATTTTTTCCAATGTACACACTCAATGCATTATTTGCCAACATATAGAGATCTTTAACATTCTCCCAATGTGCTTCCCAGCATAATCTCTCATCAACGATAATGCCAAGGTATTTATAGAAAGTTACCTGTTCTAACGTGGTGTTGTTTATTTTCCACACATACTTCTTTGGAGGTTTGTTTACAGGAAAAAACCTTATTTTACTTTTGGATATATTTATGCCTAGCCCGTTATCTCTGGAATATAGGGCCATTGTGTCTAACATGTTTCGCAGGTCTTTCGGTGTGTAGTCCAGAATCAACAGGTCGTCGGCATATGCCAACCAACCTAAAATGACTGAGGTTACTTTAATAGGTATTGCTGAAGAATTGGCAAAGGCTTCCTGCATGTCTGCCAAACAGAGATTGAATAAAATGGCATCAACTATACAGCCCTGTTTTACTCCAACACTCGTGGGCATAAGGCCTGACAGCCGTCCCTTTGCATTAAGGCGAATTAGAACATGTGTGTCATTATGCAATAACATCAACATTCTCAAGAGACCCTGCGGTATATTCCAATTACTCAGTTTATGCCACAGGCGGTTTCTCTGAACCATATCGAAGACCGCTGAGAAGTCGATGCATGTTCCATAGACGTTCAGTTCCATATTAACTCTTGCATGGTCAATCGCAGATGTTAGCAAAAATTGTGAAATGTGCTGGATTTTGCGCGGAAACCTATCTGATTTAAAGGCAGAATTTTCTTTTCAATGATCCAACTTTTAAGTTCAGATAGCAATAAACGTGCAAATATTTTTGATGATATGTCCAACATTGCCAACATGCGTAAATTTAAGGGGTTATCCCAAGCGCCTTTTTTGTGTACGTCCAATATATGGCTAATGTGCCAAGACTGTGAGACTACTCCCGATTCACTGATATGACTGAACAGTAGATGTAAGGCTGCTGCCCAAAGGGAAGGAGCCTGTTTAAATAGTACATTACAGCTGCTGTCAGGGCCCACTGCTCGCGAGTTGTTTAACTTTTCATTAACTACTGTAATGTCTTATACCGCATCACTCCCACTTAGCCTCTGGAATCGGGAAAGTCTCACCAACTTGATCTTCATATCCAAGAGTATTTTTAATGTGGTCACGCCATTTTTCTTCAGGGATGCAATTAATAGGGAGATCTCCTTGTTTCCCAATACGTAATATTTGCCAAATACCTGCGGTATTGTTCTTATATTCAAAGTTAGCAATCTGTTTCCATTTGACCATATCACACTCCCATTTATGTTTCCTCAACCAATCTCTGTATTTTCTTAGTGTTTTTTATTAACGCTGCTGCAGTTGCCTGGTGAGGTATACTCTTGTTTTGGTATATGATTGATTTTATCTCCAATCTCACCAACTTTTTTGGCTTATCATGGCCTTCTCGCAACAAGATTACCTTATTTGACCTCTCTGCATTTGTCTTATAGTCGCGAGCTTCTATCAGTTGTTTTGTATGTTACTCATCAACATTGAGTAATTTCCCAAAATGTTAGAGTTGGGGGTCGAAGTAGAGGTGTTCTCGACTATAAATCGAGGGACAAATTCCACTGCAACCTTATTCGCACAATCTACATTCCAGGGATGTCATTGAATTCTATTGTGTGCCTCATTTAGATATAGTTCGCCATTAGCATCATGTTCTGTCTCAACTGAGAATGAAATCAGGAATTCAAATAAAACACAGAGAGGAAGATGGTTGCTCTCTTCTCGACCCACTGTGCAGAGATATTTAATTTATTGCAAACACTTAGTGTTCGCGAACACATCACTGAGTATTAAACCATTTAATCGTACTAGATCGTAGGGTGGTAAGCACAATTCTCACAGTAGTCCTTGTTTATTAGTTTCAGCCTTTTTAACAACTGCAGATTTGTGACCATTTGAAATATGGCCATCCACCTCTGGTTGTCGAATAATGGCATTGAAATCCCCAACCAACAGTATCGGGTAGGATTGACTGTATTTCATTAAGAGAGATTGCCCAACTTTAACATTGTCTTTAGTCATGCACATATTTGGAGGATCATAAACATTTATTACTATGATTACCAAAGCACCATAAGATGACTTTGTTGCTAGAATTTTCTGTGTTGATTGACTTAACTTTTTGATCGTCCAGGGAGATTTAACTGTCACCAAGAGACCACCTTTAGGGCCCTGAGTAGCAACTTGGTGGACAGTGCAGCAACTATCTAGTTGCACCTCGTTGGTAAGTCATGTTTCTTGGAGCGCTACGATGGTGAATAATTCCATATTTGATCTCAACCCTTCACTACTAAATGGGTGAGAATGCTCTCTTCTGTTCCAAGAATACATTGGGGGACATTCCGAGTGAGGCGGTAAGGGATTAACGGCACCAGTAAAGGTGCCAGAGCCGTCAACCCCTTATCACCTCATTATGAGTTTGCTTGCGGGAACCCGCTAAGGGTGACTGGGTTTACCTTATTTCCAGGGACGCTTATTCCTGCCACATAAGGAATTACACGAACTAGTTATTTCCGGTTATCATGATACATTAATAGAGGGACACCCCGGTATTGCCAAGACAGAGGAAAAGGTGAAACGACAATTTTGGTGGCCCTCTTGGCGAAAAGATGTTAAAGCTTTTGTGATGTCCTGTGGTTTTACCAGGCACCCTTAGCGGGTCCCCCGAGCAGGCCACAGTGTTAACAACGGGCCCGTTATTAGCACCCTCCCCATTCCCTTTGAGCCCTATGGGGGCTCGAATGGGGATGTTCAAGGTCTTGGTTCTCTGAATGTGGAATTACCGGGCCCTCCAAGGTCGGAATGGCCCGGTAATTCCTCATTCAAGGAACCCGGACCCAGTATCCAGTAAGGGAGTAGCCATGCCGCTAATAGCGGCATTGTTATCCCCTACCTCGTAATGACCCCCATTGTTTCTATTGTGCTTTGTCACTGTCGAATTGCTGCAAAGTGGGCTTTGCAGGTGGTGGGTAAAACCATGTTTTAGTGACATGTGAAACAATTTACATTAATTATTCCACTTCAAGAAATTGTATTCTGTAACATTAGAGTTATTTCCATCACTCATTTCATCATGGGGGAATTTTTCTTCAAACCACTCCAGGTGCTTGCCATTTCTGTATAAAGAAAATAATACTGCTATTTCTTACAAGCCATGTAGATACAACAAACTCTTCTGTTTGTGATGTTATCTTTGATGTCCTGGCTGTTAGTCTTAGCAGTGCATGGTGGTGGTGCGAGTTATGGTTGCTTAGCTTACCATAACTGGTGAATTTCTGAGTATTTCGGTTTTACTTGTAACCATAACGTCCCTTTAACAAAGTTTTTTCATTAAATTTGATAGGTTTTTATTAGTAAAATGTTACCATGACATTGCTTTAACATAGTTTTTTCACATTATATATATATATATATATATATATATATATATATATATATATATATATATATATATATATACATATATATATATACATACATATATATATGTATATATATATATCTTTCTATCTGCTACATAACCTGTAATAAGCTTCTCAATAACCATATTCTTTTTTTAAAAATCCATGAATTGCAGCAATCAGCACCTACTCACATCAAGCATCAAATACTTGACATTCTGTGCCTTTAGAAATGTTGTTTTTTGGGAGCAATTTCATTAAAGTTAAAATAATCACATGAGCATTAATAGCAGCACTGTATGTAACTTTTTTCTAAAACAAAGAAAAAGCAGATGCAAAACATTTGTAGAACATTTTAAGTGGCACTTGGTAGGTGGAAGTATAATATGTTGGCAGTGCATGCATACTTGCTAACATAACTCATTCCAATGTGTAGGTGCTTATCCAATCCTCGTTTTTTTTCTCTGCAATCCGGATCTTGCAGTACAATTTCTATGATGGGAAAAGGGGAACGCAAACAAAAGAACTAGGACTACATAAGCACCTACACACTGAAATTGATTATTTTGGTAAGCATGCATGTACTGCCAACATTTTAAACTTACACACACCAAGTATTGCAAATCTTTTCCAGCTACTCTTATTTTCTTTTACATAAATGTTACACTCAGAGCTCCTATGAATGCACAGTGCATTTCTTAACTTTCATGAAAACACTCCTAAAAATGTTTTTTAAACAATCAGCATTTTTCATTTTTCATTCAATACAAATGTCACACTTTCCAACCTCACAAATTACATCCCTGCCACTGCCACCATTCTCCATCTGCTCACTCATATCTGTATACCTCCAAAGTATATACAACACTTCACCTTTCATATAAAGTACTCTTTTTTCCCACCCTCTACTATAACACACTAAACACTGCTGCAACAATCCACCATTGCATTACCACAAGGCCACAGTTTCTCTATTCTTTAAATACACTGCAACGCAATACAAATACATTACACCACAGGGCACTTATTTTTATTAAATCAGTAGCATAAAAATAACCTAGATATGCCCCTTTTCCCTCACACCCATGTTTGCCCTGTCCCTACTAAGATGCGAAACACAAGTACTTCACTCCAATTCTTCTAACAACATAGTTAACACACCTTAGTTCACCACCCATGACACAACTTCATTAAATCTTTTTCCCAATAACTCCTTCTATGGTCATAAATAACACCCTTGCTTACTAAAAGTACTTCACCATTACCACACATTACCACACATACCCACTAACTTTATTTAACAATTACAGGAAAGAAGAGGATTGCAGAAAACAGCTGCCCTTCACATCCTACATAGTAACTACATTAATGTACTATATATATTTCTCTAATTCTAACAATATGCTTCCTTCTATATATAAGCCCAGATTATTCTTTCCAAATCAACAGCTGATTCACTCTTACTTATTATGTTGCACCATCCACACTTTTTTTATTCCCATCTAAACACCACCATTACAACACCCACTGTTTTCCTCAAAACATCATGATGTCCATACTTATTTGATCACACCACCGCTCCTTTGCTCACTAACCCAAGCCCGTCATACCTCTACAGACACTTACTCTTACAACTTTCCCAACCACACCTATTATGCAACTTCACAATCCAACAGCACTCTATTCATCTCTAAATCACACCCACAAATTCATGCCCAACACATGCATATACATTCCACAACTTTGTAAGAGGATTCAATTCAATACTACAGCTAAGTTGATGCCTAGTCTGGGATGCTGAGGAAAACCCTTATTGATGTATTTTTATATTCGGTTCAGTACTCTGGATGACAACCCTTGTATAACACCCCTCTCTTAGAATCCCCCTGACCCCACTGAGCCAAGAAGTAGTTCTGTTTTGCAAGTTTAAAAGGTTTATTTGAGAAATAAAACAAAATATATATATTGAGAAATAAAACAAAATATATATATATATATCACACTTTATAATAAATTAATATCTGATAGTACACTTAGACATATGATGTTGATCAACAATGGGTAATCTGGCACTAGCACACTTCTTTACTATCAATGAGGAGTTAGTATAGGTTGGATAAAGTAGCAAAAATACTTTTATGATTTCAAGGGAAAAGCAATGAGGAATAAAATGCAGTACAGAAATACTGATATGATTTTAGCAAAAGATAAGATAATCACTTTTTCTCTGGCAATTCACCCCCCTCCCCTATGCAATGTAAGAAATGGAAGGAGATGGAAAGAGGAGCACACAGTTCTCAGGAATGCAATCAAATACAATACAAAATTCAGTTCCCCACCAGCAAGCTTAGAGGAAACAGGTAGGAGTTTGAAACACAGGCCCAAGTGCTTTGAATGTGGTGGCAGTGAAGTGAGAAATATGCTGAAAATGCTTTTAATTCCCTTTAGGAGGTTCAGGGTGAGTGAGAGATACTTGGGATGAGCTCAGGCTCACTTTAGCAATGATTCAGGGATGGTTATTAAGAGGTAAACGAATTTTTAGCAAAGGAAAGCAAAAAGCTGCTATCTTTTTACAGGTAAAGAAATCAGGCCAAATTGCAGATCGCGGCAAAATTCGCGAGTGTGTGAATCGTGTAGGAAGTCGGTTCTTGTTGGAAAGTCTAGATTCTAAGCTTTCAGAGGAAAGTTAGATCTCGTTCCTAGCCCAGCCGGTTCCAGAGATACAGACGATTAAATAAAGGTAGATTTTCGGATTTAAAGTAACTCAAAATGACAGGTGACAGCTTGCAGCTGCAGAATTGACAGGTGACAGTTGTGCAGCTTTACAAATGACAGATGACACGATTTCTAGGAGGCTGTTCTACTTAGGTTAAAATAGTTTGGATTAGATTATTTTAACTAAGAGATTGGTTCTGCACAGTTCTGCTAGGTACTCACAATATAAATTTGAAATAGGCCTCGCCACGGATCTCGTCAACACGTCCGGCTGCGGTTCTGTCTGCTCACAGCGTCTGGGTCAGCTCCCCGGATACAGCGGCCTGTGGTTCTCTGGATCTCTGGTCTGCTTTCTGGGTGTCTCCGCTTTCTCTGGGTACAGCACTGCTTCTGGATCTTTCTGGCGCAGGGTTTCAGGCCAGAATCAACAGCTCAGCCCGGCTGTGAATAGTCTGCAAATGATTTTGAGGATGCTGAGGCCTGCTGAGAAGAGTTCTCAGTTTGTGGGTTTAGGCCCTTGCTTTAAGTTCGGAAGTAAAGTTCTGGTCTTTGGAGATTGATGGATTTGAAGTCTGGATCTCTGGATGTGAAGTCGTCGGTCAGCATGCTCCGCAGCAAATGGAATTGAATGTCTCTACCTGTCCCAGCAGTCTCTTTTTATGTGTTTTGGAAAGTGAGTGTGTGCGTTGGTCATAACTAAACCTGCCCCTCTCACTTATCATTGGCCAATTCCTCCTCTCTCCCTTGATTTGGGGAAGGAAATGTGAGTTAGAGTGATGCTGTAGGTTTTATGGTCAGAGGAACGTCCCCTTGTCAGATTGCACACAAATCTATTTCTGACCCAAATACATATTTATCTATGTACCATTTTTCTAATATTGTAGGTCCAGTTAACATATTTTCTGTAGCACCAAACCATCCGATCCCTGTCTTTGTACGATGTTGTGTCCACTGATGACAGAATTCTCCCCTTTTCATCCAGATAACGACCTCTAAACCTTTCCAGATTTTACACAAATGTGCACCAGGGATATGGGTTACAGATGATAAAGTGTCAGATTTTTAACATGCATACATTTGGAGTGAGATCCTATTTTCCGCTAGCAACCCCTCAGAATACACCACAGGGTCCTAACGCCTCTCAAAATGTTCACAGAAAAATCACAAAAATAATGATATTACTTATATAATTCTGACAAGTCCGCACTATGAGTTATCTAACTTTTTAAAATTATGCCCTGGTCAAAAAGGGGTGTGGCTTCCCACATCACAGGGTGGAATAACTGGTTCATCCACTTGCCCCAAGCTCAGCTGCTAGCAGAGGCACTGCCCCTCCCAGTTTCCCCTAAGAGGAAGCCACCTTTACGACGCCCACAATATAACATTTGCCTGAGTCCAGGACAGGCCTTTGTTCAACTCCCTGTAGTCCCCAGCTGCCACTCCCCTTTCAATCAACAGGGCCATGTGACCTCAGGATGCAGCCAGGCCTGGCAGGGAACACAGCTGTTGATCCAGTTTCAACTCCTGTCGGGGGTAGTTGTCAGGCGAATCCAGTTTCATTAAGCCAGGTTTCAGCTAAATGTCACTTTTTGTTCCCAGTTTTCTACATTCAAATCAAACTGACAATTTTTACCTATACATTAAATAATTACTCCCTTCAAGTCATTTCAGAATATAGTTTTACATTGTATCCACCTCTTAGCAAGTCTTTCCTTGGTCTGGTTTTGTTTCATTTGTTCAGTTTTACACAAAAGGCTGGTGGTTTTAAAACGCCGGCTTTCTGATAGTGGTGAGTACTGGTAATGCAACCATTTTTGGGATTAAGAAAATGAATTCCCCACAGTTCTGGGTTGCTTTTGGCAATCAGCATTGCCATTCCCAATGGTTTCAGGCTACTGTGTGTGTAGTCCAATGGTGGTTAGGCAGTGCCCTCCTGTGCTCACAACATAGGCAAAAATGGGTAGCAGCCTATTCTTCATGTTTTCCCTGTGCACTCTCTGGGGAGTTCTGGCCATCATGATGTTTTCCATGCCAGTACTGCACAGTTTTATTGTAGGGCTTAGATGCATGCGTAAAAACATCCCACAACTTTCAAAACCAAATGTTCTTTTTTCCCAACAGACACAACAAAATGCATACTTAAAAGTAACTCTATAGAAAATAATGAAAAAATAGAGCATATTTGAATAATAGCTAGTCATATAATCTTCCTCACAAAAACAATGTATAGAAAACATTAAAAGAAAAGAGCTAGTAACCTCACTCAACAAAACAAAACCAGCCACCACTAAAGAAATACAAGTCACCTCTTCCAAAAACTAAAAGATAAAAATTGTACAAACAAAAGCAGACATACTAATGAACCTAACACTTTATCTACTAATGTTAAAGTAGCCACTATAAAGCAATCCAAAAAATGTATTCTGCAAAAGATTTCCACCATAGAGTTCTTCACAATCTTAAAAAAAACAGCTGAAAAGTCACGATCAACCCTTAAAAACTACTGCAGGAGACTAATCCTTGAAGCTCTAATTGACAGCACATTTCTACTAAAGAGAAAAGTGTTCAAATTAATTTTAAACAGAATTAAACCACTAACTAAATGAATCAATACATTACTAAAAGTATTTTTAAACATGCACAATGTCAATATAGATACATTTTCAAACTTCTGTGAAGGTGAATGGATTCACACAAGCAGCACAGAGCCATATTTCAATGAAGAGACTTATCAACAAGACAAAAAAAACCATTGCCATAGACAGTAATGGCTGAGGGTATGAAATGGTAGGAGACACCATTGTGTCAAAAGAAACCCTGATAGAAAAATAAATCACCAACTGACTTTTAACCAAATATTCCTTTCTTCCAAACAAACTGTCTGGTGTGCAAATGGGCATGACGCTCAATGTATGAAATACACCAACAATCCTTTCAATCTTTATGACAATTCCTCAATCGCCTATGTGAAACTAAAAGACAAAAGTAAAATGAAAACTTTACAAACCATGGACTCTTGTCTAGTGGGCAGCCACACTGGACTTCAAGGACATTAATTAGCCTTAATTTTAGGAACTGCTTGCAAAAGCACCTTCCACCACATCAAAATGTGAGAAACACACCATTCCACTATACAGAATCTTTTGCATAGACTGTACTATGCAAAATGTCCTGCTCTAGAACTGCAAAATTTAAATAACATTCTCCTACATGGAACACTCAAACAACCCCATTGAGAAATGGAGCACAACCAAAGTACATTCTTTGGAACATAAGTTGCCTTAGAAAATATAGTAACTTCAGAAAACATTAGTGAAAACCTCACAAACAGCAACTTCCTAAGAAAAACCTACAAAAAGAAATAGCTAAGTTTCAGAACACATCTCCTGTAAATACCAGACCAAGTATGTGTCTGTTGTCACAGAACTTTTTATAAAAACAAAATAAAAATAGTAGATATGGCTCACAAAATAGAGGACAATGAAGAAGCCCAATGGTTCCAATTAGCTTTATACCTAATGGCAGAAAATAAATATAAAATAACTGACCCATCAACAGTTTGCATGTACTGCAACACAAAGCTTAACAATAACCAAATGCCATCTTGTGCTATCACTAATAATTAAAAAATATTCCAACTTCCAAAGGCTCTCCAACAACCTAACTTGTATGAGAGCATTATAATCTAAACAGTAGACCCATCTCAAGCTATAATATGCCTTCAACCAAAAACAGCCAAGTTCCCTCCATCTGAGTTACTAAAGGGCATCTGTGGCAAAGTAGTATATTTGCCATTAGATATTAAAGAAAATGTAGAAACTCTAGGAGTACAACGGCCAATAAATACATCTTTTATTGTACTAGTTAATGGTGTACTAACAAAAGACCAAAAAATGTGGTAACTGCTAGTTGACTTTACCAAAGTTAGACAAGCCCTACAATATCTGAAAAAAACAATGAATACCAAAAAAATATAAACATAGAGGAAAACTTAAAATAAATCACCCAAATAATTCACGATTCACCAGCATTTGTTCAATATGAATGTGTAGATCCTATTACTGCAGCCACGATTTTAGACAAGCATACAATTCACCCACTATACTCCAAAGACACCATTGAAGATGCATTTGAAACATATCAAATATGTCAACCCAAAGGATCCCAAATGAGCATATGGCAAAAAAGTGTAGAAGCACATTCTTCTCCTCTACTCTTTCCTACAGGAAAAGGAGGAAGATATGATGTAAGGTCCACACAAATTAGTGCATCAGAACATCGCTCTTTACAAATGTGTTCTGAAGACCCCCAGATTCAGACAAAATGTAGAATACATATTCCATCTCCTGTTGAAAAGTGAACTAGCAACTCTATGTTATGGAGTTGCACACACATTAAAAACAGCCTCCAATTTTTTAAACATGTCCGCTACCCAACAGCTCAAAAAAACAAAAGATAACGATTAAAGTTTTGCAGTCAAGTATCACAAATGTCTTGGAAAACATGTGTGGTACAAAAGAATACTGGTTCTGATGTCATGCGGATGTACGCTGTATGCTAATGAACCTATGCCCACCCACACGGTTTGTTACTTTAAGTTGTGCAGAGTACACATGGGATGACTTGCATGACTTACGCAGTGCAAAGCAAAATAAAGATGGAATAGATATAAAACACCAGGATAACACTGTTCTCTTGACCCTGTAAATGTATCAAGGTACTGTCACCATAGCCTCATTGCCATGCTACACTTCATCGGCAAAAAACAACCCCTTTGCTCTGAAAAGTACAACACTTCTTTTGGAGAAACGAATATCAATCTAGAGGAGTACCACACATTCACATGCTTTTGTAGATAAAAGATGTCCACACATTTGGCCATGACAGTGATGCCACTGTTTTACAGTTTATTGAAAAATACATTACCTGCAACATCCCTTCAGAAACCACAGATAATGACCTACATACACACATCATATGCTTCCTAAAGCATATGGGTGGCAAATACTGCCAATGTAGATATAAAAACAAAGGTAAATACAATACCAAATGTCACTTTGGCTGCCCTTGACCAGTTAGCAAAAAAGGACAAGTAAATAGCTTGATGTCTTCTGTTAGACACCGTGTAAAATACAAATCCCCTAAAAACACATACAATATTAAAAGGGGCAAAGCATCCTAGTACATCAATGATTACAATGCAAGCATTGCCTCTTGTGGAATACAAACATAGACATACAATACATTGCACACAATTTCCACTGCAGTCGCAAGATATGTCATAGACTATCTCACCAAAGCTGAGAAAACAGAGCTAAAAGACCTCTGGGATGACATATCATCTGACAAAACAGTGTCACAAAAGTTGTACAGCTTTGGTATAAAAATGTTCTCCCATAAAGAATGTGGGTGCTACGAAGATGCAGACCATTTATCAGGTACTGCAGCCCTATATGGCAAATCTGAACACATTGTCTGGCTAAACCTTGGTCCAAATTCATCCCAAAAAAGAGTACTAAACTCCTACCAAGAGATAGAAACAATAGCCACAAATGATCCCAACAGCCAGGACATTTAAAAAAAAATAGAATTGACACATACTACCCAAACAGAAGTACTGCTTTGGAAAACCTGTGCCTTTACAGCACAGCCCAAAACTACCCCTACAAAAATAATGACACACCAGATGAGACAATGGGCAAATATGCAGTCTCAACTTGTGAAGGAAGCCGAGTGAAACTTACCAAACGCAGCCTAATTAATCATATAAAGTTATAATTAAAATCTCCACAACATAGAGAACTTTATTTCATGGCCCTACTGCAACCTTGGATAAAAGAAGAAGAATTATTATGTCAATATGACTCATTAAATTCTGCATTCAAAGCAAATGAAAGCAGTTTAACAAATGTCAATTTCAAACAATACAAAGAAATGTTGGACAATAAACGCCAACACGAGGAATACATTCAAGCTCATCTAGATAAAGACATTCCTGAGAGTAGTCACCCTTCCCTTAAAGGAAACCAAAGAACCACTCGGAGAACTAGTCATTTTAAATGAAGCAGATATAGCCACGACTGAGGTAATAAATACCATGTGTCAGTCTAAACAATCTGAAGAAGACTTGCCAGTGCTGTAATCACAGCTAAATGATGAACAACTCACCATGTATCTAGAAGGCACTGAAGAAATTGAACATGGTTTTAAACATCAAACTAAAACTTGTAGATGTAGAAATTATAAACCTTTGCTGCTGTATGCAAGTGGTGATGCTGGTTCTGGTAAAACATTCTTAATGAAAATAATCAGCACATTTCTACAAAACTTAACAAACAGCAACCTTTGGGCTGTTGTAACAGCAACCGCAGGTTTAGCCGCCGGTGTGCAGTCATAATGTCGACTGCAAAAAGTCGAATTACAAAAATGTCGAAAACAAATGGTCGAAAAAAAACATTTGCATATGTCATTTTTTATTTTACCTGTTTTTTTGGCTTTCGTGCGTTAAAAAAAGGGGTTAAAAAAGGGGGGTTGAGGGGGAACCCCCCCACTTCGAACAGAAAATTTAAAAAAAGGACATTTGATTTTTTTTTTTCGACCATTTGTTTTCGTCATTTTGACTTTCGACTTTTTCACATTCGACATTATCACTATAAACCTTAGCCGCCTACAACATAGAAGGTGTAACTTTACACTGACTACTGCTCTTTCCAGTAGAACACCAAAACAAATTAGAATATTACAAATGATCAGCAGAAGCTGCTACTGAAGTACGCAGAGTTATAAAACAAATGAAAGTGCTCCTAATACATGAAGTAAGTATGGTTGCCAACCTCATGTTTGCTTTAATTCACCTCAGAAGGCAAGAAGTCCTAAAAACCGACTACGAACAAATATTTGTAGGAAAACACGTTTTTTTTTTAGACCTCCTACAGTTAACACCAGTAAAAGGTGAAGCTATTTTCAAAACTTTAGGACACAAACCATATTGCAACACACTCTGCAGCATTGGAAATATAAATCTCTGGCAAAATGTTCTCTGCAGAGAACCAACTCAAAAGGTGTCAGTCTGCAGACCTCAGCTATGCTAACATTTTAAAAAGAATTAAAACTGGTTTGATTACTAAAGATGCAAAATCCATCTTAAATAATAGGCTAATCCATGAGCTATATGGGCAAAACACATCTGCTCCTTATGTCATGGAACAATTAACTCAACAAAATATGAAATGCATGTCCTTAATGCCAAGTCTTGCAAGCTGTAGTCAATTCAACGAGACAATGTTAAAAAAAAGAAATGCAACCCATACTACATATTAGCTGCACAGACAAACTAGAAGTGCACTGCATGACAATCCCTATGTATCAACAAGAAACAGCATGACTAAATAGCTTAGAAAAGTGTATCTCCAACACACATGGATTGGAAAAAATATTAACTTTGTGTCTAAATTGCAGGGTAATTCTAAAATGTAACCTTGACATGGAACAAGGTTTAGTCAATGGAGCCATGGGTACAGTTGTTAGCTTCCAAACATATCCACATGAAAACAACATTCAGTTTGTCGACATCCACTTTGACAAACTTGCAGAAGTAAAAAAAAGTGCCACAAAATAGCACGTTTCCTTCTTTTCAAAGACATGTACGTATGCAGAGAACAATTCTCTTTGTCTCTTGCATATGCTGTCACTATACACAAATCGCAAGGTCTAACTGTAGATTATGTATTCATTGATATTGGCAGCACAGTCTTTAAAGAAGGTATGAGTTACATAACACATTCACATCTCCCTATACTCAATGGTCTATTTCATGCAAACAAAGTCAATGCTGACATTCCTTGCATCCTAGAATACAATAGGCTGCGTGCACTGTACACCCTCATCTACATATGTATGTACGCTGTACCTCAAAAAATAGAACCTTTAAAAAGAAAACTAATACAAATAGAACCTACAATAGATCTATTAATAATCCTGCTAAATAAACTACAACCAACCGCTTGTCCATCAAATAATACAATCACAAATCTGACTATTACAAACTCAACTGCACATCCATCAGAAGACAAAGAGAAAAATATCTATTCTATAAAATGAATCTACAGGCCCATCAAACGATACAAAGAGGCAACTCTCTGATCCATTTAAATTCAGCAACACAACTGGAGTACATTGCTATGCACATGTAACAATCAATCTTCTCTTACAATTGCCACCAATTGTTCACAACATTTACTTAAACAGCTCAGACCAGTTGTATTTGCAAATGCTCACCCTTCATAGAAATGCCACAAATAATCCTGAGAGCACATATAGTGTCTCAGGTTCAAGGCTAGAATTGGAATACTTTTCAGGAATGGTAAAATTGACCATAAACACATGGGAAGATCCGCAAGAATTCCTAATTTACTAACTACAAGTACTGGAAAACAAAAACAGCCCACTAAATGAAATCTATGAGATTTCATACATGTGGAAAAAACATGCACTCTCTGCAACCATGTTTCACAAGAGCACACCCCTAATGAACGATGTGTATATGTATCCATACCAAATTGGGAATCCATTCCATTTCACCAGCTTCTGCAGAATGCAAATCATGGCATATTATGCCCTTTTTGCAATTCAGAGATCGTTCCAGCATAAAAATAAACTCACATGGCAAATATGTCATACTAATGATCCTAAGGTACAATGCAGACTGTACTAAAAATAACTGTAAACTCACTAGCCTTTCAAATGGCCAAGTATCTCTTGCAAGAAAATCTTCACAACACTAGACATAATATACCACACTGGTGCCACAACCACTTCAGGGCACTGTACTGCTTATGTCAACAAAATAAGTGGTTGGTTTGAATGTAATGACACCTCTGTTACACCAAAACATAGGTAACTTGCAAATCTAACAAATGCCTTCTTACTATTCCTTCAACCCAAATGTACTCGATAAACTGTCGCACAATCAACAGTTAGAATACGCCTATAAGGGCCACATTACAGATACATTGCACTGGTGCAAGTGTTTGCACAGAATTAGCACTAGGGCAAGGTTTGCCCTATTTTTTAAAACACATTAAAAAAACATTGCACCTCAAAAAGTGCAGTTTCGCATATTAAAAGCACCAGGGCTAAAATGCCCCCAGTGCTAAAAAGATACATGTTTGATGCATGTTTGCAACAGGGCAAAGTTTGCCATAGTGTTAATACCATTCAGTTTTAGTACTAGGGCAAACGTTGCTCTGGTGCAAACATTTTGTGAAAATGCAAAATTTTGTGAAAATGCATCTTTTTTGCAGTATGGCAATTTTTGCTGTGGTGCTTTTAATATGCCAAACTGCACTTTTCGAGGTGCAATGGTTTTTTAATGGGTCAATCTTTGCCCTAGTGCTAATATCATGTAAACTGTGCACTTGGGCTGGTGCAAAGTTTCTGTAATCTGGCCCCAGGTGTCTAAGTACATCCATAATACTACAATAGTACTTTTAAAAGTCAAGATAGTTAGAATACGCCAACAGGTATCTAACTACTTCAAAAACACCCTTCATTGCAATACACTGAAATATGGCATAAAAATTCTTGTAACTACAAAACGTCTTCTAAAGTCTAATGTGGTTAAAAAATCCCAACAGGTATCTAACCACTTTAAACATTCCCTTAATCACAACACACTTAAAACAAACATAACCAGTCAGTAAAACAAATTTTTATTCTGTTTAGACCTTCAAGTTCCAAAATAGATTCAGTATAAAATGACAGAATACTTTGTGCAAAAAAATTAATTGTAACAACATTTGTTTTTACAGTACACCAAATTGCATATTAAAATAATGCCGGAATTAAAAACAAAACATGAGCAATAGTAAAAATGACATGTACAATAAAACAATGGGGAGACTGTTAAAAATGGATCAATAAAAGCCAATGAGACATCATTCTCACAACCTTTGACATGTCATCCATAAGTAACCACACTACTTCTGTCATGTTAAATAAAGAGCGGACCATATAATGTAAGTCATGTTTTACTTGTGGACATTTAGGGGGTAATTCATAGAATTTAGCGCACAAGTGGCGCACGCGGCTAGCGCGCAGTGTGCGCGTGTGAATCTCTGCGCCAGCCGCGTGCGCTAAAATCCATTTCCGCGCACAGCGTATTCATGGATTTTAGCTACCAAATCCAGCCGCGGCGCTCATTGGCGCAGCGACTCTGCAGCAGCGCGAGTCACCCCCCTAAGAACGCCCCTAGCGCAGGGAAAAGCCATCAAAATCCCCAATCCAGCGCAAAGGGCTGCGCTAACCCTGTACCAGTATACATGGCCACCACACAGCACACGGCAAGCGGGGAACGCGTATTACTGGGGTGTGCGGGAAGTTTTACACGCGAAGGGCCCTGTGCGAGTGGGGTACGTGTATTACTGGGGTTCGCGGGAAGTTTCACACGCAAAGGGCCCAGTGCAAGTGGGGTATGTGTATTACTGGGGTTCACGGGAAGTTTCACACATGAAGGGCCCTGTGCGAGTGGGGTACGTGTATTACTGGGGTTCGCTGGAAGTTTCACATGCGATTGGCCCTGTGCGAGTGGGGTACATGTATTACTGGGGTGCGCGGGAAGTTTCACAGGCGATTGGCCTTGTGCAAGTGGGGTATGTGTATTACTGGGGTACGCGGGAAGTTTTACACACGAAAGGGCCCTGTGCGAGTGGGGTACGTGTATTATTGGGGTTCGTGGGAATTTTTACATGCGAAAGGGCCTTGACCAAGTGAGGTAAGTGTATTACTGGGGTTCGTGGGAAGTTTCACATGTGAAGGGCCCTGTGCGAGTGGGGTACATGTATTACTGGGCTTCGCGGGAAGTTTCACACGTGAAGGGCCCTGTGCAAGTGGGGTACGTGTATTACTGGGGTTCGCGGGAAGTTTCACACGCGAACGGCCCTGTGCGAGTGGGGTACGTGTATTACTGGGGTTTGCGGGAAGTTTCACATGCGATTGGCCCTGTGCGAGTGGGGTATGTGTATTACTGGGGTGCGCAGGAAGTTTCACACGCGATTGCCCCTGTGCGAGTGGGGTACGTGTATTACTGGGGTTCGCGGGAAGTTTTACACGCGAAAGGGCCGTGTGCGAGTGGGGTATGTGTATTACTGGGGTTCGTGGGAAGTTTCACATGCGATTGGCCCTGTGCGAGTGGGGTACATGTATTACTGGGGTTCCTGGAAGTTTTACACGAGAAAGGGCCCTGTGCGAGTGGGGTACATGTATTACTGGGGTTTGTGGGAAGTTTTACACGCGAAAGGGCCCTGTGCAAGTTGGGTACGTGTATTACTGGGGTTCGCAGGAATTTTCACACGCGAAGGGCCCTGTGCGAGTGGGGTACGTGTATTACTGGGGTTCGCGGGAAGTTTTACATGCGATTCCGCTGTCAGAGCGGGTACGTGTACCTAGTGGGGTGCACGGGGAGTTCCACACGTGAATTGGCAGTGTGGGTCCTCCCAGGTGTGCCCTCCACCCCATCCACGTCCCCTGCAGGCAACCCACAACACAGGGGACTACCCTGCACCCCTGGCCATGCCCCCCAGCCAGCACACATGTCACCTTCCACTAGTGATCACCAACTCATGTCCCCCTGCACCTCCACCCCCCATCAGTCAGGGGCACCTGCCAGCAGGCCCCCACTCATGTCCCACACATGTCCCCTAGCGCCCCCACCCCCCAGCAGTGAGGGGCACCTGCCAGCAGGCACCCACTCATGTCCCCCTGCGCCCCCACCCCCCAGCAGTGAGGGGCACCTGCCAGCAGGCCCCCACTCATGTCCCACTCATGTCCCCCCACCCACTCACCCACCCAGCAGTGACATGCCCATCTCATGACACAAACCAAAAGTCAACTATTTACATCAACACATGTCCGTCACACACACACACACACACACAGGTTGCCATTGATTGAGTAAACCCACATGTCAACATGCATGAACCCAATGAGTGAATCCCACACATTGAAGTAAAAGATCAAAATGTATTAACATGAAAACCAATTGAAAGTACTTAAAGCATAAAATAATGGCAAACATGAAATGAAATGCATGTCCAAATAAAAATAAAAAATTCCTCAAAAAAATCCAAGTCCAAAAGAAAAATGGCCAAACCTCTCTGTCCACCAAACCAAATCCAAATGAAACGCAAAAAGGTAAATCCATTGATCCACGGTGAAATGAAATTAAAATGTCCAAATAAATTCAACGTCCAACTATGTACAATACAATTTCCAAGGGTCCATGAGCCCAACGAAAAAAATGAAACCTATCTAATAACCTACCTAACAAAAAAACTATTTACAAAAGTGTGGGGCTTAGTCCAAAAGCCCCAAAATAAAAAAAAGAAAAGGAATCCTAACACTATAAACTATTTACAATGGCGACGGGCAAGTCCTGCGGCTCACTCATTGATGTTTTCGGCCAGGGCATCATCGAACTCCATGTCTATTTGCTGGAGGCGGACCTCCGTCCTGGCCCAAGGTCTCGCAGGGAGGCACTCATGGCCTGTTCCAAATCCCTGTGAGTCGCCTCGAGGCACTCTGCCCGCCTCAACGCCCGACACATGGAGAACTCCGCCCTGACCATGGTGAGCCGTGCCTTTTCCGCCCGCCGCCGATCCGCACCTATACGCTGGCCCAACCGCAGCCACATGGAAGACACATCCATTCCAGGGTCCTCCTGCCCTCTGGCCGATGCCTGCCCCCGTGATGTCGATGGCCCCGAGCCATCATTGCTCCCACCTAGAGCCTGCTCCTGCTGCTGCTGCTGCTGTCCATGTGCCCTGCCCGATGATGCCTGCACATCCTCCATCAGCTGGTCTCCAGTTGTGGTGTCCACCATTGCTGGACCGCCGACTCCCGACTGTGGCAGGGATGGGATCTCCACCAAGCTGGCTGTGTTGGTCAGGCCAGGTCCACAGGGGGCCGTGGTGGAATCTGGGCCGGAAGACGGCAGGGAGAACGACTGGCGCATAGTCTCCACAGAGGAGGAGAGGTTCACCATGTAGGAACCCACCAACCAGGGCCTCTTCCAACAGTGCCACGTCGCGACGCTGCTCTTCGTGATGGCATGCGTTCTCTGCCAAGGAAGAACGCACGTCATCACGAATGTCACGCGTGCGCAACGCGACTCCAATCAGGACGGAGGGTCCTGGACCTGAAGTCCTCCCAGCGCTTCTTGACGTGCTTGATGTCGTGGGTTGCCACCCCCTCCGCGTTGATGGCAACCACTACATCGTCCCAGATCCTCTCCCGTCCTTCCTTGTTGGCGCGTGATGTTCCGAAGAGGGCATCATAATGCCCCAGGATATGCTCCACCAGGACACCAACTTCCTTCACACTGAAGCTGGTGGCCCTCTGCCTCTCCGGCTGGGGGTCGCCAGTGGTCTCAGATGGTGTTTGCCCCGACATGGCGACCCCCAAGGCAGGCGTGGGTGGGCATCTGGGTCCTGGGGCTGGGCTGTGGAGGGATGGTATCCCAGTCGGGAGTCTTCTGTTCCAGCAGGGGTGGACACAGCAACTGGAACCCTGGCTGACGTGCAGGCACCAAATAGCAGGGCACGTGGACAGCAGGCAGTCAGGCAGCAGCAGATTGCAGATGGGAGCGTGCTCGGGGCTCTGGGGGGCAGTAATTCGGCCTTCTGTGCAGGAGCGTGGTCTTCCGTGTGTTTTCACGTGGCCAGCTTGATACGGAGTGATTTGGCACGCGAAAAAATTGCACATCAGCGTGAAATTTTGGAAAGGCCCGCTGCCGCGTAAGCGCGGCAGCACACGTACGCAATTTCATTGGACCAAAGGCCCTTAGCGCGTAAGCGTGTCTGTGATGTATCGCGCACGGGCGTTGCCCTGGCACGGGTTGAAGATCCCACGTGGCTTTCCATTGCTCTGTACGTGCTTTTCGTGGGGTGCAGTGCGTGTGTCTTCCAGCCGTTGGGGTTCACACGCTATTACTTCACAGGGGGTGGGTGTTGGCTACGCGTTCTTCTACACACAAGGCAGACGGTGAGTGGTATCCCACTCCCCCAGGGCCGATCGTGTGTGAAACTACCCGCGAACCCCATTAATACACGTACCCCACTCGCACAGGGCCCTTTCACGTGTAAAACTTCCCGCGCACCCCAGTAATACACGTACCCCACTCGCACAGGGACAGTCGCGTGTAAAACTTCCCGCGAACCCCAGTAATACACGTACCCCACTCGCACAGGGTCCTTCGCGTGTGAAACTTCCCGCGAACCCCAGTAATACACGTACCCCGCTCGCACAGGGCCCTTCGCATGTGAAACTTCCCGCGAACCCCAGTAATACACGTACCCCACTCGCACAGGGCCTATTGCATGTGAAACTTCCCGCGCACCCCCGAAATACACGCACACGCTATTTTTCACAAAGCAGGTATCCGTGTTTGTTGCACACCCCTTTTTTTACGGCCATACTGGCCTGCGTGTTGATCGCGTACATTTTTTTGGGCTCCTGGCTGCCACACCGTACTACGTGTGTCATTTTTGCATGCACGTGGGCTACTGGGGGGTGCTTGTCTCTTTTTCTTCTTCTTATGGGGTGCCTGTGTGTTGCGTGCACATCATTTATCCTAGGGGGCCACAGTATGGGACATTCATCATAGCTGTATATACATGCTTTTTGTTTGCACACACTTTTGTAATGCGCAGGGACGCTACCGCCTACCTTCGTGTGGCGGACGTGTTTAGGCCTGTGCGTGTCTTTGCCCGTGCGCGGGTTTGCCCTATTCGATTCCATGAATAAGTGTGGTTCGCGTGCGTGTGGGCGTTCCGTGTACTTCCCAGCAGTACTTCCCCAGCTACGCCTTCTTTTTCACGCGTTGTTCCCCATTCCATGTGTTACGCCCCGTGTCCCGCCCCTTTTTGGTGAGTGCGCGGCCGATGTGCGCTTGAGCTGTTGCAATGACGTGTGCGCCCGTGTGCGCCACGCTCGGGTTTGGCCGCCATCCCAAGGAAAACAGGCGCAGGGATTTCCATGAATCGTACGCCTGTTTTTTCATGCTTGCGCCTGCTTGCGCCAAGATTTTCGGCGCACGTTTGTTCCATGAATCGGCCTCTTAATCTTATTTGTTTTTGCTTATAAATATATCTGAACTTTAATGTAATTGTACTAAACGTTTGTATTGTCTCATTATAGAATACCAAAATTCTTTTTTTTTTTTTTTTTTTTTTTTTTATTGGTTTAGTTGATAAATCAACTTTTCAATATATATTTACATTTATAAATTTACAGAAAAAGAAAATTTCAAAGTTGTATAACAATTAGGAGTTAATTCATTACATAAATTGGGCCGCAAAAAATAATCAACACAAATCGACATGCCCTCATAGTAGGTCATCAGAGTATAACACAACTAAAATTTCGCTTCCTTTGTATAACGGCCACTAAATTAAGTCTAGAATGTTTAAAATTAAAATTAAAACATATAAAAAACAGATAAAACAGAACGATATATTAGGTTGTACGGAATTCAGACAATAGTCTGCCACGTTATTGGCAACATTTCCCTTAGGTTTAAAGCTATGAGAAAATTCACAACCGCTAATCTTATCGTGGTTATCTGTGTGTTATAAATTCTATGCCAAAAGTCTTCAACTGTAAGAAATGTGCATGTCTCAAAGTGTTTTTTGAAATAATCAATTCTCATGGATAATAATGCCTGGCATTCTGCTATCAGATGATACATAGTCTCTGCATTGCCAGGTTTCTTGCAAAATCTGCAATAGCTTTCAGATTTGTCAATGGCATTCCACTTGGCTAAATTGCTCCTGGTGTACCACCAGTTCATTCTAAATCTCAAGAATGCATTTCTTGCCTCGGCACCAGGGAATTTTAGCAGATAGCTTTCACTAGTTCGAATTTTTTTTGGAATAATTCTATGGAGGACAGCATGCTTGGTCTTTTGACAATCCTCATATGTCTTCATCCAATCCCATATGATGATTTTTTCCTTCGCTCGGTCAGGGTTCGTAACTAGCAAGTCTACTGAAACCTCAGTTTTCAGCAAAAAAAATTCGACCTGTTGCCGCCATTCACTCATTGCTTTGTGGTTACTAGTTTTTATGTAGCTAGACAGGATCTGCATTAAAGAATTATCTTGTTTTGCCATAATGCATTTTCTATACAAGCTACATAATTTCCACATATACATACTGTTTAATGATGAAATACCCAATTCATATCTCAATAGACACATCTGAGCAGCCATGGGTGTATGTAGAACCTTTTTCCAAAAATGGCCTTCCAATTTTTGCCAAAACATCTCATCTCTCCAGATTTTGGTTTCTGCACCATAAAGTACAGTTGCGGCTACTCTTTGACAATAAAATGTAATTATCGGTTTTAGAGAAAAGGTACAGAATCTGTGATTTATAATAGAAGCCTGTGAAACAGACGTGCCAATTTTAATTTTCAGCTCATCAATATACGGAGCATCTGCTCTGGAGTCATTTATATTTAATCCCAAGTACTTATATTGTGTGACATTTCCCAATTTATTCATGCCTATAGATAGTGATCGACAAGGTACCCTGGTTTTCTTATTGGGCACAATCTTGAGAATTTTTGTTTTTGAAACATTAATTATCAGTTCATTTTCATATACAAATTTTTCTAATTGGTCCAATAGATTTTGCAGCTTATTTGTAGTTTTAGCTAGAAGGACTAAATCGTCTGCATAGAACATCCAAGGTATGGGACACATTCCAAGGCGTGGAGCATCAGACTGAATTGTACGAAATGTCTTTGCTACATCTGAAATGAAATAGTTGAATAAGGTTGATGCCAGTAGACAACCTTGCTTCAGACCCCTATATGTTTCAATTGGTCTAGATAATGTACCATCCATTGACAGACGGATTTGGATAGAGGTCCCCGTGTGAAACTGCATGATCCAATGTAATAAATGCTTTGGGCATGCATTTTTTTTTAGTTTGTTATTCAAAAGGGTTCTTGATACAGAGTCAAAGGCAGTTTCAAAATCTACAAAAGCCATATAAAGAGGTTGATTTGCTTGTAGTTCGTGCTGTTTTATGGCTTCGAGCGTACACAAGTTTACAGATGTCCCTACACCCACAATAAAACCTGTTTGGTAGGGATCATTAAGATCCGCTTCTCTAGTCCATTTATTGAAATCTCGCAACACCAGACGAGCAAAAATTTTCCCTGGCGCATCTAAGAGCGCAATAGGTCTGTAGTTTTTTGGGTTCAATCTATCTCCTTTTTTATGAATGGGGACAATAATGGATTTACGCCATGATGGGGTATTCTTTTGCTAGCTATTACTTGTTTGAATATCACTCCTAGGATCATGGCCCATGTCTCCGGATTAGATTTTAGCATCGCATTCGATAGGCCATCTGGACCAGGCGCTTTAGATTTGCTTAATTTTTTAATATAGATTTCTATGTCCAGATTATCATATACAATGTCTTGTATTTCACCATAGATCTGCTCATTTACTGTATCGGGGTAGTGGGTATCAGCATACAGAGAGTTATAGTATTGGACCCAAATTTCTTCCGATACTGCATTTACTTGTCTTATGGATTGTTTAGAGGTGTACACAGTTTTAATTAGGCCCCAAATTAAAGCAGAGTTCTTAGAGGTAATGGAATGAAGCATGGTTTGAGCATCTTTTAGCATCATTGCAGCTCTTCGTTGCTTTATCCAGTTCCTATAGCGATTCTTATATTTGGAAATGATGAGGATTTTATCACTGTTGTTTGATAGGGTAGTGTGTCGAATATCCCTCCTTAGTTCAGATTTCCTTAAACTAATTTCTTCATCATAAGAATGACAATGCTGTTTCTGAGGCTTGCTACACACGCCATATGGTTTTTTAAATAGCTGAAGGGTGCTAACATAATCTCCATTCATAAATTGTAAATTAGGTTTCAGAATGTCATTTGGATATGATATTGCCACGAGTAGTTTGTTCAAATTTTCAGGAGTCCATTTGAACTTGTGACCTTGGGTGGAGACTTCTAAGTTGGTTATATAATTTGGTCTGGATCTCGTGGCCAATTCGCTCACTCTAGGCCATGTCATACAGAGAAGACTATGATCACTTTTTATTTGTTTAGATATCTCAAAAGAAGATATGGTAGAGAAGAATTCGCTATTGGTGTACACATAATCAATGATGGAGGTTAAGGAACCCTGTTGCCAAGTAATTCTAGCTGGAATATCACCCTGGACCGCACCATTTACCATAACAAAACCTCGCTCATGCATCAAATGAGTCCACTTTTCTTTAATTTCTCTCTTCTTTCCTCCCCTGTCATTCATACAGTCCATATTCAGGTCACCTGCAATGACTGTAGAATTGATCAAGGGGTCTTTATCAATTTTATCTAAACACTGTATCAAATCCTTAAAAAATCTTTTTTCTGTGATGTCTAAGTGATTCCAGTAGATGTTTATACATGCTATGACATAGCTTTCAGCTGAAATACGAACCAATTGCATATAGCTATTTAAGGAGGCCCATGGTTCAGCAAAAAGTCCATTGGTTGACTTAACAGCAGTAAGAAGTCCAGCCTTGGGGCGGCCTCTGGCCGACTTAATAGCAGGTTCAAAGATAATGTAATAATTTTCCCATACAGGGGGGAGGGTAAGCCAAGTCTCTTGTAACAGGACTATGTCATAAGCAGCCAATACAGATTCTGAGGAATTTGCAAGGTGCAGGTGGCCCCTAGTATTCCAGGATGCCAGCTTAAAAGTTGTTTCATTTCTCAATGTTGGAAGCTAGCATTTATTATACATTTTGTTCTGAGGGTAAGTTGTGATAGTTTTCATCTCATTTGCACCTATTGTAGAAAATTGAATCGTCATAGGTTCAATGAGGGTTCCAGCAGGATATACCTTGGGTTTTATGATGTTAGTATTGGCGCTATTGTGGAGTGAGGGATAGATGTTAGCAACATTGGAAGGTAAAGTACTATTCATTTTATTTTCTGCCATAGGATTATCAAGCAAGAAGCCTAAATGATATACTTCACTACGTGCTTGCCAAATAGTATGCTTTACAATAGCAGATGTCATCCAGATTTTTACTACAGATCTGTCGTGATCATCGACGAATTCAATCTGTTCAAGATCTTTGGACTTTACTTCCTGAAGAGCCTGAACACTACGCAAGATGTTTAATACGGAAGATCGATTTAGGTCATATAGGCCAAATTCACCACCACGACATTTCAGGATGAGACTTACATGGGTCGTGTCATTGCATTTCTTATAACTATTCCTGAAGGGTGTTCTATTTTCTTGCTGTTTCTTCAACGGCAATTGTTTTAACTGTTCAGATACTTCATAGTTTCTTGTCCTGTCTTGTCCCATCAAATTGTTATCATTTTCCTTCCTTTTTGAGTACCTGTCATCAGCATTATGAATCTCTCTTGAGGCAAATATGCCCATAGATTTCATGATTTCTTCTCGCCTTTCTTCTAGTGTTCTAAATGTGATTTTTTGGCAATTTTCTTCATTTTCACTGATTTGCTTATTTACTTTTAGTATTTGAGAGGGAGGAAAAGTCTTTAGTGCATTTTCTAGACACTCTTGTTTGGAAACCTCATTTACCAGCTCATCAAGCGGCTCGTAGCTCACATCATTGGCCACTATGTTTTTAGTTACTTTTGGAGCCAGTTGTATAGGCGGTAAAGTGGTTTTGCTTTTAATAATAGCAATGTATTTCCTCACAATGTCTGCCCTTTTCCCTTGTGTTCTTTTATCAGGAGTACTTAGGGCTTTAATAAATTGTTGCGTGTTCGTATTCCTCTGCATTTTAGTCAATTTCTGATTTTTGGATTTTTTTGACTCAGATTGCATGTTAGACAGTTGCTTTTTCCCTTTTTTTGTCACACTGAATATGTTATATGTTCCATTCTCCACAGGCGACTCAAAAGAAAATGTTTTGGATGTCGCAACCTTTTCAACTTCTGTAACAGTTGAAACAGTGTCTTTTTTATTTTGGTGCTCAGGAGTTTCTATTATGGTCACATCATGATTAACACATCCAGTGTTATTCTTTTTTTCACTCATCACCATGGAGTTATCATTGGTTTCATGTTGGTTTAGGTCACTGTTTGGTATGTTATTGATCATGTCACTACTATTAGTTCTACAATTGACCTTTTCCATATCCTCAGCTGAAGTGGTTACAGTTACTCTATGATGTGCTTTTTTACTATCATTCATATTAAAAAACATCTGTTCTACTATGCCAGACAACATAGAGTGCATTTTATATGGGTCCGGGCTTTTCAGTATTACACTTTCAGTATGCTGGCATTTGTCACTTTTCTTCTCCAAAATTTCTCTAAGTAAAAAGTTTTGGTCCAGTAATCTGGCATCCAGTGTTTCATAAAGTTTAGCTAGGGAAAACAAAGCAGTGTTCATAGCTTGTAGAGTTAGTTCTGTTGGTGCCAAAGTAATGGCTGCTTGTGGTGGTTGTGGTGCAGCTTTGTTACGTCCACATCGTTTGGGAGAATGTTGGGTAAAGGAAATTGACAAAATAGAGGAATCATTAGTACATTCCGGAAAAAGAACAGGGGATTGGGACAAGTGATCTACATTTTCATCATCGCCAGATAGATTCTCTGGTGGCTCAGTGTTAGCAGATTCTAATTCAACTTGCGTTATTTGTGCATTTTTTCCATTGACATCAATGGCAGTCGTGTCTTTAATAGCCATATTGTTACATGGTTGGTCTATCTCAGCATGAAATTGGATTTCGGTCACTACTTTATTGTTTATAGGGAGGGCTAAGTCGCCTAACAGGCTTCGTTCGAAGAAAGCTGCTAGCAATGAGTCAGATGGAGTACATAAATCTATTGATATAGGAAGGTCCTGCATTGTTTTGTTTTTGCAGATTTCTGGATCTGTCAGAATAACGGGCACTACTACATCATTATCATTACCTGTGCATAATTTTGCAGCTGTGGGAGTTGCGTGTATCATCGTGTCTTTGCATAGATCTATAGTTATAGGATTGACATGTGGTATTGTTTTTGGACTCACCCTTTTTTCAAGTATACCCTCCGTTGAGTTGACATCGGTCGCTGTCCTCTCTTTATTACTAACATCAGCCTGACCTGATGTACTATCAATATAACATTTCCTTATATCACTCGTATATGACATAGATCGACTCTTTGTTGATCCACGACTTGGCGGCCCAAAAGAATTCCGTTTAGGGGTGGTATGAAAATCATAGATTTGTTCAGCAAGAGGTTCAATATTCGGCATATTAGTCGGAAGTGAATACAGTTTGACCATTTTGGTTTGTTGCATAGTGACAAGCTCTCACAAAAAAGCCTCTTTGTATGGTTATAGTTTTGGACACAAAAACTGCTCAAGCACAGTTCACTGCGAACAGTGAACAGTAAACAGTTTACTTGCGGTTACTTCCGGGTGCGCGCGCGGTGCGCTGTTCACTCGGGTTAAGTAACAGAAGGGGGGTGGGACCAAAGGGGAGTCTCCTCTAGAAGCTCCAATCACAATGGAGCTGCAAAATTAAAAAAAAACAGAAAAGCGGGAAGTTAGAATGTTTCAGTAAATGGACGCTTCTTGTTGAAGCAAAGGACAATTTACATAAACTTTTTCATCAAAGTTTTTGAAGCATTACTTGTAGGTCAGGCAGATTGAGTGCAGCCTGAAAAGACTTCCTCCTGCTGGAGCGCCGTGTAGATTCGCTCGCACACGGGATGATCTCTGTCTCTTTGTTTTCCAAATCCAAGTCCAAAATCCATGCAAGTCGAAGCGGGTCCGGCCAGTAAGCAGTTTACTTGCGGTTACTTCCGGGTGCGCGCGCGGTGCGCTGTTCACTCGGGTTAAGTAACAGAAGGGGGGTGGGACCAAAGGGGAGTCTCCTCTAGAAGCTCCAATCACAATGGAGTTGTAGGTCAGGCAGATTGAGTGCAGCCTGAAAAGACTTCCTCCTGCTGGAGCGCCGTGTAGATTCGCTCGCACACGGGATGATCTCTGTCTCTTTGTTTTCCAAATCCAAGTCCAAAATCCATGCAAGTCGAAGCGGGTCCGGCCAGTAAACAGTTTACTTGCGGTTACTTCCGGGCAAAATTCAACTTCCACATTTCACCATGTTCCTCTTTCACATGGCCGCAAATATGTAGAAGCACTGTTAAGTTACATAATTTTGTGATTATTAATGCTGGGAGGAAATGCCACCTGGCAAGGGTGTAGAAGCCATGTCTTTTTTGTTTCATTCATTAATACAATTATGCAGACAATTCCATCAAAATGACTGGTATCTGTGTGCTTTTTCAAATGAACATCTGAAGTATAATTTTGCTTGAAAGTTTAAAGGATTTCAAATGGTTATGAAACTTCTGACTCTATTTATGTCAATCACCAATAGCAGTTGATATTAGGGAGAATGAAGTGGGTGGAGGCCTCAAATTAATAATGAATGTTTGACTGACTTCATCTCAGGAAATCAAAAAACTCCTCTGCATGTGCGTTGAACACCTATGTATCATATTGAGGTTACTTCTATTTACAATGCACTTAATTTAGAGAGTATCATGATAGCATAGGTATATATGATAGAAGAGAGGAATATACAAGCATCAATATTATTTCATTATCAAGGATGAATTTGGCGGATGACATGCCAGCCATAAAGTAGATTGGCGAATGGCATCTGGAACCAGGATTGCAACTGGCAGATATTGATGCATGTTAGGCTGTGACAAATGTGATTTGATGTGGTACTGGTACATTTTAGGATTGTGATTTTCCTGCTCTTGCTAAATAACTCAATATGTGCTCGAGTCAATGCTAGATCTGTATTCTGTTGTTGTAGTGGTGATGGGTGAGTGGAGTCATATTTATACTTTTAACTAGGGGAACAAAGCTTATATACCTCTGGGATGCTAAATGCCACTCCCTGATTTACTATCTGGCTGTTAGCTCTGCAGAAGTCACATCTGCTATATTGCTATCAAATGTCAATGTGGTTATTGGGTTTGGGAGTGTTACTTAGTGTAGTTAAGAATAGAGTCTATCCGGAAATGCATTATGTACTATGGTCAAGTATGGTGCATATTGAATGTTATGCGTTCTTCAGTGAATATATTCTTATGGGAGAGACTAGATCTCCTTGATATATTTGGCTGTTATGAATATTCCTATGTTTTTGAAGTATAAAGGTTATTGTTAACGATATAATGTTAATAATTAGAACTGGGGGAAGGTTTAAACTGTAATTGGGGATGTTTAACTTTAGTGGATGGGAAGACTGTACATGAAGGTGGGTAGGATCATGAAATAGAAACATGATAAATGAACAAACATGAAACTGTGGACTTCACCCAAGATGTTAACTCATGGGTTCTTAAGAATATGTACTGTTTAGATGGGGAGTAGCTCTATGAAGCTTATCAGGTTCAGTTATTAGTTACTGGATGGATTTAGTTTTAATGCAATAAGTTGAGGATGATTGAGAAATGGGGGGTTTGGATATTATGACAACAAGTTGGGGAAAGTAGAGATGATTGTAATTTATGTTTATTGGGGCATGGGATTACTGGTAAGTATGGTTCAAGATAGCCTCATTACAAGGGTGGCACTCCCGTAATGAAGGGTGCCAGTACGGGGCCGGCACCCTTCATTACGGGAGTGCCGAATACGAGGTTCCAGGCGTCTTTCTGGGTCCTGCGAGGGGAAGAGGGAGGTAATAATGGGCCAGTTGTAATGTGCCTGTTATTACCTTACTCCCCATTCCCATTGAGCCCTATGGGGGCTCAAATGGGAATGGGGAATGGTTCCTGCAAGGAGGAATTACCGGGTCCTCCCATGTCAGAATGACCCGGTAAATCCTCATTGCAGGAACCCGGTAATTGAGCCCGGTTTGGAGGCAGCCATGGTGCTAATAGCACCATGGCTGCCTCCAAACTCGTAATGAGGCCCACAGTGTTAGTTGTATATATGCTAGCTCATTTAAGATCTGATGGTTATCAGACTTTGCAAGATGTAAAATATTCTTGGTTTCTAAATGTTAGTCTATTTGTTTGTATTGTGTTGGTGTGCTGGTTTTTGTTTTTTTGTTGTTTTTCTAACCTCCCTCTAGCATTCTATATCGCATTGTCGGTTAGTTTGATATATCAGATGTGGTATATTTGTTTCGGTTATATTTAAAGCAAGTTAGTGTAAAGTATTGAGATATGAATCCGTTAACTTTTGTTTCGTAGAATGTGAAAGGTTTTGGCTGTGCTATTAAATGACAGAAGGTAATGGCAAGGATTTTGAGAAGTAGAGGAGATGTGATTTTCCTACAAGAGACTCACTTGAATGAGCAGACTGGATGTTATTTGAATAGTTCCAGATATTCGCAGGTGATTTCCAATTATTATGACTCGAGGCCAAGGGGGGTAAGTATAATGTTCAAGAAGGGGTTACCGATAAATAGAGAAGACAATAAAGGATGAAGAAGGTTGAATACTATTACTGGATATACTTTATGTTGGTAAAAAGGTGACGATTGGGACGGCATATGCCCCATGTTCTCCGAATGTGCAGTTTTTCACTTTGTTGAGTACTCTGCTAGATAAAATGGAAGGAGAAGTGGTAATTTTGGGAGGTCATTTCAGCGTGTTGATGGATAGCAAGCTAGATCAGAGATCAGATTGTAGGTACAATAATCAAAAAGTTAGTGAAGAATTATGAGCTTTTACATTCAAATATGGACTCGTTGATGTATGGCGGGAGCATCATCATGGATAAGAAGAATATTCATTTTATTCTCCTGTCCATAACTCATACTCAAGGATTGATTTTTTTCTTATTAGTAACAAACTGGTTAGTCAAATATTGACATTGAATATTAAACAGAGAGGTATTTCAGATCATGCACTGCTAGATATGCAGTTTCATATAAAGAGCATGGGGGAGAAATCCAAAAGGTGGAGGGTGCAAGCAAATATACTTAATGATCCACTGGTAACTACAGAGTTAGAGGACTTTATTAAGAAATGTTTTGAGGAGAATGAAGGTTCAGTTGATATTAAGATTGTTTGGGACAGTTTTAAAGTGGTGTTACGAGGTGAATTGATAAGCAGAACAACGCATGCTAAAAAGAAAAATCAGGAAATAATCAAAAAATGCAAGAGGAGGTTAGGGAGTTACAAAAGACTTATGCGATTGTAGTTACAGAATCGAATAGGATAAAATTGAAAAAACAGAAAGGTGAGATGAAGAGCCACGTACAAACGCTAGTGGGAAAAGGGTTATTTTATACGAAGCAAAGGTTTTGGGAATTCGGCGATAAGAATGGTAAGTTGCTGGCCAATAAACTTAAAGGGATGATGATGGATACATGTGTTTCTTCCATACAAACTGAAGAAGGAGACACTTTTCATAGGAACGTAGACATTTGTGAGTATTTTTGAGACTTCTATATGCGTTTGTATTGGGAAGAACTCTCTCCTAGTGAAGAAGATCTAGGTAACTTCTTTGATAAAATTAATGTTTCAGAGTTATCTACTGAGAAGAAAATTAAACTTGAATCTAGGATTGATGTTGCTAGAGTTTATAATGCAATATTACAGCTGAAGGAGGGAAAGTCACCAGGGCCAGATGGTATTGTTTCAGAATTTTATAAGATGTTTGCGACTCAGCTGTCATCAATTTTATGAGATCTTTAATAATTTTATTTCGTCAGGGATATTGTGTGACTCGATGAAAGATGTATTGATCATTGTTATTCCAAAGCCAGATAAAGATCATAAAAAATGTGGAAACTATAGGCCAATCTCTTTGTTGAATGTGGATCTTAAAATCTTTACCAAAATATGGGCAAATCGGCTAATGACTTGTATGGGAGATCTGATTGATGAATCGCAGGTGGGTTTTACTCCAGAAGTGTTTTGTTATGATAACCAGGGGTCAAGTCCTAAAAAATAAAGTGGGGGGACTCAACAAACGCAGTGGGATGTGACGTCGCCAGAAATTAGCATATTAAGGTGAAATGTGCACATTTCATTAAATTGGCTTTGCATAACCACCCAAATTGAATAGGACGAATGGCATTTGCCTTTAATAAAATCAACAAATGCACAAAACCAAGAGAGGATAATTTCTTCTATTAGTACCCGGCGAGAGTCAAGCAGAATGTAACACGCATTCTGATTGGCTCTCGCCGGGTCCTTACCCGTCCGGGAATCCCTCTGTCGGGATTCCACAGCCTGTGTCCCCAGCGGGGGGCGTGGCAGCATCTCAGCCAATGAGGAGGCTCGAAGCGGGGCCATCCCCGCTCCGAGCCTCCCCGCGGCTGAGAGGCTGCCTTCGCTCCTCGCCGGGGACTCGGGTACGTCTTTTTTTTTATTCCGTTCCCTCCCTCCCACTCGCCTCCCCAACTTACCTTCTCATTCCTGCGTCCCCGACTCCCCAGCGGGGGACAAAGGAAGCCTCCGGCCGTGTGGAGACTCGGAGCACCACACGGCTGGAGGCTTCCCTTGTCCCCCACCGGGGATGCAGGTACGCTTCGCTCGGGGCCTCACCTATGGGCCCCGGGGCATTACCTGAGTCGGTAATGCCCCGCCGCGAGGGTTATATTGCTTAAATAGTGTTTTTGAAAACTTTAATAGGTGTGCATGTTTTTAAACTCCAAGAACCAATATAAATATTTGCCCTGGGACTTGCAGTATCGAAATGGGCCATTTCACCTTTAGTTGTCTCTTATTTTGCATCAAGTTATATAGTTTAGTGGTGAAGTGTCCATCCTACAAATCTGCTGACTGCGGTTTGATCCCCAAGGTTGGCTTTAATTCATAAATTCAAAGAGGACATTCAATGTTTCTCATTGTAGCTCGGGGGGACTGAGTCCCCCCTCTGAAAAAAGTGGGTGGACTCCGTCCCCTCGCGTGTACCCTTGACTTGAGCCCTGATGATAACATAAGGACTGTTTTGAAAGTTATTGGAGTGCATTATGGAAAAGAATCGAGTGGGATTATAGGTTTTTTGATGCAGTAAAGGCCTTTGATAAGGTTAATTGGAAGTTTCTGGAATATACCTTGTTCAAGATGGGGCTTGGTCCAGTATTTCTGAGAATGATTGATTGTATTCATCATGATGCTAGGGCAAAGGTATTTGTTAATGGATTGATTTCTGGATCGTTTCCGCTATCTAGAGGCACGCGGCAGGGGTACACCTTGTCGCCATTTTTGTTTAACTTGGCATTAGAGCCATTAGCAGCATACATCAGACAATGCAACAAGATTAAGGGGCTTTGTGTTGGGAATACAGAAGTCAAAGTACTGTCTTATGTGGATGATGTGATGATTCTTTTGTCAAATCCAGAAGTATGCGGAACCATGTAGAAACAATGTTTGAGGAAGTGGGGAGACTGTCAGGACACAAAGTAAATTGGGACAAAACTGAAGTTTTTCCTCTGTCTAGGACATGTGATAATGGGATTTTGAAGTCATGGAATTGTAGATGATCTCCCGAGGGTGTCAAATATTTAGTTATACATATAATTGGTGATTTTAATAAAATTATTCAACATCATATTGATAACGTAGTAGACAAGAGGACGTTATCTATTAAAAGATGGGAAAGGTTGCACTTGAATTTATGGGCAAAAATTAATATGATTAAAATGGTTCAGTTGCCTAAGGTATTATATGTTATACAATCAGTACCTTTATTGATTTATAAGAAACACTTACTGAAGATTGACAAACTTGTTCAATCCTTTTTATGGGGAGTTGGTAAAAGACCCAGTATCCCAAAATATATATTGATGCAAAAATTTGAAGAGGGTGAGTTTGGCTATCCGGATTTGGTAAAATACTATAAGGCCTTTTTACTCAAGAAGAGTTCATATTATTTTAAAGAAGAGAATGCTAAGGGACCGATTTGGCTACATATGGAAAGAGAGATTTGCACCCCTTATCAGTTGGATAACCTCTATACTATGGGAAAGCTGTCAAATAAGAACCTAAAATTGCAACCAATAGTTGCGACTAGATAGGCTTTGTGGTCATGGTTTAGAGAAAATGGATAAAGTTATGGTTTTAGTCATGATGCGTCTATATGGAATAATGAGAGATTATAACTCAATAATAGGTGTTTACATTGGCAGAGTTGGATTAAACAAGGTATTTTGAATCTAAGTGATTTGCTAGATGGAAATAGACTACTGCAATTTGAGGAACTGCAAGGGAAATATAAATTAGGTAGTAGAGAACGGAGTAAATATCTTGATTTGTTTTAATTAATTAATCAGAGGAAGAGTAGCGCTGGTGACTCAATGGGGAAGAAACCAGAGATTTGTAAGCTGTTGATTGGTCAGGAATACAATGTGCGTACCTATATGAATTTCATGCCCATGGAGATAGGACATTTGGTTGCTTGGGATGAGCTCAAGAATACATGGTTGGATGATGTCAATGTGGTTATTTCGCAAGAAGATTGGAGAGATGTTCTTAGATTCAGCATACATTTGGGGAAAGATATAAATCTATATTTAATTAGACAGAAAATAGTTGGTAGGGTTTATTGGACACCAGTTAGGATGTCCAAGTTGAAGTTGAGGACGGATGAGTTGTGCTGGAGTTGTGGAAGAGATAGAGGTACCCTTTTGGATCTACTTTGGGGCTGCTTGAGACTGCAGGATTTTTGCTAAGAAGTAATTGATAGAATCAGTGCGGTTTTTGGTATAGTTTTGCAAAGATTGGCAGCAAATGTAATCTTGCTTGTACATAAAGGAAGGTGTGTAAACACTAGGAAACATAATATCTGGATAGACAGAGTTGTGATGGTGGCGATTAAGTTAATCCTTAGGGTCTGGAAGACTAGAAAAAAACCATCTGTTGAGGACTGGTTGGTAAAGTTACAGATCTTATCTAAGTATGAAAAGATTTCAATGAAGGACAAAGGTAAAGAAGGAGATTATCTTTCATAATGGGGACCATTTAACGCCTTATACGAGTGATGCAGTAGAGAGCTGGTGAGAAGGTGGGAGAGAGGAGTGAGACGACACCCCCACATCTTTTTTTTCTTCATCCTCTTTCCTGTTGTCTTTTGTGATGTTTTATGTGTGTTGATGTGAATTTTTGTAATTGCTTTCTTTTAGCTAATTTCATAGGTTGATAGTGTATTGATGTATTTCGGTGAGGGTGTACTGGGATTCATGATATAGATTAATAGTGTTATTGATAGGATATTATTATTGTATTGGCTGTTGTACTTTGTTGAAACCTATGTGATGGAACTATGTTTTGTTGAAAATCTAATAAAAAGATCTTACAAAAAAAAGAAATGGCGGTCTGCTACCCAGACCTCCCTTTCATTGAGCACTATGCCAAAGGCATAGGGACACATGTGCCCTGCTGCATCAGCCTTCCTCCAATCTGCAGTTCTTGCTCTTCAGTGGCACAGTGCTGATTCAAAGTTCACAGGTGCCCTTTGGGCAGTGACTGCCAAATCTGCAAGTGCAGATGTTGCATTTGTTGTCTGCACCTCTGTCCCAAAATGACATAATAATGATGAAATATCATCCTGGTGGCAGTTTAGTTTTTAAGCATAAGCCATGCTTGAGTTTAGGGTGTGGTGGCTGATAAAGTACATATTTATTAAACCCACATCTGATATGAATCATACAAATGTAAACCCTGTGAAGCCCAGGTGATCTATAATACGATTGTGTGTATTCTAGTCACAGAGCCTGTCTATGCCATCCAGCAGGGTGTCTGGACTTTCCATAGAAAATGAATTAATCAAATTCATTTCCATCGAATTGTATTCATTGAAAATACTTTCCATCGAAATGCATTTTCAGTGAATACAATTTGATGGATTTCGTTGGATTTCATGATTAGGGTTAAGATTATGGCAAGGGTTAGAAATAGGGTTAAAGTTAGGGCAAGTGTTAGAATTGGGGTTACTGCAAGGGCTAGAATTAGGGTTAGGGCAAGGGTTAGAATTAGGGTTGGGGCAAGGGTTAGAATTAGGTTAGAGCAAGGTTTAGAATTAGGGTAGGGTTGGGTTAGGGTTAGGGCTAAGGTTGGGCTTAGAGTTGGGGTTAGGGTTAGAGTTAGGGTTAGGGCTAACGTTAGGGTTGGGTTAGGGTTAAGGGGGTGGGGGTTGCGGGGCTCGGGGACAACAAATCGACAATGCATGTAGGATAGAAGAAAAGGAGAGTGCTGGCAGAGGGGTGGGGTAGGGTCAGAAGAGGAGGGGAGGAGGAGAGACAAGGGCAGGCATTAAAGGCTCCGACGGCATACCCATTTGAAATTTCGGCAGGAACAGGTGAAAACACATGCAGCAACTGGGCACATCTAAGTTCAAATGTTGGCACGTTAAAACACATGCAGCAACTGGGCACATCTAAGTTCAAATTTTGGCACGTTAAAACACATGCAGCAACTGAGCACATTTAAATTCGAATTTTGGCAGGAACAGGTGAAAACACATGAGTAACTCCGCACATCTAAATTCGAATATTGCCAGGAACAGGTTAAACCACATGCAGCAACTTAAAGGTGTAAACGGGCCCCACTGTCAAACGGGGAACTCCAAAATGAGCCCCATGTGTGCCCCAGTCGCACTATTAGGTCTGCCTGATCAGCATGCTGGCAATGGGAAGCAATTAGTTTGACCACCTGGAATTTTACACGCCTCTGCTTTGCTGCAGGCCTTTGCTTGTCAGTGGTTTGTGAATGTGTTTGCAGCTGGAGTAGAGGCATGATGTTGGCCTCTTCCTGCTCTTCTCCCTGTCACGTGTGCCTCACTGGGTTCTTCAGCGATCCGGGTGGTTCTCTGTTTGCTGTGTCATTTTCTCCCAGAGAGAAATAACAGCAATGCATGCATGCGTATTGTGGGGGGTTTTCGTGAATTTTAATATTTTTCATATAATCATTATCTGCAAACGAGCTTTGTAGGTTTCTAGAAATAGCTGGGTTTTTTCTATCTTGGATGTCCAGCATATAAAACCTTTGACATTAGATCAGATACTCCTAAAATGGAAATGTACTTGTGACATTGCTAAAAGACAATTAGAATTGCAAGATGTTCTGTTCTTCTGGGAAATGCACTGTGCGTGCAATCGTTATCTTCAGAGGAATACATTAGCTGGTCAGTGTTCACGTGACAGGATTGCAGTCTGGCATGACGTGTTCTCCGGGAGATGCGCCACACGCGTTATTTTCAGGAAAACCAGTATATTTAAGGAGATAGTGTCCGAGCTGTTTCCTTAGCCTTACATAAAATAATACAAAGCACGGTTGCTGTCTTTCCACTGGTGTGGCAGGCCACACCGCCTTTATTTATTTATTCATACATTTGTATAGCGCTCCTAACCCTGAGGCATCTGGGCGCAATTCTTGACATTCTTTGACTGTTTATTTTCTCCATTATACATTAAGTGCTTTATGTTGGTCCTTCTGGATAGTATTGCTATAGAAAGTCAAAAAAGCCCCAATGAAATATGTAAACAATGCTATCTAGGTCAATACGTGTTACGTGGCTGCGTATTAACAGAATATTGCAGTGTTTCACGACGAGGCAAATGCCATGTTCTCAGTGAACAAACGATGTGCTACTTGCAGTGGCAGCATAAGGTAGCATTGGCAACAACATGGTGAATTGCAGCACGCCTTGGTACAGGGAAAACAAAAAATGTGCAACGCAAAGCACTTATGCAAAACGGCTGCACTGGAGGCTGCTGGGTGACACGTGCACGTCCTGGTACTGAGAAGAAGAATGATCGAGGAGGGAGGGACTTTCAAACAGAGAGTGACCCTATTTGATCAGGGTGATGATCAGATCTTTAGACAATATGGCTTCACCAGGGAGATCAGACCTGATCTCATCCTTGAAATAGATCCAATCAAGGTGTATTATACAGCGGGGAGTATGGCACGACTCACACTTGCTGAAGGCATAACTCACGAATACTCATGTGGTGTGTGGTTTACACCTACTGGCCCCCGGAAGTCACTGATGAACCGTAGCAATGGCAGCTTATGAGTCACAGAGTGCGGCATCACGTTCTTTGCATTAGTTGTTCAGGACCAAACTGAAACTCATCAACAAACATAAACGTTCCACACATGCTAGTTCTTTTTCAACACATATGTCGTTGGTACCTTTACAACATCACAAGCACGGTGGATGGACCAAACAACCTGATGCGTCCACCTAGAGCAAGATTGATAATCACCATGCACACCTAGTCTTCATATATGTTTTCTTGTAAGTAAAAGAATGGCTCTAAGGGATTAGTTCAAAAGTATAGTGCTGTTTGAGGTGCAGGGGAGAGATGCTCAGCCTTGGTATCTAGGCTGGGGAAGATACATGGAACAATGGTTTCCAGATTAAGGACACGGGTTTCCTTAATCTGGAAACCATTGTTCCGTGTCCACCTAGAGCAACACCAAACATCTACAGCGATAGGCTAGGTCAGCAGCCAATGAATGCGCAGAATCATACCGATGCAAACCATATTGCTACACATTTTTTAGGACGAGATGCAGGAAACACATGCGAGGCATGCATCTTTAGACACAGTGGCATCCATAGGTGGTCCACAGATGCTGAACTGTGGGATGCTGGCTCCTAGCCATGTGCCTTCAACACACAGGACACAAGTTAGTTCCAAGATGCCAGTCTTTGCTGATCAATCATATCACCCCCACAAAGTCAATGCCTATGCACTCTACGTGACTCTTTACTTGAATCCAACATCAGCCAGACTATGTTGCTAAAATACTGTATATCCCAGGACAAGGTCTTTTGTCGAGCACATGTTTGCCATCCTAAATCATGATTTCAATATTTCTAAAAAATCTAGGGGATAATTGCTGGATACAACCCTGATCTTCTACCATATCATTGCAACATGTGTCACCCATGAGGGAATACATACATATATAGAGGAAGGTGACTCAGATGATGAGGATAGGCCATCACACAAACATTTTGGGTTTGCAAAGAATTCTCGTCATAGCACTGGAATTGAAATTGAATCTCTCTCTGAATGCTGTTTCTCTAGGCCAGTGCTCTATTCTGGCAGGTGTGTGGTTACCTGTATAACACTACTGACAATGAACACACCACCCACAGATGTAGGTTTACTGGTGTCATGCATGGCACCATCTGCAAGTGTTTGCCCACGCAGCAAAGGTGGCATGTGTTTTAGGACCATACAAGGATCAGTGTGACCCACACTGTGTCCTCATGTCGGGTAATAGTCAATATTGCTGAGCAATGACACGGCGTTTGCTATATAGAATAGATGCCGGGGCAGTGGTTGCTTGTGGTGCTATGGTTGAGATGGTGCAGCAAGGCCAGATGTTCTGGTGGGCATTCTCACCATGGCACCTGTCATGTTGCCACTGCTTCACAGTGCTGAAGAGAAACACGTGGTTCCCGAATGTTGAACTGAACTTCCTGGTGACGGAGGTGATAGTCATGAATGAGGATCTCTTTAGCAAAATGCATAGAGTGTTCTGAGAACACAACAAAGTTGCATTACCCATATAAAAAACAATATGCAAGAAAACATCTTTTTTGTGGTGGGTTTTCCGTATATCCATGGAAAACGTGATTTCTTGATCTTTCTTTTCAATAATCTTAATTTTTGAGATTTTCAGGTGAATTCTAGTTGTTACCCCTATTCTCTTGAACACCACAATCATTTCAAAAGCCTGATCCTGCCAAAATCAAGAAATTCACTTTAGGTTTGCAAAAACGCATCTATGTTTTGGGCCTGCCCAGTAGGTCTGGAGGAGAAAATGTTTCAGAGTACAGACAGCAGCTAAAAAAAGACCATTTGGTTGTCCATTTTAGAACTTTATGTCATCCATAGCAGCCCACTGTTAGCAAAGCAGATGAAAAGATGAGGAAGAAACCGAAAACTATGTGGTACATACAGAATGAAAAGAATACATTTAAGGATATGAAAGTCAGCTCGGAAAAATATGCTGTGTCATCCACCTCACCCCAATGTAAGACATTCATCTCAAGTCACAGCTAGAAGAGCAAACCAACGAGAATAACAGAAAGACATGCAGGTAACATGAATAATTTCCACTTCAGCTGTATAATGTCTTTCCATGCACATAGGAATAGCAGAGCACAGCAGAGGGAGGCAGAAAAAGGGCAGAATGGGAGTGCAGAGTCTGCAGTATCTTGCAGGTGTCTAGGGCCCATCCTAAGGCCAAAGGGCACGCCTTCAGGCCATATTCACACAGGGTCGGACTGGGGCATAACACTGTCTCAGGCACCAATGAAAAAGTGTCCCACAGTTGCAAATGGTAATTCATTCCTTTTGTGGCACTGTTTGACTAGTACCCAAGGGGGAGATTTTTTAATAAAATGTGATGCAAATTGTGCAATTCAAAGAATGTGTATTCAGCAACAATGGTCAAAACGACTAGCCGCATAGTGAAGTAACTCATCAAACTAGAACACATTGGCGACAAAGGTGGCCCTCTTTGACCCCAAAAAGTGGCCCACGCTACGTTTTGCGTGATTTTTGGTTCGTCCATTTCCCTATTGACCTGTAGCCCAGCCCGAGCCTGTATCCACAGGTGATATCGGTGCTCTTGTAGAAGCCCTGGGCGTGGTGAACAAAGACAATGCCTAGTGGACACAATTAACACAGGCGAAAAGGTGGGGGAGTTGGAAGAGTCAGGAGCATGGCTAATGGCCCAGTCGGAGGGCAAAGTTCAAAGGCCATGCCTGTCAAGGGTTTTGACCCATGTTGAATCAATAGACTGGGTAGATGTGGGGATGAGCTGTCGCCGCCCATTATTCTATCCCAGAACAAACTAAATCAATAGACTGGGTGGATGTGGGGATGAGCTATCGCCGCCCACCTTCACGCCAGAATAGGAGAACTGCGCAGTTGGCAAGAGACCACTCCAAAGATACAACCTTCTTGTGGGGGGTTACACATCACCAATCTACTGTAAGGATGCCATCAAAACAATGTTAAGCAAGGGTCCTATACTATCAAGCAAAAGACCACTCTATTGAAATGCAGTAATTCAAGACAACTCAAAAATGGATGCAGTACCGACAAATTCCTCAAGGTGGCGCTAGCGGTCTAAACTCTGACAGGGAAACTGTATTTAGGAGTTGCAAGAGGGGCAGGGACTTCAAAGCTTGTTGGTTAATTGGAAACCTTAGCCACCTGCTGTTCCCAGAGGCCAAGAGGCTGGGAAAACTTAACACCTCAGAGATTCCCACACTAGGAGGCAGGATATCACATGACCCTGTTGATTGATTGAGGAGAGACTTCCAGGCAGCCTGCTGGAGCCCACACAAAAGGCTCTTTCTGTTGAATGGGGTATGTTAATTTTGAGTGTTTCCTGTCAACAGCCCTCTGCCAGCAAGGAGAGACATGTGATCACTGACCCACCCAGACTCCTGGAGGTGGACCCAAACACTTTGGGGAGTTGAATTGCAACAAATATATATTTTATAGAAACAGTGATAATTTATTGTAACCAAATGACAGGAATGTACAACTTTGAGAGTCTTAGTTTGAAAAATGCCCTCACGATTTGAGTCCAAACTCCAATTTGTACCATGTTCTGGGGCAAAACCCTGCTAATTATGATTATTGTAGACAATGTGTTTAAGCTAGAGACATGGAAAGTTACTGGGATATATGTGGAAGGGAAATGTACCTTTGTATAATTTTTGATGAAAAACCAATGTTGCAAAACCCACTACCCACTACAGCCCGAGCCTGTATCCACAGGTGATATTGGTGCTCTTGTAGAAGCCCTGGGCGTGGTGAACAAAGACAATGCCTAGTGGACACAATTAACACAGGCGAAAAGGTGGGGGAGTTGGAAGAGTCAGGAGCATGGCTAATGGCCCAGTCGGAGGGTAAAGTTCAAAGGCCATGCCTGTCAAGGGTTTTGACCCATGTTGAATCAATAGACTGGGTAGATGTGGGGATGAGCTATCGCCGCCCACATTCACGCCAGAATAGGAGAACTGCACAGTTGGCACGAGACCACTCCAAAGATACAACCTTCTTGTGGGGGGTTCCACATCACCACTCTACTGTAAGGATGCCATCAAAACAATGTTAAGCAAGGGTCCTATACTATCAAGCAAAAGACCACTCTATTGAAATGTAGTAATTCAAGACAACTCAAAAATGGATGCAGTACCGACAAATTCCCCCAGGTGGCGCTAGCGGTCTAAACTCTGACAGGGAAACTGTATTTAGGAGTTGCAAGAGGGGCAGGGACTTCAAAGCTTGTTGGTTAATTGGAAACCTTAGCCACCTGCTGTTCCCAGAGGCCAAGAGGCTGGGAAACCTTAACACCTCAGAGATTCCCACACTAGGAGGCAGGATATCACATGACCCTGTTGATTGATTGAGGAGAGACTTCGAGGCAGCCTGCTGGAGCCCACACAAAAGGCTCTTTCTGTTGAATGGGGTATGTTAATTTTGAGTGTTTCCTGTCAACAGCCCTCTGCCAGCAAGGAGAGACATGTGATCACTGACCCACCCAGACTCCTGGAGGCGGACCCAAACACTTTGGGGAGTTGAATTGCAACAAATATATATTTTATAGAAACAGTGATAATTTATTGTAACCAAAAGACAGGAATGTACAACTTTGAGAGTCTTAGTTTGAAAAATGCTTTCACGATTTGAGTCCAAACTCCAATTAGTACCATGTTCTGGGGCAAAAACCCCCTAATTATGATTACTGTAGACAATGTGTTTTAGCTAGAGACATGGAAAGTTACTGGGATATATGTGGAAGGGACATGTACCTTTGTATAATTTTTGATGAAAAACGAATGTTGCAAAACCCACTAAAATCGAAAATAAGTTGCCATTTTTGAATGCAAGCTCCTAGAAACGCCAGAGTCGGGACAGGGACTATCTTTAGTAATATATGATGTGTGTATGTGATGTCAAACAACTGTGTACCTGGGAAATATGTATTGGATCAGGAATAGATTTGTGTGCACATTGACCAGGGGAGTGTCATTTCTGCAAGTCATAAAAATGACATCACTCTGACACACTATCCCTTCCCAAATCAGGGACCAAAGAATCTATTTACCTATCAAATCAAGAGAGGGGCAGGCTTAGGGATGCTAGCCTTTCCACCCACTTTTTAAAACACATAAAAAGAGGCTGCTGGGACAGGTAGGGACATTCAATTCCATTTTATGCGGGACGCTCTGCCGGGAGACTCCAGACGTCACATCCATCAATCTTCAGAGACAAGAAATTTACTTCAGAACTTAAAGCAAGGGCCTAAACCCACAAACTGAGAACTCTTCTCAGCAGGCCTCAGCATCCTTAAAATCATTTGAAAACTATTCCACAGCCGGGCGAGCTGTTTGAATTCTTTGCCAAGAACAATTGCCAGAGACCAGACCAGAGATCCAGAGAGACCCAGACCGCTGTGAGCAGAACCAGAGATCTGGATCGCTGTGAGCAGAACCGGTGCCTGATTGACCCGCCGAGCAGAGAGAACCGAAGTCCAGTCCAGTTGACCAGATCCGTGACGAGGCCCATTCATTTCAAAATTAGGAGTGAGTATCCGCCAGAACTGTGCAGAACCCAATCTCTTAGTTAAAATAATCTAATTCAAGCTATTTTAACCTAATTAGAACAGCCTCCTAGAAAGAACCGACTTCCTACTCCCTATACTTTTTCCGTAATCGCGAGACACGCACTCGCGAAATTTACCGCTATTTGCGATTTGGCCCGATTTCTTCATCTGTAGAAATCAGCAGCTTTTTGCTTCTCTTTGCTAAAATTCGTTTGCAATCTGCTAATCATTCATAGAGTATTGTTAAAGTGAGCCTGAACTAATATAAAGTAGCCATCACCTACCCTGAACCTCTAGAGGGAATTAAAAGCAATGTTAGCACCTTTTCACTTCCTTGCAAACCACATTAAAGTAATTCGCCTGTGTTTAAAACTCATCCCTGTTTTCTCTAAGCTTGCTGGGGGAACTGGAACTGTGTATTGCATTATAAAGTGTGATTTGTTGGGATTCTTGAAGACTGTGTGCTCTCCTTCCATTTCTTGTATTGCATAGGGGGGGAGTGAATTGTCAAAAGAAAAAGTGATCATATTACCTTTTGCTAAAATCATAACAAGTTATTTCTGTACTGCATTTTATTCCACCTTGCGTTTCCTTGAACCATATAAAGCATTCTTTCCCACCTTATTCTTCTGTTCCTATTCATAAGTTACCTCTTGCTGACTACTGCTCATATTCACAAGTGTAATATCCATTATCAATTTATTTATAGAAGTGTGATATATATATATATATTGTTTACATTTTCAAATAAACCTTTTAATTTGCAAAACAAACCTACTTCTTGGCTCAGTGGGGTCAGGGGGATTCTGAGAGGGGTGTGTTATACAAGGGTTGTCATCCAGAGTACTGAACTGGATATAAAAATACATCAATAAGGGTTTTCCTCAGCATCCCAGACTAGGCATTGACTTAGCTGTCGTGTTGATTGAATATCGCTTACATGCCACAAGCAAATCACCCCAGAGACCATGGCCTCTGACCATGTCCCGCCATCACCTTACAGCTTGATTCACTGTGACAAGTGACCAAATGGCATGCCACCCTGAAACCTTTAAAAATAGGAAGCAAATCAAGGGCATTTGGAAAAAAAACCAATATGTTTTGAAAGAGGGTGCTATGATGGACTTTGGAGCCAAATAAAATGTAAATATAGTATACGTAACATGGCGCACTCCAAGTACTGCAAACAAACAAGATTGTTTGCTACGCTCTTCTCAATCGTGATACTACAAATTCCTGTCTCTCCCAGGCTCTTCTATCTCTCACAATCACTGTGACTATCTGCATCAACGATTTGGAAGCTGTTTCAACAGAAGAAGCTTGGCCAACAGATCTGGCCAGTAAAGAGAAATTGGAAGCCAACCTGGGATGTCCTGTCCCAGTGCAGAAATAGATGAAAATTTGTTGAAATCTGGTTTGGTTAAAGATAGACACAGATCGCCAGTATGTTCACCAACACAATGCTCATTGTCTTTCCTGGTCTTCTTGGAGCATGTGTTGCCTTCCAACGTCTGCTGATGCTGCTACAAATGAAGCAGTACACATCTACAAAGGTTTTGGCACTTTGAGAAAGTCAACCCTTTCTGAGATTATTTGTTTTAGGGAATTGACTTGATTCCTACTACTTCTCTCCTGATCATTACCCATACATGGCCGCTTTATCCATTCCATTCTGGAGACGCTAGTGCGGTGCTAGTTCTACAAGTCCTAGAATGCAAAGTTAAAACCAGGACTGGGCTAGCATCTCCCGAATGAAATGGATATGGATGGCATTTATTTTACCCTGATATGCATCCTGGGTATCTTTCTGCTATATTTAAGCTCTTTTTAGCTTGAAAAGAAAACGCTTTCAGAGTTATGCTTGATGCCAAGAAGCAAACACTGAAGAATTGTAATTTCTATAATTGACCCATGAATGAGGAATGGATGCCAAGAGTGCTTTCTTTTTCTGCTAAAGAGAAGATATATCACTCTAAGATGAAAGACAGAAAAAGCTGCAAACTGTTTGGTCCCCAATGAATGTGTTATATGTTTAATCAACAACTAGGAATGGTCCAGTTCCAGCAATGTGTTTGGATTTCGTACTCCACCTTTTACCACTTACCCATATTTTACTTATATAGGCAGCATGGTGTGTTCATACAAAACAAGCGTTGTATAGTGACAGATGATAGCGTTCCTAATGAACAAGGATTGTAAAGTTTTATTTTGAAACACGTTTCTTGTTGAAGCCTTAATGTATGTCTATGCCTTTTTGTAAATTTTCCAACACAAATAAATAGCATAAAAAAAGGAAAACAGGAAACGGCATGTCCGTCCCTGTTTGAGGATTGAAATGCAACAGCATCAGTTCATACGCCTGCTGTACTGGTTTTTTAAGGAAAACTGCCCAGAAGGGTTAGATATGCAGAGACCATAGATCCGCCATGAGGAAGAAAGTGCACTGGCTCCCAATAAGGGAAAGGATCATTTAAGAAATCCTATCTATCACACACAAATGCCTTTTTTTCGAAAATACAGCACTGTGAGATCCACATCCAACAATCCGACAAGAACCGTACACGCCCAGCGCCTTGCCGTACCGAGAGTAAAAAGCCAAAGGAGGCAGCTCCATCTTCCCATCTGTTGCAACAACCAGCTGGACCGCCCTCCCACCTGCCTTAAGAGCAGAAACATTCTATTGGCCATTCTGCAAAGCCCTAAAAACCTGGCTACTCACCTAATACACTATCACCCTAGCGGAACTGGGGCCCTGCACCACCAATAGGAAGGGCAAACATCAGCCTCTATGCCATCATTGGCTTGCCTGTGCCAATGCTCACATGTAACTGGTTCCGCAAAAGCGTCCTGATACCCCTGGGTTGAGGCGCTTTACAAATGTAAAAATTAATACATAAATAAATGGCCCTTGAGTGTACACAGTATCACCTTTGGCTGTCCCAAACAGGAACACGGGATGTTTTCCTTTTTCATGCATTTCAGAGCACATCACAGCACATCATATATGTGAATCAGGATTTCCTACTGAAATATGTGAAAATGCCAGTAAGGTCTACTAAACAGCGGCGCATTCAGGACGCGCCCATTCAGACGTCCTTTGTGACATCGGCACATTTTTTTCTTGACGCAATTGAAGGGGTTGAGTTAGTTGACTGAAAAATCATTTTACGTTAAACGCCGAGGAAACATCTAATGTTGGTTCTCTATAGTTTCCAGCACATTGTAAGTGGTCTAATAGTCATGACTACATTTTAAACACATACCAGAATGCTAATTGTAAACTACCCATGCTCCAACCCCTTCTTCGCAGAGAATTGTACATACATAAGGCTTAAAACAGAAGGCCAACTTGATCGAACGAAGTCAAAATAAAATGCGTTCCTCCCCACACTACAAGGAAGGAAGCATTTCATTGGTAATTGTGGGCCCCCAGTTGTTTGCCTTAAATGTCAGTGACCCTGTGTGAAGAGTGAGTCAATATCCATTTAAACAGAATGATGAACTTGCTTTCTACAAGCACACTTCTTTTCCTTCAAAAATTCTGTTTTTCTGACAATTTTTTTTATTTTCAAAAGCAAAAGAGTGTGAACGAGGTATGGTTTCTAAATATAATTTAACTGTATTTTCTGGTTAAATATGTATTTTTTCGTACTGGATTTGCTCTCTATAATTTATTTTACAAAGTTCAGGATAGAAGCAAAATACATCTGGTTCACTCTACGAAATTACATGGATTTACTTTCGAGTATATAAAATAAATGTTTGTTAATTTTAAATACTTTTTCAATACTATATTTTAAGTTAAATGGCAGTTTTGCAAAGAGAAACACAAAGGAGCTCTGGTTACATGAGACGTTTAAACATTCGAAAGACTTTCAATATTAAATGAAACACTTCCAAAAGTCACACTGCTAAAAAGGTATGTGTTCTTTTGATTCATCGATCGCTTTTTTTCACAATTGCATATATCAGTACAACGTATTTAGTTACCAGAACATTTATTACGATATTTAAACGATACTTCTAGGGACAATAAAAGAAAGTCTGCAGATTTCTGCAGTGTCCCGGTGGCATTGGTGCTTAGTAGTATGTGTTACTGACATTGGAATGAGCAGTAATTTGAACCTTCTCTGTGACATTTGAACATTGTTTGGAAAATCACAATTGGAAAAAAAGGGGTCAACTGATGGAAAAGCTCAGGAACATTGGCATTCACAAATAACTGTATTTTGTTTGAAGTGGGTGGGAATAACGTGTGTTAATCAAAGAGGTTTCAATTGTGTTTTGAGGTCAAAGAGGATATATTAAGTGGCATGCCATTATTTCCACAAAGTCAAGGGAAAATGGGTACGTGCAACATGCCACAGCCAAAAGATCAAACAAGACTGCACACATGTCTGTGTGTATTTAGACCTTTAAATGTGACTACTGTTTGGCACGATAATATTTATTTATTTTTATTTATTTTTGTATTTGTATTGTGTGCTAAGCCCTGTGGCATCAAGCCGCTGTTACATGACAAGTTATTCAAATGTAGAATACATGCATATTTTATTTTTTACAATGCAAAGGTGAACAGATATTAGTGATTATTTGAATTTCACATTGCACTTATCAGTTCGGGTTAAGTGAACATCAGTGTTGTTAGCGCTTTTCGGAAAGTCCAATAGGAGGGCTCAGCTCGCAAGGTGGGCGGGTGAAGGTTTCAGTGTTTAGCTGCAATGGCTGGTAAGGTAGGTCCTCCAGCTTTGGCCCGTTTAAATTTGGGCTGGACAAGGCGGTGGGCATAGGCTGCTCTGGTAGGTCAGGAGGAGGAGGCTTTTGTGAATTTTTAAGATAAGTACGGAGGGGCATCCCTAGACAGGCACCTACGCGTGATGGTCAGTGTTTTGAAGAGGATCCATTTATGAATAGGGAGCCAGTTGTCTTTTTATCGAGCTGCAGTGATGTGCTCAACTCTGGGGATGTTCAGGGGTAATCCAAGAGCATTGTTTTGAATGACCTGCTTCTTTCGAATGTTGTAGTCTGTGGTACCTCCAAAAAGGGCATTACAATAGGCAAGCCTGGATCCTACAGTGGCTCTTGCAATTGTGAGGCAACTGTCTGGGGAGAGGAAGGGTCTGGGGGCATTGACTAGTTTAGTCGTGTAGGCAGCAGATGGGGCAATGGTGCTGACATGCCATGTCAGAGAAAGGGTGGCATCCAGGTATATGCCAAGCTTTTTCACAAAAGATGAGACCGAGATCGGGATGGCGTCAATCTTAAAGGAGGAGTATTGAGGGTTGAGCCTTTTGATCATTGATGGAGGGCCCATCAAATGTATCTCTGTTTTTTTGGTTATTCAGGCATAGACGGTGTGTGGTCATCCATGTGACAAATAGTGCAACACACATTTTGATTGTATCCACTTGATGAACATTTGTAAAAAAAATGAGCAGATACAATCGATGTTGGCCGAAATTGGATGCTCCAACGAAGATCTCATCAAGAATCCCAACAAAATTTTAAAAAAACTGGAAGAGGCGGACTGGATTGACACCCAAGAGAGCGCCAAAGGAAACAAAACACTGGCTCTTTTTCCCCAAACCCCAAAGAAGCTAAACCAAACAACACAACTATTCAGAAGATTCCCAAGCAAACCATTGCGGCAATTCCTCCTAAGAGCACGTTTAAACTTGCTACATACCAACGAGATCCTGTTCATGAGAGGTCAGTCACCCTCCAAAATCTGCCGCTTATGCAAAGCCGACACAGAAACAGTCAGACATCTGCTAATCCAGTGCCCCGGGACTGAACAGGCTCGACAATCCTACCTACTCCCCCTCCTGGAAACCCACGTCGTGAGTGAAGAGGAAACATGGTGGGTCCGTCTAATCAGCGGCCAGCAGACAAACTGGTCTCTTGCAGCGGCAAAAATCTTACAGGACGCCTTAGCGCAGTGCTCACAAGGGGTGTCCGCCTAAGTCATCGTCTAATCAAAACCAAATCGAGCATTTGTTAAAATCCAGAAAGATGGATAAATACAAAAAAAAAAAAAAAAATAAAAAAAATGTTTTAGAAATAATCCACACTACCCTGAAAAAGTGATGATCATCCCTTATGCAGCAGAGTTACTCTGAAATGATTACGTCCACCTGACAAACATTAAACAACAGCTTTGTTTTTAAATAAAAAATCCATGCAAATATTAAAAAACTTTCTTCTGAAACTATTGTGTTTATGGAAGTGATTGATGTCCATTCTTCTTTCCAATAGATATTATTGTTCACTTGACATTTTGCTTAGTTCTAAAGAGATTGTTTGTTATAAAGATTGGTTCTGTTTGTGTCGAAAAAAGTCCCATTTAACCATGGGTAGGGCAGTTTGTGCAAATGCCAAACCCCTAGAATGTCCAGAGGTCTGACCAAGTCGAACTTTACAGGTGTTCCCAGGCTTTAGATATTAGGTTCCATTGGGTTCGACAATGTGTTTTTTTTTTTCTTCAAAAGGCAGGCTATTTCAAATCTGGGGCAGTCCATGGTGTTTGAAGAGCAAGGGCAGTTCGGGATTATTAGGGCAGGGATGTTTAACTAGGAGTATTGTGTGGGTTATTTTAGAATTATATTGATGACAGGGTCTAGGTAGAGTTAGGAAAGTAGAATAGAATGTATTTAGGAGCACATGTGTGTGTGTGTATGTGTGTGTGTGAGAGAGAGAGAGAGAGAGAGAGAGAAAGAGAGAGAGAGAGAGAGAGAGAGAAAGAGAGAGAGAGAGAGAGAGAGAGAGAGAGAGAGAGAGAGAGAATTGTGGTGGAGGGGCAGTTCCCCTCTGATGGATTGGTTAATCTCTGAAATGTGTTCCCATTTTCGAGCTCTAGTAAATTGATTCTACCATGAAAGTAAGGTGTGCTAAACAGCCTCACTTTCCGACGGTGCTCTGTGTTTTAGAAAATGGTATTGGTGGGTTGGTAACTAGAATGTCCTGCCGTTCATTAGGCTTATATTTGACATTACTAAAATCTATACATAAGAGCAATTTTATACATGCTGCTAGACATCAATGATTGGCATGCAAGCAGCATATTAGAAGCAATGGGGCTGTACATTTAGAAAATGCCCCATCTGACTTGTTCACAAAGTGTAACCATGTTTGTGGTTGGCAATAATGCAATAAATGTCTTAGCACTCTACAAATTGAAAGATACATGCCTCATAATATCTCAAAGGTCACCTATATAGAATATCTTAGCCATTGGATGTGTAAAATTATTCTAAATTTCACATTAGCCATTTTGGAATAAAATGTAGAATCCCTTCAAAGGAAAATGGGCAGCTTTGAATGTATAACTGTACATCTGTACATCCTCAAGGCATGGTGGTGGCACGGTTAAATACAAATATAAAGCTATATCTGATTATATATTATGGCCTACAGTGATATTCATTTATACATTTCCAGAGCTCATTTGATGTCTTTTTATTCAACTAGTTTCCAGTGAGCCCTGCCAGAGCTTAGATAATCATTGTCTGGGGCTGGGTTTCACCACAGGGAAACACCTGGGACATGCCTTTTCTGCTTACTTTGTCTGTGTTGGGAAGTAATGGCACCCAGAGGAACAGGACATAGCCTGAGGGGGCAGGGTGGGAGCCAGTGCTTGAAAGTGAAGGTCTGACAATGCAATGGGAAAGTCTCACCAGGGAGTAAATGACTGGTGTCTCCTTGAACTCAGGCAGACTTGGAGGGGAAGAGGTATTGTAGCTTAAAAGAGGAGCTGTTGCCAGCATAAGGATCACAATATATTGGAAATCGTTTGGCCCCACTCCTTCTTGCACCCTCACCCAACCCCCTGCAGGTAAAATACTCTGGGATATGTCGTAGGAAGGCAAACACTCTTTTTACAACAGCCTAGAAGGCTTGAGATGGCTGAATCCCTGTGGCCAAATGATTCTCTAAGGGGGTGTGACTGGCCCCTCCACCCTTTAGTTGAATCAGCTTTGTACTCTAGAAGAATAAGGATTTTTCTGGAACCTTATTGGGATACAGTCTGCCCAAAGTCCTCAGTCATATGGGTGAAGATACAGCTTGCAAAACTTTCAAAAGAGGGAGCCAGACCCTCCCCTCAAGCACTTTAGAGGAACATTCGAAGTGACCTGCTGTTGGATAACATTTTCCTGCTGCTTGGCCACTGATGCCAGCATTCTGCATGCTGAAGCGGAAACCCCTGCAAGTATCCCTGACAATCATGCTGTCTATGAAGGGAAGAAGGACTCATCTTTCCTCAGAGGCCCTCCACAGTGCCTCACAGCACACCACGTACATGCTGCTAAAAAAGGACCGCCACAGCTTGGTCCCTGATACAGAGGACTTTGCCTGTTGAAGTGACAAACCCTTCAAATGCCCCTAGCATTCTTCCTGACTGGGAAGGGCAGAAGCAAGACTCACCTTTACTCAGATACCCTAGACATTGCCTCACAACTTCAACAAAAGAAATGGCATGTACCTCTCTCTGCAGTTTTGATCTACTTTAAGCACTTGCAAGCGACTCCAAGCAGAATGTCGTCTGCCTGTCTCAATCTTCTTTGAGCCAAGTCCGGTGCGGCTTGTTGACTTGTACTGCATTTCTAAATCCTGTTGAACCAGCTCGAACACCTGGAACCCTATGCAGTGCTCTGGAAAGCACCTAGAAAGATGGCATGTTGAGCCCCAGAAATGTGACATTAAGATATCTACAATGGTTCTATTTCCTGGCCTTGTTTTATGGGCCCCATCAACAATTAAGATCCCACTCTTTACCTTTTTAAAAGACATAGGGCCTCATTATGAGTATGCCAGTCTGGTAACAACGGACTGGCATACTCATGCGGTAAGTTCTATGGAACTCGAATGGGAATGAGGAGTAATTTTTTCCCGTGTATGGCTTCCGGGACTGCTAGGGCTGTAATGCCCTGGTTATTCCCTAAAGGTAGGTGCCGGAAAAAAACACGACTCTGACGGCAGCCGTGCCGCTTTTACCGGCAAGGCTACCACTGGGGTCGGAATGAGGCCCATATACTTTAACTTGAACATTGTTGCAAAGACAATTGCCTGCATGCCGCTGCCTTCATATACAGTGTGCCCCTTTCTACACATTCTATGTATTTCATTACAGCGTGGTTTGTTAGAGTTTTTAAGACTTTGTCCTTTAATTTAATTAAAGTCTCATAATTTATAGAACTTTGATTGGGTATTTCTTTTGTATCACTTTACTATTGTTGTTTTGCATGCCTCCTTGCTGGGTCACATCACTCTTGAAGCGTATAGCCTGCCCTCGCCCCATGCTACCGTAGAGAGGCAAAGGAGATGTATGATTCATGCTTCGCCTGTTTTACCTTTAGGATTGGGATCATTGCGTTTTTCGTAGTAATGTGGGCAGAGTAGGATATTACAATGCACTACTCATAGTTCTGCTCCTGCACAGCAACAGTCATTTTGTTGCAATACCCCAATGCCATTTTGTAGGCATAGGAGAAGGCCAAGCAGAGAACAACCCCCATTCATTTATTTATTTGTTTATTTGCATTTTTAAAGCGCAGCAGCTGCCCTATGGCATCGTGGCGCTGTTACAATAATGTGTACTTGACATGTTGATTCGGTTACAGGATTGGCTGTGATTCTAAGGTTACATGGGAGCCGTAATCATGATACAGTTGTAATTTACAGACATTGTTGTATGCGATAGAATTAGAAATGGGTTTCACTTCAATAGGGTGGTTTTCAGAGCTTTTCTGAAAGCTGTGTGGGATGTTTCAGCTCTTAGTTTGGGCGGTAGGGAGTTCCAGGCTTTTGGTGCTAGTACTTCAAAACTCGAGCCGTCAGCTTTGACTCTAGTGAAGTTAGGGATTGCAAGTTGGTTGGCATATAGGTCCCTTTTAGGTCTGAGTGATTGGACTGGTTGTATCCGTTCATTAAGGTAGCTAGGGGCAGTTTAGGATATGCATCTATGTGTAATTGTGAGAGTCTTGAACTGGATGCGCTCTTTAACTGGGAGCCAGTGGGCATTTTGTCTTGCTAGGGTGATGTGTTCTCTCTTGGGTATATTGAGGGCTGCTCTCAGAGCATTGTTTTGTGCAATCTGGAGTCTATTAATGTTTTTGGCCGAGGTACCTAGCAGGAGGACATTGCAGTAGTCCAGTTTCGCGCATATGGTGGCTCTGGCGATGTTGAGGCGGTTTGTGGTGGACAGGTGAGACTTAAGCAGGCAGAGAAAGGCAAAGGACTGAGAACCCCATGTGCATTTAGAAGGGATGAGGCGATCAAAGCACAAAGACCCACACATGATTTAAGTAGGTGGAGAAGACCACTGCACCAACAACCCCACTGGAATTTAGCACTCGGAGGGGAAGACCAAAGCATTGTCAATATGCAAAACAAAATGTGTGCCTAAGGTGCGCGTTTGTTCCTAAAGTGTCAATGTGCAGAACACAAATCAAGTGATTAAGACTACAAAAGACATTCATGCGAGACTCACATACTGGGAAAGAGTTATTGGAAGATACAAACAATAGGGAAGATGACTGAGAACGGGAAGACTTCTTGGTTGCACACCGAAATGTGTCACTCCAAAAACACTAAAGGAATGGTTTTAATAATGTCTTTTTTTTTCGGAGTGACACAGGGAAAAAAACAGAAGGACCGACTTGTTTTAGGTTTCATTTTTCAAAGTAAGGTTAAGCAAAAAGAAGATTATAGAGAGAGCCTAAATAACACAAACAAAGTAACTAAAGGGGATATAAAAGGAATAAGCTGAAATATCAACAATAACACAAGCAACTAACAAACCCTGCCAAAACTCTCCTAAACTCTCATAAACACACCAAAGGCACTCAGAAACTCCGCAAACTCCACTGGTTTGAAAGCCTATCCTGGCAACTCCTAACTCGACAGCCAAATAAAAGGGTATTACCCAAATTGTTCGTTTACAATTGTTCGAATGAACAATTGACCGAATATAAAGGGTCACAATTGACCTTTTCACAATTGACCGCATATATATATATATATATATATATTCAGTAAAAAAACTTGACATTTGTGATGTCATCTTTGATGTCCTGGGTGTTAGTGTTAGCAGTGCACGGTGGCGCGAGTTATGGTTGCTTATGTTACCATAACTGCCGAATTTCAGGGGGTTTTCGGTTTTACTTTGGACCATAACGTCCCTTTAACAAAGTTTTTTCACTGAATTTCAAAGGTTTTTTGTAGCGCAACTTAACCATAACGTCCCTTTAACAAAGTTTTTTCACTGAATTTCATAGGTTTTTAGTGGCACAACTTAACCATAATATCCCTGACTTCATATACATGTAACATAGAACATACTAACCCCCTCGTAGTGATTTTCATGTCCGCGGACTACCGCCATGTCCGCGGACATATCAAAAATCTTAGCGTGGTGAATGTAAATTTAAATAGTGTGCCCCATTTCCCCTTTGAAGTTGGCACTTAAAAAAGCCGTTTTTTTGGGGTTTTTTTTACAGATGCTTGACAGTGTCAGAACACAGAATCCTAGTGGGCTTTCTCGCTTACCCGACAGACTGTCGGGGGTCAAAATAGCTAGGAACAACATGAATCGCTTCCGTTCCTTTAAAGCTTGTTTCAAAGGCATTCGGGGTTGCCATGGCGACGCTGGCCTCTAGTACGCCTGCAGTCACATGTTGCTCCGGTTTCCCGTTCACGTAACTCCCGCATTGTGGTCACGCAAATTTAGGGCCGCCCCATTTGCTGCTTCGGTGCTTCTGATCGTTTTCCTCGGAACACAACTGTGGCGCTTTTGTTATCCTGGATCTTGCTCCTTCTAGACCTTTTGCCTGTATATTGGATTTGCTCTTGTCTTGCCCACGGTACTTCTGCTTCGACCTGCTGCTACGACCCGGACTTCCTTATTGGCTCCGATTCACGTCTCCTGTTTCAATTTGCCTGCTTACTTGGATTTTGACCCGGACCGCTCTCAGATTCGTTGTTTGGATTGTCAACTCACATCTCAAAGAAGAAGGATCTTTCACCCTAGGCGTACGCGTGCCGGCGGGAATAGGAAACTGGTGCTGGACTAGAGACTACCTACAGCACTTTTGGGACTTTGCATAACTTCCTAGGCATACGCATGCCGGCAGGAATAGGAAACTGGTGCTGGACTAGAGACTGCCTACAGCACTCTTGGGAACTCGCAGAACACCCTAGGCGTACGCGTGCCGGCGGGAATAGGGTTTTGTGTTGGACCCAAGAAACCCCTCAGCACCTGTGAGACTGCGTTCTTCTTGGACTTTCCCTTTGGATCCGTCTAGATCAACTACATCACGCTTTCTTCGTTGCATCTCTTCTTACGGATATACAAGTAAAAAATCTCACCTCTTGTTCTTTTTCCTGTTATTCGCTATTTTGTTTATCCTTGTCTTATGTAAGCTCTTGTATCATTCCAGAGGCTGATTAGTTCCAATCTGCTGTCGTTTTTCATGTTCGACATGTTATGCACGTTACCCTACTGACAGCCAGTGGGTTTCCAGCGTGTCCTGTGCAGTTGCCAAGCACCTTGAAGGAAGTTGCAGTCATCAGGGGTTCCAGAGTGTCCTGTTCCTTCTTCAAACATCTTTCAACCAATTGAATGCTCAGACTGTTTTTATGCACAACTGAGTGTTACATTGGTGGGAAGAAACAAACTACTGCACTACGGGTTCAACAGCTCCTCTTGGGTCACCAGGCGCTTTACCCTATCAAGGTTCACTGTTCTGACAGACAGACACCTGTTATTTTGTATTTTTTTTCTTGTTTTTTTTTCTTACTTTACTCCTAAAATCTTCACATAACCTTCTCCAAAGCAACCCTTACATTCCAAAATAGAAAGGCATTTCCCGTAAAAGATAAAGAAATGCCATTTTCTTTCAAAATAACAGCATTACTGCCATCAATATTCTCATTATTACAGAAGAACATACCAGCTCTAAGCATGAAGGCACACATGCCTCGGTTGATGACACACCTAGCAATGTTTTGCTGAGGACAAAAAACTGAACTATTGTCCCATATTGCCATAGGTAGTAATCCAGAAAAAATTACTTTCGCATTTGGAAGGATCTTCATTACAGCTTGAACCAAGCGTTCCAAATCAGCCAACAAAGTAGGGGCACTGACGTTGCCCAAATGGAAAGCACCATAGTGCAAAACTACCACATGCGGACTGTTCATCGTGGCCATATCCTCACAAACTTGTACAATTCCCTGTACATTGCAATCAGGCACAGTGCTCCACACCACCTCCACTCCTTTCACATCAAAGTTCTTTGCAACATGCCTGCATTGAGCGTACTGTTGTAAACCATACACAAACACATCTCCAAGCACCAACACCCTGACTTTCTCTACTTCTGCCATCTTCACCACACACAGTCTCTTTCAACACAAATCCACAACCTCGACATCTGATTGGCTGATCCGTACAGTCTTCTTTCCATGTTGGATTTCCTGGAAAAACCCGGATGTAGCACGCCCTGTCCACGAACAGCCGCAGTGTCCGCGGACGGCGTCCACTTTACTCTCTGTGCCATTCCCTCATTGCATGCAGCTAAGCAATCACACAATACGAATAACGTCCTCAGAACACCCCCATTTTGTGAATTTTCGAACATTTCAGGACAATTATCATTTCATTATTCAACATATTAACATTACAAATATTATACTTTCATCTTTTACTCTGCACACAATGCTATGTTTCTCCATTAGTAGCTCAATATACTAGATAGAATCCCATAAAACAATGCTATTTATATCAATGCATTGTTCAAAGCACTAATAACGGTATGATATTTATTGCAATATCCTTGACACTTTTTTCACAACATTATAATAAAAATCCCTAGTACACAAATTCCATGAAAAGTACATACACATATGATGTCATCACAGTGCACGGTGGTGGCGCAAGTTATTTTTCATAGCTTACCATAACTTGCGATTTTCAGGGGTCTTTCGGCTGTACTTAGAACCGAACGTCCCTTAAACAAACTTTTTTTAATATCACGCAAACAATATACAAACATGGCGTGCAAAAACCAACTTCTCACAGATGGCTTTACACAGAATGTTGCAAAGTAAGAATTTATGCTCGTTCACAGTGAAGGTCAGCTGCTTCCATTTTTTTCTTGGGCCCCGGAGAGGCTCACGAAGCGGACTATAAGGTTGTATTGTGTTTTGACCTTGACAGACAGAGATTGTGATGAAAGACTTCTCTTGAAGGAGTGTTGCTAAAACGTAAGAGAAGATAAGGATGACATTTCTGAAATGAAACCACTTTTATATATTATATCACTATGCGAAAGATCGTTCGCACACGCAGAGTCGTATTTTGGGACTGCACTACTCGTAGACAATGGAAATTGCAATTGTACTGTAAGTAACCCTTTAGATTATTTTATGCCAAATATAATTACAATAGCGTAGCATTAAAGACCGCTCAAGTTGAACTTGTTCGTTGAAAGTGGCATAATGTTATCTACCGCGCACTATCACCGCCAAACTGATCCCCTGTCGTTTAGAGGGCTCTGAAAAAGGCAGACGACACAGGGTGGGTTAATAGAAATAATTTAACTGGTCTATCGGCGGTCAAGCGCTCTACTCGCTGTGCCACTTCACTGTAGCCTGTCAAGTGGCACAGCGAGTACAACGCTCGCTTTGACATCCGTGCACAGCTTGCTAACGCAAGTTCGAATCCCGGCAAGGCCAAACTCAGCCTTTCATCCTTCCGTGGTCGATAAATGAGCACCACACACCGTGGTTAATAACAAGCACCGCTTAGATACCTCACGGTTCTTAGCGCTATATGAATGGGAAAATATTATTATTTTATTATTAACATACTCCGTTGCATTATCTTCGATAGCAAATAGTTTCACGCCCTAATAAATAAAATGATGATTTTTAATGAAGATCGGCTGGTGAGACTAATTTATGTTTTTTAAAACAGGTATGTGGCCCCATTTTGCCTATGTCACGATTTACAGGCTCCAGTGGTTATATATGCCCGGCTTTGGAGTGCCTCACTTGAGGCTACACTCCCCCCCTTTCTCCACTGTGGGATTGGGCGTGAGCGTTTTCTCTGCTGACCAGATGACTACATCTACCAGTAGCCCTTGCAGCAGATTTTTACCACCTGCACCTGCGGTGAGCTGCAAGTCCACCCAGCCTCCCTGACGACGTGTATTGGCACAGAAACCGGTCGTCGGAGTACACCAGTAGCCTGGAAGGTTATTCAGAGAATTGGAGTGCTCACCTTTCCTTGTTTTTTCCATATTTTGCAGGATCTTGAGGGGTAGAATCCTCAAGACCTGACAGGGTGCCGCACCAGGGTTATATATGCCCGGCTTTGGAGTGCCTCACGTGTGGCTACACTCCCCCCCTTTCTCCACTGTGGGATTGGGCGTGAGCGTTTTCTCTGCTGACCAGATGACTACATCTACCAGTAGCCCTTGCAGCAGATTTTTACCACCTGCACCTGCGGTGAGCTGCAAGTCCACCCAGCCTCCCTGACGACGTGTATTGGCACAGAAACCGGTCGGAGGAGTACACCAGTGGCCTGGAAGGTTATTCAGAGAATTGGAGTGCGCACCTTTCCTTGTTTTTTCCATATTTTGCAGGATCTTGAGGGGAGGGAATCCTCAAGACCTGACAGGGTGCCGCACCAGGGTTATATATGCCCGGCTTTGGAGTGCCTCACTTGAGGCTACACTCCCCCCCTTTCTCCACTGTGGGATTGGGCGTGAGCGTTTTCTCTGCTGACCAGATGACTACATCTACCAGTAGCCTTTGCAGCAGATTTTTACCACCTGCACCTGCGGTGAGCTGCAAGTCCACCCAGCCTCCCTGACGACGTGTATTGGCACAGAAACCGGTCGGAGGAGTACACCAGTGGCCTGGAAGGTTATTCAGAGAATTGGAGTGCGCACCTTTCCTTGTTTTTTCCATATTTTGCAGGATCTTGAGGAGTGGAATCCTCAAGACCTGACAGGGTGCCGCACCAGGGTTATATATGCCCGGCTTTGGAGTGCCTCACTTGAGGCTACACTCCCCCCCTTTCTCCACTGTGGGATTGGGCGTGAGCGTTTTCTCTGCTGACCAGATGACTACATCTACCAGTAGCCCTTGCAGCAGATTTTTACCACCTGCACCTGCGGTGAGCTGCAAGTCCACCCAGCCTCCCTGACGACGTGTATTGGCACAGAAACCGGTCGGAGGAGTACACCAGTGGCCTGGAAGGTTATTCAGAGAATTGGAGTGTGCACCTTTCCTTGTTTTTTTCATATTTTGCAGGATCTTGAGGGGTGGAATCCTCAAGACCTGACAGGGTGCCGCACCAGGGTTATATATGCCCGGCTTTGGAGTGCCTCACTTGAGGCTACACTCACCCCCTTTCTCCACTGTGGGATTGGGCGTGAGCGTTTTCTCTGCTGACCAGATGACTACATCTACCAGTAGCCCTTGCAGCAGATTTTTACCACCTGCACCTGCGGTGAGCTGCAAGTCCACCCAGCCTCCCTGACGACGTGTATTGGCACAGAAACCGGTCGGAGGAGTACACCAGTGGCCTGGAAGGTTATTCAGAGAATTGGAGTGCGCACCTTTCCTTGTTTTTTCCATATTTTGCAGGATCTTGAGGGGTGGAATCCTCAAGACCTGACAGGGTGTCGCACCAGGGTTATATATGCCCGGCTTTGGAGTGCCTCACTTGAGGCTACACTCCCCCCCTTTCTCCACTGTGGGATTGGGCGTGAGCGTTTTCTCTGCTGACCAGATGACTACATCTACCAGTAGCCCTTGCAGCAGATTTTTACCACCTGCACCTGCGGTGAGCTGCAAGTCCACCCAGCCTCCCTGACGACGTGTATTGGCACAGAAACCGGTCGGAGGAGTACACCAGTGGCCTGGAAGGTTATTCAGAGAATTGGAGTGCGCACCTTTCCTTGTTTTTTCCATATTTTGCAGGATCTTGAGGGGTGGAATCCTCAAGACCTGACAGGGTGTCGCACCAGGGTTATATATGCCCGGCTTTGGAGTGCCTCACTTGAGGCTACACTCCCCCCCCTTTCTCCACTGTGGGATTGGGCGTGAGCGTTTTCTCTGCTGACCAGATGACTACATCTACCAGTAGCCCTTGCAGCAGATTTTTACCACCTGCACCTGCGGTGAGCTGCAAGTCCACCCAGCCTCCCTGACGACGTGTATTGGCACAGAAACCGGTCGGAGGAGTACACCAGTGGCCTGGAAGGTTATTCAGAGAATTGGAGTGCGCACCTTTCCTTGTTTTTTCCATATTTTGCAGGATCCTGAGGGGTGGAATCCTCAAGACCTGACAGGGTGCCGCACCAGGGTTATATATGCCCGGCTTTGGAGTGCCTCACTTGAGGCTACACTCCCCCCCTTTCTCCACTGTGGGATTGGGCGTGAGCGTTTTCTCTGCTGACCAGATGACTACATCTACCAGTAGCCCTTGCAGCAGATTTTTACCACCTGCACCTGCGGTGAGCTGCAAGTCCACCCAGCCTCCCTGACGACGTGTATTGGCACAGAAACCGGTCGGAGGAGTACACCAGTGGCCTGGAAGGTTATTCAGAGAATTGGAGTGCGCACCTTTCCTTGTTTTTTCCATATTTTGCAGGATCTTGAGGGGTGGAATCCTCAAGACCTGACAGGGTGCCGCACCAGGGTTATATATGCCCGGCTTTGGAGTGCCTCACTTGAGGCTACACTCCCCCCCTTTCTCCACTGTGGGATTGGGCGTGAGCGTTTTCTCTGCTGACCAGATGACTACATCTACCAGTAGCCTTTGCAGCAGATTTTTACCACCTGCACCTGCGGTGAGCTGCAAGTCCACCCAGCCTCCCTGACGACGTGTATTGGCACAGAAACCGGTCGGAGGAGTACACCAGTGGCCTGGAAGGTTATTCAGAGAATTGGAGTGCGCACCTTTCCTTGTTTTTTCCATATTTTGCAGGATCTTGAGGGGTGGAATCCTCAAGACCTGACAGGGTGCCGCACCAGGGTTATATATGCCCGGCTTTGGAGTGCCTCACTTGAGGCTACACTCCCCCCCTTTCTCCACTGTGGGATTGGGCGTGAGCGTTTTCTCTGCTGACCAGATGACTACATCTACCAGTAGCCCTTGCAGCAGATTTTTACCACCTGCACCTGCGGTGAGCTGCAAGTCCACCCAGCCTCCCTGACGACGTGTATTGGCACAGAAACCGGTCGGAGGAGTACACCAGTGGCCTGGAAGGTTATTCAGAGAATTGGAGTGCGCACCTTTCCTTGTTTTTTCCATATTTTGCAGGATCTTGAGGGGTGGAATCCTCAAGACCTGACAGGGTGCCGCACCAGGGTTATATATGCCCGGCTTTGGAGTGCCTCACTTGAGGCTACACTCCCCCCCTTTCTCCACTGTGGGATTGGGCGTGAGCGTTTTCTCTGCTGACCAGATGACTACATCTACCAGTAGCCCTTGCAGCAGATTTTTACCACCTGCACCTGCGGTGAGCTGCAAGTCCACCCAGCCTCCCTGACGACGTGTATTGGCACAGAAACCGGTCGGAGGAGTACACCAGTGGCCTGGAAGGTTATTCAGAGAATTGGAGTGCGCACCTTTCCTTGTTTTTTCCATATTTTGCAGGATCTTGAGGGGTGGAATCCTCAAGACCTGACAGGGTGCCGCACCAGGGTTATATATGCCCGGCTTTGGAGTGCCTCACTTGAGGCTACACTCCCCCCCTTTCTCCACTGTGGGATTGGGCGTGAGCGTTTTCTCTGCTGACCAGATGACTACATCTACCAGTAGCCCTTGCAGCAGATTTTTACCACCTGCACCTGCGGTGAGCTGCAAGTCCACCCAGCCTCCCTGACGACGTGTATTGGCACAGAAACCGGTCGGAGGAGTACACCAGTGGCCTGGAAGGTTATTCAGAGAATTGGAGTGCGCACCTTTCCTTGTTTTTTCCATATTTTGCAGGATCTTGAGGGGTGGAATCCTCAAGACCTGACAGGGTGCCTCACCAGGGTTATATATGCCCGGCTTTGGAGTGCCTCACTTGAGGCTACACTCGCCCCCTTTCTCCACTGTGGGATTGGGCGTGAGCGTTTTCTCTGCTGACCAGATGACTACATCTACCAGTAGCCCTTGCAGCAGATTTTTACCACCTGCACCTGCGGTGAGCTGCAAGTCCACCCAGCCTCCCTGACGACGTGTATTGGCACAGAAACCGGTCGGAGGAGTACACCAGTGGCCTGGAAGGTTATTCAGAGAATTGGAGTGCGCACCTTTCCTTGTTTTTTCCATATTTTGCAGGATCTTGAGGGGAGGGAATCCTCAAGACCTGACAGGGTGCCGCACCAGGGTTATATATGCCCGGCTTTGGAGTGCCTCACTTGAGGCTACACTCCCCCCCTTTCTCCACTGTGGGATTGGGCGTGAGCGTTTTCTCTGCTGACCAGATGACTACATCTACCAGTAGCCTTTGCAGCAGATTTTTACCACCTGCACCTGCGGTGAGCTGCAAGTCCACCCAGCCTCCCTGACGACGTGTATTGGCACAGAAACCGGTCGGAGGAGTACACCAGTGGCCTGGAAGGTTATTCAGAGAATTGGAGTGCGCACCTTTCCTTGTTTTTTCCATATTTTGCAGGATCTTGAGGAGTGGAATCCTCAAGACCTGACAGGGTGCCGCACCAGGGTTATATATGCCCGGCTTTGGAGTGCCTCACTTGAGGCTACACTCCCCCCCTTTCTCCACTGTGGGATTGGGCGTGAGCGTTTTCTCTGCTGACCAGATGACTACATCTACCAGTAGCCCTTGCAGCAGATTTTTACCACCTGCACCTGCGGTGAGCTGCAAGTCCACCCAGCCTCCCTGACGACGTGTATTGGCACAGAAACCGGTCGGAGGAGTACACCAGTGGCCTGGAAGGTTATTCAGAGAATTGGAGTGTGCACCTTTCCTTGTTTTTTTCATATTTTGCAGGATCTTGAGGGGTGGAATCCTCAAGACCTGACAGGGTGCCGCACCAGGGTTATATATGCCCGGCTTTGGAGTGCCTCACTTGAGGCTACACTCACCCCCTTTCTCCACTGTGGGATTGGGCGTGAGCGTTTTCTCTGCTGACCAGATGACTACATCTACCAGTAGCCCTTGCAGCAGATTTTTACCACCTGCACCTGCGGTGAGCTGCAAGTCCACCCAGCCTCCCTGACGACGTGTATTGGCACAGAAACCGGTCGGAGGAGTACACCAGTGGCCTGGAAGGTTATTCAGAGAATTGGAGTGCGCACCTTTCCTTGTTTTTTCCATATTTTGCAGGATCTTGAGGGGTGGAATCCTCAAGACCTGACAGGGTGTCGCACCAGGGTTATATATGCCCGGCTTTGGAGTGCCTCACTTGAGGCTACACTCCCCCCCTTTCTCCACTGTGGGATTGGGCGTGAGCGTTTTCTCTGCTGACCAGATGACTACATCTACCAGTAGCCCTTGCAGCAGATTTTTACCACCTGCACCTGCGGTGAGCTGCAAGTCCACCCAGCCTCCCTGACGACGTGTATTGGCACAGAAACCGGTCGGAGGAGTACACCAGTGGCCTGGAAGGTTATTCAGAGAATTGGAGTGCGCACCTTTCCTTGTTTTTTCCATATTTTGCAGGATCTTGAGGGGTGGAATCCTCAAGACCTGACAGGGTGTCGCACCAGGGTTATATATGCCCGGCTTTGGAGTGCCTCACTTGAGGCTACACTCCCCCCCCTTTCTCCACTGTGGGATTGGGCGTGAGCGTTTTCTCTGCTGACCAGATGACTACATCTACCAGTAGCCCTTGCAGCAGATTTTTACCACCTGCACCTGCGGTGAGCTGCAAGTCCACCCAGCCTCCCTGACGACGTGTATTGGCACAGAAACCGGTCGGAGGAGTACACCAGTGGCCTGGAAGGTTATTCAGAGAATTGGAGTGCGCACCTTTCCTTGTTTTTTCCATATTTTGCAGGATCCTGAGGGGTGGAATCCTCAAGACCTGACAGGGTGCCGCACCAGGGTTATATATGCCCGGCTTTGGAGTGCCTCACTTGAGGCTACACTCCCCCCCTTTCTCCACTGTGGGATTGGGCGTGAGCGTTTTCTCTGCTGACCAGATGACTACATCTACCAGTAGCCCTTGCAGCAGATTTTTACCACCTGCACCTGCGGTGAGCTGCAAGTCCACCCAGCCTCCCTGACGACGTGTATTGGCACAGAAACCGGTCGGAGGAGTACACCAGTGGCCTGGAAGGTTATTCAGAGAATTGGAGTGCGCACCTTTCCTTGTTTTTTCCATATTTTGCAGGATCTTGAGGGGTGGAATCCTCAAGACCTGACAGGGTGCCGCACCAGGGTTATATATGCCCGGCTTTGGAGTGCCTCACTTGAGGCTACACTCCCCCCCTTTCTCCACTGTGGGATTGGGCGTGAGCGTTTTCTCTGCTGACCAGATGACTACATCTACCAGTAGCCTTTGCAGCAGATTTTTACCACCTGCACCTGCGGTGAGCTGCAAGTCCACCCAGCCTCCCTGACGACGTGTATTGGCACAGAAACCGGTCGGAGGAGTACACCAGTGGCCTGGAAGGTTATTCAGAGAATTGGAGTGCGCACCTTTCCTTGTTTTTTCCATATTTTGCAGGATCTTGAGGGGTGGAATCCTCAAGACCTGACAGGGTGCCGCACCAGGGTTATATATGCCCGGCTTTGGAGTGCCTCACTTGAGGCTACACTCCCCCCCTTTCTCCACTGTGGGATTGGGCGTGAGCGTTTTCTCTGCTGACCAGATGACTACATCTACCAGTAGCCCTTGCAGCAGATTTTTACCACCTGCACCTGCGGTGAGCTGCAAGTCCACCCAGCCTCCCTGACGACGTGTATTGGCACAGAAACCGGTCGGAGGAGTACACCAGTGGCCTGGAAGGTTATTCAGAGAATTGGAGTGCGCACCTTTCCTTGTTTTTTCCATATTTTGCAGGATCTTGAGGGGTGGAATCCTCAAGACCTGACAGGGTGCCGCACCAGGGTTATATATGCCCGGCTTTGGAGTGCCTCACTTGAGGCTACACTCCCCCCCTTTCTCCACTGTGGGATTGGGCGTGAGCGTTTTCTCTGCTGACCAGATGACTACATCTACCAGTAGCCCTTGCAGCAGATTTTTACCACCTGCACCTGCGGTGAGCTGCAAGTCCACCCAGCCTCCCTGACGACGTGTATTGGCACAGAAACCGGTCGGAGGAGTACACCAGTGGCCTGGAAGGTTATTCAGAGAATTGGAGTGCGCACCTTTCCTTGTTTTTTCCATATTTTGCAGGATCTTGAGGGGTGGAATCCTCAAGACCTGACAGGGTGCCGCACCAGGGTTATATATGCCCGGCTTTGGAGTGCCTCACTTGAGGCTACACTCCCCCCCTTTCTCCACTGTGGGATTGGGCGTGAGCGTTTTCTCTGCTGACCAGATGACTACATCTACCAGTAGCCCTTGCAGCAGATTTTTACCACCTGCACCTGCGGTGAGCTGCAAGTCCACCCAGCCTCCCTGACGACGTGTATTGGCACAGAAACCGGTCGGAGGAGTACACCAGTGGCCTGGAAGGTTATTCAGAGAATTGGAGTGCGCACCTTTCCTTGTTTTTTCCATATTTTGCAGGATCTTGAGGGGTGGAATCCTCAAGACCTGACAGGGTGCCTCACCAGGGTTATATATGCCCGGCTTTGGAGTGCCTCACTTGAGGCTACACTCGCCCCCTTTCTCCACTGTGGGATTGGGCGTGAGCGTTTTCTCTGCTGACCAGATGACTACATCTACCAGTAGCCCTTGCAGCAGATTTTTACCACCTGCACCTGCGGTGAGCTGCAAGTCCACCCAGCCTCCCTGACGACGTGTATTGGCACAGAAACCGGTCGGAGGAGTACACCAGTGGCCTGGAAGGTTATTCAGAGAATTGGAGTGCGCACCTTTCCTTGTTTTTTCCATATTTTGCAGGATCTTGAGGGGTGGAATCCTCTAGACCTGACAGGGTGTCGCACCAGGGTTATATATGCCCGGCTTTGGAGTGCCTCACTTGAGGCTACACTCCCCCCCTTTCTCCACTGTGGGATTGGGTGTGAGCGTTTTCTCTGCTGACCATTTGACTACATCTACCAGTAGCCCTTGCAGCAGATTTTTACCACCTGCACCTGCGGTGAGCTGCAAGTCCACCCAGCCTCCCTGACGACGTATATTGGCACAGAAACCGGTCGGAGGAGTACACCAGTGGCCTGGAAGGTTATTCAGAGAATTGGAGTGTGCACCTTTCCTTGTTTTTTTCATATTTTGCAGGATCTTGAGGGGTGGAATCCTCAAGACCTGACAGGGTGCCGCACCAGGGTTATATATGTCCGGCTTTGGAGTGCCTCACTTGAGGCTACACTCCCCCCCTTTCTCCACTGTGGGATTGGGTGTGAGCGTTTTCTCTGCTGACCAGATGACTACATCTACCAGTAGCCCTTGCAGCAGATTTTTACCACCTGCACCTGCGGTGAGCTGCAAGTCCACCCAGCCTCCCTGACAACGTGTATTGGCACAGAAACCGGTCGGAGGAGTACACCAGTGGCCTGGAAGGTTATTCAGAGAATTGGAGTGCGCACCTTTCCTTGTTTTTTCCATATTTTGCAGGATCTTGAGGGGTGGACTCCTCAAGAACTGACAGGGTGCCGCACCAGGGTTATATATGCCCGGCTTTGGAGTGCCTCACTTGAGGCTACACTCCCCCCCTTTCTCCACTGTGGGATTGGGCGTGAGCGTTTTCTCTGCTGACCAGATGACTACATCTACCAGTAGCCCTTGCAGCAGATTTTTACCACCTGCACCTGCGGTGAGCTGCAAGTCCACCCAGCCTCCCTGACGACGTGTATTGGCACAGAAACCGGTCGGAGGAGTACACCAGTGGCCTGGAAGGTTATTCAGAGAATTGGAGTGCGCACCTTTCCTTGTTTTTTCCATATTTTGCAGGATCTTGAGGGGTGGAATCCTCAAGACCTGACAGGGTGTCGCACCAGGGTTATATATGCCCGGCTTTGGAGTGCCTCACCTGAGGCTACACTCCCCCCCTTTCTCCACTGTGGGATTGGGCATGAGCGTTTTCTCTGCTGACCAGATGACTACATCTACCAGTAGCCCTTGCAGCAGATTTTTACCACCTGCACCTGCGGTGAGCTGCAAGTCCACCCAGCCTCCCTGACGACGTGTATTGGCACAGAAACCGGTCGGAGGAGTACACCAGTGGCCTGGAAGGTTATTCAGAGAATTGGAGTGCGCACCTTTCCTTGTTTTTTCCATATTTTGCAGGATCTTGAGGGGTGGAATCCTCAAGACCTGTCAGGGTGCCGCACCAGGGTTATATATGCCCTGCTTTGGAGTGCCTCACTTGAGGCTACACTCCCCCCCTTTCTCCACTGTGGGATTGGGCGTGAGCGTTTTCTCTGCTGACCAGATGACTACATCTACCAGTAGCCCTTGCAGCAGATTTTTACCACCTGCACCTGCGGTGAGCTGCAAGTCCACCCAGCCTCCCTGACGACGTGTATTGGCACAGAAACCGGTCGGAGGAGTACACCAGTGGCCTGGAAGGTTATTCAGAGAATTGGAGTGCGCACCTTTCCTTGTTTTTTCCATATTTTGCAGGATCTTGAGGGGTGGAATCCTCAAGACCTGACAGGGTGCCGCACCAGGGTTATATATGCCCGGCTTTGGAGTGCCTCACTTGAGGCTACACTCCCCCCCTTTCTCCACTGTGGGATTGGGCGTGAGCGTTTTCTCTGCTGACCAGATGACTACATCTACCAGTAGCCCTTGCAGCAGATTTTTACCACCTGCACCTGCGGTGAGCTGCAAGTCCACCCAGCCTCCCTGACGACGTGTATTGGCACAGAAACGGGTCGGAGGAGTACACCAGTGGCCTGGAAGGTTATTCAGAGAATTGGAGTGCGCACCTTTCCTTGTTTTTTCCATATTTTGCAGGATCTTGAGGGGTGGAATCCTCAAGACCTGACAGGGTGCCGCACCAGGGTTATATATGCCCGGCTTTGGAGTGCCTCACTTGAGGCTACACTCCCCCCCTTTCTCCACTGTGGGATTGGGCGTGAGCGTTTTTTCTGCTGACCAGATGACTACATCTACCAGTAGCCCTTGAAGCAGATTTTTACCACCTGCACCTGCGGTGAGCTGCAAGTCCACCCAGCCTCCCTGACGACGTGTATTGGCACAGAAACCGGTCGGAGTAGTACACCAGTGGCCTGGAAGGTTATTCAGAGAATTAGAGTGCGCACCTTTCCTTGTTTTTTCCATATTTTGCAGGATCTTGAGGGGTGGAATCCTCAAGACCTGACAGGGTGCCGCACCAGGGTTATATATGCCCGGCTTTGGAGTGCCTCACTTGAGGCTACACTCCCCCCCTTTCTCCACTGTGGGATTGGGCGTGAGCGTTTTCTCTGCTGACCAGATGACTACATCTACCAGTAGCCCTTGCAGCAGATTTTTACCACCTGCACCTGCGGTGAGCTGCAAGTCCACCCAGCCTCCCTGACGACGTGTATTGGCACAGAAACCGGTCGGAGGAGTACACCAGTGGCCTGGAAGGTTATTCAGAGAATTGGAGTGCGCACCTTTCCTTGTTTTTTCCATATTTTACAGGATCTTGAGGGGTGGAATCCTCAAGACCTGACAGGGTGCCGCACCAGGGTTATATATGCCCGGCTTTGGAGTGCCTCACTTGAGGCTACACTCCCCCCCTTTCTCCACTGTGGGATTGGGCGTGAGCGTTTTCTCTGCTGACCAGATGACTACATCTACCAGTAGCCCTTGCAGCAGATTTTTACCACCTGCACCTGCGGTGAGCTGCAAGTCCACCCAGCCTCCCTGACGACGTGTATTGGCACAGAAACCGGTCGGAGGAGTACACCAGTGGCCTGGAAGGTTATTCAGAGAATTGGAGTGCGCACCTTTCCTTGTTTTTTCCATATTTTGCAGGATCTTGAGGGGTGGAATCCTCAAGACCTGACAGGGTGTCGCACCAGGGTTATATATGCCCGGCTTTGGAGTGCCTCACTTGAGGCTACACTCCCCCCCTTTCTCCACTTTGGGATTGGGCGTGAGCGTTTTCTCTGCTGACCAGATGACTACATCTACCAGTAGCCCTTGCAGCAGATTTTTACCACCTGCACCTGCGGTGAGCTGCAAGTCCACCCAGCCTCCCTGACGACGTGTATTGGCACAGAAACCGGTCGGAGGAGTACACCAGTGGCCTGGAAGGTTATTCAGAGAATTGGAGTGTGCACCTTTCCTTGTTTTTTTCATATTTTGCAGGATCTTGAGGGGTGGAATCCTCAAGACCTGACAGGGTGTCGCACCAGGGTTATATATGCCCGGCTTTGGAGTGCCTCACTTGAGGCTACACTCCCCCCCTTTCTCCACTGTGGGATTGGGCGTGAGCGTTTTCTCTACTGACCAGATGACTACATCTACCAGTAGCCCTTGCAGCAGATTTTTACCACCTGCACCTGCGGTGAGCTGCAAGTCCACCCAGCCTCCCTGACGACGTGTATTGGCACAGAAACCGGTCGGAGGAGTACACCAGTGGCCTGGAAGGTTATTCAGAGAATTGGAGTGCGCACCTTTCCTTGTTTTTTCCATATTTTGCAGGATCTTGAGGGGTGGAATCCTCAAGACCTGACAGGGTGCCGCACCAGGGTTATATATGCCCGGCTTTGGAGTGCCTCACTTGAGGCTACACTCCCCCCCTTTCTCCACTGTGGGATTGGGCGTGAGCGTTTTCTCTGCTGACCAGATGACTACATCTACCAGTAGCCCTTGCAGCAGATTTTTACCACCTGCACCTGTGGTGAGCTGCAAGTCCACCCAGCCTCCCTGACGACGTGTATTGGCACAGAAACCGGTCGGAGGAGTACACCAGTGGCCTGGAAGGTTATTCAGAGAATTGGAGTGCGCACCTTTCCTTGTTTTTTCCATATTTTGCAGGATCTTGAGGGGTGGAATCCTCAAGACCTGACAGGGTGCCGCACCAGGGTTATATATGCCCGGCTTTGGAGTGCCTCACTTGAGGCTACACTCCCCCCCTTTCTCCACTGTGGGATTGGGCGTGAGCGTTTTCTCTGCTGACCAGATGACTACATCTACCAGTAGCCCTTGCAGCAGATTTTTACCACCTGCACCTGCGGTGAGCTGCAAGTCCACCCAGCCTCCCTGACGACGTGTATTGGCACAGAAACCGGTCGGAGGAGTACACCAGTGGCCTGGAAGGTTATTCAGAGAATTGGAGTGCGCACCTTTCCTTGTTTTTTCCATATTTTGCAGGATCTTGAGGGGTGGAATCCTCAAGACCTGACAGGGTGCCGCACCAGGGTTATATATGCCCGGCTTTGGAGTGCCTCACTTGAGGCTACACTCCCCCCCTTTCTCCACTGTGGGATTGGGCGTGAGCGTTTTCTCTGCTGACCAGATGACTACATCTACCAGTAGCCCTTGCAGCAGATTTTTACCACCTGCACCTGCGGTGAGCTGCAAGTCCACCCAGCCTCCCTGACGACGTGTATTGGCACAGAAACCGGTCGGAGGAGTACACCAGTGGCCTGGAAGGTTATTCAGAGAATTGGAGTGCGCACCTTTCCTTGTTTTTTCCATATTTTGCAGGATCTTGAGGGGTGGAATCCTCAAGACCTGACAGGGTGTCGCACCAGGGTTATATATGCCCGGCTTTGGAGTGCCTCACTTGAGGCTACACTCCCCCCCTTTCTCCACTGTGGGATTGGGCGTGAGCGTTTTCTCTGCTGACCAGATGACTACATCTACCAGTAGCCCTTGCAGCAGATTTTTACCACCTGCACCTGCGGTGAGCTGCAAGTCCACCCAGCCTCCCTGACGACGTGTATTGGCACAGAAACCGGTCGGAGGAGTACACCAGTGGCCTGGAAGGTTATTCAGAGAATTGGAGTGCGCACCTTTCCTTGTTTTTTCCATATTTTGCAGGATCTTGAGGGGTGGAATCCTCAAGACCTGACAGGGTGCCGCACCAGGGTTATATATGCCCGGCTTTGGAGTGCCTCACTTGAGGCTACACTCCCCCCCTTTCTCCACTGTGGGATTGGGCGTGAGCGTTTTCTCTGCTGACCAGATGACTACATCTACCAGTAGCCCTTGCAGCAGATTTTTACCACCTGCACCTGTGGTGAGCTGCAAGTCCACCCAGCCTCCCTGACGACGTGTATTGGCACAGAAACCGGTCGGAGGAGTACACCAGTGGCCTGGAAGGTTATTCAGAGAATTGGAGTGCGCACCTTTCCTTGTTTTTTCCATATTTTGCAGGATCTTGAGGGGTGGAATCCTCAAGACCTGACAGGGTGCCGCACCAGGGTTATATATGCCCGGCTTTGGAGTGCCTCACTTGAGGCTACACTCCCCCCCTTTCTCCACTGTGGGATTGGGCGTGAGCGTTTTCTCTGCTGACCAGATGACTACATCTACCAGTAGCCCTTGCAGCAGATTTTTACCACCTGCACCTGCGGTGAGCTGCAAGTCCACCCAGCCTCCCTGACGACGTGTATTGGCACAGAAACCGGTCGGAGGAGTACACCAGTGGCCTGGAAGGTTATTCAGAGAATTGGAGTGCGCACCTTTCCTTGTTTTTTCCATATTTTGCAGGATCTTGAGGGGTGGAATCCTCAAGACCTGACAGGGTGCCGCACCAGGGTTATATATGCCCGGCTTTGGAGTGCCTCACTTGAGGCTACACTCGCCCCCTTTCTCCACTGTGGGATTGGGCGTGAGCGTTTTCTCTGCTGACCAGATGACTACATCTACCAGTAGCCCTTGCAGCAGATTTTTACCACCTGCACCTGCGGTGAGCTGCAAGTCCACCCAGCCTCCCTGACGACGTGTATTGGCACAGAAACCGGTCGGAGGAGTACACCAGTGGCCTGGAAGGTTATTCAGAGAATTGGAGTGCGCACCTTTCCTTGTTTTTTCCATATTTTGCAGGATCTTGAGGGGTGGAATCCTCAAGACCTGACAGGTTGTCGCACCAGGGTTATATATGCCCGGCTTTGGAGTGCCTCACTTGAGGCTACACTCCCCCCCTTTCTCCACTGTGGGATTGGGTGTGAGCGTTTTCTCTGCTGACCAGATGACTACATCTACCAGTAGCCCTTGCAGCAGATTTTTACCACCTGCACCTGCGGTGAGCTGCAAGTCCACCCAGCCTCCCTGACGACGTATATTGGCACAGAAACCGGTCGGAGGAGTACACCAGTGGCCTGGAAGGTTATTCAGAGAATTGGAGTGTGCACCTTTCCTTGTTTTTTTCATATTTTGCAGGATCTTGAGGGGTGGAATCCTCAAGACCTGACAGGGTGCCGCACCAGGGTTATATATGTCCGGCTTTGGAGTGCCTCACTTGAGGCTACACTCCCCCCCTTTCTCCACTGTGGGATTGGGCGTGAGCGTTTTCTCTGCTGACCAGATGACTACATCTACCAGTAGCCCTTGCAGCAGATTTTTACCACCTGCACCTGCGGTGAGCTGCAAGTCCACCCAGCCTCCCTGACAACGTGTATTGGCACAGAAACCGGTCGGAGGAGTACACCAGTGGCCTGGAAGGTTATTCAGAGAATTGGAGTGCGCACCTTTCCTTGTTTTTTCCATATTTTGCAGGATCTTGAGGGGTGGACTCCTCAAGAACTGACAGGGTGCCGCACCAGGGTTATATATGCCCGGCTTTGGAGTGCCTCACTTGAGGCTACACTCCCCCCCTTTCTCCACTGTGGGATTGGGCGTGAGCGTTTTCTCTGCTGACCAGATGACTACATCTACCAGTAGCCCTTGCAGCAGATTTTTACCACCTGCACCTGCGGTGAGCTGCAAGTCCACCCAGCCTCCCTGACGACGTGTATTGGCACAGAAACCGGTCGGAGGAGTACACCAGTGGCCTGGAAGGTTATTCAGAGAATTGGAGTGCGCACCTTTCCTTGTTTTTTCCATATTTTGCAGGATCTTGAGGGGTGGAATCCTCAAGACCTGACAGGGTGTCGCACCAGGGTTATATATGCCCGGCTTTGGAGTGCCTCACTTGAGGCTACACTCCCCCCCTTTCTCCACTGTGGGATTGGGCGTGAGCGTTTTCTCTGCTGACCAGATGACTACATCTACCAGTAGCCCTTGCAGCAGATTTTTACCACCTGCACCTGCGGTGAGCTGCAAGTCCACCCAGCCTCCCTGACGACGTGTATTGGCACAGAAACCAGTCGGAGGAGTACACCAGTGGCCTGGAAGGTTATTCAGAGAATTGGAGTGCGCACCTTTCCTTGTTTTTTCCATATTTTGCAGGATCTTGAGGGGTGGAATCCTCAAGACCTGACAGGGTGCCGCACCAGGGTTATATATGCCCGGCTTTGGAGTGCCTCACTTGAGGCTACACTCCCCCCCTTTCTCCACTGTGGGATTGGGCGTGAGCGTTTTCTCTGCTGACCAGATGACTACATCTACCAGTAGCCCTTGCAGCAGATTTTTACCACCTGCACCTGAGGTGAGCTGCAAGTCCACCCAGCCTCCCTGACGACGTGTATTGGCACAGAAACCGGTCGGAGGAGTACACCAGTGGCCTGGAAGGTTATTCAGAGAATTGGAGTGCGCACCTTTCCTTGTTTTTTCCATATTTTGCAGGATCTTGAGGGGTGGAATCCTCAAGACCTGACAGGGTGCCGCACCAGGGTTATATATGCCCGGCTTTGGAGTGCCTCACTTGAGGCTACACTCCCCCCCTTTCTCCACTGTGGGATTGAGCGTGAGCGTTTTCTCTGCTGACCAGATGACTACATCTACCAGTAGCCCTTGCAGCAGATTTTTACCACCTGCACCTGCGGTGAGCTGCAAGTCCACCCAGCCTCCCCGACGACGTGTATTGGCACAGAAACGGGTCAGAGGAGTACACCAGTGGCCTGGAAGGTTATTCAGAGAATTGGAGTGCGCACCTTTCCTTGTTTTTTCCATATTTTGCAGGATCTTGAGGGGTGGAATCCTCAAGACCTGACAGGGTGCCGCACCAGGGTTATATATGCCCGGCTTTGGAGTGCCTCACTTGAGGCTACACTCCCCCCCTTTCTCCACTGTGGGATTGGGCGTGAGCGTTTTCTCTGCTGACCAGATGACTACATCTACCAGTAGCCCTTGCAGCAGATTTTTACCACCTGCACCTGCGGTGAGCTGCAAGTCCACCCAGCCTCCCTGACGACGTGTATTGGCACAGAAACCGGTCGGAGGAGTACACCAGTGGCCTGGAAGGTTATTCAGAGAATTGGAGTGCGCACATTTCCTTGTTTTTTCCATATTTTGCAGGATCTTGAGGGGTGGAATCCTCAAGACCTGACAGGGTGCCGCACCAGGGTTATATATGCCCGGCTTTGGAGTGCCTCACTTGAGGCTACACTCCCCCCCTTTCTCCACTGTGGGATTGGGCGTGAGCGTTTTCTCTGCTGACCAGATGACTACATCTACCAGTAGCCCTTGCAGCAGATTTTTACCACCTGCACCTGCGGTGAGCTGCAAGTCCACCCAGCCTCCCTGACGACGTGTATTGGCACAGAAACCGGTCGGAGGAGTACACCAGTGGCCTGGAAGGTTATTCAGAGAATTGGAGTGCGCACCTTTCCTTGTTTTTTCCATATTTTACAGGATCTTGAGGGGTGGAATCCTCAAGACCTGACAGGGTGCCGCACCAGGGTTATATATGCCCGGCTTTGGAGTGCCTCACTTGAGGCTACACTCCCCCCCTTTCTCCACTGTGGGATTGGGCGTGAGCGTTTTCTCTGCTGACCAGATGACTACATCTACCAGTAGCCCTTGCAGCAGATTTTTACCACCTGCACCTGCGGTGAGCTGCAAGTCCACCCAGCCTCCCTGACGACGTGTATTGGCACAGAAACCGGTCGGAGTAGTACACCAGTGGCCTGGAAGGTTATTCAGAGAATTGGAGTGCGCACCTTTCCTTGTTTTTTCCATATTTTGCAGGATCTTGAGGGGTGGAATCCTCAAGACCTGACAGGGTGCCGCACCAGGGTTATATATGCCCGGCTTTGGAGTGCCTCACTTGAGGCTACACTCCCCCCCTTTCTCCACTGTGGGATTGGGCGTGAGCGTTTTCTCTGCTGACCAGATGACTACATCTACCAGTAGCCCTTGCAGCAGATTTTTACCACCTGCACCTGCGGTGAGCTGCAAGTCCACCCAGCCTCCCTGACGACGTGTATTGGCACAGAAACCGGTCGGAGTAGTACACCAGTGGCCTGGAAGGTTATTCAGAGAATTGGAGTGTGCACCTTTCCTTGTTTTTTCCATATTTTGCAGGATCTTGAGGGGTGGAATCCTCAAGACCTGACAGGGTGCCGCACCAGGGTTATATATGCCCGGCTTTGGAGTGCCTCACTTGAGGCTACACCCCCCCCCTTTCTCCACTGTGGGATTGGGCGTGAGCGTTTTCTCTGCTGACCAGATGACTACATCTACCAGTAGCCCTTGCAGCAGATTTTTACCACCTGCACCTGCGGTGAGCTGCAAGTCCACCCAGCCTCCCTGACGACGTGTATTGGCACAGAAACCGGTCGGAGGAGTACACCAGTGGCCTGGAAGGTTATTCAGAGAATTGGAGTGCGCACCTTTCCTTGTTTTTTCCATATTTTACAGGATCTTGAGGGGTGGAATCCTCAAGACCTGACAGGGTGCCGCACCAGGGTTATATATGCCCGGCTTTGGAGTGCCTCACTTGAGGCTACACTCCCCCCCTTTCTCCACTGTGGGATTGGGCGTGAGCGTTTTCTCTGCTGACCAGATGACTACATCTACCAGTAGCCCTTGCAGCAGATTTTTACCACCTGCACCTGCGGTGAGCTGCAAGTCCACCCAGCCTCCCTGACGACGTGTATTGGCACAGAAACCGGTCGGAGGAGTACACCAGTGGCCTGGAAGGTTATTCAGAGAATTGGAGTGCGCACCTTTCCTTGTTTTTTCCATATTTTGCAGGATCTTGAGGGGTGGAATCCTCAAGACCTGACAGGGTGTCGCACCAGGGTTATATATGCCCGGCTTTGGAGTGCCTCACTTGAGGCTACACTCCCCCCCTTTCTCCACTTTGGGATTGGGCGTGAGCGTTTTCTCTGCTGACCAGATGACTACATCTACCAGTAGCCCTTGCAGCAGATTTTTACCACCTGCACCTGCGGTGAGCTGCAAGTCCACCCAGCCTCCCTGACGACGTGTATTGGCACAGAAACCGGTCGGAGGAGTACACCAGTGGCCTGGAAGGTTATTCAGAGAATTGGAGTGTGCACCTTTCCTTGTTTTTTTCATATTTTGCAGGATCTTGAGGGGTGGAATCCTCAAGACCTGACAGGGTGCCGCACCAGGGTTATATATGTCCGGCTTTGGAGTGCCTCACTTGAGGCTACACTCCCCCCCTTTCTCCACTGTGGGATTGGGCGTGAGCGTTTTCTCTGCTGACCAGATGACTACATCTACCAGTAGCCCTTGCAGCAGATTTTTACCACCTGCACCTGCGGTGAGCTGCAAGTCCACCCAGCCTCCCTGACGACGTGTATTGGCACAGAAACCGGTCGGAGGAGTACACCAGTGGCCTGGAAGGTTATTCAGAGAATTGGAGTGCGCACCTTTCCTTGTTTTTTCCATATTTTGCAGGATCTTGAGGGATAGAATCCTCAAGACCTGACAGGGTGTCGCACCAGGGTTATATATGCCCGGCTTTGGAGTGCCTCACTTGAGGCTACACTCCCCCCCTTTCTCCACTGTGGGATTGGGCGTGAGCGTTTTCTCTGCTGACCAGATGACTACATCTACCAGTAGCCCTTGCAGCAGATTTTTACCACCTGCACCTGCGGTGAGCTGCAAGTCCACCCAGCCTCCCTGACGACGTGTATTGGCACAGAAACCGGTCGGAGGAGTACACCAGTGGCCTGGAAGGTTATTCAGATAATTGGAGTGCGCACCTTTCCTTGTTTTTTCCATATTTTGTAGGATCTTGAGGGGTGGAATCCTCAAGATCTGACAGGGTGCCGCACCAGGGTTATATATGCCCGGCTTTGGAGTGCCTCACTTGAGGCTACACTCCCCCCCTTTCTCCACTGTGGGATTGGGCGTGAGCGTTTTCTCTGCTGACCAGATGACTACATCTACCAGTAGCCCTTGCAGCAGATTTTTACCACCTGCACCTGCGGTGAGCTGCAAGTCCACCCAGCCTCCCTGACGACGTGTATTGGCACAGAAACCGGTCGGAGGAGTACACCAGTGGCCTGGAAGGTTATTCAGAGAATTGGAGTGCGCACCTTTCCTTGTTTTTTCCATATTTTGCAGGATCTTGAGGGGTGGAATCCTCAAGACCTGACAGGGTGCCGCACCAGGGTTATATATGCCCAGCTTTGGAGTGCCTCACTTGAGGCTACACTCCCCCCCTTTCTCCACTGTGGGATTGGGCGTGAGCGTTTTCTCTGCTGACCAGATGACTACATCTACCAGTAGCCCTTGCAGCAGATTTTTACCACCTGCACCTGCGGTGAGCTGCAAGTCCACCCAGCCTCCCTGACGACGTGTATTGGCACAGAAACCGGTCGGAGGAGTACACCAGTGGCCTGGAAGGTTATTCAGAGAATTGGAGTGCGCACCTTTCCTTGTTTTTTCCATATTTTGCAGGATCTTGAGGGGTGGAATCCTCAAGACCTGACAGGGTGCCGCACCAGGGTTATATATGCCCGGCTTTGGAGTGCCTCACTTGAGGCTACACTCGCCCCCTTTCTCCACTGTGGGATTGGGCGTGAGCGTTTTCTCTGCTGACCAGATGACTACATCTACCAGTAGCCCTTGCAGCAGATTTTTACCACCTGCACCTGCGGTGAGCTGCAAGTCCACCCAGCCTCCCTGACGACGTGTATTGGCACAGAAACCGGTCGGAGGAGTACACCAGTGGCCTGGAAGGTTATTCAGAGAATTGGAGTGCGCACCTTTCCTTGTTTTTTCCATATTTTGCAGGATCTTGAGGGGTGGAATCCTCAAGACCTGACAGGGTGTCGCACCAGGGTTATATATGCCCGGCTTTGGAGTGCCTCACTTGAGGCTACACTCCCCCCCTTTCTCCACTGTGGGATTGGGTGTGAGCGTTTTCTCTGCTGACCAGATGACTACATCTACCAGTAGCCCTTGCAGCAGATTTTTACCACCTGCACCTGCGGTGAGCTGCAAGTCCACCCAGCCTCCCTGACGACGTATATTGGCACAGAAACCGGTCGGAGGAGTACACCAGTGGCCTGGAAGGTTATTCAGAGAATTGGAGTGTGCACCTTTCCTTGTTTTTTTCATATTTTGCAGGATCTTGAGGGGTGGAATCCTCAAGACCTGACAGGGTGCCGCACCAGGGTTATATATGTCCGGCTTTGGAGTGCCTCACTTGAGGCTACACTCCCCCCCTTTCTCCACTGTGGGATTGGGCGTGAGCGTTTTCTCTGCTGACCAGATGACTACATCTACCAGTAGCCCTTGCAGCAGATTTTTACCACCTGCACCTGCGGTGAGCTGCAAGTCCACCCAGCCTCCCTGACAAGGTGTATTGGCACAGAAACCGGTCGGAGGAGTACACCAGTGGCCTGGAAGGTTATTCAGAGAATTGGAGTGCGCACCTTTCCTTGTTTTTTCCATATTTTGCAGGATCTTGAGGGGTGGGCTCCTCAAGAACTGACAGGGTGCCGCACCAGGGTTATATATGCCCGGCTTTGGAGTGCCTCACTTGAGGCTACACTCCCCCCCTTTCTCCACTGTGGGATTGGGCGTGAGCGTTTTCTCTGCTGACCAGATGACTACATCTACCAGTAGCCCTTGCAGCACATTTTTACCACCTGCACCTGCGGTGAGCTGCAAGTCCACCCAGCCTCCCTGACGACGTGTATTGGCACAGAAACCGGTCGGAGGAGTACACCAGTGGCCTGGAAGGTTATTCAGAGAATTGGAGTGCGCACCTTTCCTTGTTTTTTCCATATTTTGCAGGATCTTGAGGGGTGGAATCCTCAAGACCTGACAGGGTGTCGCACCAGGGTTATATATGCCCGGCTTTGGAGTGCCTCACTTAAGGCTACACTCCCCCCCTTTCTCCACTGTGGGATTGGGCGTGAGCGTTTTCTCTGCTGACCAGATGACTACATCTACCAGTAGCCCTTGCAGCAGATTTTTACCACCTGCACCTGCGGTGAGCTGCAAGTCCACCCAGCCTCCCTGACGACGTGTATTGGCACAGAAACCAGTCGGAGGAGTACACCAGTGGCCTGGAAGGTTATTCAGAGAATTGGAGTGCGCACCTTTCCTTGTTTTTTCCATATTTTGCAGGATCTTGAGGGGTGGAATCCTCAAGACCTGACAGGGTGCCGCACCAGGGTTATATATGCCCGGCTTTGGAGTGCCTCACTTGAGGCTACACTCCCCCCCTTTCTCCACTGTGGGATTGGGCGTGAGCGTTTTCTCTGCTGACCAGATGACTACATCTACCAGTAGCCCTTGCAGCAGAATTTTACCACCTGCACCTGCGGTGAGCTGCAAGTCCACCCAGCCTCCCTGACGACGTGTATTGGCACAGAAACCGGTCGGAGGAGTACACCAGTGGCCTGGAAGGTTATTCAGAGAATTGGAGTGCGCACCTTTCCTTGTTTTTTCCATATTTTGCAGGATCTTGAGGGGTGGAATCCTCAAGACCTGACAGGGTGCCGCACCAGGGTTATATATGCCTGGCTTTGGAGTGCCTCACTTGAGGCTACACTCCCCCCCTTTCTCCACTGTGGGATTGGGCGTGAGCGTTTTCTCTGCTGACCAGATGACTACATCTACCAGTAGCCCTTGCAGCAGATTTTTACCACCTGCACCTGCGGTGAGCTGCAAGTCCACCCAGCCTCCCTGACGACGTGTATTGGCACAGAAACGGGTCGGAGGAGTACACCAGTGGCCTGGAAGGTTATTCAGAGAATTGGAGTGCGCACCTTTCCTTGTTTTTTCCATATTTTGCAGGATCTTGAGGGGTGGAATCCTCAAGACCTGACAGGGTGCCGCACCAGGGTTATATATGCCCAGCTTTGGAGTGCCTCACTTGAGGCTACACTCCCCCCCTTTCTCCACTGTGGGATTGGGCGTGAGCGTTTTCTCTGCTGACCAGATGACTACATCTACCAGTAGCCCTTGCAGCAGATTTTTACCACCTGCACCTGCGGTGAGCTGCAAGTCCACCCAGCCTCCCTGACGACGTGTATTGGCACAGAAACCGGTCGGAGGAGTACACCAGTGGCCTGGAAGGTTATTCAGAGAATTGGAGTGCGCACCTTTCCTTGTTTTTTCCATATTTTGCAGGATCTTGAGGGGTGGAATCCTCAAGACCTGACAGGGTGCCGCACCAGGGTTATATATGCCCGGCTTTGGAGTGCCTCACTTGAGGCTACACTCCCCCCCTTTCTCCACTGTGGGATTGGGCGTGAGCGTTTTCTCTGCTGACCAGATGACTACATCTACCAGTAGCCCTTGCAGCAGATTTTTACCACCTGCACCTGCGGTGAGCTGCAAGTCCACCCAGCCTCCCTGACGACGTGTATTGGCACAGAAACCGGTCGGAGGAGTACACCAGTGGCCTGGAAGGTTATTCAGAGAATTGGAGTGCGCACCTTTCCTTGTTTTTTCCATATTTTACAGGATCTTGAGGGGTGGAATCCTCAAGACCTGACAGGGTGCCGCACCAGGGTTATATATGCCCGGCTTTGGAGTGCCTCACTTGAGGCTACACTCCCCCCCTTTCTCCACTGTGGGATTGGGCGTGAGCGTTTTCTCTGCTGACCAGATGACTACATCTACCAGTAGCCCTTGCAGCAGATTTTTACCACCTGCACCTGCGGTGAGCTGCAAGTCCACCCAGCCTCCCTGACGACGTGTATTGGCACAGAAACCGGTCGGAGGAGTACACCAGTGGCCTGGAAGGTTATTCAGAGAATTGGAGTGCGCACCTTTCCTTGTTTTTTCCATATTTTGCAGGATTTTGAGGGGTGGAATCCTCAAGACCTGACAGGGTGTCGCACCAGGGTTATATATGCCCGGCTTTGGAGTGCCTCACTTGAGGCTACACTCCCCCCCTTTCTCCACTGTGGGATTGGGCGTGAGCGTTTTCTCTGCTGACCAGATGACTACATCTACCAGTAGCCCTTGCAGCAGATTTTTACCACCTGCACCTGCGGTGAGCTGCAAGTCCACCCAGCCTCCCTGACGACGTGTATTGGCACAGAAACCGGTCGGAGGAGTACACCAGTGGCCTGGAAGGTTATTCAGAGAATTGGAGTGTGCACCTTTCCTTGTTTTTTTCATATTTTGCAGGATCTTGAGGGGTGGAATCCTCAAGACCTGACAGGGTGCCGCACCAGGGTTATATATGTCCGGCTTTGGAGTGCCTCACTTGAGGCTACACTCCCCCCCTTTCTCCACTGTGGGATTGGGCGTGAGCGTTTTCTCTGCTGACCAGATGACTACATCTACCAGTAGCCCTTGCAGCAGATTTTTACCACCTGCACCTGCGGTGAGCTGCAAGTCCACCCAGCCTCCCTGACGACGTGTATTGGCACAGAAACCGGTCGGAGGAGTACACCAGTGGCCTGGAAGGTTATTCAGAGAATTGGAGTGCGCACCTTTCCTTGTTTTTTCCATATTTTGCAGGATCTTGAGGGGTGGAATCCTCAAGACCTGACAGGGTGCCGCACCAGGGTTATATATGCCCGCTTTTGGAGTGCCTCACTTGAGGCTACACTCCCTCCCTTTCTCCACTGTGGGATTGGGCGTGAGCGTTTTCTCTGCTGACCAGATGACTACATCTACCAGTAGCCCTTGCAGCAGATTTTTACCACGTGCACCTGCGGTGAGCTGCAAGTCCACCCAGCCTCCCTGACGACGTGTATTGGCACAGAAACTGGTCGGAGGAGTACACCAGTGGCCTGGAATGTTATTCAGAGAATTGGAGTGCGCACCTTTCCTTGTTTTTTCCATATTTTGCAGGATCTTGAGGGGTGGAATCCTCAAGACCTGACAGGGTGCCGCACCAGGGTTATATATGCCCGGCTTTGGAGTGCCTCACTTGAGGCTACACTCCCCCCCTTTCTCCACTGTGGGATTGGGCGTGAGCGTTTTCTCTGCTGACCAGATGACTACATCTACCAGTAGCCCTTGCAGCAGATTTTTACCACCTGCACCTGCGGTGAGCTGCAAGTCCACCCAGCCTCCCTGACGACGTGTATTGGCACAGAAACCGGTCGGAGGAGTACACCAGTGGCCTGGAAGGTTATTCAGAGAATTGGAGTCCGCACCTTTCCTTGTTTTTTCCATATTTTGCAGGATCTTGAGGGGTGGAATCCTCAAGACCTGACAGGGTGCCGCACCAGGGTTATATATGCCCGGCTTTGGAGTGCCTCACTTGAGGCTACACTCCCCCCCTTTCTCCACTGTGGGATTGGGCGTGAGCGTTTTCTCTGCTGACCAGATGACTACATCTACCAGTAGCCCTTGCAGCAGATTTTTACCACCTGCACCTGCGGTGAGCTGCAAGCCACCCAGCCTCCCTGATGACGTGTATTGGCACAGAAACCGGTCGGAGGAGTACACCAGTGGCCTGGAAGGTTATTCAGAGAATTGGAGTGCGCACCTTTCCTTGTTTTTTCCATATTTTGCAGGATCTTGAGGGGTGGAATCCTCAAGACCTGACAGGGTGCCGCACCAGGGTTATATATGCCCGGCTTTGGAGTGCCTCACTTGAGGCTACACTCCCCCCCTTTCTCCACTGTGGGATTGGGCGTGAGCGTTTTCTCTGCTGACCAGATGACTACATCTACCAGTAGCCCTTGCAGCAGATTTTTACCACCTGCACCTGCGGTGAGCTGCAAGTCCACCCAGCCTCCCTGACGACGTGTATTGGCACAGAAACCGGTCGGAGGAGTACACCAGTGGCCTGGAAGGTTATTCAGAGAATTGGAGTCCGCACCTTTCCTTGTTTTTTCCATATTTTGCAGGATCTTGAGGGGTGGAATCCTCAAGACCTGACAGGGTGCCGCACCAGGGTTATATATGCCCGGCTTTGGAGTGCCTCACTTGAGGCTACACTCCCCCCCTTTCTCCACTGTGGGATTGGGCGTGAGCGTTTTCTCTGCTGACCAGATGACTACATCTACCAGTAGCCCTTGCAGCAGATTTTTACCACCTGCACCTGCGGTGAGCTGCAAGCCACCCAGCCTCCCTGATGACGTGTATTGGCACAGAAACCGGTCGGAGGAGTACACCAGTGGCCTGGAAGGTTATTCAGAGAATTGGAGTGCGCACCTTTCCTTGTTTTTTCCATATTTTGCAGGATCTTGAGGGGTGGAATCCTCAAGACCTGACAGGGTGCCGCACCAGGATTATATATGCCCGGCTTTGGAGTGCCTCACTTGAGGCTACACTCCCCCCCTTTCTCCACTGTGGGATTGGGCGTGAGCGTTTTCTCTGCTGACCAGATGACTACATCTACCAGTAGCCCTTGCAGCAGATTTTTACCACCTGCACCTGCGGTGAGCTGCAAGTCCACCCAGCCTCCCTGACGACGTGTATTGGCACAGAAACCGGTCGGAGGAGTACACCAGTGGCCTGGAAGGTTATTCAGAGAATTGGAGTGCGCACCTTTCCTTGTTTTTTCCATATTTTGCAGGATCTTGAGGGGTGGAATCCTCAAGACCTGACAGGGTGCCGCACCAGGGTTATATATGCCCGCTTTTGGAGTGCCTCACTTGAGGCTACACTCCCTCCCTTTCTCCACTGTGGGATTGGGCGTGAGCGTTTTCTCTGCTGACCAGATGACTACATCTACCAGTAGCCCTTGCAGCAGATTTTTACCACCTGCACCTGCGGTGAGCTGCAAGTCCACCCAGCCTCTGTGACGACGTGTATTGGCACAGAAACCGGTCGGAGGAGTACACCAGTTGCCTGGAAGGTTATTCAGAGAATTGGAGTGCGCACCTTTCCTTGTTTTTTTCATATTTTGCAGGATCTTGAGGGGTGAAATCCTCAAGACCTGACAGGGTGCCGCACCAGGGTTATATATGCCCGGCTTTGGAGTGCCTCACTTGAGGCTACACTCCCTCCCTTTCTCCACTGTGGGATTGGGCATGAGCGTTTTCTCTGCTGACCAGATGACTACATCTACCAGTAGCCCTTGCAGCAGATTTTTACCACGTGCACCTGCGGTGAGCTGCAAGTCCACCCAGCCTCCCTGACGACGTGTATTGGCACAGAAACCGGTCGGAGGAGTACACCAGTGGCCTGGAATGTTATTCAGAGAATTGGAGTGCGCACCTTTCCTTGTTTTTTCCATATTTTGCAGGATCTTGAGGGGTGGAATCCTCAAGACCTGACAGGGTGCCGCACCAGGGTTATATATGCCCGGCTTTGGAGTGCCTCACTTGAGGCTACACTCCCCCCCTTTCTCCACTGTGGGATTGGGCGTGAGCGTTTTCTCTGCTGACCAGATGACTACATCTACCAGTAGCCCTTGCAGCAGATTTTTACCACCTGCACCTGCGGTGAGCTGCAAGTCCACCCAGCCTCCCTGACGACGTGTATTGGCACAGAAACCGGTCGGAGGAGTACACCAGTGGCCTGGAAGGTTATTCAGAGAATTGGAGTGCGCACCTTTCCTTGTTTTTTCCATATTTTGCAGGATCTTGAGGGGTGGAATCCTCAAGACCTGACAGGGTGCCGCACCAGGGTTATATATGCCCGGCTTTGGAGTGCCTCACTTGAGGCTACACTCCCCCCCTTTCTCCACTGTGGGATTGGGCGTGAGCGTTTTCTCTGCTGACCAGATGACTACATCTACCAGTAGCCCTTGCAGCAGATTTTTACCACCTGCACCTGCGGTGAGCTGCAAGCCACCCAGCCTCCCTGATGACGTGTATTGGCACAGAAACCGGTCGGAGGAGTACACCAGTGGCCTGGAAGGTTATTCAGAGAATTGGAGTGCGCACCTTTCCTTGTTTTTTCCATATTTTGCAGGATCTTGAGGGGTGGAATCCTCAAGACCTGACAGGGTGCCGCACCAGGATTATATATGCCCGGCTTTGGAGTGCCTCACTTGAGGCTACACTCCCCCCCTTTCTCCACTGTGGGATTGGGCGTGAGCGTTTTCTCTGCTGACCAGATGACTACATCTACCAGTAGCCCTTGCAGCAGATTTTTACCACCTGCACCTGCGGTGAGCTGCAAGTCCACCCAGCCTCCCTGACGACGTGTATTGGCACAGAAACCGGTCGGAGGAGTACACCAGTGGCCTGGAAGGTTATTCAGAGACTTGGAGTGCGCACCTTTCCTTGTTTTTTCCATATATATATATATATATTGCTTTGGTTTTATATATATATATATATATATATATATATGGGGTTTTAGGCGGGTTTGGGTTGGGTGGGGGGTTGCGGGGGGATGTCTGGTTTCTGGTGTTTGACACCATGACTGAGACAGCCCTGCCCGAAACTGGTATGAATGCAGTGTGTAGTGTTGAATTGCTGGGTACTTGTCCCAATACACATTCCTTGTTGCGAGTGTCTGAGAGGGAGGAGAATGGCATGAATGCACTGTATGCCTGATTGGCTGACTGACTGCATGAATGCCCTTCTGTATGATTGGCTGCTGAGTATGACCCAGCAGTGTGGATGAGAGACAGAATAGTATATCTGGGGACCTCTCACCACTGGAAATTGTTCAGAAGCTGGAGTTGAAACTAACATTGAAACTGAAGCTGAATCTCGAAGCCGAGCCTGAAGAAGAAGGTTGACTGCTATGTCCCTTCGCCGAAATCTGAAAGCCGACAGCCGTCGAGACTAATCCAAGAGAGGACCTGGTTAGGTGCCCTCTTCCCGTGCTCCGAGGGACAATCGAGCACCACTAACCTTCTCTGAAGCGCCCTGGAAGTTAAACCCTCGAAAGGCTGCCGACCGGAGACTGGGACCACCCAGGAGAACGAAGATCAGTACCGGACATTCCGTCCACCATCGTCGACCAGGGTTCGCAGGTTTGCGTAACCGCTGGAGGCCCGTCGAACCCGTGTTGCCCAAAAGAGGGGACCGCTTGATGTCGTGTCGTGCCGCCGACGACCGGAGCCGAACGCTCCTTTGCCTAAGACTTTTTGATTCACGGATGCGCTCGTCCGCACCGCCGCCCGCCTTATCCCACCGAGAAGGCCAGGCTGTCGACGCACCGAGGAGCATCCACCAGTGGGTTTCCTGCCACCCAACGTCCGTAGAGACGCCGGACGACTCAACTCCCTTGCTGGGCCACAGTTCTTCATAAACTCTTTGCGGTCCTGAACTATCGTCATTGAGGTGCCCCGCACGCTTCTTCCTTGCAGGATGTCTTCGCTTCGTCATTGACGAGCACCGCTGGGACAAAAGGTGCCGCCTCGATGCCGAGTTCACTTTCTTTGCGGGATCTCGACCATCCGTGGCTCCTGCTTTAAAGGGAGCCGCTCAAGAAGGATCCATCGACAACCCAACATCGAACTCTGCTATTCCAGGTACCTTGGGGTGGTAGAAACATTATAGAAGGAAATAAGACTTATAGAACAATATATGGACTGGGCTTGTGATATATCTTTACTTTACAGGTTGCCCAGGTGGGGGGATCTCCACACAGAACTGTGTCTAGGTAACAGAGCCAGTATTCTGCCAATTGTTCTAACCAACTGCTTTCCTCCTATGTCTATTGTTGGTTGCCTTTATTAAGTGATCTTTGTGACATTTGACCAGAGTACAGTTGATGTACTTTAATGAGATCTGATAATAATTGTGGTACCACTTTAGAACTGTATATATGTTCCATTTTTCTGAGCACAAAGTGAGTTATTGTGATAGTGTACATAACCTTGAACTTAATTATATAAAGACTGTGTTTTAACTAATACAGTGTGTGGACATCCCTTTGTGGGGGATTGGGGACTACACTGTACTTAAGAACTAGCCTGCATCACCTCCTGAGAAGCTAGGCCTTGATTGCACGTCCATTGCTACCAACAATAGAGAATCTTGGCTGGGGTCCTATGTGCCTCTCTTCTACCATATAGAGAGCAGAAGTACAGACGCCCCTCCAGTCTTTACATAAAGGCCTTCTGAATGAGCACATATAAGATACTTTCAGATGTCCTTTAAGAATTGGGCTGCTCCTTTTTTGATGCGTTAGGAGATGCGCTAGAACTGGGGTTTGGAACCTTTGTCTCTCCAGATGTTTGGACTACAACTCCCGTCATCCCCAAACAGCATAGCCAATAGCAAGATGTCATGTGAATTGTAGTTTGAAAGTAGGGTCTTAAAATGACACTGAGGCCATTTGCAGAGGCCAGGGAGACCGAAACACTTAAAATACTTTTAGGTTTGTTCTTGGATCGTGACAGCATCAAAACAAGCTTCCAGGTGCTACCCGGCCATTCAAGTCAGCATCAAGATGGGTTGAGTAGATGGTTTCAAGTAGGTTGAGTCAGCATCAAGATGAACATGTCCTTGGCTTCTACTGGGTTGAGTCAGGATCAAGCATGGTGGAAGTGGAAAAAAGTAACTAGTGGTACTCTGGCTGCATCCAAAAAGGAGGGAGTGGGATGGTTGGACAGATGGGGGAGTGGGAGGTGGGGTACGGGTGTTGAGTGGTGGTGAGGGGAGGGTGATCAGGATCACAAACGGTGTCTCAAATTGTTGGATTTCAAAGTCTTCAATAATAATGTCTTATAGAGTTCACTTTAAAAAAACACAAATTGCATAATAAAGCCACATGACAACACGTAAATCCTTATAGCAACATGTTAAGCCAAAAGAATATCATTGGGCCTCATTATGAGTTTGGAGGTAGCCATGCAGTTTTTAGCGGCATGGCTACCCCCAAACTCGGGTCTGGGTCCCGAAAAATGGAAATTACCGGGCCATTCCGACCTTTGTGGGCCCGGTAATTCCCATTTTCGGGACCCAGACCCGGTACATCCCCATTCCCATTTGAGCCCCCATAGGGCTCAATGGGAATGGGGAGGATGCTAACAACGGACCCGTTAATGACGGGACCGTTGTTAGCATCCTGTTCTGCTAGCAGGTGCCGCTCTGCACGTCTGGTCTGACCAGGCGTACAGGGCGGCCCCGCAAGTAGAACTCGTAATGAGGTGGTGAGGCACCAACGGCGCCAGTAGCACTACAAGCGCCGTTGTTGCCTTACCGCCAGGGTCATAATGAGGCCCATTGTGTCCTTAATTTTCACATCCGAATGGTAAACTATAAGTCCCAGAATGCAAGATAATGCCAACCGGAAAATTCTAGGTAACCCCTCTGTACTTTCAGGGATTTAAGACATGTAATAAAATAAGTTGTGTAATGAACAAAGATAGATATGCAGATTCTTTGTCACAGCTTCCAGCTCGCTGTTATTCATGATGTTGAAAAGATGTGATTAGTGACTTAAAGCAACTTTACTTTTTTGCATGTCAACATAGATAACATCATGGACAACAAATCTTTAAACGGGTGCTTTGTGTTGCTCACTTTAGCTCTGACAGATTAGCAAGTCAACGGGTGCTTTGCGAGCTCTTTGAGTTGGAAATGTTCCATCATGCATATGAAAGGCTCTGCCACTGACAAAAGAAATGTGTTTGCAACCTGAGCTCCTTAATGACCGACAGAGTCGCGGATGCTGTGGGTGTGTCTGCCTACCTGTGACTTAGGAAACTGGCACTGCTTGGAGAGTCACGGACGCCATGGGTGTGTCTGCCTACCTGTGATTTAGGAAACTGGCACTGCTTGAATATCCGACCTGAGGCGATTCTATACTTGGCTCAGAAGAAAGAAAAAGCATCAACAATGTCTTTCTTGAGCCTTTGAACTAAAGGTACGCTCTGGAAAAATCAAACAAACTAGTGGTACGGCATACCAATGCATTTTATCACAATTCCATCTATGGCATCGAGACAGATTGAGATTATTGCAGCCAGCAGTTAGAGTCAGTGTCAAAACAGGCGAGTCAATAGCTTCCATTGGGTCGAGAAGGCATTGGGATGGGTCAGGACAATTGATTCCACATGCTTGAGTTGGTGTCAAGATGGGCATGTTGATGGCTTCCACTGGGTTGGGTTGATGTCAAGACAGATCAAAATGATTGCATCTAGCAGGTCAAGTCAGCATTTGAGACGGTGAGTTGATGGTTTCCACTGGTAGAGTCAACGCTGAGATGAATTGAAGATAGGTCGAAAAGTGGTGACTGTCAAAGGCAGCTGCCCTTGGTTGCAGAGGATCAAACAGCAGCCTGATGCAGTCAGGCCTGATTGAAAGCTGATCAGATTGGGAAAACAGTGGCAGGAACAGGCTATTGACTTCTGGTTGCTGGGTGACCCTGTCCAGGGTCTCCTGGGTCAATGTGGATCCTTGTTCTGCACTTGACAGCCAGGAAGATTTCCAGAGAGCACCCGAGTGAGCTATCACTTTCAGTTAACAGGTTGCTGGGTACCAGTGGTATCAGCGTGCAGGAGACCTTGTCCAGTCAGCAGATTACAGACATTTCCTCTGCAATGGTTTGTTATTTTCTTGGAAGGCTTTGTTTTCACCTCAATGGAAGAGGACTTTGGTGCAGACCGTACCCCCAACATATTTCGAGGTGAAATTATTCTTCTTCTCAGGGCCAAAGATGATTCAATTAAAGGGGCTGTCTTGCCCCTTTGAATAGGCAATCTGCAAGAATGTGTTGTCCCCTTCTAGCCTTTAGTAACGTTTCCATTCCTGCCTGATGTGTTCAGAGTCATTTGCCTGGTGATGTCCACCCCATAGTGCTTTGTCTATAGGAGGTGGGGAGTGGAGACAGGCAGTGTGGAAAGCCTGGGGAAATTCATGATGGTGGGACTCTTCTGTGGACTGGTAATTCTTTCCTGACTACTCTACCTAGGCCCCCACTCTCCCGTCTGCACCACATCAAAGAGTCTATGGTAATTACGACCCTGATGTGAGCTCTTCATTGTTCTTTTCAGGGCTCACCTTTGAGGCAATGGTTCCCAGCTAACGCCCATGGGAGATTTCTTGCCCATTGATGAGGGAGACAAGCCTCCAAGAGAAATCAAATGGGGGCTTTCTTGTGCTGGGCCTACATGGTTACGTTGGCAAAGTCTAAAAGTCAGGACACATTATTCATGTATTCCTACATTCTCTAACATATCACTTGCTTATAGAAATGCACCTATATATATTTAATCAATCAGAGCAGTGTGAGTGTATATCAGCAAATTGGCAGTTAAGGAAATAACTGACAGTAAAACATAGGAACTGGACAAATGCTTGATAAGTTATCTTAATTATGGGTTATAATGATTACAAATTAGTTTATTTATTAGCAGAGTGCAGGTTTTCAGTTAAATTGTGTACCGTGATTCATTGTGTTGCAAACTAGTAATTTGCTGTTCATTATTTTGATCTCAACTAATAGCCATATACAGAAGTGTGAGTGTGTACATGTGTAAGATGTGTGTAGTGTGGGAGTGAGAGCATTCCGAGTGTGGGACACACAATCACTGTCTAACTCAATCAAAGGTCAGACCCACATCACCACCGATTATAAACACAGAATCATACTAGTTCCCCATTAGCAATTCCTATTCCTGGTGGACAGATGCCCAAGTTGACAATAATAGGACACCAAATGGAATTTGGTCAGTTTAATTGCAGATTCCCAGAGGCCACCATGTCAAAACTAGGCATGGCTTATGTTTAAAGTGCAATCTTCCATCAGGCTCTGGGAGCACACAATTATATTATAAAAGTGTGGAATGTGGTTGCCTACAGTTATAGCTGCTGGAACTTGGGGTTCCTTCAGGCTGTTGGCAGGAAATGCATTTGTGTAACTGACTTGTTGCCAAACTACAAGGAAGCTGCTGCGAGGTGTCAGTAGACAGGCTCAGCAGATCCTTTGCACCATACATTTTAGCATTGTGCAGTAGGCAATTGAAGTCTGATAATCAAAACTCACTTTTAGGCACACATTTTCCTGCATCATGGTATATTCAGATTTTGAAATGCTCATGCTATTCTGTCCTCAAAAATGGCATTCTGTCACAAGGTGGCACCCAGTACTTTATATGTGCTTTTTTTGCCAGGGCTCAGTCGTGGTAGTTAATTTTGAGCCCTGATACTTATTGTCTCAGACTAAGTTTGATTATGTAATGGTGATAGACAGTACATCCATTAACCCCAATGATTTGGTGCTAGCTGTAGTTTAACCACAAATAACACTAGAGTTAAGCAGTGTTCAAGCATACCTACTTTTCTAAACACATTACATGCTGTTTAGAATGCACCTCAACGTGTGCAATATGGGGTCACTTTGAACATTTTTTCCAGGGCCTGTTTTGGTTCCAAGTCCACCCCTGAACAAGTACTTTTCATCCTTAAGGGACCTGAAGAAGTTGATTGTAACTTTTCTCCTTACACCCTGCAGCAGTTCAGATATCTCTAGGGTCTCGGGTTTCTCTTGTCTGATGATACATTGACACAGATGACAGGATTGTGTAGTGTGTTCCACAAGAGCATCGATCCCTGGAAACCACATGGTGTCTCTGATCAGTTGCTTGGTTGCAACCATCCCTCTATTTTGTTCATGAGCAACATCAACAATATATTGACGAAGGCCAGAAGGAATAGCAAGGCTAGTACCCCTCATGACGAACCGGTGAGTCGACACAGATAGCTAATCTTGTACTTGAATGAATTCACAAACGTCTGCCACTGATATTTTGCTTCCTTGATGACCCTCTTGGATCACAGAGCCCCACCATCGTCATGCTTTCAAATCATGTACTTTGAGCAGGGTTTCATCCTGCCGAGTAAATTCACAGATGAGGGAGATCAGCTAGAGGATGCCTGGACCTGAAATCTGCAGGATTGTATTATTCCCCCTGCTTGTACAAAATATTGAAATCTTAATCTTGCAAGCAAAGGCCATATCTCTTGACCACGGCGGATTTCCATAGGTTGTGATCCGGGACTAGCGAGCAGTTACTATCGTGAATTTCTCCTCACACAAACACATGTGAAGGTGTTCACAAGCCCAACCTACAGCAAAACCTTAGTTCTCTGGTTGTGAGTACTGTCATTTTCTGTCTGATAGGCTTTTGCTATCATAAGCAATCACTGCTCTCTGAAATTCCCTCGCTGGTCTGTGATGAGCAAGTATGGCTCCTAGGTGGACCAGACTGGCATCCAATGTCACCTCAGAGCATAGAGAGGGATCAAAGTATGCCATGTAATCTGATGAGCTGAGGCAATGTCCTGCTTGATCTGTCAGAACGTCTCTTTACACTGGATTGACCACTGGAACACTACACCTTGCTTGTTTAGTTCCCTTTGAGAGTTACTAGTCGTGGCAAAATCCTTAATGTATCTGCTGCAGTAACTAGTATTTCAAGAAAGGTAGAAGGCATGATAACCTGTTCTGAGATCAGAATTTGCAGCACATGCTTTTTGCTCACTGTAACGTTCACAGATGGGAAATATCCATTTGCATTTCCCATCTGTGAAAAGTACAGTGAGCAAAAGCAGATGGCTGCGAACTCTCAAGTGGTTAATAACCACTGAACAGATTATCATGCCATGTTTTTTCGAGAGAGGGCAGCTGCTAACTTTTTTGTATTGTTGGAAGGAACTTGGGGTTGGTCACCCTAAGTTACCTGGGGGCAACCATACGTGGAATCCCTGCTCACTGTGCTCATAGAGGCACAGCTTCACCTCACTGATGAGGCCCAACAAGGCTGAAACACGTGTATGGGGTTGCTTTTGGTACTATTGTTCAGAGAGGAATTGCCATAGCATTTCGGTGCAGGACTGCCCATGTGGGCGGGACAAAGACTGATATGCAAATGGTAATTTCCTAACTGTGAAAGGTACAGTGAGCAAAAAGCGTGTGCTGCAAACTCTCATCTCAGAACAAGTTATCATGCCATGTTCTTTCGAGAGAGGGGCGCCTGCTACCTTTTTTGTATTTTTGGAAGGAACTTGGGGTTGGTCACCCTAAGTTACCTGGGGGCAACCAGACGTGGACTCCCTGCTCACTGTGCTCAGAGAGGCACAGCTTCACCTCACTGATGAGGCCCAACAAGGCTGAAACAAGTGTATGGGGTTGCTCTTGTTACTCTTGTTCAGAAAGGAATTGACATAGCACTTTGGTGCTGGACTGCCCATGTGGGTGGGACAAAGACTGATAAGCAAATAGTATTTTCCAATTGTGAAAGATACAGTGAGCAAAAAGCAGATGGCTGTTAACTCTCAAAGTGGTTAATAACCACTGAACAGGTTATCATGCTGTGTTCTTTCGAGAGAGAGGTGCCTGCTACCTTTTTTGTATTTTTGGAAGGAACTTGGGGTTGGTCACCTTAAGTTACCTGGGGGCAACCAGGCGTGGACTCCCTGCTCACTGTGCTCAGAGAGGCACAGCTTCACCTCACTGATGAGGCCCAACTGCAATAAAGTGTTCTGCTAAGGGTGTCAAAAACCAAGTGTCCGCCAGACTTGCTGTCTCTATGGGCAGTTCTGAGCAGGCCAAATGCTCTAGCTGGTGCATGTCCAGAATGTAGGGTGGAGGCTATAATCAAGGCTGAACTCTGGAAAGAAAATAATACAGGCAAATAGAAGCTTTTCAAATCAAAAGATGGCCCCCTTCAGATACGAAGTCAGGCTGCCAGATGTCTACAGTGAGGGAACTCTGTGTAGCAAATGCATCCCCCATTTACGATCTGCACCCTACACCTCAAACAACAAAGAGACTAATAAAAACACTGGCCGAGAGAGACAAATGGCTGGAGAAAGCAGAGCTCCCTTTTTCCCGACATGAACATTTACTATTAATTTAAAAGGACTATTACAACTTCAGCCTTTTTCTCAGCAACAACATGTCACACTGATTACATGTATGTTTCTATTTTGAGAGAATTTCCATGTGATTTTGTTGATATTAAATTCATCCACCTGTGACTCAGGGAATGTAATGGCCATCTAAAATGGGTTTCTGGCTTATCTGAAAATGTCCCGAAGTTAGGAGTTGGTGAACTGGTGGAGCTTAAAATTTGCAATATGGGTAATACATTACATGATCCTCAGCATTATGCCTTTTGTAACAATTGCCAAACTGCCGTGCAACATGGTGCAGACTCAGCTGTACCCCCCTGGTTAAATTCCCCCTGATTAGCTGAATCGGAAAATACATATATTGTGACAGTTACTACTAAATCACAACATTTTTGACACATAACTAGTTTTTGCCAACAATTTGACATGGGAAAAAATGGGGAGTGCAAATGAAAGCTGTCATATCTCTGCTCCAGAGTCATAAGCCCATCCTTAGAGAGGGAATGGATTTGGGAAGAGAGAGAAGGGTAATTGCCATCCTGTATGCGAGAACTCTTGCAGGGTACAAACCCAAGATTGTAAACGTGATGGTGTCATCACTCCGATATTAAGTGGACGCACTATGAGGAAGGGGGAGAGCTGCTGAAATTTACCATCTGACAACTACAAGGAATCACCAAAGGAGATTGCATCTGGGTGGAGCTGTCTATTGCTAGGGAGTCCTAGAAAAGCTGACTGAACTCTATGGTGAAGAGCTGGGGACCATCCTTGAGAGTCGAGTGACAGATTTTGCTATCCAGCTTCCCCAACACAGGACTTTAGGTGGAGGGGCTCTGAAATCCAAGATACTTCAGTCATCCTAATTTTTCTGTCAGACCTTCCCAACACACAAAAAAAATAGGAAGGGTCTGAAAAACAAACTGCTAAATCACCTTGTGTTCATTTTAAATCAAAAGCGTGGGTGAAATAATAATTGCCATATGCATTTGCACACATTTGTAAAACTAAACTGCTAGCCTTTTCAATGTGCAGAAAAATCGAAATTGCACAGCATTGCATACATAATTTTTTTTTTGTTTATTGATCAGTTTAATTATTTATTAAATTGAAATTGATATAATGAACTGTGATTTGCCTTTTCCCAACTGATTTGTGTGATTTATTTGTGTAAAAAGAGGTTAATTTTGAGCCACAAAGAAGGTGGCATGCAAAGTTTAGTGTGATTTCTATTACCTATAATTCAAATAAAAATAAATATATTTCCTGTACACCTCCTGGTTCTTGGTTCATTGGTAGCACAGGGGGAGGGATCAAAGGGGCATGATATGAGGCTGAGATAGGGCTGAATAAAATAACTAATATTAACTCTTTATTGTGTGACACTTAGCTTGGGGAGGGAAGGAACTCCCTGTGTTGAGGGTGGCCTCTCAATAAACCACTAGAGGGGAATGTTGCACAGCGCACTCTCTTCCCTAGCCTCATAGGAAAGGGCTCCGTGGGGAGAAGTGAGTGATACCAGGGACGTCATTTCACCAAAATGCCAGGGGTCACGGAAGTGACATCACATAAGCCTTCACCTCTGATGACATCACAGGGAAACGATGCAACTTGACCCCACCCACATGTGACATCAAAGGAAGTGAGGACACACAACCTTTCACCCCATGACAAAACAGGAAGAGGCATCAAATATCATTGTTCCTCAGTACACTAGGAAAAATATGCTTACAATATCACTGTAATTTGATATACATTTCATACAAGAATGGAATGGATCACCATATGTAGCATTAATATCATTGTGTGTAGGCTGACAGTGTGTGTAGCCACACATTACCAAATGACTGTAAATGTAAGCATTTGCTTGCCTGCAGTTACGGTCATCTTGAGGTTCCGGACAAAGCAATACAAGCTGCTTCTGCTTGTTGTTGGTGTGCTCCAGCCGTTCTGCTCCCAGTCCTGTGCCACAGAATGCAGAAATCTGGCATAGAAGAAAATGGAAACGCGTGGTCAAGGTGCACAATTACACTTCAAATAATGCAACATGAACCTAATGAAAAGAAGAGGCAAAGCAGCATGCAGCAAAAGTGACAGGAATTTTTCACTATCTGTAATTCCGTTGGATTTGACAGGGAATTAAAAAAAAACTATGCTGCCAAGAAAATATTATGGTCAAGTTTGTAGAGGCAATATAATCAATCAAATTTTAAATAAAAAATGTGTACACAAACTGAAAGGTAATACATACATGGTTCATCATCAGACAGCACGGCATTGTACTCCTATATGCCGCCAACCTTCGATGTTATTAACCATACATGTCTGAGATATATAAAGTCTGTATTAAGACACTGTTAAAAGTCTCCTAGGTTAAGTTCATGTGACGTCACTTCCCAATGTGTGCGTTACCGTCCCCTCACTTATTTATTCCTGACTCGAATGACTATTCCTTACTACTTTGCAAAGCACCCAGCAATGTGACAGATCCAGCCACCAACATGCCCTTTGTACAGTGCTTCTTGAAGAAGCCCATCATTTTCAATCAATGCAATAGTGTTAAACTGTGCGTGGTTAGCAGCGAGGTAGTTACACTTGCATCCCAAAGCCAAAGCTCTTCCGTAACCCTTTTAAGTCACCGCACGTGAAACTGCATCACAAAGTTCTCACCTTCACACTTCACATAGCTGCTGGTCCATCTGCACGATGTCTGCTTTTTGACAGTTTGTGGAACTGTAACTTTTCTCCGCATCACATAATAAGTTACATTCCCTTGTCGCAATGATTACAGGCAGGTGACTAGAAGTCACAGTTTTGCTGCATATAGCAGGAACACCCAGAAGAGAACTTTACAGAGATATGGAGTTGCTTTATAGGTTTAAGATTATCAGAATGTGCTGGCTTTAGAGACTTGTATCAATGTGCCTTCCGGTAGGCTTAGCTAGTCATTTGTTAGGAGACAATAATACCAAGTATCACACTGGTCTGCAAAACCCCAGGGTTTAAAAGGGCAAGGCATATAGACCATCACACAGCACTGTTTGTGGGTGGAGGTAGGCGAGACAAGTGTGCATTAGGTTGTCTGCATTACTGGCATAAATGGGCTTTGGAATTTGCATACAGCAATTACTTTACACGCAGGCTGTTATCGGGCCACAGAAAAGCAGCATTCACTACTAAGTGGATTCTTTCAAAGGGGGAGATACACAGTGAATATAGATATTTGAAGGAGTGTGGCTATATGCAGCGATATCTGTGCTGCCTGTACATGTATATGCAAAATTCAGGACTCAGCCTTTCAGCATTCCGAGGATATCAAAAGGAATACAATGCAGTTGGCTAATAATTACAAATGGAACGAATGCTAAAAATACTAAATGTGAAGGAAGCAATGGGCAGGGATTGAGGAAGGGTGGGATTGTAAAAGAAGCTACAGCGAGAAAGTGGGTGAAGATGGGAGTCTGGAGCACCACCAATTTGTTTGTGCCAGAGCAGAAAAACAACTGTGCAAGACCGTCTGGGAGGGCCAGCGGGTGGGGTGGTGGGGCCGGCAGGGGGGTCTACCCCAGCTCAGTAAAAGGCAGCCGAGATGAAGGTATGTAGAGTAGTGCAGTTGGGGGTGCGTGCTTGGGGTGGGTGGTGAGCAGGGGTCAAGTCCAAAAAATTAAAGTGGTGAGACTCATCAACAAAAGCAATGGAATGTGACGTCATCAGAAATTAGCATATCAAGCTGAAATATGCACATTTCATTAAATTGGCTTTGTATAACCACCCAAATTGAACAGGACGAATGGCATTTGCCTTTCATAAAATCAAGAGACACACAAAACCAAGAGGGGATATTTTCGTCTAATAGTGTTTTTGGAAACGTTAAGAGTGTGCATGTTTTAAACTCGAAGAACCAATACAAATGTTTTCCCTGGAACTTGCAGTACCGAAATGGACATTCAATGCAATGTTTCTCATTTTAGTTGTGGGGACTGAGTCCATCTTTTGCACCCTCGACTTTAGTCCTGGTGGTGCGTACTCCAGAAGTAACTAAGCCCCTGATTCATGGAATTATTTGCGCGTGAAACGCAGATTTGCGCGCCATTCTGCCCGAAAATCCCCTTGCCTCAAACTGGGATTTTCGTGCCGAATGGCACACGAATCTGCGTTTTACGCGCAGATAATTCCATGAATCAGGCTGCAAATGTCTGCAAACAAAGAACACTCTTCAAGACCTACATTCAAAGTAACCATGTTTTTATACAGCGCTTCATACAGATGTGTATTTCTTCTAAGAGTTGTAATAAGTGTTACTCAATGTAACAACCTCAGAAGGATTAAGGGCCACGTCTGCAAGGTCAGGGCTAGAACACGTGACTGCAGCCGGTTGCACACAGAATCCGGGGGTTTAGCTAATTTAAGAGGCCACAAGGCGACCTGCAGCCCTCGACTAAGCAGCGCATAATAAATGAATAGCTGGATAATGCCCAAAAGGAAAATCTAGCACAGGTGGTGGACTCTTTGCCAACCACATCACACCAGACCTGCCTACATTGCAGAATGAAAAACCCGGAGATCTGCATCACTGGAATGCCCCGCCCACATGTTCGCTAGGCATCGCCCACACGTTCACAATATATTTTACTTTGTACTATATGTGTTTTATGAACTCCCAGGATTGTTATAAGCACCAAATGTGTAAAGCATATTAAAGGATCAATCACAAATATATTAATTCAAATTTGAATGTGTATGTGAACTAAGTGCATTATTAACGTGATAAAGGAATCTCGAGAACACACGCCACAATAGCTTTTTTTTTCTCAATCCACATGCGGTATAAGTGTTCGCCATAGTGGAGGCCGTAACGTGTGCCCTTCATTACAGATAACTCGTTTTGAAGGCAAACATGAGCGCATTTCGGGAGGGACAGCAAAGAAACGTTTACTTCTTTCAGATGTGCTGTCAAGAAGTGCTGAAGGGCACCGTTACGTGCTGGTATGGCGTGGCAGGAAAGGGATCAAAGCACACAAATCTAGTAGAGATGCAGGAATGGCTGGAAAACCCAGAGATCCCACGCTCTTCCCCGAGACCCGGAGAAGAGCTTAAAAACCCTGAGTCTTCGGGCTAAACCCGGATGTTAGGCAGTTATGCATCACACTGGAGAATGCACTTTGCAACGCACAGCGTGCCGTCAAACATAACATGTTTAAATTGGGCATTGTTATCTGCGTCCTGCAGAACAGGTTCTCGGACACTTACAAGAGCTTGTGTAGTCACTATTCTTGTGTCCTGTCCCCGGGCTGCTGGCGGTTTTCATAACTTCTCAGATGGTGTCACTGTGAATAACTGTGCTTTAGGAGCTTCCTCAGCAGGGCTAGACTGAGCCAGCCAAATAATCCTCCGTCAGCCAGCACACACCCTACATAAAGAGGAGGTCTGGGGAAGGGGCCCACGGCGAGCTCCACAAAGTCTGGTCCTCACTCAGGCTCTGAAGCCCAGGCATGCAAAGGATACATTCTTGCTTGGTTGCCAGGCAACTTAAGCTCAAAGTCCCAGTCCACCACTGAAGAGGGGGAGGGGGCAACCCGGGAGCGAAAGACGTGCTCTGCCACTGACTGTTTATAATTACAGCTACAACTAAAAGTAAAGAGGGCTCTTATCTGAGCCCTCACTACTTTTGGTTTCTTACTGCCTCTGCGATCCTTGACCAGGGGTCGCAGAGGCAGGGCCAGGGGTAGCAGGGTAGATTCTAGGGGTTGCAACTGTGACCCCAAGCTACCCCCAAATGACGTCCCTGCGTGATACCATTATTTGCCACACTATCCATCCTCAGAAATGATTGAACCTCACTAACATCCTCTGGAGATGAGATTTCTGAGGTGGCCTTCACTTTTCATGGGTCAGGTGTCATCCTGAGAAAATAGATATCCAAAGAATTTCAGATGTGACATCTCGAAAGTACTTTTCCCTGCATTGAGTGTCAACCCAGCTTCAACCAGCGCGGTGCACATTTGTAAAAGTGCCTAATCAAGCTATTCAAGTGTAGACCCAAATATTCAAATGTCATCGCTGTATTCGAAACAGTTTCCAATGTGTCGAATTACTCTGCAAATGCTCTCTTGAGAGATTTCAGCAGTTAAGGAGATTCTAAAGCTTAACCGCTTGTACCGAAATAGCCCAATGTGGGTTGATTGCACAGCCAGTTCTACCTGGTGATTAGGTCCAGCTTGAGCACACTAATCATATCGTCCAGATGCATCCCAGAATGCCTTTCATGCCCAATGGTGTTGTTTGCCTGCCTCATGTACATGCAGATGCATATGTCACTGACCATGCTTTTCTTCGGGACAGCAACAATATGAGAAACCCACAGAGTGTGACCTGATGCAGGTTCGATAATAATATTGGCTAGCATGCTGTTGATCTCTCTCAACCTGTGACTAATGATCTATTGGTATTTGTCGCAGATGTTGGCCTACAGGGGTCACAGATTTTCAAATGTGTAGCACCACTGGATCACCTTTCAACCACCCCAACCCTTGGGAGAGAGATAGAAATTGGATAACTTTTTGGTTGCATGTTGTACACAGCCGCAATGTTCATGGCTATCACTGTTGTTCGCCCCAGTAGATTGCTTCTACAGACTTCTCCTTGAAGAGCGTGAACTTCCAAAGTTAGTTTCCTCTCTTTATATCGAAGTGTGGTTGTGGAAATTGCTGTATTTTATCACTTGTCCTTTTGCAGCCCACTGAAAGACTCTCAATTCCGATGGCATTAGGGCTGGAGGTGTCTTCATCTTGTTGAACTCAGAAATACACATGATGTTTAGTGTCACGCCTGTCTATATGACAAATTTGGCTGCATGATCTTCTACCCACATATCAACATCTTTACCTTGAGGGTTTACCAGATGAGACATTATGTATGCATAGTCTTTTTTCCCAATATAACCTGGAGGTGAAGGAGGGCGACCCGTCACTTGTCTGATCTGGCTCATGAGTTCCCTTCAGGAGTTCATGTCACATTTCGTGGGCACAGAGTTATGTGTGTTCATCTTGCGTCTCATGGGTACAGAATTTCACACATTTCCTAGGTGATTTTCTCGGTTGCAATTAATGCACTTTTGCACTAGTATTGGACATTTCACATTGATTTCATGTGGAAAGAGTAGGCCACATCTATAACACCTCCCTCATGCCAAATTGTGGCAAGGTGCACCCAGATGTGAAATTTGGTAGAGCAGCTCACCTGTAGGCCCCTTTCCATGCTTTATCTGAGCAGTCTGCACCTCAGTCTTCACTTCTACCCGTGCAATCATGGGAATGGTGGCAATGAGAGTGGCTCCCTTAGCAACTTCTTCCAAAAGGGTGGTGATAGGCATCCTCCAATAAGGCAAAGCCGAATAGCCTCTTAGTTTGTGAAGTTCTGGAAGTCACAGTGAGCTACTAGTTTGCAAAGTCTGGTCGTAAATTAATCCTGGATTCTCCTTGCAGCTGTCAGGCCGTGTGAAGGTTGTGTCTCTCATGATCAATGTTTCATTGCGTATCAAAGTACACACTGAGTGCTTCCTTCAGCCCCTTGTGAGAGTCGATCTGATCAGATGGTACAGTGGGAATGAGGTCTTCCATTTCATCCCCTACGAGACTAATCAAAAGTCGCCTGGCAAACTCAGTGTTCACTGTATGTTTCTAAATAGTTCTGTAAACATCACAGCCAGCTCTCCTACCACGGCCCAAAAGCCTGCAGGTCTGACATGTCAAACGGGCTAAGATGACAAAATGCAGCTGCACTTGATGATTCTGCATTCAAAGTTTCATTGTTGAACGTGATGAGCACCACCTGTGGAGATGAAACAGGGACATTGTCTCCAAATGATAAAGTAGTATTCTTTTCTTTTTGTTGTTGTTGTGTGAATTTAAATGTGAGTCTAGCAAGATCCCACCTCTGTTGCATTTTTGTGGTGTTACAGAGTTGAGGTAGATCTCAAGTCGGTAACTGTGAGAAAGAAAGGCGAGGCGCCATGTTAGAAAGGAGCTTACTTTATTCACTATGACGCGCAAACTGCCTACGCGCACTGCCTGCTGTACTCTGCATGCCTCCTGCTCTGCGTGCTGCTGTACCGGTCCGTGAGTCACGACGTGTCATCACAGCCCAGCCAGCGTTAACCATGCTACTGCCAGGACACAACCGTGGTGACATTGTTTGCAATTGTTGGGGTGCCCTTTTCCTTTTAGTATGTTTTCTGTGTTTGCTAGGGTTGTCCGATAGTTTTCCAGCTTTTACCTGACAATTTTATAATGCAGAGGTTCCTACATGTTTACACATATCGTGTGTGGTCTTGCTTTTCTACTGCCTTTTCCTAAGTTATGAATCTCCCTGCAGAACATTTAAGGGTCATGGTTAGATAGGTATTCTGTTTGAATTAGGGTTAATGGGTAATAATTAGGAGACACAGGCCCTATTCATGGAACTTTTAGCGCAGTGCAAAGTCAACACCATTAATTGACAGAGCAATGCAAAGTGTATTTTTGCAGTGCAAAATCACTTTGCACTGTAAAAATAAACTGCACCGTCGTGTGAATGAGGGTGTTTGTTGGCAGTGCAAAGTCACTTTGCTCCACGCTAAAACTTCTATGAATCGGGCCCGCAGTCTGTTGTGGGGACAAAGCAGATTTAAGTGAAACAATTGTCGGGCACGTGTTTAAGCTACATTATGTAGCAGGCACTTCAATAAAGCTTTTGTAACACAACTGAACTTTTTTCAGTGTAGTATATACCAACTGAATGTTGATGCCCATGAACTCCAGAAGTGGAGAAAGTGGAGAGTGTCAGGCTCTGTTTGGAGGAGACCTGGTCAGGATTGCAGAGGGGCAGAGAAAACATTTTTTGAGTTAGCATTCAAATCTACCACTTTTTGGTTCAGCTCTAAAAGCTTTACACAACTGGTTCTGGATCCTGAGAATGTTTACTGCAAATATCTTGCCCCCATGCCACTGTGTCTTGAATCTAGATGAGGATAGCAGATTTTCAACCCAAGGTTCCAACTCAGGTTTTATGGTGTGTGGAGTGACGAAAGGTCTTTTGGCCCCATATTGTACATCCTCAATAAGAAAGGCAGCTACTTTTCAGTGTGCTACCCTGGGCCATGGGCAAGCAACAAAGGAATGTTTACTTTGGAGTGATAAAGCGCCAGGATCATCCTAGCAGCTCAGCTTTGGATCTGGTCAAGCCGTTTGGAAAGAAGTCATTCTTTTGTGCTTTCTGTAGGTGAGTTTTAGATTGGGCTATTAGGTGACGCTGAAAGTTCTACCTTTAAGCCAAAACTATTGTCATTAAAATAAGAGCTTTAACAAATGAGGATGGATTTTTGTTGTTTGGCTGTGTCCTACCCATTTCACACCCATCTCTACGTTGACAAATCTGAATGATTTTCCTTCCATTCCCACCAATCTTCCCTCACACCACACCCCTTATTGCACTCTATACCTTGCTGAATTGTCAGCCATTTTTTTCCTACAGAGCCACCATCTTGTAATGTAAATGTTTACTGTTTTATGTTGGCATATCACATCCAAACTTGGAATGCTACGCTTTGATAAAATCTATACCATTGCACCGTTTTTTAGCATCATTTTGTTGCAAAAAAGGAATCCATTACACACATTTTAATAAAAAGGATATATTTATAAAAATTAATTTTATCATCATTAAAAAACACATAGAACATTACAGTGAGTCACGCGATGAGGACGCCTGTGGGGGCATCACATGAGACATTTCAAGCTTGTGTTCTTCACGGCAGTACACACACCCAGTAAGAATATGCAATCATCACACAGTGAGACCCCCCATCCACAAAGAATGCTCGCTGTTGGAGGCACCTGTGAGGACGCCCCACTGAGCATGCACCCGAGAAGCAGGAAAGATTACTTTCCAGATCAGAAAGTGCTGCAGCTGATAACGCTGTGTGGTAGAGCCAAAGCTGCAAATCGCACAGGCGCTTCTCGGTCAGCAATAACTCGCATTCAAAACAGATCCACCGCCTTTGGAAAAGCCGGCCAACATGAGGAGGCTGACGTTGGCGATGTGCAGTGGCAGAGTGCAATGAGAGAAAGTGGCTGCAACGCACGTGAACCCTCTTGAAATTCTAAGCAGAGACCGATTTATTACACCTACATGTAACATAGATTTTTAAAATGATTAATACACATGTGGCACAAACATTGTTCATCAGTGCCTTATAAGACTCACACAATGGAACCCTTTTGTGACTAATAATTAGTCTTGGCATCTGGCACTGACTCACTGCAGTCATGTTTTTAAAATGTTGGTCTACTCTTCCTTTTGGCAAAGCCACCAGTTTTGGCTTGTTTTTTGTGCTCCTTTTTTTCTTATGGATATCCACACACTTTTTTGCCAAATATGCCTTGTTTTTTTCCCCTCTCTTCTTTTTGTACCCCTGTCTCTGTATTTTGACTTGTAGTTCCCTTTGCTGTAACCCTGTGTGGGGTGATATATAGCCCTTAAAGGCTAAAGTGATATGTAATTGCCCATTGAAATCAGGGCCAGCACAGAAATGGTGATGTCAGACATGAACCAAACACAGGCCTAATTCACCAAGGAAAGAAAGTGGGCTGGAAGTTCAAAAGTGTATTTCATCAAGGAAAAGAAAGACATGTGACTGACAATGCCATTTCACTCAATTCATGGAGAGCTGCACTTTTACTTCAAGAGACAGCAGTGCGTACATTATCTTCAATGTAATACTAGATAGTGCTCCAGCCAGCTAAAGTGAAACTGAGCTCATTGCATTTACAATAAATAAAATAATTTCCTTTTCAATTTTTCCCTCATCCAAATGACAATATGCTAAGAGAAATGCTCACTAGACTTTCAAAGTTTGAACATAGTTTCCTCAAGTAACTACCCAATACATATGGACAATCCAGAAGTTATACTCATGTATTTTGAAACTGTGAAATTAACAAGAAACTTAGTACATATGGATAAGGCCCAAGTGCCTTATAGGATGTCATGTAAAATGCATTTGTGTGTGAGTTTAATAGCCATTTCTTAACCTCCAAGACATTTCCTCTGCTGCCCTGAAGACATAGGCCTGGGTGTCAAGTATCAATCAAAACCATTACTTCAAAATATACAAAGAAATACACTGCATAGATGCAAACCACGGTAAAGACAGATAAGGTCATGCCTGTTCTTTTAGCAGAAGTAACCCTGAGGTCACAATTTCCATAAAATGTCCATTAAAGTTGCTATCAGGGCCTCACAGGCCTTGAAGAGGGATAGGCTACAATAAACACGAGCCAGGCTCTGCCTAGTCACATGTTTAAGGATATATGAAACTTAGAGGAACAAGAGTGGGGGCTAGGGTGAGGCCTGTGAAGCTGGAGCTTAAGTGAATGGAAAAATAAATTATATTGCATAAAAAGGGCAGCGTAGATGCCAAAATGGTCATTCCAGACTTTTATTAAAGGTGACAGTCACCCCCTTTGAACCATGCTAAAACGGTTTTTATGTGCTAAACATAACTGAAGTTATTAATGAAAATTTGATTGGGGCCTTCCATTGATTCCGAGAGATTTGAAAGTTGGTGTGGGGGTGAAGGAAATAAGTAACATGAAAATTATGAAAGGGCATATTTCTCACTGATACAGCTCCTGAGTAAATGAATAAAAAACGTATCTCGGCACAGGAAGGGTTTGCCGACTTCAGACTAGCCTCATCTGATTTGCCTTAAAATGTAGTCCTAAAATATGTATTCATACATGCAAATATTTGCAAATTTAGGGTACTTGCCATATTGATTGATGTTTGTGAGTTTTAAAACATGCTGAGCCCAATGTCAAATTGAGATGACAAAGCTTTCTCCTCCCACAGCTGCCCTGACTCACTCTCCTCATCTTCTTGTCCTATTAGCACACAGGTGGGAGGTGGGTAGAGAAAATAAACCAATCCCTTTTGCGGGAATCATGACAAGTTTTTGATGTAATTTGCCCTATGGGTAAACCAGTTTGCATTAAAACTGGGCTTTTTGTCACTTATTCCGGGAGGCAACCTGCGGCTGAACTCTTGCGAGAAACATCCCAGCAGAGAGGCCTAAATCTTGCAGTGGAGAGGGGAACCAGGAGACATAAATGCGGACTGGGACCCCATGGAGGATTCAAAGGAGAAAATGCTTGACTGACACCATTGCTGTCCCAGGGGTGACCTGCTGTTCCCTGATGCCCATTCCAGGGCCTCTGCTGTAAGTAAAACTATCCCCAAAGCCATAGATTGTGTAGGCCCTGAAGTTTTCAAGTATTGTTCTAGCTATATCCCTATAGCAAAATATCCTGTTTGTCTGTTTAGATCTTTAGCATATTTAATTAAAGTAAATCAATGAATTCCCCATTGAAATCACGGGATGTGTTTGTTGGCATTCAGAATCAACAAGCTCTTCCCAGTGTGTTGTGAGTCGGTATAGACATAACGATCTGCCAAAAGAATTAATCCGAAAACCCTGTTTCCACATAAGTGTGCAGGCTGCAAAACGAAATTCCCCATTGATGCCCTTCATTTTAAATCAGAAGTGTGAAGCCTGGTAGTGCCTTTGCATGTGCAGTGTGCATAATGAAATTGCCCCCTTGTTCCCATTGTGCTCTGACCAAAACCGCAAAGCCCTGCCTGTTCTTTTTAGGTGTGGCAAAACACATTTCCCATTGATTTTCTTTGCCTCATATTGCATCTGTGATCAGAATTCCAAAAACGATGTTCACATAGTCTTCCTACTCTCTGCCATGGGCCTTCAATTCAGAGGGGTCAAGTTTAATTGATGTTTGGAGTGTGTGGGTTGCTGGGAGAAAAGTATTAAAACCAAATCAGCAATCACTGTGTGTCTTGCATTGTTCTTTTTCCGTATTGGTGGGTGATGTAAAAATAAATAATTGTGACTGCCTATCTCAGTGTTATTTCTGTGTTGGTGCCTTTACGGAAATAGTTGTTGTTCTTGTGTTGCCACAGCATTGGTGGCTGCTGTTTGTCTGTTTGTCAAATCTGGTTTAAATAAATTAATAAATATATATATTCTAAATACACACCGGCCTGGTTCCTAGTCCATTGTTGTACCGGGTACTTGTTGGGGTTGGGTGCGAGACGGGTTGGAGGCCTTACCAAATTGAACATAACAAAACTAATAGTGCTTTATTGTGCGCCACATTCATTGGGGGGAAGGAAACTCTCTGAGTTCAGTGTGACGCGTAATAAACAGTGACACCTGCCAGTTTCCACGCCCTTTTCTCTGCTCTTAGTTCCTCTTGGCTTCTCATTATCCCATAACTTCTCACTATCCATTTTCTGAATTTTCCCTCAGCTGTTTTTATTAATGTATTAATTTATGTACCTACTTGTTGGGCTCTCAGCCTCATGGCACATGCCGACTCAGCATTTGTGGTATTTGATCGGGGCGATACATCAGATATAAAGATGGGGCGGGTGGTGCATGGATTTTCCAGAAGAGTTGCAATGCTTCAAGCACTTCCTGATCTAGTCACCTTTATTCCAGACTGCTGGGGAGAGGCGTATAAAGTAAAGGAGGCAAAGACGTGATGTGTGGGATGGAGAAAGCATGATGAGTTGTCAGCAAGAGCAGTGTGGATTAAAGGAGATTTTGGTGGTCTCCCCGCAAGAGGGGATTTTGATGATCAGTGAAGAAGGCATGAGGTAGTCAAGCAGACTCACAGGACACACAATTACCTCTCTAAGCCCTTGCTCTTCCCCACTTTACAAAATTGCATTTTCTTTCTTCGTCGGTCCTCCTAAGTCTTATCCTTGTCCAAACAGTCCTGATTCAGATTTATATCAAATGTCAGGAAGCTGCTGCTATTCTTCCTCTGTCCCCTGAATGCAGATTGAAACACATTTACCACCAGGCTCGGTCTGGCCTACTGGGCAATAGGGCAATGCTAAAACCAAAAACACAAAATGCTAGTGAGGGTCCGATTTTTGGGTCAAAATGGGCCACTTTTCTGGCCCATGTGGGCCAGTTAGATGAGTTAATTCACCACGCGGCTAGTAGTCTTGACCAGTGTTACTGAATAAATATTCTTTAAAATGCACAATTTGGATCACATGTTATCAAACCACTCCTCCTTGGGTAGTACTCAAACAGTCTGTCACAAAAAGAATGAACTGTCATTTACAACTGTGGGCCACTTTTCATTGGTGCCTGAGTCCGGCTCAGCCACTCTAGGTTGATTGCTGTACTGTAAGACCAATGTTAAATAGGGTGTGTGCATGGGTTCTCTTATGATCACTCTAATGTGTTGCGGCCTACCTTGGTTCTCTGATGCTATTGGGGGAACAGTGTGGAGCAACATCTGGGAGGAAGCCAAATTTCTATATTAAAACGAGGTACAGTTAAACTTTAGATGTATGAACTTTTGTTTTCATTTAGGTATCCATTGTAGGGTGCTCTTAGTCACTACCACTACAAGGCCTTTCAAGGGTATAGCGTTCTTTCATCGTGGGTGTAATTTCGATGGGTTTTTTTCTGAGCACATTTTACCGAAAAAACTCATTGAAATAGTTAGGGGGGGTTGGAAAGGTGTATATATGGGGTGGTCGAGAATAGGAAACAAATAATAGGGGACAGGGCTTGGAGGAGAACCCCACAAACATTTTTTTAAACAATTTTGATGAGTTTTTTCGGTAAAAAATACTCCGAAAAAAACGTATCGAAATTTCACCCACCGATGAAATGACATAGATCCCTTTCAAGGTGGTCATCTTATCTCATCTTATTATTTTTAATTAAATTGCAAATAGAGATGCTCGGTTATATGCATATTGGAAAGCAGCATGCTCTGGATGGAGATCATTGCCCAATGTTTCTTCACCCCCAGCAATTCCTCATTCTGTATTAGTCGTAGGCAAATCGGTGTTGATGCGGCCCTCAAAGCAAGCAATCCAGCCCTAACTACTGTGCCATATCCCCATTACACGGGAGGTGAAGCAACCCCAGACATGTACAGCCTCTGGGGCTGGCACTAGGCATGGGCAGACTTTACAGCCGCCCAGGGCCCGGCACCAATGGGGGCCCTCAAGTAGTAGCTCCTACCCAAATACTAACTGGCCTCAAGAGTGTAGTCTGCAACGGCTACTGCCCACTGTAAGGCTCTGAGAATTACGTCTCTCTGCCTACAGTCCCCTGCGACCAAGCAGACTCCACCCTAAAGGTTCCACTTGGGGCCTTCCAAATACTTCCAAATACTTAAATGCTTAGCACCAGGGGCACAACGAGACAGTAACTTCAGGGGGGCTAAAACATCGCATGGTACGGGAGGTGCTATCTTCAGAGACTTTGTGTGGGCTGGGCAAATTTACTTGTATGGTGCCCCATTCCCGTTTTCCCCAAATAATTCTTCAGCACTTTCAAAAATAAAGGGGGTCTTTTTACTTAAAAATGTCAATTAACGGAGGGGACTGGTCGCGTTTGCCCTTGGGTGAAAACAGGTCGCTGGCATGCAATTTTAGAAATGTGCACTCTGATGTGCAAAACAAGGTTTAGATGCTGGCCTAATCGCCTATATACCTTAGTTTGTTCACTTTGTAGTGGAAATGATGTAAATGCCACTTGCCATTTATGCATAACAGGCAGTGTTTGCAATGGATTCCTTGGGAAACTGCCTGATTTTAGAGAGGATGGAGGTTGCAGAAAAGGCAAGTTTATCCCGTGCACCCTCTGTGCCATACAAATAAATGAAAATATGCATAAAACCTGTATGTATACATTTTTTATGTGCTTTATATGTTTCGTCATAATAAACATACCCCAGTCTAAATGAAATGGAGTAAATAGGTCACCTGGTATATGCCATAGACTTAGCTGTAATACATGATATTAAGAACATATGACATACACATAAAAGTCAACCCTTTTTTGCATGTGAAACTAGTGAACAACATGGGTACAAATAAATCTTTTAAAGGTAACTTTTGTGTTTTACACACATTGGGCTTGATTTACAAAGCGTTTGTCCCATCTCTATATTAGGCCCTTGGAAACAGACACAGAATTGCCAGCTTATTGGATCTATAAGGGAGGTCTCCAAGTTGGAAATTCCCCATTGCTGTGCCTGCTACCTAACCATTCATGTCTAAGAACAGCACAGCTGAGAACAAAATGAAAGTAAGAACGCAGACCTGGATTTGCCTGCTTGACATGACAGCGCTGAAGGTCAGCAGGTCCCTTCTGAGTGGCCCAGAATTTCAGGGGAGGGTGGGTGGATCCCAATTAGCCCAATGGTGTTGCGTCCATTATTAACACTCTTTCTTATGGGAAAAACATTTAAATGGAGAAGCTCATGGTTGATTGGAGTGACCATTGTTTCTGACAAGAACCTAACACGTTTTAATATTTAAATTATGTGATGGATGCAGTTTTTTTTAATGAAATGGTACAAACCTCTGGAAATTAGCTACCTAAATGTGTTCCTTCTTTCAATTACAATGTGTTGCACAAAAAAACTTCTAAACTGTTTCCCCTAGTTTCATGTGTGCCTATTTGACACATCAAAGCATTTGCTTTATTGGAACTTCACATCATGTCTCAAACCATGACTACAACCAGGTGACCTTTTCACAGAGTGGATTCATTGCAAGGTTGCCGGTAAGGCTTAACGGGAACCTCGCCTTACCATTTCTGCCACCTAATATGTCAGTAATGCCGGGATATTGCGGCCGGCGGAGGAACGGTAAGATCCCATTCCCATGGAATCCTGTAGGACTCAATACGATGGGAACCAATGAAGCATTGGCAGTGTAGTTAACGGTGCTGGTGCTTCAATTAATTATCTGCCGGTAGCAGTCTCAACTACTGGCACATCAGGCTTGCCGGTAGTTCAATGCCCCTACCGGCAGACTCGGAGTATGCCGGTCCGGAAAAGGTGTCTGTGCATGTTTTTACCGACCCCTTTTTCTGGACCGGCATACTTCTAATGACCCCCAGTATCTTTTGTTGTGAGTCTTTCAATCCTGAAAGAAAATTTTGTAACCTCAGACTGCCTTGCATTCTGGGACTTGCATTCTTTCAATAAAAATGGGAGTAAATAAAACTACAATTGTATTTTTTGTTTAACATAGCTCCAGGAGGATTTATATATGTGTCTGATTGGTGTCTTATTTGTATGCTTATCAAGTCAATCTCTAAAAAAGTGTTTTCTTGGAAGCCAAACAACACATACTTTGAGCAGGGAGTCCTGGAAAGACATGTGGTCAAGTGCCTATGCTGTAGTCTGGTCTCAAATCCCATCTTCACGACTTAAATTAAGAGTGTGCTACTGGGGAAATTGTTTCATCTCACTGTGCCTTATATGCCAGAATTAGAAGTTAATAGAAGCTCTTGAGTTCACCCGATATGTAACGATTGCAAAGAAAGCCTCGTTAATGGTATTGCTCCATATATCACATCAATAATGTTAGTGATTATTGATATACTGCACATCAGAGTTTGTCTCTTGACTAACTCATGGCAACGTCTTGTAATGTAACTTCAATGATTCCCTCTAGTATAAAGCCCTAATGTCGCTCACTCTTTAATTTTCTGTGATGTCACGGAAATTGCAGTACATAGGCACATGTGGTGGGTGAGTGCGGGTGCTGCACGTCTTTTGACACACAGAGCTTTGTAAATCCAAGAACCGGCCGTGTGGGCCTCTGCAGATGGTACATGGCCGAATGTTCAGTTTGGACTGGAGCAGATTGCAGAGTCAGGACTGATGTTAGTATGGTTTCTCATCTCATTCCAACATTTTAGAAGTGTTAGCCAAAGCTTTGCCATAGACTACTTTTATTAGTTTGGGCTATTAGGTGGCGCACCACCTTATAAGCCGAAACTACTGCATTACAGTACAGATAGGAAGAAATGGCATATGACACAAAGCTTGCAGGTGCTGTTTGGTTATTTGCCCACCCAATCCCCATGTCCATTCCCACCCAGTTCCTGCCCCTCCTGGCCCAAAACACCACCTCATGGTGTGAAAACAAAATCAAAATATCGAGACTGAGTACCCCAAAAGGAAATACACCGAACACGGGTTACAAAGAAACATACAAAGTACTTTATTTTATACTGAATCCAGTTACAAAAACAGAGCAAATTCAGATAGCTATCGGCCCTCAGTACAACACAACGAACTCCAGCGTGGTTCAATGTGTTCAGCGAGAGACGCTGTACATTAGAATGCATTGGCTATTTATATTTTCTGTGAGCACAATGTCCAGCCCCACTTCGGGTTAATATTCCATTAATACATCACCGATCTAGGGTTCATGCCGAGTCTCGAACATCCGCATATAACTGGTTTGCTTTTAATACATATATCAACAAGCCTATATGGCAACTGTGTATTCTGGGATTTTCCATGTAAGTCTTCTTAAACATTAATACAATGTGGTTTAAACAAGAGTTCTACGTTCAGTATTTGAATACATTGTCTTTATAGTATACTCGTGGATTAGTTTAATTGCACGAGTAATCCCTTACACACAGGTCAACGAAGGACAAGGCCTCAGTTCACGACCTCAACAAGTGGCCTGCAGGCAAGTTACATATTAGCTATGTACAGAGGTCAAGACAGCCATGTTGTATTCTTGGAATGACATCGTCCACCATTTTAACTCACAGGGTGACTTTACAAAGCAAACCTAAAATGCCGGATTGACCTAAAATGGCGGCTTACATTGATCTAAAGGTCAGGACCTTGCAACACGGATTCTTTTGCAAGCGACTTTTGAGCACCTTGGCGTAGGCCAATATACATATATTTATTGCAATAGGAGGCACAATATTATTTCTCTTTTGACAAGCCCTCCTTTTGGCCTATGCCAAGTGCTAAAACTACTTTGGATCTCCTTGCAAATAACTCCATGCATCATCGTCCATGCACCCTGAATCACTGTCGGAAATATCTATTGCCATTAGGTCATTCGCTAAAATTTCTTTCAACACATATTCTTTGGACGTTTTATCTGGGGCATACACTTTATGTCCTATCGAACCTATCGCTTGTGCGCAACATCCCCCTAGCATCGAACACATACCAGGTAGACACTGAATACAGCAACAAAGAAACAACAGGATTCCCAAAATAATCAGCAAGACCGAAAGTACCTTCCAACAGCAAGATCGCAAGAAGTCCCAGAACCAAGCGCTAAGATCCCAGTTTCCCTCGGGAACATGCACTTCTGAACTAAGGATGTGCAGATTCTGTATTGCCTTGAAGATGGTTGGGGAGGAATCTGGTGCGAAAACACAGCAAGCGGACCCCACTAATGTACACACACCACCACGTTCAGCCAGAATGACGTCTAATGCCATCCGGTTTTGAAGTGTTACTAGTCTTATCGCCTTCTGTTCTAACGTCATATTATAGAGTATGTCTGTGGTCCGGTTGATGGTTCTCTCCAGTACTCTCGCTAGTTTTCTGATATCTTCTGAATTCGCTATCTGCCCCCAAAATGGCAAAACTTATTTTGCTATATCTCCCAAGATTTGTGCTGGGGTGTCACCATTCTCGTCCCGCCGTGGACGAGCCTTTGAAACTTCTTTTGTACTAGCTATAAACACCCCAGGTAACAGGATCCCTAAATAACAGGTTCCCTGCCAATCCCTAGGCAACCATGGGAATGCTACATTACCGCAGAAAAAGTAGACAGGTTCGCCTACATACAAAGGTCTGTTTTCCCCAGTCAAATTTGCAACGTTGGCATAACCTAGAAAATCTCCCATTGACTGACTTCCATTCCTCTGTATGCAAAAAGAAACTGAATCTGGGCTATGATTAACAGTGTAAGAAGGAGGCATGGCATCCTTATCTTAAAGGAAATAAAAGATTGGAAGGGACGAGACAGTCTGTCAGAAGGCCTAATAGAAGCAACGTTAGGTTTACTCCTGTTTGCAAAAAACGAGCATCCCAGGGGAGTCAAACACGTTTCTCAAAACTATTCAAATTGGTGCCATCAAAGTTCCCTGAGATGCTATCATTCCATCGGCCAAAGAACAGTGCTCTAAGAGAAGCATAGCAAGCAGTTGTCAAAGATAAAGGATGAATATACCAACCTAGCCCCTTATCCCTGTGTTGCGGTAAATGTGAGCAGACCGAACAGTTAGACTTATTAAAAATGGCATGAGTAGCATTCATGATAAGTAACAGAGTGTTATTGTGGTACCTTTGTCTATGCTGAGAGTCCCTAGGGGACAGAGTATGCAAATGTACAAAGGGAGTAGGAACAATAGTTGTACTTCCAATAGGTAACACAAGTTCTAAAGAATGAGTTTCCTCAAGGTACCACAACCCTAAGGCAGCGACTATTAAAAACCCAAATATCATTATAAAAATACAGCAATACATTTTCGGGGCCCAGGCATTTTGTCCATCGTCCCGGTTGGTCACCCCCTTATTTACAAGTCCCCTACGAGCGGTAGCGGTAGCAGGCATTGTAGTCTTCAGACGAATACCCCAATGTACGTTGCTGGCGACCTCCCGATCAAGCGACTTCTTAGTCCTTCCCCAACCCTAGCCAACAGAATCTCCTTTCTCAAATTTGGGCAAAAACAAGCCCTCGATGATCCTTTTCTTCTTTGAATGCACAGCCGAACCGTGCCGTAAGTCTATCAGATGTACAGCATAACCGTACCGTAAGTCTATCAGATGCACAGCAAAACCATGCCGTAAGTCTATTTTCTTGGACGCAGATTGTACCTTACTTTTCCCGGTACTGATTGATCCGGAAACAATATGTCGTCACTTCCTGGTGGAAGCAACGTATCAGAGACAGGTGAAGATGCCGAATTTGAAATAGCAGTTTCCGGATGCAAAACTTTTGGAGAGTGTGGGGACAAAGTGGCAGCTTCCCCAAGCCTCACGGGCTCAGAGAGATTCTCCGACACACTCTCAGTGCTACTTACTGCTTTGGGATTGTTGGTTGCAGTATCAGCGAGGGGTTCTGTTTCTTCTGTAATGTGTGGCACAGGGTGAGGAAGTTTCTTGACGTGGGACACGTGGATCCAGTTCTTTCTCCCAGAGACCCGCACCGCTTTTTGGGTGACCAACAGGACTTGGAACGGCCCACGCCAGCGAGGCGCATGGCAGGAAGAGTGCTCGAATGCTTTGACGAGCACCGAGCTTCCAGGCCGTAGACTGTGTCGCGGGGCCCTCCTATCGCACAGGTAAAGCTTCTCGTACCTGGTGATAAATCAAATACAAGTTTTTAGTCAACTGGCTGCAATAATCTGAAAGTAATACATTTTCAACATTTCTCAATGAATTGCATTTAGGAAGGTTCCAAATATTGGCGGGTCTCCCCATTACCACCCAAAATGGAGAGACCCAGTCTTAGTTTGAGGGGTTGTACGCATGGATAATAACACGATCAGTAAGGCATACGGCCATTTTAGTTTGGTGCCGGCACATGTCTTAGTGAGCTTGTTCTTGATGATACCGTTGTGTCTTTCTACTAGTCCGGCGCTCTGAGCATGTCTGGCTGAATGGAACCGATTGTCAATTTGTAATGCAGCACATATCTGCAGAATAACAGCAGCGACAAAATGTGGACCATTGTCCAACCAGATAACTCTTGGTAGTCCGAAACGCAGGAAGTTTTCCCTTAACATGGTTTTTGCAGTAGTCATGGCTGTAGCATCTTTAACAGGGAAAGCCTCAACCCATTTACTAAAAGCGCAGATAACCACCAGCACATATTTTTTATTATCACATCGTTCCATTTCAATAGAGTCAAAGTGGATAACTTTGAAGGGGACAGGGGTGCCCAAAACTTCCCCTTGGAGTTACTTTCCCCTTTCCCACATTGTGTTGTAGGCAAATCATGCAATCCTGGATGTAGCGCTGGGCAATTTTTGAAATTCTGACATTTACCCAAACTTTCTCTAACATTTTTGTCATCTTCTTGGCACATACATGTGTAGGACGATGGGCCATGATGACCATCATCATTATATGCGCGTCAGGGAGTAGCCATTTCCCTTCCGCTATATCCACCCAACACCCGTCATCATCAAGTTTCCGCATGCCTTCAGCCCACCTTTTGGATTCTCCTAACGAGGCATTAGCTCGGTTATCCCATACAGACCCAACACCCTCATCTACTGCATAAGCATTTACAGACTCCCTCGAAACATACATCTCCGTAAGGGGATCGGTAGCAGTTTCTCTAGCTATTTGATCAGCGAAAGCATTCCCTTTCCCTATATCATCTGTAACCTTTCGATCTGCTGCACATTTCATAACTGCTAACTGAGTAGGGAGCGCAAGCAATGAGAGAAGTTGTACTATTAGGGAGCCATGTTGGATTTTGGTGCCATGTGAAGTTAGGAACCCTCTCTCTGACCAAAGTCTCCCAAAGTTGTGAACCACCCCAAAGGCATACTGACTATCAGTATATATATTTACTGCAAGCCCTTCGAAAGTTCACAAGCTCGGGTAAATGCTATAATCCCTGCGGCCTGTGCAGAATTATGCGTGATTCTCTTAGTTTCCACAACAGTGCTTAATGTGGTGATTGCATAAGCAGCTGTGGATGTACCATCCAGAAGTTTAAATCAAGAGCCATCACAGAACAGCTCTCCTTGCAGATTATCCAAAGGACTGTGTTTCAAATCAATTCTACCCTTTGTCTCTTGTTCGGTCATATACAGACAGTCATGTGACTCTTCAGCGCCGCAAGTAGTATCTTGCGGGAAAGGTAGGAGTTCAGCCGGATTAAGAACACAACACCTCTTAATTTGAATGTGAGGAGCAAACAAGATCAATTCATATCTCGTCAACCGTGCAGAAGTGAGGTGTTGCGTTTGGGTTCGGTTCAGTAGAACATCTACAGAGTGAGGCACCATCAGGGTTAGATCATGGCCTAGGACCATTCCCTCACTCTGTTTTACAGACGCAGCAGCAGCAGCGACAGCTCGCAGACATCTGGGCAAAGCGCATGCTACAGGATCAAGGGCGGAAGAAAAGTAACCGCACGGCCTATTCTTCCCTCCATGTTCCTGCGTTAATACAGCCAAAGCACATCCATCACATTCATGCACAAACAACACAAAGGCCTTTTCATAGTTTGGTGTGCCCAAAACTGGTGCAGAGCATAATGCAGTCTTAAGCAAGTCAAATGATTGCTGGTGTTCCGCGTTCCATGGCAATGGCGAAGAAATGCCCTTCTTTGTCAAAGCCAACATCGGTTTGATCACTAGTGAAAAATATAGGATCCGCAACATACAGTAAGAAGCCCTACCTATCAAGGCTCTAACTTCCTTCTGTGTATTTGGGACAGACATGCCAGAAATGTGTTATATTCTTTCAGGTGTCAATCTTCTTCCCTCCTTTGACAGGAGATAGCCTAAATAGGCAACCTCCCTTCAACAATATTGAAATGTTTTAAGCGAAGCTTTGTGACCATGCTTAGCTAGATGGATAAGCAATAACACAGTGCCCTCCTTACAGGCGCTCTCAGAGTCAGCAGCTAAAAGCAAGTCATCAATGTACTGAAGCAATGTACAGGAAGAGGGCAATTCAAGGGTATCAAGCTGGTCTTTCAAAGCCCTACTATAGATGCTAGGACTCTCTGTGTACCCTTGAGGTTGTGGGATGTTTTTACCCATGCATCCAAGCCCTACAATAAAACTGTGCAGTACTGGCATGGAAAACATCATGATGGCCAGAACTCCCCAGAGTGTGCACAGGGAAAACATTAAGAATAGGCTGCCACCCATTTTTGCCTATGTTGTGAGCACAGGAGGGCACTGCCTAAAACCACCAGTGGGCTACACACACAGTAGCCTGAAACCATTGGGAATGGCAATGCTGATTGCCAAAAAAGCAACTCAGAACTGTGGGGAATTAATTTTCTTAATCCCAAAAATGGTTGCATTACCAGTACTCACCACTATCAGAAAGCCGGCGTTTTAAAACCACCAGACTTTTGTGTAAAACTGAACAAATGAAACAAAACCAGACCAAGGAAAGACTTGCTAAGAGGTGGATACAATGTAAAACTATATTCTGAAATGACTTGAAGGAAGTAATTATTTAATGTATATGTAAAAATTGTCAGTTTGATTTGAATGTAGAAAACTGGGAACAAAAAGTGACATTTAGCTGAAACCTGGATTAATGAAACTGGATTCTGCCTGACAACTACCTCCGGGTGTTACGCCGCGCGCTCGCTCGCGGGCTTCACTTACCTTTCCAGGGGTTCCCGGTCCACGGCCGCAGCGGTCTCCTCCTTCATGGCGGCTGTACCCGCGGTGGCGTCTCTCCTCACGCCGACCCGCGGTCCGGATGGGCTCCGTGGACGCCGCCATCTTGCGAGGATCTGCGCATGCGCGGATCGTCAGTATTCGACGTCCCACGCATGCGCAGCGTCGGAACATGCGTTCCAAGCCTCGTTTTCACCCCGGACCTTAAAAGGGCACCGCATGCGCAGGAACAACGCGTCTCAACGCGGTTGTTACTGTGTATGCGCTGCTGGAGTCCTGGCGCTCGTGCCCCAGCCCTCCAGTTCTCTGCTCTGCCTTATTCTGCCTAGCCCTACCTCATCTCCTTACCCCCTTCTAGCTCCTTGGTCCTCCTAACCCTTGCTTCCCTGTTTTGCTGATCCCTGGCCTGCCTCCTGGTTTAGGGCGTTTTGCTGGGCCCTTGCCTGCCTTCTGGTTTAGGGTAGGGGAGGTCCTGTCTGGGTTCCTAGTACCTTCTATTCTGCTAGGAAGTGGGGATCCCCTGTCTGAATTGCTTTCCCTTGAAGTCTGTTCTCCTTTACCTGTCTTGTGCCCTGCCGGTACCTGTGCCTTACTGCCTTCGTGGAAGTTCCTGTGCTCAGCTCCGCTATCATCGGTGTCTTCTTCAAGCCTTCTCAGCCAGTGGAAACACTGTCCCGACGTCACGCAAATTCTGAGAAGTGCCACCCGTGGCGTTGGGAGTTGGTTCAGTGCCGTCCTGTCTTATATCGTCAGGAGGGGATTGGGCTAATTTCTCGCGCTACCCATTCATCGGCTATAGATACATCGACATACTGGCAACCTCAACTCCACGGTCTACAGGAAGAAAAGGTAACCAACGATCTCGTGAAGCCTCGTTTAACAGATTGAGACGCCTCTCCCCCAGTCTCGACATGGACGAAATGCAGGAACTACGTGAAGAGATGCGTGCCATGCGTCTTGAAATGACCACCCTCCGCCAGGAGAACAACACCCTCAGACAAGCGTTGGACCGGTGTTTGGCTAATCCCGCACAACCAGCTACACCGCCTGAGAACTCCATGGCTTACACTACTCCGATGAAGTATGATGGTGACCCGCGTCGAGTGGCAGAGTTCTGTACACACTGTCGGATCCATTTCCAGTTCAGGTCAACTCATTTTGGTCAAGACAAGGCTAAGATCGGGTATATCCTTGGAAACCTAACCGGCAATGCACTTGCTTGGGCCGCACCTTTGGTCTCTACCAACAGTCCTCTATTGGGTGATTTCGCTGCCTTCGAGAAAGCCTTTCTGGACGTCTTTAAACCGCCCAATTTGGCAGCCATGGCCCAGAATCAATTAATGGAGATCAAACAAGGGTCAGGCGACATAATCCACTACATCAGTCGGTTTCGACAATTAGCAACCGATTCACAATGGCCCGAAATCACTCAAAAAACCTTGTTTCGTCGGGGACTACGAGAAGAGTACAAAGACGAATTACTGCACATTCCGGAGCCAGAAACGTTGCCTGCATTGGTGGAACAAGTCTTACGCATTGACCACAGGTTAACCGAACGACGGAGTGAACGTCGCAGATTCAACAGGTATCAACCGGTCCTTCCAGTACAGAACCCTGGACCGGCTGTTTCTACCGATGTGGGTCCAGAACCCATGCAGTTGGGTGCCATTCGAGGTCCGTTGTCCGAGACCGAAAAGAAAAGAAGACGACAGAAAAGCTTGTGCTTGTATTGCGGTGCTTCTGGCCATTTCCTAGGCACCTGTCCGCTACGCCCTCTGAAGAAACAGGAAAACTAACAGGCCCGTTGTTTGAGGCGAAGGCAGCAGCGGGCCGCCTTTCTGAATCTGACCTTCCTCCCATGAACCCGGTACCCTTGTTGATCCTGAAAGTCGGTGTTGCCTGGCTAGGGAAGTGTATATAAACCTGGGCCCTTCTGGATTGTGGAGCATCCGGCAATTACATCGATGCCTCGTTCGCGATTGCCAATGGGATCCGCTTACATTACAAGAAACGACCAACAGTGGTCGAGGTGATCGATGGTTCTACTTTGTCTTCTGGTCCGGTTTGCCAACAGTCCGATCCTTTGTGGCTCTCTGTGGAAGGGCATCTCGAACGAATCTCATTGGACGTCATCAAGTCTCCCTCATTTCGGGTAGTGCTGGGTTTACCATGGCTGTTATATCACAATCCTCAGGTCGACTGGACCGCTCGTTCCTTGGTGTCCTTTTCGACACGTTGTCCTCGGGACTGTGTACTTCACGAAACCTTTCCAGCGATTTTGGAGTCCCTCAATCCTGCTGACGTATCTGCCCGTTTATGTGCCACTCAATCGGTACCTCAAGAATATGCTGGATACCACAAGGCGTTTTCCAAGCCTGAGGACATACCATTACCACCCCATCGGCACTTTGATTGTTCCATTGACGTCCTGCCTGGTGCGGTCATTCCCCACGGCAAGATCTATTCGTTGACTCAACTCGAGAAAGGCGTCCTACAGGAGTACATTATGGATTGCCTCAACAAGGGCTACATAGCGCCGTCCAAGTCCCCCTCAGGATTCCCATTATTCTTCGTCAAGAAGAAAGAGGGCACTTTGCGCCCTTGTATCGACTACCGTCAATTAAATGAGATCACGAGGAAAGACAGGTACCCATTACCACTCATCAGGGACATCATCGAATCCCTAAAATCCGCACAAATCTTCACCAAGCTGGATCTAAGAGGGGCCTATCATCTGGTGCGGATTAAGAAGGGAGATGAGTGGAAGACGGCCTTCAAAACACCTATTGGTCACTTCGAGTATAGGGTGATGCCGTTTGGACTCTGCAACGCCCCGGCCGTCTTCCAGCGGTTCATGGACGATGTCTTTTCGGACCTTATTGGAATATCAGTATGGGTATACCTTGATGACATTCTGGTTTTTTCTGACACTCGTACTGCACACGTTGCGCATGTTCAGGAAGTTCTCCGTAGACTTATAGACAACGGCCTGTATGCCAAAATAGAAAAATGCCAATTTCATAGGGAAAGCATGGAATTTCTGGGCTATGTGATCAGCAACACAGGAGTGCAGATGGATCCCGCAAAACTGCAAGCCATACGAGAATGGAAACAGCCCCATGGCGTGAAGTCGCTTCAAAGGTTCTTGGGCTTTGCCAACTTTTATCGACGCTTCATTCCACGCTTTTCTCAACTGGCCAACAGTCTAACCCGCTTGACAAGTACCAAGGTACCGTTTCTCTGGGACACGCAGGCCGAGGAGGCATTTCTGGGATTGAAAAGATCTTTCATGTCGGCTCCTGTCCTTAGACATCCAGATGATGAAAAGCCATTTGTGGTTGAAACAGACGCTTCGAATTACGCAATTGGTGCGGTCTTACTACAGCAAGATGCAATCACAGGAACAGAGCACCCGGTGGCTTACTACTCTAGGAAATTGTCAGTGAGCGAGAGAAACTATGCGGTGATAGAAAAGGAATTACTAGCGATAAAGGCTGCTTTTGAGGAGTGGCGACATCACTTGCTGGGTGGGAGGTACCCGGTGGTGGTTCGTACAGATCACCGTAATCTACAGTTCCTGCGCTCTTTGCAATGCAGAACCTCCCGTCATGCTCGTTGGGCCTTTTTCTTTTCGCAGTTTGATTTCACCATCACGTACATTCCTTGTTCCCAGAACACTAAGGCTGATGCCCTGTCTCGGTCTCTGGAAAACAACATTGAAGGTGCCAAGGAACCGGAGCCTCTGATAGCGTCAAAACATTTTCTATCGATGGTGATTCCCCAACTCCAACAGTTGATAGAGGCCACACGTACGGATCCCTCAAAATCACAGATACTACAATGCGCTAACATCAGAGAACGTGACGGCTTGTTGTTCTTCAGGAACCGTCTGTACATTCCCACCTTGGAACTCCAGAAAGTCGTTCTACAGAATTGCCATGATTCCGTCGTTTGTGGTCACCGTGGAGTCCGCACAACACAAGAACTGGTTGCACGGCAGTACTGGTGGCCTGGATGGGCCACTCTGGTAAAGCACTACGTAGACTCCTGCCCTGTATGTGCCCAGACCAAGATTCCTCGCAAAAGGCCCATTGGTCTCCTGAAACCCACGCCTACGCCTCCGTACCCTTGGCATACCATCGCCATGGATTTCATCATTGACCTGCCCCTGTCTGGTGGTTTCACATGTATAATGGTGGTGGTGGACTGTTTCACCAAGACCGCTCATTTCTTGCCCTTTCCTAAGCTGCCCACTGCCTCCCAGATGGCACAACGTTTTCTACACGAGGTTTATCGTCTTCATGGTCTTCCGGAGAAGATTCTATCAGACCGGGGGTCTCAATACATCTCTTCCTTTTGGGACCAACTATGTCGGCATTTGGACATTCAGCGAGCCCTGAGTTCCGGCTATCATCCGCAGACTAATGGGCAGACGGAACGCACCAATCAGACCCTTGAGCAATACCTACGTTGTTATGCCAATGCTACCCAAGATAACTGGTCGGAATGGTTGGACACCGCGGAAGCAGCTTACAACAACGCTGTTCATTCCGCTACCGGACTCAGCCCCTTTTACTGCTCCACTGGCCTTCATCCCAGACTGCTGCCAGTTCATCCTACATCTTCCAGTGCCGTACCATCTGCAGATGCCCTGGTGTCCTTGATCCGCGATCAACATCGTCTGGCGGCCGGTACCTTGGCAGTGGCACAGGCACATATGAAGGAGCGGGCTGACAAGAGACGGAGTCCTGAGCCTGTTCTTCAGGCTGGGGACAAGGTATGGCTGTCCTCCAAGAATCTACCGGTACGCAACTTACCTGTGAAACTAGCTCCCCGGTTTTTGGTCCCTTTCGCATCATTGGGCGTATTTCGTCTGTTGCCTTTCGTTTGTCTCTGCCTCGTTCTTGGAGGGTCCATCCTGTCTTTCACGTCTCCCTTTTGAAGCCCTATGTGCCCGATGTTATGGGTCGTACCTGTTCCCGTCCTGCCCCGGTTTTGGTTCAAGGGGTTCCTGAATTTGAGGTGCAGGAGATATGTGACTCACGGATTTGGCGGGGTGCTCTGCAGCTCCTGGTCAGTTGGAAGGGTTATCCTGCTTGTGACCGCACTTGGGAACCACGCTCCTTCGTGCATGCACCGCGCCTGGTTCGGGACTTCTATCTCCGCTATCCTTGGAAACGCGGTGCTCCGGGGTTGTCCGGGAGGGGGTATGGTGTTAAGCCGTGCGCTCGCTCGCGGGCTTCACTTACCTTTCCGGGGGTTCCCGGTCCACGGCCGCAGCGGTCTCCTCCTTCATGGAGGCTGTACCCGCGGTGGCGTCTCTCCTCACCCTGACCCGCGGTCCGGATGGGCTCCGTGGACGCCGCCATCTTGCGAGGATCTGCGCATGCGCGGATCGTCAGTATTCGACGTCCCGCGCATGCGCAGCGTCGGAACATGCGTTCCAAGCCTCGTTTTCACCCCGGACCTTAAAAGGGCACCGCATGCGCAGGAACAACGCGTCTCAACGCGGTTGTTACTGTGTATGCGCTGCTGGAGTCCTGGCGCCCGTGCCCCAGCCCTCCAGTTCTCTGCTCTGCCTTATTCTGCCTAGCCCTACCTCATCTCCTTACCCCCTTCTAGCTCCTTGGTCCTCCTAACCCTTGCTTCCCTGTTTTGCTGATCCCTGGCCTGCCTCCTGGTTTAGGGTGTTTTGCTGGGCCCTTGCCTGCCTTCTGGTTTAGGGTAGGGGAGGTCCTGTCTGGGTTCCTAGTACCTTCTATTCTGCTAGGAAGTGGGGATCCCCTGTCTGAATTGCTTTCCCTTGAAGTCTGTTCTCCTTTACCTGTCTTGTGCCCTGCCGGTACCTGTGCCTTACTGCCTTCGTGGAAGTTCCTGTGCTCAGCTCCGCTATCATCGGTGTCTTCTTCAAGCCTTCTCAGCCAGTGGAAACACTGTCCCGACGTCACGCAAATTCTGAGAAGTGCCACCCGTGGCGTTGGGAGTTTGTTCAGTGCCGTCCTGTCTTATATCGTCAGGAGGGGATTGGGCTAATTTCTCGCGCTACCCATTCATCGGCTATAGATACATCGACATACTGGCAACCTCAACTCCACGGTCTACAGGAAGAAAAGGTAACCAACGATCTCGTGAAGACTCGTTTAAAACCGACAGGAGTTGAAACCTGTTGAGCCACTCCCCTTGCCAAAAGGAGTTGTCACCTCTCTGATTAGATTAGGGTTGGAGCAGCTGGGGACTACAGGGAGTTGAACAAAGGCCTGTCCTGGACTCAGGCAAATGTTATATTGGGGGGCCGTAAAGTGGCTTCCTCTTAGGGGAAACTGGGAGGGGCAGTGCCTCTGCTAGCAGCTGAGCTTGGGGGAAGTGGATAAACCAGTTATTTCACCCTGTGATGTGGGAAGCCACACCCCTTTTTGACCAGGGCATAATTTTAAAAAGATAGATAACTCATAGTGCAGACTTGTCAGAATTATATAAGTAATATCATTATATTTGTGATTTTTCTGTGAACATTTTGAGAGGCGTTAGGACCCTGTGGTGTATTCTGGGGGGTTGCTAGCGGAAAATAGGGTCTCACTCCAAATGTCTGCATGTTAAAAATCTGACACTTCATCAATTAATGTCCATACTCCTTGCGCACATGTGTGTAATTTTGGGTAAATGTCCGATATTGCAAAACCAGTTAAAAAGCGCAAAATGTTGTCATTTTTGAATGCAAGCCCCCAGGAAGATCAGAGGTGGAAAAGCATGGACCATAAGGAATATATAATGTGCACATGTAATTTCAACAAATTGTATATCTGGGAAGGATGTATTTGAATCAAATATAGATTTGTGGGCAAACTGACCAGGGGAGGATCCTCTGACCCATAAACAGACTTCATCATGCTGACAATCCATCTCCTCCCCCAATCATGGGAGAGGGGAGAATTGGGCCAATGACAAGTAGAGAGGGGCAGGCTTAGCTAGGCCCAAGCACACACCCATTTTCAAAACACATAAAAAGAGACTGCTGGGACAGGTAGAGACATTCAATTCCATTTGCTGCGGAGCATGCTGACCGACGACTTCACATCCAGAGATCCAGACTTCAAATCCATCAATCTCCAAAGACCAGAACTTTATTTCAGAACTTAAAGCAAGGGCCTAAACCCACAAACTGAGAACTCTTCTCAGCAGGCCTCAGCAACCTTAAAATCATTTGCGAACTATTCCACAGCCGGGCGAGCTCTTTGAATTCTTTTGCCAAGAACAATTGCCAGAGACCAGACCAGAGATCCAGAGTGACCCAGACCGCTGTGAGCAGAACCAGAGAGCTGACCCAGATCACTGTGAAGTGCTGAGACCAGAACCGGAGTCCAGTCCAAAACCTGACCAGATCCGTGGCAAAGCCTATTTCAAATTTATATTGTGAGTACCTAGCAGAACTGTGCAGAACCAATCTCTTAGTTAAAATAATCTAATCCAAACTATTTTAACCTAAGTAGAACTGCCTCCTAGTAATCCTGTCATCTGTCATTCTAAAGCTGCAAACTGTCACCTGTCATTTTGAGTTTACTTTAAATCCAAAAAACGACCTTTATTAAATCGTCCGTATCTCTTTGGGCTAGGAACGAAATTTAACTTTCATTTTAAAGCTGTAATTCTTGGCTTCCCAACGAACCTAGAACCGACTTCCTACTCCCTATACTTTTGCCGCAATCGCGATTTACGCACTCGCGAAATTTACCGCGATTTGCGATTTAGCTCAATTTCTCCACTTGTCAAAATAGCAGCTCCATTCTTTCCCTTGTTAAAATCCATTTGCAACCTGGTAATAACTCATAGAGCATTGCTAAAGTGAGCCTGAACTAATACCAACAAGCATCTCTCACTCACCCTGAATGTCTAGAGGGAATTAAAATCAGTTAGCACATTTTCCAATCCGTTGCCATCACATTTAAAAGCATTTTGGGCCTGTGTTTCAATCTTCTACCTGTTTCCTCTAAGCTTGCTGGGGGGGAACTGAGTTCTGTATTGTATTTGATTGTATTCCTGAAGACTGTGTGTGTTACTTCCATCTCCTTGCATTTCATATAGGGGGGGGTGAATTGCCACAGGGGAAAAGTGAACATATTATCTCTTGTGAAACCATATCAGTTTATTTTCTGTACTGCATTTATTCCACCTTGCATTTCCTTCAAACCATAAAGCATTTTCAGCTACCTCATCCTCTATACTACTCCTAAGTAATCAAGTGTACCACTGTAACATTACCCATTGTGGATCCACATCATATTCACAAGTGTAATATCCATTATCAATTTATTTATAGAAGTGTGATATATATATATATATATATATATATATATATATATATATATATATATATATATATATATATATATATATATATATTGTTTAAATTTTCAAATAAACCTTTTAATTTGCAAAACAAACCTACTTCTTGGCTCAGTGGGGTCAGGGGGATTCTAAGAGGGGGGTGTTATGCAAGGGTTGTCATCCAGAGTACTGAACTGGACATAAAAACACATCAATAAGGGTTTTCCTTAGCATCCCAGACTAGGCATTGACTTAGCTGTAGTGTTGATTGAATATCGCTTACAAAGTGGGGGCTCGTAGCCGGAGATTCTGGGTTAGATCTATCACTTGTGCAGATTAATACAGTGTGCTAACTGACAGGAGACATACATCTGGTCGGATCACCACGCTGTGTTACGCTGTAAAGCACTCCTCAAAGGAACGCTCTAAGGAAACGGTCTGTTTTGCAAAAATAAAATACAAACTTCTGTAAGTCAGGAAGGAACTCAAATTCCAGAATGACGACACTGGTAGACATCAAAATAGCCAGAGAGCACTTCTCACATAAGCTATTTGTGAGAGGTGAGTGGACTCATCAGGACCAAACGGTCTGGTTGCAGACAATCGCGCAACAGGTCACTGAAACAGGGTCAGATATATGGAGAGATCAGGGTCCCCTACATGTGGCCCTGAGTGAACTATATATGGCCCCTAAAGCCAAAGATGAACATAATAAGATTGCCAGGATAGCGGCATATTTGTACCTATATATGGGAGCCATACAGAATAAATGTGCTGAAGGCCAAGATCTGGCAAATAGGCAACAGATGGTGTTAGAGAAGGCCCAATCTGATCTGGACTCTTCTGAGCAGAGGCTGCTCAGGAGCCAGGAGTCAGAAAAGGACAGCAGACAGTACATCACTAAAATAAAGGAGGATATGGATGTGCTGCAACAGGAAAAGGCGGACCAGGATACCAGATTTCTGGCCTTGCAGAAGGAGTACCAAGAAGGTTTGGACTCCCTACTGCAGAGCCAGAAAAAGCTGGAGCAACAGTTAGACTTCAATAGGGCATGTGCTGAGCAGGTAGTCACCCTGCAAAGCCACCTAGATAGGGAGAAGGCAGAGAGCAATAAACTGATTTTGAAAGACCTGGATACCCAGGCAGAGTTTGACCAGGAGCGCCAGAAAGCTGGTGCCTTCCAAAGGCAAAGGGACAACCTGGCGGCACAGATGCAGGCTCTTAGTCAGGAAAGGGATACCTTAGGCCAGGAAGTCTGCCACTTAAAAAGGAAAATGGAAGAAAATCACCTGGCCCTCCAGGGACTGGGTGACCTCCAAAAAGAACACCAGAACTTGTTAGAGCACACCAGGAGGGTGGAGGATGCTCTGGCAAGAAAGGAGCTGGCCAATAGGGACACAGCTCAGGAGGTAACCCTCCTGCAGCAGAGACTGGCCCAGTACTCCAGGACCAATAAGGAGGCACAGAGAGAAAATGAGGCTCTCTGTCAGCACAATGATGGGCTCCAGCAACAGGTAGCCATGCAGGAGAGACTGATAGAGTCTAGTAAGGCCTTAACTGAGGAAATGAAAGCGCAGGCTCTTGCATTGCAACAGGAAGCAGGGGCGGATAGAGATGAGGTTCGCTGGGAAAGAGAAACTCCTGAGCATAACCTCAGGAGCCCTAGAACCAGAGGCCTTCATCTCTCCCAGTCCCTGGACTCTGCCACCCCCATGTCCCCTCGCGCACATGAGCCCAGGGCCACGGAGATGGCAGAGTATAATCCAGCTAGAAGTATGGGGCTCATAGGCCAGTACCTCCCAGGAATGGATGGGCGGGCATCCGGGTATGGGCACCCAAGCACAGTGCAATTTAGTGGGGAACCCCAGGAGAGTAGGCCCATTAAGGGCATCCTGAAAACCTCTGCCCAGTTAGGTCAGTGGGGGGGGGGTACCCATCAAATCCTGGCAGCAAGGAGGGGTCTGAAGACTCCTCTGAGCATTACAGGACACAGAAGACCAGGTCCCCACATTCTGCCGGCCATTCCCAGGCTCGCAGAATCCGGGAAAACCTGGAAGATCAGACGGGCACCTCTGGGAGCAGCGCTTCTGAGTCGGAGGATGAATGGACCCGGGTTACCCGAACCAAAAAAGTCAAAAGGCAAAAAGGGCCTTGCTTAAGGACCCATTGAAACAAATAAAGGCAATAAGGAGTGTCATCACGCCTTATCATAAGAACGCCAAGTATTCTGTTTGGGAACACTTGGAGCTCTATGAGCAAATGATGGAGACTTTCCATTTGAAGGACAGCCAAAGCTGTATTCAATATGTAAAGTGGACCTTCTCACCAGAATACTCCAGTTTCTTTGCGGGGCTGGAGGATCAAAACCATTCAAAGTGGTCCACATACAGGGCGGCCATCTTGAAACATTTTTCTGTGCACAGAAATCCTCAAGAGGCTCGCAAGGCAGCCTACAATTTGCAATATGGGGAGGATCAGGGCCCACAAGAGTTTGTGCAAGAATTAAAGCGTGCTTTTGCGCAGACCACCAGAAGGGTACGCACGGATGGCAGAGAATTTATCAATACGTTTTTCCATGCCTTACCCAAATACATAATGACCCAGCTCGTGAGAGATTTTCATGAGAAAAGATCTTTAGACTGGGTCATTGAACAGGCTACCCGGATCTATGAGGTGCAGAAGCCTATCGAAAATAAAAAACCCCAGAACCAACAGCAGCCCTGCTGCTGCCAAGGTGGCAGAGGTAAAGGTTGCCCCCGTTTTTGATTTGGAGATGGGAGGGCCTAAAAACCTGCCTGCACCAAATAATTCACAGCCCAGAAGGCCCTCGGGCCAGTCACAGACAGGGAGTCGAGGAGGTAGTCCCACAAATGGGGTCCCCTGCTCCCCTGACTATGTAAGTCCCCGCTATAAGGGAAACCGACCAATCCTGGGTTATGTGTGGACTCCTCCAGCCCAAGGGGGGGATCCAGCCAAGCACCTAACCCGGGGAACTTCCCTCCCAACTTCCCACAGGAGGGCAGAAATTCTCCAAATCCTGGGCAGAACTTTTTCCCCAGGTATCCACCCAATTTCCCGCCCCAAAATCATCCATCCTTCGTTCCCCAATTCCCTGAGCCCAGACAACCTCATCCGGGAGAGGGGAGGCCAAGGGTGGAAGGGTACCAAAATCTTCCCAACCAGGGGTACTACCAGAGAAGGGATGGCTACCCTTCCCGGGATCAGCCCAGGGGAGAAAATAGAGCCCCGTATCAGCCTGAGCGGGTTTCCCAGTTAGAGCGCCAGGTCCAAAATATGGCACGGGATCTGGGTCACATACTGAGGGCTCAACAGAACCCTCAGATGAGCATGCCACCGCAGAATGCCCCAAACTCTGGACCTGGTGCTCCAGAACAATGACGGGGGCAGCACCCCGATAACACACCGGTTCCCAGGGAGGAGGCACAAGGGGAAGGGGGCTGTAAAGCCTTGGAGGAAGCTTCCTTCCCAACTTGTAAACAGCCCTGGAAAACCAGGAACCGGAAACAAAATCTTCTGCCCCTGAAAGCCTGCCTCCCAAGGAGCAGAGGGGTGGTAGGAGAAACAAAGGACCCAAACAGACCCACTTTGTGGAGGAGGTACAGGTCTTCCAATTTGAGGGAGAGGGATCCTCAGAAGACCCTGGGAAAAGGATCTTCTCCTTCAGAGATGGGGGAACTCCTCCCAACGAAAAATGGGTCCCAAGGGATGCCAATTCAGACTGGGGAGATGTGGAGACTGAGCTACCGCCGCCCATCATCTCATCCCAGAATCCCCTGGTTCAAACCCATCCTGGTGACTGCGTCCAAAAAGGGGGGGGTGGCCCAGAACCGGAACCAGGGGAACCCACAATGGCTCTGATCTCCAGTTGCCAACTTTTTCTTTCAGATTCCCAAGACTCTCCACAGAAATCTGCCCAAATCTCTTCTCTCGCCATGTCCAAAACCAGAAAGTTAGCCCACCAGTTGTTCAAAAATGTGCATTATCTGTGCCCCCTTGAGGAGAAGGAGGGAAGATATTATGCCCCGGTACAAGTACAGGGGCAGGGTACAATGTTGGCGCTGGTGGACACTGGATCTCAAGCTACCCTTCTGTCCAGAAGGGCCTTTGATGAACTGAATGCAGGAAGGGGGGAGAATTACCGTATTCCTCTCACCTCTCTTCCTGGAAAACTGCAGAACTTTGACGGGAAGGAAATTCCTGTCGAGGGGACTGCAGATTTGGACATCAAAATTGGGCGACACAAGGTGAAACACCCGGTCATAGTAGTGACTCCAGAGGGCACCCCTTGTTTACTAGGGAATGACCTCCTGAGAAGGTTGTCACCCCTAATAGATTGCGTAAACAAGGTCCTCTGGACCCAGACTAGCCGACCAATAAAATTAAAACAGAGTGTCAACCATGTTAGTTTAAACGGCACCTGCCACATGGTTGAACAAAAATCTGACCAAGTAGAATTTCACTTCCAGAATAACCAAATTCCAGACGTGACAGTAATAGCAGTAGGACAACAGACTGGTGATGGGGGGTCCTCTCTATTTCTGAAAATCAACCTTCCTTCCAGTTTAAGGTGGTATTCCACACTGGAAGGAAACACTCTGAAATTCTTTACCAATCCACAATCAGACACTCCCACTCCTATAGTCCAGAAAGAGGTGAAATCAGCTCAGAGCCTGGCTGATATTCAGCAAATTGGAGAGCAGTTGTTCATCCCTGTTCAGTTAAATGAGGGGAAGGACTCTGTTCTCGCCCGAGTGTGTGTGAACAACGGTAAGAGCTTCAACAGCGAAGCCATGTTCCGCCAACTCCCAAAAGATCCCGCCATTCCCACATTCAAACTGATAGACAAATGGGAAATGGACCTGGAAGCACCTAATTCCAAACATCTCCTGCCAAGCAGGTGTATGCTCAAAATCTCCATTGGCAACAAGAGCATAGTCCATAATTGTTGGGTCGTGCGAGACGTCACTGCCGCCTTTTACTTAGGCAGTGACATTCTCAATCTCTTTGCCATTAGTTTGGACCTAATAAACTTCAAAGCTTGGTCCCGATTAGCGGATAATCCCATGGGCTTTGATGATCCAGAAAAAGCATTTAGGTCAGCTCAATTGCTACCTTAAGCAGTTGAAATTCAGATCAAAGAGGAAGTCGCCATCCCAGAAAGGACCCGACAATTCTCCCTGGAAGTGAAAGTTATAAGAGGACAAAAATTGCAAAACCCTGATGCTTATATACATCTAAATGCTTCTCTCCAACAGCAAGGGTTAGGGGTAAACCCAACACCATTAGTCAACATAGAACATGACACCATTCCAATAGAGGTGGATAACAGCGGCTTACAGAATATTACTCTAGCCGCAGGCACCACTATTGGAATGGCGGTTGATGACCGACATTTCTCCATTCATCTAGGAAATGAACTGTTAGGACCAATCCCCAAGGACTGTTTTGACAGCGACAGTGATGACAAAACAACACCAGACAGGATCTTCACCCGGCATGGGGGGAACTTCCTGGTGTACACTTCTTGCCCTTACGGTAAGGAAGATGTGACTTGTGACTTCAGGAGGGATGAGGTGATTTTCCAGGTCCATGAGGGCTGCCTTTCCCACCTGAAGCCTCCAGTCCAAATCAGCACTCTGACCAGGGACTTCTCCACCCAGCTGGAGGAGGGCGCTGAGATAGCCAAACCAGAAGTCTTTCCAGGCTTCAGGCAGATGGTAGAAGAGAGAGTCAACCTAGCTGATGCCTGTGTGACTCTGGAACAGAAGCAAAAGTTGAAACAAGTTTTCTTGGATTTCCAAGATCTCTTTGCGGTAGACTCATACGACTGTGGTCGCACCGACATCCACACCACAATAATTCCCATGGACCCTGGAATGACTCCAGTGTTTGTGAAGCAATATCGCTTGCCTCTCGCATCCATGGAGTCCCTTACTGAAATAATTAAGAACCTTGAGTCCCGGGGAATAATCCGTCCAGTCCACAGCACTTTCAATAATCCGGTGCTGGGAATATTGAAGCCAAACGGCCAGTGGAGACTCTGCGCCGACCTTAGGGAGCTCAACAAACGGGTCCATACTTCCCGATGGCCTCTGCCCTACATTGACCAAGGACTGGCCCAGATTTAGGGGTCACAGGTATTCACAGCAATAAACCTGACCAATGGATACTGGACCGTGCCTGTCAGTAGGGAGGACCAGTACAAACTGGCTTTTACCTTTGGGGGCCAGCAGTATACATGGACCCGGACTCCCTTCGGATACCTCAACTCCGGCAATGAATTCAACATTTCCTACATAAGGCCATGCCCGACCTGGGTGCGAGGGGTAACCTGGCTTATGTAGATGATGTCCTCATCAAAAGTTCATCTGTGGAGGAACACATAGCGGAGATCCGTTATGTTCTGACACAGTTGAGGTCCGCAGGAGCAAAACTTTCCTTTCAGAAAGCACAGTGGTGTAGAACCCGTGTTAATTTCTTGGGGCATGAGATTACTCCTCAGGGACTCTGTCCCCAAGAAAAGAAAGTGGAAGCTCTCCAGAAACTGAAAGACCCCACAACTCTGCGGGAACTAAGGAGCCTCCTTGGACTGACTAATTACAGCAGAAAGTTCATTGAAGGCTATGCAGAGATCACTAGACCCCTGATTCATCTCTTGAAGGGGGAGGTCAAGTGGGAATGGGGTCCAGAACAATCAGAGGCGGTAAAACAACTCAAAAGAAGCCTCTCACAAGCACCTTGCCTAGCTTACCCTGTCAGAAACAAGGAGTTCTTCCTGGCGACGGGGTTCTCTAATACGTGCTTGACGGCAGTATTATACCAAAAGCATGACAAGGTCAATAAAGTAATCTCCTATGCGAGCAAAACTTTATCCTCCGTGGAGGAAAAATTCAACGATTGTGAGAAGGCACTCCTGGCAACGGTGTGGGCATTGAAGAATTACCGCCCGTTTATCCAGGGGGAACACATCATACTGGAGACTCCACACCAGCCTCTGCAATATCTCCAAAGTGACAGAATCCGGGCCGGAAATGTGAGTAATTCCCGAATTACTTCCTGGATTCTGTCAATGCAAGGCTTTCCTGTAGAGGTCAGATATGGCCAAAACAAGAAGAGTCCCCTCGCGCAAGGTCTGGCTGACTTGCATGATTGTGCCAGAGAAAACTGTCTCGAGGACGAAAGTCTAAAAATCAAGGACAACATGGAGGCATGCCTTAATTCCCCACACAAAGTCTTTGAAGAAGACAAGTGTGAGGGAATGCCCACTGTCTATGTGGATGGATGCTCGTACCATGTTGACGACAACGGGGAGAAAGAACTGGTGGCCGGCGTAGGGAATGCATGGGTGAATGAGTCACCAGAACCCTCCGCTGGATACAAAATTGGTCCCTGAAGTAGTCAGGTGGCAGAATTGATGGCTGTGCATCTGGCCATCCTCACTGCTGTCCAACATCAACTCCAGGAACTGGTCATAATCACAGATTCGGATTATATACGGAATGGGTTCGTGGAGCACCTGGTTAATTGGAAAACCAGAGGCATGTTATGTGCTAATAACAAACCCTTGAAACATGGGAAATTAATCCAAAACATTGATGATCTGGTCACATCGAATGGGATGACCATCTACTGGAAAAAGATCAAGGGTCATTCCAAAGTAGAGGGACCAGACAAAACTGGAAATGACTTAGCTGATCAGCTGGCCAAAACCGGGGCCATCCAAGGGGATCTACTAGAAATAGAGTCCCTATTGGGGGAAATCCAGGTCACTGCTATCACTAGGTCCCAGACAAATGCTCACAATGATCTTTCAGCTGCACAATGGAGTAAGGAGAACCCTGATGCTGATTTAATTAGAGCTCAGAAGGGGGATCCAATTGTTGGTAAGTTTTACCAACACCTTGAGGACCCTGAGAACTTTCCCCTGACGGATACCGATTACATTGGCAAAGAGGACCTAAGAGTGTTGATGAAATGTCCAAAAATGTTCCGAATCCAAGACGGTTTGCTGGTAAGGAAATCCAAAGCTGGCCACGATCAGTGGGTGGTTCCTACCTCATTCCGAAGCCTGATGTTAAGTCACGCCCATGATGCGGCCACCGCCGGTCATAGGGGGTTTCACACAACACTGGAAATCTTAAGAGAGGTTGCATACTGGCCACACATGGGGCAGGACCTCGACCAATACTTGAAGGGGTGCCTTGTGTGTGCACAATTTCAGCCATCATCCCTCACACACCGTGCGCCTCTCCAAAAGAGGGGGATGACACTGCCATGGTCAGATTTGCAAATCGACTTTGTAGGCCCTGTAATCCGCTCGTCTAGAGGAAACAAGTACATGTTGACCGTTACATGCTTGTTTACCAAGTGGGTGGAATGTCTCCCAGCCCCAAACTGCAAGGCAGAAACAGCAGCTGCCCTGATGATTAACCACATCTTTTCCCGTTTTGGTCTACCTCAAAGGATTAAGTCAGACAGGGGTAGCCACTTCACCAGTGAAGTAATGACAAAGATGTGGGAGATACTGGGGGTCAAAAGAAAGCTACATATTGCTTACCGGCCAGCTTCTTCTGGAGCAGTGGAGAGATATAACCGAACCATTGTGAGCATCTTAAAAAAGTTTGTGGCAGATTCTGGGCCAAGTTGGGATATCCGATTACCTCTGGTCCTCATGGCCATCAGATCTACCCCTTCATCTGCAACCAAAATGTCACCATTTGAGTTGATGACTGGACGCAAGATGGTGCTTCCCCAGCATTTGATCTACAGAACCCAAGAGCAAACGTTGATAAATGCCTCCACAACTCATGAGTATGTGGAGAATTTAAGGAAACACCTTCAGCATGCTTTTGCCTATGCTCAGCAGAATCTAGAAAGATCAGCCGAGAGCATGAAGACCCACTATGATTTAAAAACTACCCGAAAGGAATATAAGGTGGGTGATCGGGTCTATCTATACAATTTCCAAAGTAACCAGGCCAAACAGCGAAAATTCTTGCCTACATGGAAGGGACCGTTTGAAATTATAGACAAGATCTCCCCTGTTGCCTATAAGATCTGCATCCCCAAAGGCAGTCTGGCGGAAGGGGAAAACAAGTGGGTCCATATTAACCAGCTAAAGTGTTGCCATCCCAGGCACACTTTACAGCAACTGGAGGAGTCCTCTGTAATACCAGAGGGGACCGCTCCAGATTAATTCAGTTCCAACCCTAAAATATCCCACATATAGTCTCTAAAATATTATACTCTTGTAAGCCACTGTCTTTGAATGATAACTTGTATCTCAAAAGTAAAATGTTAGGTATGTTAAAATATAAAATGTATATGTCTGCCACACCATTAGTAGTGATGGAAAAATGTCTACGAATAGGTATTGCCGTTTTTCCTTTGTCGTCCTAGGAGAAAGAAAACCTGGAGACTGGCCAAGGAGGACGATCCGGAGACCGGGAGCAGAGATCCAAGGGGCCCGGGGTTCCGCCCAATCCTCCCATCAGGACCAGCAAGGAGAACTGATTGATCGACTGGAGGGAGGAAAAGATGCTGAACTGTGCCACCTATGGAATTGGAAGAAGAGGAGGCGAACATCCCAGATCTTGCGAGTTCCATCAGTGAAAGGGCAGAATGGCCATCGCAAGAGGGGAGGCTTGTGGAATGTTTTTGCCCATCCATCCAAGCCCTACAATAAAACTGTGCAGTACTGGCATGGAAAACATCATGATGGCCAGAACTCCCCAGCGAGTGCACAGGGAAAACATTAAGAATAGGCTGCCACCCATTTTTGCCTATGTTGTGAGCACAGGAGGGCACTGCCTAAAACCACCAGTGGGCTACACACACAGTAGCCTGAAACCATTGGGAATGGCAATGCTGATTGCCAAAAAAGCAACTCAGAACTGTGGGGAATTAATTTTCTTAATCCCAAAAATGGTTGCATTACCAGTACTCACCACTATCAAAAAGCCGGCGTTTTAAAACCACCAGACTTTTGTGTAAAACTGAACAAATGAAACAAAACCAGACCAAGGAAAGACTTGCTAAGAGGTGCATACAATGTAAAACTATATTCTGAAATGACTTGAAGGAAGTAATTATTTAATGTATATGTAAAAATTGTCAGTTTGATTTGAATGTAGAAAACTGGGAACAAAAAGTGACATTTAGCTGAAACCTGGCTTAATGAAACTGGATTCTGCCTGACAACTACCCCCGACAGGAGTTGAAACCTGTTCAGCCACTCCCCTTGCCAAAAGGAGTTGTCACCTCTCTGATTAGATTAGGGTTGGAGCAGCTGGGGACTACAGGGAGTTGAACAAAGGCCTGTCCTGGACTCAGGCAAATCTTATATTGGGGGGCCGTAAAGTGGCTTCCTCTTAGGGGAAACTGGGAGGGGCAGTGCCTCTGCTAGCAGCTGAGCTTGGGGGAAGTGGATAAACAAGTTATTTCACCCTGTGATGTGGGAAGCCACACCCCTTTTTGACCAGGGCATAATTTTAAAAAGATAGATAACTCATAGTGCGGACTTGTCAGAATTATATAAGTAATATCATTATTTTTGTGATTTTCCTGTGAACATTTTGAGAGGCAGTAGGACCCTGTGGTGTATTCTGGGTGTTGCTAGCGGAAAATAGGGTCTCACTCCAAATGTCTGCATGTTAAAAATCTGACACTTCATCAATTAATGTCCATACTCCTTGCGCACATGTGTGTAATTTTGGGTAAATGTCCGATATTGCAAAACCAGTTAAAAAGCGCAAAATGTTGTCATTTTTGAATGCAAGCCCCCAGGAAGATCAGAGGCGGACAAGCATGGACCATAAGGAATATATATTGTGCACATGTAATTTCAACAAATTGTATATCTGGGAAGGATGTATTTGAATCAAATATAGATTTGTGGGCAAACTGACCAGGGGATGATCCTCTGACCCATAAACAGACTTCATCATGCTGACAATCCATTTCCTTCCCCCAATCATGGGAGAGGGGAGAATTGGGCCAATGACAAGTAGAGAGGGGCAGGCTTAGCTAGGCCCAGGCACACACCCATTTTCAAAACACATAAAAAGAGACTGCTGGGGCAGGTAGAGACATTCAATTCCATTTGCTGCGGAGCATGCTGACCGACGACTTCACATCCAGAGATCCAGACTTCAATCCATCAATCTCCAAAGACCAGAACTTTACTTCAGAACTTAAAGCAAGGGCCTAAACCCACAAACTGAGAACTCTTCTCAGCAGGCCTCAGCAACCTTAAAATCATTTGCGAACTATTCCACAGCCGGGCGAGCTGTTTGAATTGTTTTGCCAAGAACAATTGCCAGAGACCAGACCAGAGATCCAGAGTGAACCAGACCGCTGTGAGCAGAACCAGAGAGCTGACCCAGATCACTGTGAAGTGCCGAGACCAGAACCGGAGTCCCGTCCAAAACCTGACCAGATCCGTGGCGAGGCCTATTTCAAATTTATATTGTGAGTACCTAGCAGAACTGTGCAGAACCAATCTCTTAGTTAAAATAATCTAATCCAAACTATTTTAACCTAAGTAGAACTGCCTCCTAGTAATCCTGTCATCTGTCATTCTAAAGCTGCAAACTGTCACCTGTCATTTTGAGTTTACTTTAAATCCAAAAAACTACCTTTATTAAATCGTCCGTATCTCCTTGGGCTAGGAACGAAACTTTCATTTTAAAGCTGTGATTCTAGGCTTCCCAACGAACTTAGAACCGACTTCCTACTCCCTATACTTTTGCCGCAATCGCGATTTACGCACTCACGAAATTTACCGCGATTTGCGATTTGGCTCAATGTCTCCACTTGTCAAAATAGCAGCTCCATTCTTTCCCTTGTTAAAATCCGTTTGCAACCTGGTAATAACTCATAGAGCATTGCTAAAGTGAGCCTGAACTAATACCAATAAGCATCTCTCACTCACCCTGAATCTCTAGAGGGAATTAAATCAGTTAGCACATTTTCTCATCCCTTGCCATCACATTTAAAAGCATTTTCGGCCTGTGTTTCAAACTTCTACCTGTTTTCTCTAAGCTTGCTGGGGGGGAACTGAGTTCCGTATTGTATTTGATTGTATTCCTGAAGACTGTGTGTGTTATTTCCATCTCCTTGCATTGCATATAGGGGGGGGGTGAATTGCCACCAGGGGAAAAGTGAACATATTATCTCTTGTGAAACCATATCAGTTTATTTTCTGTACTGCATTTATTCCACCTTGCATTTCCTTGAAACCATAAAGCATTTTCAGCTACCTCATCCTCTATACTACTCCTAAGTAATCAAGTGTACCACTGTAACATTACCCATTGTGGATCCACATCATATCCACAAGTGTAATATCCATTATCAATTTATTTATAGAAGTGTGATATATATATATATTGTTTAAATTTTCAAATAAACCTTTTAATTTGCAAAACAAACCTACTTCTTGGCTCAGTGGGGTCAGGGGGATTCTAAGAGGGGGGTGTTATACAAGGGTTGTCATCCAGAGTAAACTGGACATAAAATTACATCAATAAGGGTTTTCCTCAGCATCCCAGACTAGGCATTGACTTAGCTGTAGTGTTGATTGAATATCGCTTACAAGGTGCACAAGTAAATGTGAACAAGCATCCCCCTAAGGTGAACGCGAACACGTATCTACTATCCTTTTGTATAGGAATACTAAAGAAGGCATTCTTTAGATCCACAACACTAAAGTAGGTAGCTGTAGCTGGAATCATGGTTAAGATTGTCGTCACATCAGGCACAATTGGAAATTGTGGAGCGACGAAATCAATTATGAAACGAAATGGAATTGCATTATCGCCTTTCTTGTACACAGGTAAAATCGGACTATTACACAAACTTCCTGACATTTCTTCAATCACCCCGCGATGCACAAAATCGGAAACAATGCATTTCAAAGCTCGCTCGCCCTCAGCTGAAATCTTATACTGGGGAATGCATGGCAGCTCAAATCTGTGTTTCAAAACTATCTTAACAGGTTCAATCTGTAAAACACTGACATCATTGTCGTCAACAGCCCATAAGCTCTCTGGTACATTAATGAATTCTGGCGGCAGAGGTCTTGTCAAGAATTGCGAGACAGAAAATTGCTGTGGTGAAATCGTCAAGCGCACTCCATCAGAAGAACAATAAATCACTGCATTTAATTCTTTTAACAGATTCAACCCCAGCAAGTTCTCTCCACAATTCAAAATCAACAGAAATGGACAGTGGTCCGTAAAGGGACCCAAATAAATGGGTACCGGTGAAGAAACCGGTCAAACAACTGCTGTCCCAGAAAACCCTACAGAAACATTGGTTTGCCCTGACAGTGGAATGTTTGGAACCCGTAAGTGATCAATGGAACACTTCTGTGCTCCAGTTTCTATCAAAAACTGATGTTTCCTATTTCCCACCATCATTTCAACGTAGGGACCTTTCTGATTGACGGGAATAGGTGTAGGTTCCAAACCCTGCTTCGGGCAATCCGAAACAGAATGTCATCAAAAGGAAGCTCTTCAGATAAATATGCAGCAGAAGGATGATCAAATATGTTCCTGGTGTCCACACTCGAAACCTGATTATCCTGCGAGAAAGGTTGCTGAGGATCCTGTGTAAACTGACCTCTACCAGGGCCCCCTACACCCGGGCGACCTCTGGATCGTCTACCCATATTCCTGAATGTGTTATTCGACCTTTGTCGAAGGACGGGGCATTGTGCACGCCAATGACCCTCTTGACGACAATAGGCGCACTGGTTAATGTTCACAGGACCCAGGGGCACATTCCCTTGCGGGACATACTGACCTCTAATCTGAGAACTACCCCCTCTGGGGCCTCTAACAATTTGCTGCAATAGCACTTTAGTTTTCAAATCACCTTTTCGTTTTTCAACTCTATCTTTTTCATTATTGACACGGTTCTCGTAGTACTGAGCTATGTGCAGTACTTCTGATTGCGATTTCGCCTGCCAAGCGCTCTCAGAAGACATAATTTGTGACTGGATGTCAGGCAGCAATCCACGCACAAATTTGTCCACAAATAACCTTTTCCCAGACTCTGTGCCTAGGTCTTGTCCACTGAAATCAGAGAATACCTGTTCGAACTGATTAAAGAACTTGGTAGCACCCTCAGACATTCCTTGGACACAGGCCGTAACTTTGTCCCATATAATTCTTTTCTCTGGAATTATGGTTTTCAATTTTGCAATGATTCTATCAGGCAAAGTTAATATCACCTGAGACGTTCTTTCACCAGCTGGCCTTTCTCCATCGAGTCTAGTTATATTTACCCATGTATCTCCCAACCCTGGCACGTCGTCTACAGTTCTAACTTGCTTCCACATATCTACGGGGAGGAGTACAGGGAATAAGAAATCGATATCGCCTAAGGTGAACACTGAGGATTGCAAGACGGACTCTATTTCTTTATAGAATCCTGTTGAATTTTCCTAATATTAGAAATGGATTGCCTAATAGTATTCACTTCCTGTCTTGAGAACGGGACGTGAACGAACTATGATACATAATGTGCAGGAATGTTCACAGCAACTATACCCTGTGCAACATCGGCCGCAACCTCAACCTTCGGGACAAATGTCGGAGGAACCTCTTTCATAGGCAACTGAGAAGTAGGTGACCCCGAACGCTTACTAAGCAACAGAGCTAAATCGAGCGCTAAAGCAGTCGAAGAAGTGTCAAGTGAAAAAGCTATCTTGTAAATACTCAATAACTCTGTGGAACTAATCTTTCTTTTTACACAATCATCCTGTAGGTACTCTATCATTACCTGTATCACTTTCTTCTGCATTTCTGGCGTATACTGACTATACGTGTCATATACTTCAACTGGAGTTATCGACATATCCGAAATCCATCTAAATGCGTCCTTCGTACAAATTCGTACTTCCTCAGATATCGATTTACGACAAGGAAGGAACCGTTTCTGTACATACATACTTTCCTCCTCGTCATCCTCATTCTGCAACTTTTCTAACTCCTTTCTATACCCAAATAACCTCTCGACATGCTCATTTATTTTCTCCACAGTGTCTCTAGAAAATGCTAAAGTATTTAGATCCCTTAACCCTTGCGGGAGATCTGTGTTATTTAAATTTCCCCCCATTACACATAACTGAATCCCTAAACCTTCAATAAAAACATTTTTCTTAGGAAAATGATCCATATTATAAAGTGTGGCAAAAACATTAGCTTGATAATCCTTCTCCATACAATACTTAGCCCATGCAATTAACTCACGTTTCTTCTCTGGTAGTACAGTATTGCGAGTGACAACCTTTGACCCTGCACCTCGATCGACTACAAGCGGTTCAGGACCACTTGGAAAAGAGGGAGAAGGAAAATTCAATGGAGGTACTGTAACTGGTGCGATAAGAAGAGGTGGAGGAGCCGGAGGAAGGGGAACATTAGGAGGAGCAGGAACAACGGGAACAACAGCAGGTAGAGCAGGAATGACAGGAGGAAGAGGCAACGCAGTAGGAAGAGGAACATACGGAGGTGGCGCAGAGGCACCAGGCCTTCGTTCATTTAATAATTTATCTATAAATTCATCAGAAGCATGCGTTCGTCTTATGACGGCGCGCGTGTTTTTCTCTACTTTTAAGTTGCTGCAACGCTTCTTTTTTCCAATTGTGCAAAACATCAAATGCTGCAGGTCTAGCGTTTTTCTTTAATAGAATTTAATCTAAATACTCAATACGAGGGATTTCAAAACCACCATTGTTTGGCCACTGAAGTTCAGAGGCATGTCTGGTTTGTCTGTGCCAAATGTTATTAAATACTATACATCCAATGCCATGCTGACAGTACATAGTACATGCCGGCGACCCCTCCTGTGGTGCGGGACGGCTAAATTCCAAAGATTGTCTATCAGTGCAGAACAACGCCCTGAAGCAGGTAGACAATTTCCTAGGCATATCAAATTATTGGTGTTATCTGGTCAATAATTGTGTCTGCAGATACAATGCGCCAAATTCAAATTATCAGGGTTGAATTAAGAGTCGGGTCACGACTCACCTGAACAAACCTAAGGAGGTCCGATCGGATTTCAAAGAATCTTACCTAACTAATCTTACCTCGTGTATGGTGATTTCGGCAAATCTGCCCGCCTCGATAAGTGGACCCTCGTCAAGATGCCGTCTCGGACCACAAGCTAATCGTACAGTGATCGGGTCGTGCAGCGCTGCTGAGGTGTTGTGTCTCGTTCAGTGGGGCCCCTTTTTGTCACACCGTCCGATCCCAGTCCAATAGCCTGAGTCAACCTTCAACAATCCGGCATCAAGCTTGAGGGTCCCTATTCGGACGCCAACTGTGAAAACAAAATCAAAATATCGAGGCTGAGTACCCCAAAAGGAAACACACTGAACACGGGTTACAAAGAAACATACAAAGTACTTTATTTTATACTGAATCCAGTTACAAAAACAGAGCAAAATCAGATAGCTATCGGCCCTCACTACAACACAACAAATTCCAGCATGGTTCAATGTGTTCAGTGAGAGATGCTGTACATTAGAATGCATTGGCTATTTATATTTTCTGTGAGCACGATGTCCAGCCCCACTTCGGGTTAATATTCCATTAATACATCACCGATCTAGGGTTCATGCCAAGTCTCGAACATCCGCATATAACTGGTTTGCTTTCAATACATATATCAACAAGCCTATACGGCAACTATGTATTCTGGGATTTTGCATGTAAGTCTTCTTAAACATTAATACAATGTGGTTTAAACAAGTGTTCTACGTTCAGTATTTGAATACATTGTCTTTATAGTATACTCGTGGATTAGTTTCATTGCACGAGTAATCCCTTACACACAGGTCAACGAAGGACAAGGCCTCAGTTCACGACCTCAACAAGTGGCCTGCAGGCAAGTTACATATTAGCTATGTACAGAGGTCAAGACGGCCATGTTGTATTCTTGGAATGACATTGTCCACCATTTTAACTCACAGGGTGACTTTACAAAGCGAACCTAAAATGGCGGATTGACCTAAAATGGCGGCTTACATTGATCTAAAGGTCAGGACCTTGCAACACGGATTCTTTTGCAAGCGACTTTCGAGCAGCTTGGCGTAGGCCAATATACATATATTTATTGCAATAGGAGGCAAGATATAATTTCTCTTTTGACAATGGGAAGTCCTTGAGTTCTTTTTAATCAAGACTTACCATCGAACTTTGAACTTGTAGTGCCTGACAGTGTTGATTGAAAGCAGTCTTCTGAGAGTTAATGACTTATGTAATAAAAATGTCTTAACTAGGTCTCCTTCAGCCATTCAATGTATAAGCAACGTGTGTGCCCTTCACTGAAGTCCGGTTAAAATAAGCCATGTCCTGCAAACAGTTTTGGCTTGTGCGCATGCATCCAGCATTTGCCAGGCCCAGCTATTAGATGACTGGTTGCTCACACTATTTTGCACTTGCTACCACCAATGGTCAATTAATACCACTAAGGCAGTGCCTTTCCCATGCCTACACAAAGCCCAAAAGTTGCGAATTGTCAATGCTTGTTCTGTAGCCAATATAATTGAGACTTTCAGGTCTACATTTAGATACGGTATTACTGCAAAGGATGTAGCGCACTGTTTGAGTTTCCAAGTGTGTGGCCTTGCATATGTGGACAACGGAATGATTTTCTATTATCTTCATTGTTGCTTTGTTCATGGCGTAACCCATCTCACATGCTGTATGAGGGTCTTGGCCGCTATGTCGCATGTGATGCAGTTCCTGTGAGATCTCCATACATGTATGATTGCATCTGAGAAAGGTCCATCCTATCTGCATCTTTGGCTGCTTACTTTGGAGCCACGTGTCTGCATGGTCTCAGGCTTTGCCTCTGTGTCTAAAGGGTTGTTGGTAGTGAGACCCAGATACAATTTTGAACTGTCATCATGTACTAGAAGTGCAGTATAGAAGATATGAACACTAGCAAAGGGATTTTTAATTAAGGGTTTTCTATTGGATAGTGTATATTAAAAATAATGAATGCTCAACAACATTAGAGTCCATCAGCGTGTGTGGTGATTTATTTGTTGTTCATAATGCTTGTTCTATTCTCAAAAGTACCAATTAAAAGTGTTATTTCCTTTAATTATCTGAGTGTCCATAGGGAATCATTCTGTCTTCCCAAGAAGAAGCCTTGTGTTTATTTTGTTAGAGAGTAACTGTTTTGTGATCTGTATGGCTCTTTTCTGTACGGTACTTCAACCATGCGACCTATGTGTATTGTTTTACGCCCCCTATGCCATGTAAGTCTAGATTGAGACAAAATATGAATCTTCCTGTTGATTCTGCCCTGGGTTGCTTAGGCGCTAAAGCCCTGGGACTCTAACTTTGGGTTGGACGTTCACTCCCCACACGGTGAGAAACATGAGACGTATCATTTTGTAGTGGGCCTTAACCCTGGCAGAACTAGTCGAGCATACATTTTCTTACATAGTGGCTGTGACGTATGCACTATATTCCAGTGTTCTGGGAGATATAGACAGTATGTCGCATGGCCTGCAATGACTTAGCTTCCTTAAGTCTTCCTCCAGGCATTCTCCTGCAGTTAGGGACCCCCTTGCTTATACCACCCCACTTTAACACGATTGTTCCTGCTTGAGAGGTTATTTCTTTATTTGACATCTTCTCTTAAGAATGAATGAAACCTGTTTCTTTCCTTTAAACTAAGGTTCCACTAAGGTTCCACTCAGAGTGGCCTCTGAAGCTTTCGAAGGGTTTGTGGGCGTGATCTGCTGCTGCTGCGCAACCCCTGGCTTAGTTTACCTCGCTATATCACATTATTTCTATAATTATTTCGGGGGGGGGGGGTTAATGCCTTCCAGAAATATTTTTTAATTGGGAAGAAACTTTCTGGAAGAAATATGGTGAAAACTGACACAGTTCATGATAGATTTTGGTGGGATGACACATGAACAAACGCAATAGGTGTCGGGTTACCAACAGAGCACAGGGGCATTTTCCAAAGCATTTCCATGATCCTTATGCCCATAATATATGCCAGTGTTCTGCCAGTATTTTCCCAAAATGTTTTCTGCTGTCTGTGCCCAAATATGTCCATGCTGGCTGTGCCATTATATGTCAATATACCCACTTAAGACTCATCATGCTCATCATGCTCACTTTGCCCATAATGTCAGTAATAATACCGTAAGAAAACATGTCAATGCGCCCTGCATCAATGTAGGTCAGTAACTCCTTGTTATGTTGGCTTTCCCATAATGTCAGTGAAAGGTCAATAACGCTTTAAGAAACCATTTCCATGCTGGCCATGCCCATATTAGCCAGTATCTCTGCGTAAGAATCCTCATCATGTTTGATTTGCCCATCATGGCAAATAAACTGCCATGCCACTGTAAGAAAACATGTCCATGCTGGCTGCACCAACAAAATTATAGTTAGAAACCTCAAACTAGTGGATTCCCAGATACCCACACAATGAGCGTCCAACCTTCCTCGGCCATCAATCATCTCACACATTCCCACATCATCCCAAGTGCACACATACAAAACAACATGCACACTGCACCCTCATTCACGTGCACAACCATATTCAATAACATAAACACTGCACCCTCATTCACACATGCACCCCTATGCAACAACACTCAAAGTGCACTCTCATTCACACATGCACCTCTACACAACAACTTGCACACTGCACTCTTATTCACATGTGAAACCATATTCCAAAACAAACACATAGTGCACTCTCATTTACATGCACACCAATAAGAAACAACACAGGCACTGCACTATCTTTCACCTGTGCACACATTCACATGTGCATTTACCTAGGCACAACCCCCTATAGGCCCACATACACACTTGCATACAGGCATTCATGAGGATGTGTATGTTTTCTTACTGGCATGCACACCTTAGCTCCTTAACAGCATGGGACTCCCACCATGAACACACACTGCTCCATGCAGCCTTCTGGCTCATGTGCACCCCACAGGCAGGAACCAGGAGTAGGGGGGGGGGGTGCCAATCAAACACCTCTCTCCTCCTAGTGTCTCATATGCTCAGAAAAGCTAGAGCACCATCAGCTCCTTGCCCCATCTTCTGGCATGTGAAGATGAGCAGCAGTGCAGCTAAGGTACTTCTCGGTCTGCAGTACCCCAGCCTACATGGTCAATGGGTGAAACAAAACTGGCGAGGCAGAACACTCGCTGCCTTGCATGGCCATTGGGCATGCACTGGCTGGGGTACTCCAACCTAAGGGGAAGCTTGTTTCCCTAACAACAAAGATAGCCCAAGGAACGTGTCCTTAACTGCTTTCTGCATATGGGGGAGCACTCACGGTTTTCAATGGGCAATCTTGGCTCCTCCATAAAGGATGGAGATTCAGCACCCCATTTCCCACTATCCCTTTAATGTTGTCAGCTGTTTTTGAAACGCCTGTGCATTCTTTGTGCCTCTTCATTATCTCTTTGGGTATTCATGCTTTTTTGTTAATGTAGTACATTTCAGATTGCTTTCTTATTGGCTGCCATACACAATGACTTTCTATTGGAGGATTCAGAGGCTTCTGTGGAGCTGCTCATATCTTTTTCTCTAAGAATTTGGAACCGGGAACCCCATGCATGTTGATATGTCTGGTTTTGCTTGATTAATGCATTACTCCACGTATGACGAGGGCACGTTCTGTGGTATTTGGTCCATTTGGATGCAAGAATAGAGACAACGTGCAGCCTCCCGAGTTTAGTGGTAATCCAATGGTAAATCCATAGAATTATCACACACTCAAATACCAGTACCATGATGGAATGAATGTGTAAAACCCCATTTCTAAGGCTTCATGCGGATTCCTATCAAATGTAATGAGCAGTAATTCTGCAAAGTACATTTGCTTAGTTTTGGGGTAAATTAGAGGAAGTACCGCCAGCAAAAGGATGGCGGTAAGTCCTGCAAGTTCCCTCCAAAGCAATACTATGGCAGTGCAGTACACCCATGGTGAGGTGTCGGTAACAGAATTGCCACCAGTTTACTGCAATTTTCCCTAGACCACCATCCCCTTAGTGCAGCTCGAATTGTCCACAGATTATGGACTGGCTGAAGTAGTATGGTGCACCAGGTTTTTAGCTACCAATTGCTTGGGGCGGGTAGTTTGACACCTCATTAACATTTCCCCTGATGAAGCTCTTCAAAGATACCTCTATAATGTGTCTAACCGTTCTCGGATCTTCACTTCTGTATTTGCAATGCAATTTCCAGCTATTGAACGGATATAATGACCCGTGGGGGTGTTAGCTTTGAATAATAAGGCAATATCCAAGCATTGGTCTGGATGCCTGATCTAGGGCCCACTCTCATTTGGAGGCATGGGTTTTATTTCCACTTCTAATGCTCCCTGGTTTTAATCTTCATCTCTCCCATGCGCAGAATTGTTGAGGCATTCAATGCTGGTCAAGCTTTTGGGGTGTTTGTGGAGGGGTGCTTTCTTACTGCAGTAGCATGTTACCTTTCTGGCTAAGGTCATTATACACCACTGTACCCTTATGCTGCAAGATTTCTGTTCCATCTCTAACACGTATGTTTTTATGTTATGTTTTCAGAGGTGTGTATACATGGCTACGTTCTTCAATGTGTGTGTTATTTGCACCCTTTCCCCACTGCTGCTAATGAATCATGGGTCTTGTACTCTAAAGGGAGCAAACCTTCTGCGTTCCGATGCAGCAGGTTCTTGAGTCCATCCTCCCTGCACCCTGCATTCTTTGTTTTACCCCCTCTTCTTCTGATCTCAATGTTTTTCATATTTTCTCTTTCTATATTCTGTCCCCCCCACCCCCCCGCCCTCTGGTTATAGGTCATACCTTTGTTTCCTGGGGCGGGGCCTCTGCTTTTTAATATCCAAGCGTCTTGCTGGCATGTGAGGTTCCATTTCTCGGAGCTTTGTATGGCCAGGCTCAGTTTGCAAAGTCACCTCTTTGTTATTTAGGTATGATTCAGTCTTTTTTTAATCGTTCGTGGTCCTTATGTCTTTGGCACCTGTATCTGTGTCAACACTTGATGGCACTGTTCCTGCAGGCAGCAGTGTTGGTTTTAGGGAAGCAGTTATTATGTGAGCAATTACAATTATAATTGGATTATTATAATGCACCTAATACCGAAGAGGTTTCTAAGTGCGGACCGGGGTGCGCCATCTTGCTTCCAAGACGAGCGTGTTGCCACTGAGCTATGCTACCCATGCAACGATTAAGGGACATTTTTACAGTCCCTTTCCTGTCAATGTTCTGTGTTGAAATATGCATTTCATTTTGGGCCGATTGTTGAATGAGTTATGCCTGGATGGCGAAGGGTGTCAGTTGAAGAGTGTTACTGCTTGCTATATCCTCAAAGATTACAACCTGGATCGAGGAAGAGGGCTAAAGGGGTAATGCTTTGATGATGTGCCCATAGTCTTCATTACACCAAGTTACATTATTTCTCATCACTGGTCTGCACTGCCTCCCGTGTCATTGTAACATGTGTCTGTGGATGTTACATTGCTGCATGGTCTTACCAACAAGATCATTGATGAATGGTCAGTGCTTTATACCCAGGACAAGTAGGAGGGTTAGTTGTTTTAACTTTAAATGGCTAGCACTGTTGCATAGTTCCCAGACATGGCTCACTCGCCTTGAATAAGGACTGTGATGAGGAATTGTAGAATTTAGTGTAATTATTTTTTTGTGTGTATGATATATTACAAACCTTTCCTAAAACAAAATGAAAAGAAATACAAAATCGAAGAAAATCATCCAATAAAATAATTTGGAGCAAGATAAAAAGGAGATTACATTTCTGTAACATAAAACATTGTACAAAAAGCCATGTGACCGAAAAACAAGAAGCTTATAATGGTAATTTATTTTTTTATTGTTACGGCTGAAACATTTCAACCTTTCAAAAAATGTAGAAACTCATCACAATTTCCGATATTAACAAAATATACTAAATCCTTGTTACTATAATATAAAAACAAATATACAATTAATTTCGATACACAATTATCAATCAACAAGCAACTGGCATAATGCTATCCATCTGATGCTTCTTCTGATTCCAACATATTAATTCGTTATACAAATCTCACAGTTGCTAACATCAATTAAATATGCTGTCCACTAAAAATCAATAACCATATTTCATCCTCGTTTAACTGCCTATAATTCTTAAAATACTTAATAAAGCAAACATTTCTCTTATCTTACAGTTTCGGACAACTCACAACCAAGTGTTTCCAACGTACCTTGAAAATTACAAAATCGACAATTTCTCTGTAACAGATGCCAGTTTAGTCTAGAACCCAATACCAATATAGTATAATATAATCGGTCATAGATTAAACCAAAATCTTAAAAACCAAGACGTATATCTAGAGCATGAAAATGTTACAGATGTAATATCAGAGTATTCAATGATTTCATTTCATGGTCATAATTTGTAAAAGCTTTGTACTTAATGAATTGATCCGTTTTAATCCTCCATACATAAAATAAAAATGTAAAAGAAATAAAATACTGCCTGGACAATTATACATTTCCTATAAAGAATTAAAGCTTTCCACTTCACCCTTTTTTCCAGTGAGAGTAAACCCAACTCACATCAAATTAACTGTATTGGTAAACCCAGTGGAAGTATTAGAACTCTTTTCCCGAAAATACACTCAGTTTTGTTCCACCCTATCCGACAACATGGTTTCTGTACCATAGGTCAGAGTGCGGACCACCTTCTGTTTATAGTAGATCAACGGAACACATGAAAAATTCAATTTTTTTTCAAATGACCTTGAACAGCAGCTGTTTCTGCTTTATGCCTACTTTTGGCTCTACAGGGAGCCTCACAGATGATATCATTCAAAGAAATTCCTAAATACTTATATTCCATAATCACTTTCAAAATGATTTTATGTAGATAGCAATTGAGAACTGTTCTCTTTCTAACTATTTTCAGGGTTATAACCAATATAATGGGTTTCTCTACGTTGATTTTTATTGCGTTGTCATTTACATAGTCTTCCAGGCACCTTAACTGCCTTTGAAACCCCACTGGAGTCCTGTACAGCAGATTGGGTCATCTGCATACGGTAGCCAAGAGATCACATGGTTGCCTGGTGTAGGGTTAAATGAACCGACCTTAGAAATATAGCTCCCCAAATCTGCTATAAAAAGATTAAATAAAGCAGGGGCCAAAATGCACCCCTGCTTTTATCCTTTAAATATCGGGGCCTCTTCTCTTAGGAGGAGCCCCTGTTGGTTTAATCTCACTTGGATTATGATTTGGGTATATCATTGTTGAATCATTGCTTGAGAATATTAGGGGCACTTCAAATCCTTCAATTTTTGGAACAATTTTCCTTGTCTACCGGAGTCAAAAGCAAGTTTAAAATTGCTAAAAAACACATAGACAGGTTGCCCTGTCTGAAAAACCTTTCTCTTGACCAAGTTCAACGCTGCTAAAATTACAAACCTAGATAAATATCCAGTATACCAAAATCATTGGCCCATTGATTCAGTTCCCTCAGAATAAAACGCCCAAATATTTTGCCTGGAACATCTAATAAAGCTATTGGATGATAATTCTGGGGAACTTTCCTGTCCCCCTTTTAAAAATTGGTATTATTATTGATTTCTCCCAGGACTTTAGGATTGATCTACTTTCCAGGATCTTGGTGAATACAGTCATCAAGATCCTTGCCCATGCCTACAGATGAGCACTAAGCATCCGATTTGTCGGGCCATCTTGTCCCGGTGCTTATGAGAGGTTCAATTTTCCAATAAAATTCTTAATATCTTCATAAACAAATGATAATGTCCATTCACAATGATTTTCCTCCTTTTCTCTATATTCCAACTCTGACAATAGAGCAAACAAATTCCTAAAAAAGGTCATCCAGGCCTCCTCTGATATCAGATTAGCCTGAAGGGCCAACTACTGCCCACTATTGGAAAGGTGTTTTAAAGATCTAATAGTGTTCAATGTAATGGAGATTACAAGTATGTAATCATTAAACCAGCAGGAAAGTATATGGCAAAATTTGAATCTGCAGAATTTCTGCTGATTCAGCTGAATCAAACTTTCCCAAACTTTTGGTGTGCGTAGATTCAGATAAGTTTTGCTCCTAGGTTATGTGAGGTATGCATTGTTGGCATTTGTGATTGGTCTTGTAGGCAGAGCCTGAGGTGGGCAGTTGCTAGAGTAGTTTAGGGAGATGTAGACAATTGGAGATGGATTTCATTTGAAGAACTATAGGTAGAACATTCAAATAGGATTTTGTTGAGGAAAAGGAAGAATATTAAAATAGTATAGGTTGTTTTATCAATTTCAAAATAGCAGAGTTAGTTGGAGGGTTATCATTCAGTGACTGCAACTGAGAGTGCAATCATTGTGTGACTAGCATGATGGAGAGACTGTCAGTGACAGTCTTGAATGACTAACACATATATGATATTTCGTGTAACCGTGACTAAAGAGGACAAAATCCTAAAAAGTGTGCAATTTGTCTGTAGCTATTTATTAGAGAATAGCAAACAAAAACTCCAAGAGTTTTTGAAAGACTGGGTATTACAATCAGAGGTTTTTACTGTGGGCAACACACTTGTCAACGTCTTGTGACAGTTACTACCGAGGGGAGAATCCCAGCAACCACGTAGCATGAAACACATAAATGTGGCACGAGAAAACCAAATCATTGAAAATTCAAACAATGGACAATAGTGACCATGATATGTTGGAACTAAAATTCCAAGACTCTGGCGGCATGGAGAGGGAAACATGGTGCACAAAAATTTTGGTGGAACCAAACCGTCGGCGATTAAGGTTGAAGGAAGAGGAAGTATCTACCCAATACAAGTCATTACGGAAGGAGATCGACTACGTCCCAATGTTGTCACAATTTAAGACAAAAAACATTGGAATGAAAAATTGGTCCTTCCAAAATAAACACACCTTTGACATCATGATAAAACAACGCAAGAGAAGGATGAGAGCTGAAATTCGCAAAAACAACCAAGGTCCAACTGATGAAATATCGAAGAAAAACAAAGTAGTGAGACAAGCCTATAAGAACTGGATTAAAAGCCATCGAGCGATTATACATCAAAATGACGCAGAAGCGATGATGACGACACTAAGGAAAAAAGATAGTGGAGAATTCTGGCGCACAATCAACAGCTTGGAAGCGCCACAATTCGTCTTGCAAGCTTGCCCAGTGTCAGAAAAAGAATGGGTGAATCACTTCACAGCCTTGTACTATAAAGATCTTGAGCCAAATAATGTTCCCTCTGATGCAACAACATGGAACCTACAGTTCTCAAAAGATGATATCTACGAGACAATCGTGAGAGCAAAAAACTCCCGGGCACCTGGCCCTGACGGGCTGTCGAACAGTATGATTAAACAATTTCCGGACTTGTGGGCTGATTTTTGCTGCGAATTATTCGCGAGAATTAATACTCAAAAGCAAGTACCAGCCTCGTGGAAGACTGGAATAATCATACCAATATTTAAGAAAGGCAATAGATTATTACCAAAGAACTACAGACCAGTGGCCTTACTCGATGTTTTGGGCAAGATTTTCTCTTCATTGTTACACAAGAAACTGACTGCTTGGGCAAAAACAACAAACAGAGTGGACTCACGACAGGCAGGGTTTGTAAAATCAGTTGGCTGTTCACTGAACCTGCTTGTACTAAACCTGTTGAAAATGGAGGCCCTTAGAACAAACACGAAAGTGTATTTGGCTTTTGTTGACTTCTCTACGGCCTTTGATATGGTCGACAGAGAAATCTTGTGGCAAAAGCTAGAAATGTGGGCCTGCCCTCCAGGCTTACTCGCTGCCATAAAAGAACTCCACAAGGATACCTCAATTTCCATTAGACTTGACCGACTTGGGACCCTGTCAACCCAAATTATGACGCACAAAGGGGTCAAGCAGGGATGTCCCTTAGCAGCAGCTATCTTCAGTCTCTTTATCTCCGATATAGGAGCTACAATCCAATCTGTGAGATCATTCTCACCAAAACTAAATTCTTCAAAGATAGAGTGGTTACTATACGCCGATGATTTGGTAATATTAGATCTAACCCCAATAGGGCTCCAACGAAAATTGGAAGCAGTTCACAACTATGTATGTCAGAACAAGCTAAAGATCAATACTACAAAAACTGAAATATTGATCTTTGAGAATCTAAAGACAAGCTGGCAACAAAAGGGCTCAAGACAGATATGGCATCTAAATCACGAGACACTGCAACTGTCTAAAAGCGTGAAATATCTGGGCATGATCTTGAATTCCAGCATCTGCGATGAACCATGGGTAACAGATTCCAAGCGAAAGTGTGGCCAGTTGGCCTGCCAAGGCCTTGTGATACATAAAAAATATGGACGCTTCTCACTGCAACCACTGCGGAATTTCTATATACAAAAAGTGTCTCCAATTCTGGCATACGGAGCCGAAAACGCATTTGGCTGTCCGTCAACTCACTGGGCCGTGTTAGAACACATGTTCTGGACCAAGGCACTAAGTCTTCCGCCGAGAATTGCTACAGTCTGCTTACGTTATGAATTAGCCTTAACATCATTGCACGCCAAGATATGTTGGCACCAACTCTCATTGTTTCGGAAAACGACAGTTGAAGAAGGAATCCTCCAATTTCAAATTTTCCATCATGCCTCGCGTGAAGGGCCAGGTATTTTGTCACAATGGGTAAGACGTTGCGAAGAGTTGTTAACAATGTATAACATCACCCTGGAAAACTTACTCACAAACCCCACAGCAGCCAAAAAGAAAGTATGGCGTGGGGATTGGATAAATACATGCAGCGAACGTAACAACGTCAAAGCGATGAAAGATTGCCCCGCTGAAGCAAGAGGATACGACATCCTCCAAAAATATCTAACCCGATTTCCTAATCCAAAAGCAAGAAGATCATTTATGCTCTTTAGATTAAATGCAATGAAAACTAAAGACAGAATTGGTCATTGGGCGTGTAATACACATATGACCCCAACCTGTCGGTTGTGCAAAAACGAGCTAGAATCTCTTAAACATCTAGTCTTGTTCTGCGCTGCCTTGAAAGACGTAAGATCAATTCACCTGGGACGATGGAATGATAATAACTTATCAGCATGCGCGGACGAGTGGTGGCAGACCATGTGGAACGGGCAAGATATGAAATTAATTATACCTTTGACCTCCTTCCTGGCAGTGATAGAAGAGAGACTAAAAGACAATAATGAGTGATTAAAGGTCGGCACTATTCCCACTGTATACCAGGCATTAAAGAAAAGCGGAGTAACGCTTGAACACGAGACTATAAAGAAGAGGTCACTTGGGAGAGACTTGAAATACCCAATGTAATTTTAAAAATTTCATATGTGTTGCAAAACATTTTAAAGGTTTGAATTTAAACCAATAAAAAATAAATAAAAAAAAAAAATGTGGCATTTCTTGTCAGTGATTAGGGTGGAGAAACACCCAGAATTGGTTGCTAGAAGGTCACGATTCAATTGCTGGAACTTGGTGTGCTACAGACATGCCCATATGTCTGTTGCTCATCCTCCTGGTCCACTCCTCTGCTTCATGTTCCCCTCCAGCTGCCACTCAAACCCATCCCTTCAAACCTGCTTCCTGGTGTTCCGCCTCTGGATGCTCAGGCCTCTCTGCCTCCTTGTGTTCCACCTCGCGACCATACATCTCCTACTTTTCTTCTCCCACATCTTCCACATTGTCTTCCTTCTTCTGCGTCACCTCACCATCAACCTCCCACTGCAACGGCTCCTCCATTGCTACTGCCACCTCTTCCTGCCCCACAGCCGCCATGTCCACCAATAGACACCCAGCCACTGCCCACTTGTGTTGCCAAATCAGTCAAGAGACCTCACGGCTTGCACCCTTTCTACCTCCTCCTTACACTGTTGCTGTCTATTGCATGGAGGTTCTCCATCTTCATCATCACAAGGCTATCACATGCACATCTTCAGATGCGGTGTAGCCTCAGCCTCAACCACATCTACCCCAACATCTACCTCCTCATTCGAAAGGCAGTATGTCCTCAAAGAGATCAAGTACATTATGATCTTTGTTCACTATACCTATAAGCAGATATCACAATAGCCACAGCAGGGAAAAGGTGACCAGCATAAGCAACTTTTTTCCATGCATCTAGGAAAAGGGTTACCCAAACGGTTCATTTTTTCTTTTTCTTAGGTGGGGATGTGAAGTCCACTTGTTTGAAATAATCATAAAGTGTATGTGTCTCTGAGGATTCACAAATATTTTCTAAAGGGTTTTTATTTTTGTTTGCTGTTTGACTGGTGGAAGGAAGGAAAAGGGTTTGAAAATGTCATTAAGGGTATCAAAAATGATTTCACAAGAGTTTCCTGAAGAGTTTCTAAAGTTTTCATTGAAAGGCAGAAGGGTAAAGGAAAGGACATTTTTTTTTAAATCACAAAGCGTGCCACACATATTTTCATAAAGGGTTTTTATGGTCGATTGTTTTTTCAGTGCAAGGAGGAAGGGGGAGGGAAATATTTTGAAAGGAAAAGCTCAAAGGGTATCAACCTTTTTCACAAATGGTGCACAACGTTTTTCACATGGGGCTCTTTTTCTTTTTCCCAGTAGTAGGGGAAAGCTATACAAATCCCAAGGGGGTTCACAAAGGTGTTGTTTTTGTATTTTTTGGTTTATCTGGGCATCGTTTTCGTCAAAGGATTTCTCAAAGAGGGAATAAGAATCACATGGCTTCACACAACTAGCACAATAAAAATAAAATGCCACAAACGGAATCATGTGTCAAAAAGACACAAACATGGTTTGAATGGCTAAAACACAAGGCGCTCTACCCTTCCTCGTGTGTCTCAACACTGCCCCTCCCATTAACAGACACACACACCCCACTCAGAACCAGAAAGTGAACTGGGTCATTCATAGGAACACCAATCCTCCTGGAGATTTGGGGGCCCACCAGATCTCTCCAAGAGGTTAAGTGGTTCTTATTGGCCCATCAAACCAGTCTCACAAACCAGCCTGAGCTCTACTTCAGAATAGCACTGACTCTCGGGAAACTCTGGATTCAGGATATCCCAGATACAGGATTGGATTTGGCGCGCATTTTCGACGAGGCACAATCAGGGCTATCAGGGCAATACCTGTCATACTGCATGATGTGAGTCCTAGAACAAATCTTAGTAGTATGGAGGCGTATTATGGCAATATCTGACATACCTCGAATGTTTGGCAAACGCTGATGCAAAAGTCCAAACTATTGCCTTTGTCAAGTGCTTACTTTAATCCCGAATGAAAACGCTTTTGATTGTCTCTGCTTCACTAAAGGCATACAAAGCACAATTCCTCCAAAAACACATTTCATTCTACCACATGAACTGCGTTTCTCGTCCGAATATGTTTTTCTCGTTTTATGTTCAGGTATTTATTTACACGAGCGTTTTCAGTAGCACAAACCAGACTAGCGATTACGGCAACACTTTTGTGAAAAATTCGTAGCATTAAGGAAACATAAAAGACATTTTGCTGTGGCTACTTCGTCTGGCACCAGGGGCAGTGGCCTGATACATCATTTCCACCTTGTTCCTTTGCTCGTTTTCATTCATTGAAAAAGTTCGCAGGGATATCCGCAACATTTCTCTAATCCGCGCAGGCTTTCGAGTAGATGGAGAGCTTTTTCGCTCCGGTGGAATGGTTTTTTCCCTCCATTATAAGAGCCCGCAGCAAATAGTAAAGCCAAAGAGCAAAATGCGCCTTTGCAATAACCACATAATCCATTGCAAGCAAGAGCAGTATTTTCCAATCAGGTTATAGGAACAAGACATGGCGCTACTACGGTAAAGCAATTCTAGGCAGCTGACTGTGGTGCTACCAACATAGCGTCATCAAAGGGGAATAACGCTGGACATAAAAAAAATGGAAAAAAAGACATTTGTAGCTGCCAAAAAAAGAATGGGTTCTCCCAGTGTAGTGGGCCATCCAGCGGTATTGGCGGACCCGCCACACCAGGTTTGGTGGGTCCCCGGCCCAGTCGTTACCCATCAGGGTGAAGGCTGGGCCTCGGAGGCACTCAGTAGTAGTTGGAGCTGACCGTGACATGTGACACATGTCACATGCTACGTTCAGCTACAACCCATTCTCCCTGGCTTCCTTGCAGCTCACATACAGGAACCAGGAAGCTCTTGCAGGTTCCTGTTTCCGGTTTGTTAGCAGCACAGAGGAGTCGAAGGGGCCTGGAAGGACGGACCAAAGCTGCAAGAAAAAGGTAAGTAGCCTTTTTTTTGTTATATGATGTGTGTTTTGCATGTGTGAAGTGCCTGTCAGATGTATGTATGTGAATGGTGGGGGAATGAGAAGTAATGTGGTGTGTCATTGAATTTTCTGGGCGGGTGGGTGTGTGCATGTGTAGAGAATGCAACAGGTGGATGTAAGAGAAGTTGTGAGTGACTGGTGGGTGAATGAGAAGTGATGTGATGTGTGTTTTTGAATGAATGTTCTGGGTGGGTGGGTGCATATGTGGAGAATGCAATGAGTGGATGGGTGTGTGTCTTTTGTAGATAATGCAATGAGTGGATCTAAGAGAATGTGTGTGTGAGTGACTAGTGGGTGAATGAGTTTGAATGTGATGGCGTGTTTTTGAATGTTCTAGGTGGATGGGTGTGCGCGGTGCCTGTGTATGCAATGGGTGGAGGAATGAAAAATGGTATGATTGAGTGACTGTTGGGTGAATAATGTTCTGGGTGGGTGCGTTTGTGCCTGAAGGAGTGAGTGGCTGGTGGGGGAATGAGCATACATGTGGTAGTGTGTGTTTCAATGTTCTGGGTGGGGTTTGGTGTGTGCCTGTGTGGTGAATCCAGTGTGAGCGAGTGTAGGAGGAGATGTATGGGTGAGTGACCGGTGGGTGAAAGGGGATGCATGTCTGTGTAAGGCCCTGGAAGACTGGGGATCACTGAAGCATTTTTGCCACAACCTTTATTGACTTTGCATGTTTTACTGGTATTTTTGCACAAAGGCAAGTTCATGTGTGCTATTCCCTGGCTAGAATGGCATTTTGGTGCAGTCAATCTTGCCGTTGCTTACTGTGGCATGACATGTATTACTTAGCATATTTTAAAAGTAAGCATGATAAGTAGTGTTACCTTGCTAGACTGATGTTTTGGCCCAGCAGCGTCTATGTTCTTCACTGTAGAATGATTTTTTATTAACTGAGCATCTATGATGAATCAAGCAAGGTAAGGGTTCTTATGGGTCTAGACTGGCTTACATTGGAACCACTTTGGACAGATTTTCCTATTGTGACATGTCACTTTTAATGGCCAAACCAACGGGAGTATGTACTTACAAAGGAGTACTGGCATATATTGGCACAGCCAGTTTCTTGCCCCATGCCAGTAATGATACTATAGAAAAACATCTTAAAGCAAACATAAGTATGGTCTTATATGGGAATACTAGCATATGTTGGTGGAGTCAGCATGGAAATGTATGGGCACAGGACAGCATGCACATGTTTTTTATACTGGCATATATTGCAGCGACCGCATGATAATACATTGGGAAATGCCCTGTGCAATTTTGGTGACTTGCATCTATTGTACTTTTTTCATGATTTACCCTAAACCCCACAAAACCGATTGTTGGCCTTTTACCCACATTGTTGGCCTTTTACCCAAATGTTCCCAGAAAGTGTGTGTTGAAATGCACAATTTTCACCCATTATTCATAACATTTACTATGGGGAGGGAGAAGAATCCCCCAGCACACCCACCTAACCCATTTAAGTTATTTTGGGCTCCCTCGCTATGCTCAGTCGCAATCACATACTTGTGGGAAATATTTACACCCTCCACAAAAATGACTCACCAGCCACCACTGGTGGCTAGTATATGTGTGGACCAGGCACTGCACCCTTCTCTCTATGTTATGTTAAAGATTTAAGCTTTGATTGAAAAACATATTCACTTTGTTCACTTCAGTAGTGCAGGCCCCTGCAGCGGCATAATCATCATGGACATTCGGCACACGTGGTGGTCGGGACCGGCCCTAGCTGTGGCGTGCCTTGCGCTTTGTTAAGGAGCTTGGGGGGGCCCTCACCGCATGGCTCGCAGGGGAGATGCCAAATTTTGTGCCACGCCATTGGGCACCACTGGGTCTGACAAAGGGGTAGTGTACATTGCGCACCTTGAAGTCTGCCAGTGAGTCCCCAGATGAGAAACAACTTGTGTTTTCAATTTTAAATAACTGTGTGATACTATGAATGTATGTGTGCAGAAATGATATTACATAAAATTCTGTATTTTAATGATCTTTACTGAAGGTTTTTTTTCCCCACATATATATGTTGTTCTGGATTTGTATAGTATTGTGTTTCTGTTGTAAATACCTGTAAATAAATGAATTTAAAAAATAAATTAAAAAATACATTGTGTATTTTTAAAGTCCTCTGGCACCCAGTTTTATGCTGAGATAATAAAAACTATGGGGGGTCTTGGGTATATTGCAAGAAACTTTCCCAGGTATTATACTCCAGCAAAGATAACATTATCAGGTGCACTCCCCTCTGTGCACGCAGACCAGTCTAACAGGTTTCTTCTATCATAGAGGTAGCTGAATCATATCTATGTGTATAACCAGGGAATTTTGTTGGTACTAAATCCTGGTCAATGAGTTAATTTTCAGGTCTGGCTCGTGCAGCATATTTCTCCTGGCTAAACAGCAAGGCACGCCTCCCCAGGACAGTGCTTTTTTGGCTTGTTTAACGCAGAAATGCTACGGATAACACGTACTTCTGTGTCCATTTATCTATAGATGTTTCATACACTAGCTGTAGCCTGCATTACATATTTCGGTTACCTTGTTAGAAAAACGACATTATGCATGTTTTACATATAGACCCCACGACAAATATGGAAAATGGCATTCCCCAAATGTGTAATTGTGGACAAATCATGCTTCCTTCCCTCTGTGCCTCGGTTCTTATACCTGGCTGAAATGAGTGCAGCTGGAAACATGGATACTAGATGCATCTAAAAAATCTTAAGGTCTTTTGCCATCACATTGTGTGATGTCAGTGGGGGCTGGGTCAAATGACATCACTTCCTGTGATATCATCAGGGGTCAAGGGCGGTGTGATGTCACTTACGCTACCCCTGGCATTTAGGCGAAATGACTTCCCTCTCTGACCCCCTTCTGAGGACGGGGGCTCCAAAATAGTTTACTTTGCGCCGCGTTCATTCTTTCATTGACCCAGTGCATGACAATATGGAGCATGACAATATGGAGCACTGACAAAAAATAAACTACTTTTGCAATACTCGCACCAGCATGTTCTATTTTCTTCAGCACCTATGTTATCTCCCAGTAATTCAGGGGGCACGCGTTGGCACTTTTTAAGTCGGGTGCTGCAAAAAGATTTAATACTGGGTCGTAATGGCCAAGGGGCTCTGCCCTGTTTCTTATGAATTGAACAAATTACAATAATATAACTCAAAGTGTTCTCACAGCAATTTATTAAACACATAAATACTGATGATCAAAGGTCAAACCAAAAGATTTTTAATTTACATGTATGACATGTCTGACACACGTGCTCCAGGCAAGCTTTTTCTATGCAATTGGTGTCTTACAAAAACAATGACTTTTGCAAAACAAGTTGGCTTGTCCGAAATGAAAATAATAATAATAATAATAATATCATTAGCACTTGGAGGAATGCATCAGGCCAATCAGTTGGCCCCAGAGGATCACTCCCCCAAAATTCATGAGTAATTCCCACATCCATACGCTACTTACCTGCTATTCACCCTGAGTGCATGTTTTGACCACCTGCCATGGACATGGAAGAGGGACTACCTCAAAGGATGTAGCCATCTTTGTCTTTTCTTTAAGGGGAGATTGTGCTGAACCAATCGCAAGGAGCCCCTCTTCCATGCAAAACAAATACAAATACTTTGAAACTATGCACTCTGGAGTGAAATCTGGGGTGCTAACAGCTATGACTAACACAATCAGAGTGGAGCCAGGGTGGTAACAGCCCCGAGCCCTGAGACCCTTGCTGTGCGCAGCCTTTCCAGGCTCGGTCTGCTGGAGCATTATTGACCATATTCGCCCCCCACAGTGGTAGATATTGCTACAATAAACACAATTAGGGCATAGTGCCAAACAACTAATTACTTGAAAATGTTAGACTTACTAGGCCAGGTGTCATTCAGATCGTGCAAGCGCATGGGAAGGGCGAAGGTAAAAAGTGTGGGGGAGAGGGGGAGGGGACAGTGCACAGTGCAGTACATGGGATAATAGAATAAATAAAATAATAGTAAAGAAGTACGGCCAGCTGGTGGCAATTGCAAGGGTAAGTGCCGACATCTGGTGTCAAGTGCTGGTAGGGCGACTGCAGGTAACAGAAAAAGAGTCCCCAAGTGCGGGTGTTGCCAGAGAGGCAGTGCAGGTGTGTAACTGGCGGGGGAAGGGACCTGGGCCCGAGATCAGAAGGGTGGCCAGGTTACCAGTACAGTTTCAGTAGCAGCTAGGAATTCAGCAGGGGAGAGGGAGAGAGAAAGCAGAAGCATATGAATGTACATATAGCACTAAGGCTAAATAATGATCCCTGTCAAGATTTAAAAAGTAGCAACAAACAATGTTGGTAATTTAAATTAGCGATGATGCATAAGGTGGACATCTAGGGGGTAATTCATAGAAATCAGCGCACAAGTGGCGCACGCGGCTGGCGCACAGTGTGCGCGTGCGAATCCCTGCGTCAGCCGCGTGCGCTAAAATCCATTTCCGCGCACAGCGTATTCATGGATTCCAGCTACCAAAACCAGCCGTGGCGCACAGTGGCGCAGCGACCCTGCAGCAGCGCCAGTTACGCCCCCAAGAACGCCTCTCGCGCAGGGAAAAGCCATCAAAATCCCCAATCCAGCGCAAAGGGCTGCGTTAACCCTGTACCCGCACGGCAAGTGGGCTACGTGTATCACTGGGGCGCGCGGGAAGTACCACACGAGATTTCAGCAGGGTACGTGTATTTCAGGGGTGCGCGGGAAGTTCCACACGCGATTGGCCTGTGCGAGCAGGGTACGCGTATTTCAGGGGTGCGCGGGAAGTTCCACACGCGATTTCATCAGGGTACATGTATTTCAGGGGTGCGCGGGAAGTTCCACACACGATTTCAGCAGGGTACGTGTATTTCAGGGGTGTGTGGGAAGTTCCACATGCGATTTCAGCAGGGTACGTGTATTTCAGGGGTGCGCGGGAAGTTCCACACGCGATTTCAGCAGGGTACGCGTATTTCAGGGGTGCGCGGGAAGTTCCACACGCGATTTCAGCAGGGTACGTGTATTTCAGGGGTGCGCGGGAAGTTCCACACGCGATTTCAGCAGGGTACGTGTATTTCAGGGGTGCGCGGGAAGTTCCACACGCGATTTCAGCAGGGTACGTGTATTTCAGGGGTGCGCGGGAAGTTCCACACGCGATTTCATCAGGGTACGTGTATTTCAGGGGTGCGCGGGAAGTTCCACACGCGATTTCAGCAGGGTACGTGTATTTCAGGGGTGCACGGGAAGTTCCACACGCGATTTCAGCAGGGTACGTGTATTTCAGGGGTGCGCGGGAAGTTCCACACGCGATTTCAGCAGGGTACGTGTATTTCAGGGGTCCTGGGGAGTACTACATGTGAATTGGCCGTGTGGGTCCTCCCAGGTGTTCGCTCTACAACCTCCACGGCCCCTGCAGGCAGCCCACACCACGGGGGACTACCCTGCACCCCTGCTCATGTCCCGCAGGCAGCCCATCCACCATGAGCATTCCCCCCAGCCAAGCCACATGTCACCTTGCACTACTGATCAACAATGCATGTCTCCCTGCACCCCCACCCCCAGCAGTCAGGGGCACCCTCCACCAGGCCCCCACTCCTGTCTCCCTGCACCCCCACCCCCCAGCACTGTGGGGCACCTGCCAGCAGGCCCCCACCCATGTCCAACTCATGTTCCCCACCACCCCCACTGCAAAGTACTGTGGGGCACCTGCCAGCAGGCCCCCACCCATGCTCCCACCACCCCCACCCCCCAGCACTGTGGGGCACCTGCCAGCAGGCCCCCACCCATGTCTCCCACCACCCCCACCCCCCAGCAGTGCAGTGGCACCCTCCACCAGGCCCCCACCCATGTCTCCCACCACCCCCACCCCCCAGCAGTGCAGGGGCACCCTCCACCAGGCCCCCACCCATGTCCAACTCATGTCTCCCACCACCCCCACCCCCCAGCACTGTGGGGCACCTGTCAGCAGGCCCCCACCCATGTCCAACTCATGTTCCCCACCACCCCCACCCCCCAGCACTGTGGGGCACCTGCCAGCAGGCCCCCACCCATGTCCAACTCATGTTCCCCACCACCCCCACCCCCCAGCACTGTGGTGCACCTGCCATCAGGCCCCCACCCATGTCTCCCACCACCCCCACCCCCCAGCAGTGCAGGGGCACCCTCCACCAGGCCCCCACCCATGTCCAACTCATGTCTCCCACCACCCCCACCCCCCAGCACTGTGGGGCACCTGCCAGCAGGCCCCCACCCATGTCCAACTCATGTTCCCCACCACCCCCACCCCCCAGCACTGTGGGGCACCTGCCAGCAGGCCCCCACCCATGTCCAACTCATGTTCCCCACCACCCCACCCCCCAGCACTGTGGTGCACCTGCCATCAGGCCCCCACCCATGTCTCCCACCACCCCCACCCCCAGCAGTGCAGGGGCACCCTCCACCATGCCCCCACCCATGTCCAACTCATGTCTCCCACCACCCCCACCCCCCAGCACTGTGGGGCACCTGCCAGCAGGCCCCCACCCATGTCCAACTCATGTCTCCCACCACCCCCACCCCCCAGCACTGTGGGGCACCTGCCAGCAGGCCCCAACTCATGTTCCCCAGCCAACATGTCATCATAATCTAGATCCCTGGTCCCTATGGTCAGCATCCAAATGCAAAACACCCACCCGAGTATTGCATCCACCCACTCATAATTGGCAATTACATGACAGAAAACCAATTGCAAGTTTCGAACAAACACATGTCCCTCACATACACCCAATGGGTGTCAGTGAATCTCAAAACTCATATCATGATATGCATGAAACCAATGAGATGATACTGTAACGCTCACCTGATTCTCGCAGAGGCGCCGGTCTTGACTGGGCGACTACCGTATCTTCAAAGGTGATGTGTAGCACCCGGTTGGCTCTTTGGGCTTGACCTCTGTGCACTGTATGCCTGACGTGTAGAGTAAGATGTCTGCAGATAGAAAATATGGGGTTAATGAACTGGGGTTATTGGGGTGTCCCCATCTCTTTCCTCTTCTCCTCTCCTGTAGACCCCCAAAGGTTAACGCTCTCACCTTAGGTAAGTGAATGCCGAGCTCTCCATCTGCCTCGGGGCAGGGTGCTGTAACCAGTTTCTTCACTGGATAGGTAGCGCAGGCCTCTTGACTTCAGAGGACTGCTGTCCGTCGTTTACTGCACGAACGGTAAGTTTCGAGTCATTCAAATGTCTTTAAAGTCTTTAGTAATGATGTCTCTTGTTTTGCAGGGTTCCGGCGATGGCGGATGACGGGCTGAAGTGAGTTGAAGATGGAGCCCGTGTGATGAATAGAAGCGCCTGGAAGCACGTAAGTAAGCGCTTGTTGCCTGCTTCACGATGCGCTCTAACTGTCTTTTTATTTTGCAGGTACGAGTTCGGAGCGGCTGCAGGGTGCCGGAATACCCACTGGATTAGATGTGGAAAGGAGTAATGGCACGTGAGTATTAAAGTTCCCCAATGTCTTTAAACGCACCTTGTTTTGTCTTTCAGATGCGGGATGCAGCGCCGAAGGCCTCCGGAGCGTGCGAAGAGTTGGTAAGCTTTTGTCTTTCAGATGCCGGAATGCAGTATGAAGACCCCCGGAGCGCAAGAAGAGTAGGTAAGCCTTTGCCTTTCAGATGCCGGAATGCTAACCTGTTCTTTCTTGTCTTTATAGGTGTTGCTGAAGACTGGATTCAGGATGGTAAGCCTTTTTCCTTAGGCCCAGGACCGGATGCAGAAGACACGATGAGCGTTCTGCTGCAGAGGGTGCAGAATAACGCAAAGCAAGATTCATCCACCGGGTGTGGTTTAAATAGCCTCCTGTAGTGCTTAGGTGTCTCCTTCCACAGCCACGCCTAAGTAAGAAAAGAGTTCCTGGTAAGAAAAGAGTTCCTGCCTTCCAGAAGAGTTCCAGTGTTCTGAATCTAAGGAGTGGCTCCAGCCCCACCCAACAGGAAAAGTAGTTCCAAACAGAAGAGGATCAGAGGCTCAACTGGCAGGCAAGTAAGCAGCATGGTCTGCTGCAGGTAAGTCCACCCAAGCATTATGAGCCCGGCGCTTCCAGCGCTGGGACTGGGCATATTTATGAGCCTGGTGCCACTGGCGCCAGGACTGGGTCCAAAAGGTCCCAATTGGGACGGGTTGGCACTCGGAACCTGGGTTATAGATCTGCTTCCAAGGGAGTTGGGAAAACCCTGACCTTTTGGAAGCAGAGATCCTGACAGTACCCCCCCTCAAGGCCCCTCCCAAACCGGGCTTCTCCGGGGGTTTTGGCTTGTCAGGAAATGTTCGGTGAAATCTTTTGATTAGGCGAGGAGCGTGGACATATTCAGCAGGTTCCCAGGATCTCTCTTGGGGGCCGTAGCCTTTCCAGTTAATTAGGTAGAATAGTTTAGATTTGGAGATCTTAGAGTCCAGAATGCTTTTGACTTCAAACTCGAGTTCTCCATCAACTAGGATAGGTTTTGGAGATTTGGTTAGTCGGGTTTGAGGTTGCACGGGTTTTAATAGAGAGACGTGGAAGACCGGATGTATCTTCATGTGCGGGGGCAAGTCCAACTTGACCGCTACTGGGTTTACTATGGTAGTGATGGAATAGGGACCAAGGTATCTTGGGTTGAATGTGCGTGGCCCTTTTAGAGATAGATATTTGGTGGATAACCAGACTTGATCCCCTACTTGATAGTGAGGGGCTTCCTTCCGATGTTGATCTGCTCCTTTCTTGTATTGTTCTTTAGCCCTTTGAAGGTGAGAAACAGCTTCCTTAAAGGCTTGGGAGATTGTAGAATGCAGGTAGTCTACTGCTGGTGTTTCAAGATCTTGGAGGGGATCCAACTCCGAGGTTCGAGGGTGACTGCCGTACAAAAGAAAAAACGGGGTTTTCCCAGTTCCCGAATGGACAGAGTTATTGTAGGCATACTCGGCTATCCAAAGGATATCTTTCCAAGTTTTTTCAGTTTGTTGCAGCATGCAGCGTAAATACTGTTCCAGAGTTTGATTGGTCCTCTCGGTTTGTCCGTCGGTCTGAGGGTGGTGACTGGTCGATAGTCTCACATCAATTTGAGCCGACCGACAGCAACTTCGCCAAAAATGAGAAATAAATTGACTACCTCGATCCGAAATTAGAACCGAAGGAAAACCGTGCAGTCGGACGATGTTTTCGAGAAATTCTCGGGCCAGAGTTGCTGCTGTTGGCAAGCCTTTGAGCGGAATGAAATGCGCCATCTTGGAGAATAAGTCCACGATTACTAGAATCGTATTGTATCCGGAGCATGGAGGTAGATCGGTGATGAAGTCCATAGAAAGCGTATGCCAAGGGCGAGGTGGGATGTCAATAGGGCGTAAGAGGCCTGCTGGTCTTTCCTTTTGACTCTTGTTTTGGGCGCATACTCCACAGGACATTATAAAGTCTCTGATATCTTTTTTCCAAGACGGCCACCAGAAGTAGCGCTTGATCTTTTCTGAGGTCTTGGCTATACCGGGATGACCTTCCATTAAAGAGTCGTGATAACAAGAGATTACTTTTTTCTGTAAATCTGTGCTGGGTAGGTATAATCGTTCTTGGAAATACAATAAGTTGTCCTTTACTGCAAAGTCCTTTCCCTGCAGATGCCAATTCTGTATGTCTGCTGGAGTTACAAGTTGCCTGGCTTTATCCTTAACTTCCTCTATGGATTCTGTGGCGATTACACCCAGAATTCTTTGTTCGGGAATGATTGGTACAGGTTTAGGGTTGATCAAGTGTTCTTCCACTCCCATCCGAGAAAGGGCATCGGCTTTACCGTTCTTTGTACGAGGTCGATAGGTAATTATGAAGTCAAACTCGGCAAAGAATAATGCCCAACTGAGTTGTCTAGAGGATTGGGCTTTTGCGGTTTTCAAATATTGCAGGTTTCGGTGATCCGTAATCACAGTAACGGTGTGTCGGGCCCCCAGCAGATAATGCCGCCAAGCCTTAAAGGCAGACTTGATAGCCAGAAGTTCCTTGTCAGTAATCGTGTAATTGATTTCAGGAGGCGAGAATTTGCGGGACCAAAATGCCACGGGATGCAACTGATTGGTTACCGGGTCCTTTTGTGATAGAACTGCCCCCATGGCAAGGCTTGAAGCATCAGTTTCCACGATGTAGGGGAGTTCAGGGTGAGGGTGTTTTAAGATTGGTGCAGAGATAAATTTAGTCTTCAAATCCTGGAAAGCTTGTTCCGCCTCGGTAGACCATTCAAAACGTTTGTTTTTCTTTAACAAGGCAGTGATGGGCTGGACTATTCGAGAGAACTCGGGGATAAACCTGCGGTAAAAGTTAGCGAAGCCTAACATGCTTTACACACCTTTTACGGAGGATGGTGATGGCCATTTGAGAACTGCATCGACCTTCTTTGAATCCATACGCACTCTGCCAGGTGATAATATGAATCCCAAGAATTCAACTTCAGTCACGTTGAAAACACATTTTTCCAACTTAGCGAAAAGTTTGTGTTGACGCAATCTTTCGAGGACCATTTTCACGTGTTTCCGATGTTCAGATTCCGATGAAGAATAAACGAGGATGTCGTCAATGTAAACAACAACACATACATCTATGAGCTCTCTGAGGACATCGTTCATAAAATATTGAAAGGCGGCCGGGGCATTGCAAAGTCCGAAGGGCATGACCTGATATTCAAATAGCCCATACTTGGTGCGGAAGGCCGTCTTCCATTCATCGCCCTCTTTTACTCGTACCAAGTGATAAGCTCCTCTAAGATCCAGCTTTGTATATATGCATGCTTTTCTGACTTGGTCCAGGAGTTCAGGGATCAAAGGTAACGGATATCTATTCTTAACGGTGATCTGGTTCAGGGAGCGATAATCGATACAAGTTCTAAGGTCTCCTTCCTTTTTTGGAACGAAGAACAAAGCTGAAGAAGCAGGGGACTTGGAAGGACGAATAAACCCATTTGCCAGGTATTGATCCAGGTATTATCGAAGGTGAAGGTTCTCAGGCTCGGTGAGGGCATAAATTCTACTACAAGGAGGAGTAGATCCAGGTATCAGGTCTATCTGGCAGTCATAAGACCTATGAGGAGGTAGAGAGTTAGCCTGATCCTTCCGGAAAACATCTTGGTATTCTAGGTATTCGGGAGGTAACTGGGGAGTCTCTAAAGAAATTGCGGCCAGTGCAACACCAGGTGGAGGGTGACAAGTAGAGACACATTCTGGAAACTGGACCGTTCTTGCTCGCCAATCGATCAGAAGATTGTGTTTCTCTAACCAAGGTATTCCTAGAATAATCTGAAACTGAGGGGCCTTGATCACATCGAACACGATCTTCTCATGGTGTCCATCTTGACTTACTAGCGTCACCTCTTGAGTGGTATGCGTTACTGGCCCGGAGGCTATCTCCGTACCATCCACCGTAGTAATGACGTCCTTTACAGCCTTGGGACAAAGAGTTAGATTCATCCTCAAAACCATTTCATGATCCACATAATTGCCGATGGCACCGCTGTCGAGGTAAGCTTCAATTGCATGTAATCGATCCGGATTATCAGGGCTAATGAGGACCATAGGTTTCACGAAATGCGAGGTCACGGAACTGGTTTTCACGCTCGGCAAGAGGACCTCTATTTTTTGTCGGGCGAGGTCGTTTCCCTGCTCAGAGTTTGTAACTTTGGTAACTGCAGCTCCTACTGCCTTCTTGGCAGGTTTCACCGGACAGTCTCGAAGAAAGTGCCCTGAGTTTCCGCAATATAGGCATAATTGCAACTGTTTCCTCCTTTCCCGCTCCCTTTGTGTTAGAGGACCTTTCAGACCCCCTATTTGCATGGGTTCCCCGGAGTCTACTCCTTTGGAAGGAGTTGGCGGTTTGGAAAATACTCGAGCATCAAACTTGGAACGATCGGTCTTCCTGTTCTGCAGCCTGTGATCTATTTGAACGACCAAGTCTATATAAACCGAACAGTCTTGTGGGGGATTCACTACTTGGGCTAAAACGTCTTTGAGCTCTCCACGTAGACCTCTATAAAACAGCGTAATCCTTTTGTCCTCAGGCCATTGAGTTTCCACTATTAGTCTATTGAAAGATGCAATATAAGCCAAAAGGTCTTGATTACCCTGTCGCAACGAAAGAAGCTCATTGTCCAAGGCCTGCCCCTGTGAATGTCTTGCGAACAGTTTTTCCATACTAAGCTGAAATGCTTGAAAATCATGGAGAACCGGATCATCTTGATGAACTAGAGGGATCGACCAGTCTGCCGCATTGCCACTAAGGTACGAAAGTACAAAAGCTACTTTAGCTTGATCAGTTGGAAAGGCTGCTGGCCGGCATAAGAAGTGCAACCGGCACTGATTGATAAATACTGCAAACCTCTTTGGGTCACCAGAAAATCGTTCGGGCGGAGCCAGAGGTACATTCCCAGGTAGGTTGATCTGCACTGGATTCATAGAGGATGTTGAAGAAAGATTTGCCCCTGATGCCGGTAACGGGGTCTGTCCGGCTTGTGACTGTAGCACTTGTCTAGCAAGATTGTCTGTTCTCTCCTTGGAAATAATTAGTTCCCTTCTTAGAGCATTCGTTTCCTGACGAGCTGCATGCACTTCTGCCCTTAGTTCCCCAAGTAACCGGGCTAGGGGGTCAGTATCCGAGGTTTCCATAGCGCCTGGGCGAGAGTTTTGCGGTAGGCTTTGCGTTCTGTAACGCTCACCTGATTCTCGCAGAGGCGCCGGTCTTGACTGGGCGACTACCGTATCTTCAAAGGTGATGTGTAGCACCCGGTTGGCTCTTTGGGCTGGACCTCTGTGCACTGTATGCCTGACGTGTAGAGTAAGATGTCTGCAGATAGAAAATATGGGGTTAATGAACTGGGGTTATTGGGGTGTCCCTATCTCTTTCCTCTTCTCCTCTCCTGTAGACCCCCAAAGGTTAACGCTCTCACCTTAGGTAAGTGAATGCCGAGCTCTCCATCTGCCTCGGGGCAGGGTGCTGTAACCAGTTTCTTCACTGGATAGGTAGCGCAGGCCTCTTGACTTCAGAGGACTGCTGTCCGTCGTTTACTGCACGAACGGTAAGTTTCGAGTCATTCAAATGTCTTTAAAGTCTTTAGTAATGATGTCTCTTGTTTTGCAGGGTTCCGGCGATGGCGGATGACGGGCTGAAGTGAGTTGAAGATTGAGCCCGTGTGATGAATAGAAGCGCCTGGAAGCACGTAAGTAAGCGCTTGTTGCCTGCTTCACGATGCGCTCTAACTGTCTTTTTATTTTGCAGGTACGAGTTCGGAGCGGCTGCAGGGTGCCGGAATACCCACTGGATTAGATGTGGAAAGGAGTAATGGCACGTGAGTGTTAAAGTTCCCCAATGTCTTTAAACGCACCTTGTTTTGTCTTTCAGATGCGGGATGCAGCGCCGAAGGCCTCCGGAGCGTGCGAAGAGTTGGTAAGCTTTTGTCTTTCAGATGCCGGAATGCAGTATGAAGACCTCCGGAGCGCACGAAGAGTAGGTAAGCCTTTGCCTTTCAGATGCCGGAATGCTAACCTGTTCTTTCTTGTCTTTATAGGTGTTGCTGAAGACTGGATTCAGGATGGTAAGCCTTTTTCCTTAGGCCCAGGACCGGATGCAGAAGACACGATGAGCGTTCTGCTGCAGAGGGTGCAGAATAACGCAAAGCAAGATTCATCCACCGGGTGTGGTTTAAATAGCCTCCTGTAGTGCTTAGGTGTCTCCTTCCACAGCCACGCCTAAGTAAGAAAAGAGTTCCTGGTAAGAAAAGAGTTCCTGCCTTCCAGAAGAGTTCCAGTGTTCTGAATCTAAGGAGTGGCTCCAGCCCCACCCAACAGGAAAAGTAGTTCCAAACAGAAGAGGATCAGAGGCTCAACTGGCAGGCAAGTAAGCAGCATGGTCTGCTGCAGGTAAGTCCACCCAAGCATTATGAGCCCGGCGCTTCCAGCGCTGGGACTGGGCATATTTATGAGCCTGGTGCCACTGGCGCCAGGACTGGGTCCAAAAGGTCCCAATTGGGACTGGTTGGCACTCGGAACCTGGGTTATGGATCTGCTTCCAAGGGAGTTGGGAAAACCCTGACCTTTTGGAAGCAGAGATCCTGACAGATACTACACATTGAAGTTCGATAAAAAAATATGTATTAAAGGAAACATAAATAGAATCAAAAATAAAGAAACAGAAATGGGAATGTACAAAAATTAAAAGAAGCATGTCCGTGAAAAAAAGCAAAACCAAAAATCATAATCCAAAGTAATGGTGTCCAAAGTCACTGTCCACAAAAGAAAATCTAATGGGAAATAATAATTGAAAGCCATTGCTCCATGGGTAAATTGTGAAGAAAAATAAAATCCAACAGTGAACTATGTACAGACGAACAAGCCAGGGTCCATTATCCCAACAAAAGAAATGAAACCTATCTAACTACACTAACTAATAAAATAAACTATATACAAAAATGTGGCCAATGTCCAAAAGGTCCAAAATAAAGCAAAAAACAAAGGAAACCTAACACTACCTACATAACTATGTACAAGGGCAGCGGGCTAGTCTGACGGCTCACTTTTGGATGTCCCGGGCCAGGGCATCATCGAACTCCTGCTCAATGTCCCGGAGGCGGTCCTCCTCCATGGCCCCGAGGGTCCGCAGGGCCGTCGCCGTGTCCACCTCCAACTCCCTGCGGATTGCCTCGAGGCACTCGGCCCGCCTCAGGGCCCTCCGCATGGAGTTCTCCGCCCTGACCATTGTGAGCCGTGCCTCTTCCGCCCGCTGCCACCCCGCATCTATGGCGTGGCCCAACCGCTGCCACACGGAAGACATTCTCTGTCCTGGGTCCTCCTGCCCTCCGGCCGATGCCTGCCCCTCTGATGTTGAAGGCCCGAGCCTTCATGGCTCCCACCACGTTGCTGCTGCTGCTGTGCCTCTGCCCGTGCACTGCCTCCTGCTGCCTGCACATCCTCCGCCGGCTGGGGTGCAGTCGTTGATGTGGCCACCCCTGCTGGACGTCCGACTCCCGACTGTGGCAGGGATGCCTCCTCCACCAGCCTGGCTGCACCATCAGAGGCAGCTCCACAGGGCACCCAGGTGACTGATGGGTGGGAAGATGGCACGGAGGACGACTGGCGCGTAGGGGGTTCAGTTGAGGAGGGGGTCGTAGCAAGCCCCAGCAAACGGAGGAATCCGAACTGGGTGACCTGTCCCAGCAGGCTGACGTGGTCAACGAGCCATTCGAGATGACGTGCAGTCTCCTCATGAAAAGACTGCAGGTCACATCGCATGGCCCGTTGACGCAACGCCACACCAGTCAGGACAGCCTCAACCCGGACCCGGATAGCCACGTCCGCAGGCAGAGGAAGGCCAGTTGTCGTTTGCTCATCCCCTGCCTGAAAACGGGTCTGGACGTAGGCATCCCTGCTGGTGCAAGATGATGCAGGGACAGGATCAGGGACAGGATTGCACACAGGCACCTCCGCGGCGGCCTGTGCTGCCTCCTATCCCTGGTCCTGCACTGCACCACTGGCACCAGTGGGATCCCCACCTCCAGACCCCGTCTCTGTTGCTTGTACGGCCTCCTCCTCCACCAAACCCCCCACCAACCTGGATGACTCCGTGCCATATTCCCCCGTTGGGCCGTGTGGGGTCCCAGCTGCCCCTTCTGCTGCTGAGGAGTCCAACTCCAACCTCCGCCTCTTGGACCTCCCCCCGGCAGCTGCGGCCTGGGACACGGCACCGGACTCCTCACTCCCCGACGAGATGACAACATGGGAGGGGAGCCGGGCCTTGCGTCTCCGGCTGGCGGTGGGATCCCCGCCGCTGTGCTCCACAGCACCTTCTCCGCCCTCTTCATCAGTGGACGCTGCAGACAGGGAGAAATAAAACACAGGCATCAGGGCACTGTACAATGGACACATACACACATGACAGTTGTACATGAGTGGCATTGGCAAACCTCAAACATGCCATCACAATCCCCAACACACATGTCATTTCAACTCGCACACATGAGCCATACCACAGCCATATCACAACTGCCAGCACCATCCATACCCATACAACAGCATGAGCAGGCAAAGCTGAGCCAGACATCACATGCAACACAGGAAGTGCACCACACATGTACACACAACACCACACTTGCATGCATGTGTACACCTCTGCCAAGTGTCGCAGTGTTCGGATGGGCATCCATGTCACAACTGCCAAACAGGCTTCCACATCCGGCTGTCACATGCATCCATGTTGCATCACTGTTGCACCCTTGTCAAATACACACAAATGCACATGTACACAGTGCTGATACATGCAGCTGAAAACAACATACATGCGTGACATCACGGAGATGTCTACTTACATACACATTCATCCAAACATGTGTGCCCACACAACTGCATTTGGCATGCAAGCCTACACACACAAGCACCATCCATGTCTCACATATTACAGCCCTCGCATGTATTAGCCCCACGGCCCTGTACACCCCCACCCATACTCGACCCCATACAAACAGATGTGCAACCTGCACACTACTGAAACATCACCACACGCACAGCTCACAATCAGGATGCATGTACACTTACCGCTCGACTCCAGACGGGTCTGCCTCTCAAGGACCTGGACGTGGAGCGCTGGGGATATGCGTTCCAGGACCCTCATCTGATCTTCCGACAAGTGGCCCGGCGCCCCTTGGCATCCGCTGCCTTCAAGAGGCGCCAGGCCTTGTTCAGGGTCCTGGACCTGAAGTCCTCCCAGCGCTTCTTGACATGTTGGAAGTCGTGGACTGCCACCCCCTCCGCGTTGATGGCAGTCACGATGTCAGTCCAGATCTGAGTCCGTCCTTCCTTGTTGGCGCGGGAACTTCCGAAGAGGGCATCATACTGCCCCAGGACTTGCTCCACCAGGACACCAACTTCGGTGGCACTGAAGCTGGTGCCCCTCTGCCTCTCTGGCCGGGGGTTGTCAGTGGTGCCAGATGTTGCAGTGCCCGACATGACAACCCCAGAGGCAGGAGTGGGTGGGCAACTTGGTCCTGGGGTTGGGCTGTGGAGCGATGGAATCCCAGTCGGGAGTCTTCGGTTCCAGCAGGGGTGGTCACAGCAACAGCACCCCTGGCTGATGTGCAGGCAGCAAATGGCAGGGCACGTGGGCAGCAGGCAGTCAGGCAGCAGCAGATGGCAGGTGGGAGCGTGCTCGGGGCTCTGGGGGGCAGTAGTTCGGCCTTCTGGGCAGGAGCGTGGTCTTCCGTGTGCTTACGCGTGGCCAGCTTGATACGGAGTGATTTGGCACGTGAAAATTTGGCACGTCAGCGTGTAATTCGAGGAAAGGCCCTTAGCGCGTAAGCGCGTCTGCACGCATATGCAATTTCATTGGACAGAAGGCCCCTGAAGCGCAAGCGCCCCTGTGACGTGACGCGCACAGGCGTGCATGGGCATTTCAGTGCGTGTGAAAAACTGCACGTCCGCGTGTAATACGAGGAAAGGGCCCATGCGCGTAAGTGACGTGACGCACGCGTGCATTTCCTTCAGCACGGGTTAAAGGTGAGCGGGCCCAGCAGTTTGCTGTACGTGCCTTTCGTGGAGACCGACGTGTGTTGCTGCTTCCTGTTGTTTCGCGCGCCATCACAACTTCACAGCTATCAAGGACGTATCTCTTCTTTTGGCGGGGGTATTGGCTACGCGTGTTTTTCTGCATCGCGCTAGTCAGACGGTGAGTCGCACATGCTCTTTTTCCCACTGCGGGTGCCCCTGTGTATCGCACCCATTTTCGATGTCATAGTAGCCTGCGTGTCCCACGCGTACGCGTTATTCGTGTTACTGGGTGCCACCGCGTACTGCAGGAGGTTGAATCCACGCACGTAGGCTGCAGGGTTGTGTGCACGGTTTTACTGCAGTTTTGGGGTGCCTGAGCATTGCGTGACCCATCACCACATCACCGGGGTCACATACAGCCTTGCAGGTGCAGGGGGGCTGTTAACATCTTGCTTCCCACCCCGTTCACCCCAATTGCCCAGGTCAATTGTGGTGTACACCTCCCATTGGCACCACTCCATCTGTGCCAGCACTACTACATCAGTGCCATGGTTGGAAGGCCACCAAAGGTGAGGGGCGCCTCAGCTGGGCATCCTCCTCGTGGCGGGCGTGGTCGGGGATGTGGCCGTGGTGACCAGGGAGTAGGGGGACACCAGGGTGTCCAGGGCGGCCACAGAGGGGGAAGAGGCAGGGGTGCGCCACTTGAGCACAATGTTGTGCCATGTGTCGGTGCAGTCATGCCACCACCCCCTGTGGTTCCGGGGGATGCAGCTCCTGCATCTGGCACTGGCACCCATTGGACCCGGCAGTCCGTTCCATCGACTGCCACGGGCCCAAGGGTAGTGGTAGCTGCAGGTGCAGCTGTGGACACCGCCACCCAGGCTCAGGGTCTGCCAGCGCTGGCAGACCCTGAGCCTTGGCACTTGAAGAACCATTGGTAGATCTCCAACAGGCCAGGGGGGAAACCATAGGGGCAGGCTGGGCTGCTCAGACCAAGACACGTGTCCCTGGGGCAGTCATGTCATCTGCTGCCCCAAACAGCCGGGTGTTGGCAAGTGCAGGGGCAGATGCACCCAACAGCACCCTGGTTGTGAGTCTGCCAACCAGGAACGTTGCGGTCAATGACCCTGCCACAGCTGATGTTGCTGCGCAGGATCCATTAGTGGGCACCCAGCTGCCACTGACACAAGTCAGGCCTTTGGTCATCCCTCCACCTGCCACTCCCTTGGCTCAATCCACCAAACCCACTGGCCATACTGGTCAGGGCGGCATTAGCCAGCCAGGGTCTGTGCCACAGTCCAAGAGGAGGAAGGTTGCACCTGCAGCACAGGCTGGGAACCCACACACAGCCACGACCTCCTGCACGTCGAGGAAGAAGCCTTTCTGTAAGCAGGAACTGGACTTCCTCGTGGACTACGTGCGGGGCCACAGCCGTGACATGCTAGTGGGTGCCAATAGTCAGACTACGGCTGCCCAACGTGACACCCACTGGAAGCATGTTGCGGAACATGTCAGTTCACCCGGCCATGAGGTGCGCACAGCGCAAGAGTGTAAGAAGCGTTGGAATGACATCAAACGCAGCACTAAGGCTAAGCGTGCCTCTAATTACAACTTGACTCTGGTGACTGGCAGTGGGCCTGCACCAGAGGAGGAAGAGCTCACTCCGCATGAGGCTCTCGTTGCGGAGTTCATACCACCTGAATTGGTCGAAGGAGTGGGAGGGATGCTGGACTTTGATGCGCAGTCCAGGGAGTGTTGATGCGTGTTTGTTGAGGACGTGCGTGTTTCACTTGTGGGATGTGTTGTGCATGATTGCCGCTACATGTAACGTGTACATGGTTCTGATGTGTAAGTAATGCAATGCTTCCGTCATGCATGTCTCCTCTGCCTGCATGCGGGGACTCCATGTAGGCATGCTCCCTTGCCCCTCCTCGCCACTCTGCACCCCAGTTCCACCTTTGCACTGGTCTGCTTCAATCTTTCCAATGTGTACTTTCTTGTTCATGTGTCCTGTGTAGATGCTAACTTCCAGCGTAGAATCTGCCAGACATATGCCGTGTGGTACAGCCTTAGTACTCGATGCAGGGTATCTCACTTGTACTGTGCATAGGTCAGATGTCCCGCAGGGACATGAGTGCCCATTCATGCTACATGTGCATTGCATGCATGCCCCTATGTGTCCTTGACTGGATGATCACTGTAATACAAGTCCTTGGTTACATACATTGCCTGCCATCTCATCAGCCTTCCCATGTCAACTGTGGCTCAGTCCTGCGTTGCACACATGTTTAGGGTTTGACAATCTGTGTGGCTCACAGGCCTCAGCCTGTTCAATGGCCAATGACTCTGTCCAACTGTTGTTGTGTCTTCGTCACACATGGGCGGAATCCAGAGTTTTCATCATGTGTCCTGCTTACTGTGCCAGCATCATTTGCAGTGTTGTCACTTGAATCATATTAAGCTGTTGATGCCAGTCAACACTGCCTGTCAATACACAGGTGTATGGTCAGCCTTTTGATACCATGCTAGGCATCCCTGCTTTGGTACTGGGGTGGATGGGTGCTTGGCTTCTAGATATGGTACACATTGAATGCACAATGCACGTGATGTCTGAATTTGACATTGCACTGCCTTCACATTTCCTGGCACACACCATGGAGTCCTTGTACATGTAGGTGGTGAGTGGCGTACACATTTTATGCACTGCATAGACCCACTTCCATGGAAACTGCCACCTTTCAACAGGTCTGATCACAGAAGCTATTCAAAGTTGACCCAGCATGCATGCCAGGTTATGTGTTGTGTGTCACATGTCTGCCGGATGCGTTTGCTGTCGGTGTGTGTGTGTGTTGTGTGCTTCTGACATGTGTAGTGACCTTTTTTCTCTCTATTTTTCAGGTGATGACACAATGGAGGCGGAGGATGGTGTTGTCATGCCAGACACAGGGTTGTTACCACCACATCAACCCGGCACTAGTGGGGGTCGTGGGGTGGTAGGCCACGAAAACCCCCAAGTGTTGCAGTCCATCTTGTCTCTGGCTGCCTATGAGTCCAGCCTTGATGACGACTCTGACGTCCATGTTGAGTTGGATGAGCATCAAGTCCATGTGTCAGGGGTGAGTGATTCTGATGTGGACACTCCTCTGTCTGCGACCCCTGCACTGAGGGATCAGACAGTCTTGGTTCCTCCGCCCATGGTGGATCGGGACGCAGGGTCACCCTCCACACCAGTCACTGATGTGCCTGGGACATCACGTCGACAGGGGCATGTAGTCGTGCAGCCGCGGGCAGTGCCAACACAGCGAGGACCCCCGGTCCTTGGGTCCCGCAGGGGTCAAGCCCGGCAAACGCTGTCGCTGCGCGCAACCGCAATATACTGAGTGAGAGCAAGACATGACTGCCAATTCTGAACGGCAGGGGGCAGCAATGGAGAACATCGCTGAGAGCATGGAGCGTATGGCCCGATCTGTGCTACCCCCTGGGCAGGTGCTTCTCCAGCAGCAGGTGGCACGGTCCACGGCCCGCTCGCTCAGGCTGGGCATGGCGGCCTCAGACAGGGCACGCCAGGCTGAAATGTCGTCTCTGCGTCAAGCAATTGCTGCTCACACAGAGGCGTACATGGATGCCCTGAGGGAGGAGTATGCTTCCCTCAGATCAACTCTGGGTGTCCTTATGATGTCCCAGAGGCAGCAGGCAGAGGAGAGGTTTGCACAGCTTGAGCGTACCATCTCAGCTGAGCTACAGGCTTGCTGGGAGGTGCAGCGGTTGTCCAGCCAGGCCTTGCAGGAGGAACTCCGTGTTACACGTGCTACCTTGCAAGAGAAAGCACGTGTATCATGTGAGGTTCTGCATGCAGACCTACTTCACATCGCCACACAGAACCAGGCTCACCCGTCCGGCAGACTTGCTGCCGATGAGGGGCAAGCTGCGGCTAGGCGTGGCCAGGCTCCTGTGCCACGTCCTCCTTTCCAGGATGAGCCAGACTCGGACGACCATCTATCTCCCACATAGGTCGGGCTGTGCAGGCGTTGAGCCCATGGAGGTTTTTTTTTTGGCTCAGCATCATCGCATGTGGATGTTGAGCAGCACCCTGTACCTCCCCCCTCCTGGGTGCCTCCCCTCCCCCCCCGGGGTCGTATGTGGCCATTTTTGATTTTTCTTTTAGTTTAGTTAGTTAAGTTTCTGTTTGATAGTTAGTTTAATTAGGTAATGTAGGTTTTCCATTGTTAGTGTAATTAGTTAATAGTTGATTTAGTTTAAAATTGCTTGTCTATTGTGCTTTCATGTGACGGTGCGGTGCTTTGTGGCTTTTGAAGGCATCCACTGTGTGTTCCTTCAGGCTTGTCTTGTGTATGTGTTTGCTGCTTGGGGTCCTTTGCTCACATATGCCACTCCTGCCTCCCTTATCCATGGGCTCGCAAGGATGGTTCGGTGTCACAGACTTTTACACAAGGGCTTTGGACTGTCATATCTGTGGCATGTCTGGTGCTGTGTGACTTGTGTTTACACCCATAGTGGGGATGATTTTGGTGTTATTGTCCACAGCTTTTGCTAGATGGGGTGTGTCATGAATAATGTGTACATTAATTGCTATGCATTGTGTAGTATGTTTCGTATCTTTACTGTACACATGCTTGTTGCAATTCATGCTGTAGATAGTGTTCCACACTTTGGATGTGGAAGATGGACTGATGGTGTGATTTATGATGTGACTCTCTGACATGGTCAAGTAATGAGATGCCTGATGAGACACACACAGATGACTTTGAAGCATTAACCATGTGTTTCATGCCCTTTCTGCAGGGGGATGAGCCTCCAGAGCACCTTTGCCAGCAGACATGGCCCATTGGACGACGGAATTCTGGACACGTTTGTTGGTGCCCACATGCACATGTGTGCACAAGCAGAGGCACAGGGATTGCAGACCTACATCCTAGACCTGCTGACGTGTTCCAAGGAACTCCAGGCAAGGTGAGCAGCACAGGGGGGCCATAACACAGCAAAGCTTGCACCAGGCGAGTTGCACATGCAGGCTTAGTCACAGCACTGAGGGTGAGCTTAGATGAATATTGGTGTTGATGCACACAATGCAGCTCACATGTGTTGGTGGACTGATGGCTGTTGATTGTAAGGTTGTCTGGGACACGTGCAGGGGCAGTGGCACATACCCTCTGGTACACCAAGGTCCATTGAGGCACTTGTATCAACCATGTAGCCTTCCGAGACATGGAAAGGGGCAGCTCACACGGACATACAGCAAAGGACATACTCGGGTGCAGTGCATATCATTTCCATGTACTTTATGATAAATGCACTGCCAACTTTGTTTCGGTCATGGTGGTACACAACTTGCTCAGAAGTCATGGCTTGCTATATGGGTCTGTCTGCTTACCCAGGGAACATTGCATGTTGTGTGAATTGTGACACATTGGTGTTCCATTTGCCATGCACTCACTGGCGGCTGACTTACTGCATTGACTGTGTATGACCCGTCACAGGGATAATGTTACATATGGGTATGAAGCATCTACACCAGATTGTCTGTTTGGAGAGTAGTTTGTTGCTATGGGGCATGTTTGGTGTTGTGTTTTTGTGTAATTGGCATGTACAGGTTGTTGACTGTGGCTCTCTTTGCAGCATTGCAGTGCTCCTGTAACCGGACCTGAGAGTGCGCAGGCAGGAGGCCAGCAGTCAAAACCAGAGCTAAGTGTCTTGTTGTTTTTCTTTCAAACTGCTCTGCATAGGCTTGCTGGGGAGTGTACTAATGCATGGATGTATGTGTGGTTCAATTTGGTATGTTTTTTCCCCCTAATCACCCGGAATCCTATGCAATTTTGAACCCTGTACCCTCTACCCAGTGTTCCTGCTTCCCGTACCTATCCAAGCAACGTTCCCTAACCCTCTTTCCCCGCTGGGGGTGCGGATGCCTGTGTAAGCCCCGAACTTGCAGGCGCCAAAACCCTAGAGGGGGTGGTTGGTTCGTACCACTCCTAAGCCTGGACTACAGAAGGCCATGACAATGATTTCCAAGTTTGTTTGGATTGTGTATGTGTTCATGCAGGTAGTACATTTTCGTGCATTCCCTGGTTTCATGTGTCATTCCTCCTCCCCTCTTCTGCCACTCATTCCAGTCATCCAGTGTGTCAACACCTGTCCCGACTGCATATCCCTGAACCTCCTTCCCCACCAGGGTCTCAGGGGCCTGTGTGAGTTTGACCTTGCAGGCACCCGGGACACGGTGGGGGTGGTTGTTTCATGACACTCCCGGGCCTGTACACGGGACCTGTGACAGTACACATCCGTTCATGGTGCATCATCCTATGTCATGTACCACACATGGTTCACATCCTGTTGTGACATTGTTTTACAGTGCTACCTTGGTTGTTGCATCATTGTGGTAGTACTTGGCCTTTGTGAGGTACTGCTACGTCAAGTCATCTACTGGAGGGTGTTCTGGTTCGTTTTTCTGGCTTGGATTTTGTCATTTTGAAAATGAGTGTGGATTCTGAGGGTGCAGGCACCTTTTTACACACAAGGTGGGAGATGGTGACGAAGGGTAAAGGTGATCCTGTGGCCAGGTGGAATTGAGGTTTGAAGGCTCCATGACCCAGGTGCAGTTGTTCAGTGGGTCATGGTCATTTGTGAGGGAGGGGGGGGGTTGTTGTTGATAGTTGCCTTGCCCTGCAGTGTGATGGGAACTCTGACATTGTAATGGTGGTATCCTATGTATATGTTGTGTTCTGCTGATCAATGCCTGTTCATGTGTTGTGTTTACCTTTCAGGTGCGAGGGGGTAGTTGTGGTTTGACATCCTGGGTGTACACATGGTGAATGTTCACATATGATGTGTAGAGAACACTGATGGTCACTTGAGTGCACATGCATATGTGGAGTGCATGTCCTTGCAGAACCACACACTTGCACTCTGATGCACTACATGTACTCACACCCTTGCATATCCACGTGTACACTGTTTGCCTTCTGGTGGCCACTGTGTCCCTGCAGCACATGTTCTGTGACCAATTATGGATCCTGTACATGCCTAATTTTCTTTTTGATGTGGTCTGGCACTTAGATGTGATGCTCAGGGTGTGCATCACACACAATGGCTGTTCACTGTGCTGTGCACTGAGCAGTGTGTTGCAGGAGTAGGACACAGCACACAGAAGCTGCAGTGTTGATTTTGCAATGCACAATGCGCATGTATACAAGCATTCATTGTTATGTTAGATCTACAACTCTTGTAATGCATTTTGAAATGACTTATTTTGGGTGGGAGGTTGTTGGTCTGTCGTTTCATCTGATTCCAGGTCAGGCATCATTGTCTGATGCCACTGTAGATTTTGGACATGGCAATGTGTACCTTATTGTTACTGTGTTGGTGTATGGGTATTGCTTGCCATGTAATGTTGTGGTTTGGGAGGGTTTGAGTGACGTGACAGTGATGGCCATGGCCTGTTTTGCAGGTGTGTGTGATGCACACCTTGCATGTCAGGGTCATCCGCTTCTCAGAGCAACTAGCTGGGGGTAGATCTCTCTCCGCGGCAGGGCCCTCCCTCTGGAACAGCCTTCCTGCCTCACTTGAACTTGAGGGGAACCATCTCCGGTTCGGGAAGCACCTCAAGACCTTCTTCTTTGCTTCTGCTTTCTCTCTGCCTCTCCCTTGCGGAATTCTTCACTGGAACTGCACTGGAGCTGCAACTGGGCCACTCTCACCGACCTCGGTCCCTGGCCCAGCCACTCTCCACTTGCACTGCCTCCCTGGAAACCCCTGCACTGCGGGACTGTCTCTCTATCCCTACAGCCCCCCCTTCCCAGCACTTGTCTGCACTAACCTTTGCAGTTGCCACCAGCTGACCTATGTATTTGTTTGTTTTTTGGTCTACTTCCCCTGTACTGCACTCCCCCCCTCCCGTTCCCCTTGCACTTTTCCCTTCCCCCTACCCCTGCACTTGCACAATCTAAATGACACCTGCCCTAGTAGTACCATTGTCTGTCTTCCCTTGTTCCCCCCTCTCTGCAACATCGCACCTTGAAATACTTGTGTATAGGCCATATCATGTCATATGTCATATGTGTGCCTTTTGGTCACACAGGATAGCTTGTGTTTAAGTAGCTAGGGATGCAGACGATGTGGTACTTCCATGGCAATTGTCTCAGGGTGGTAGGGTTGTGACAGTTGACTGTCTCTTTGTCATCATCGATTGTCACCTGGTATGTGCCAGGCCTGTGTGCACTCCGCAGGGGTGGGAGTTTAGGTGAAAAATGTGGCCACAAGCTGGGTCCGGGCTTCCTCGCCACGTGCCCTGTCCCCTCCCATGGGCAGCGCCTGTGCCTGTGGTTGGGGATGTGGGGGAACCACCATGTCCACCGGAACGCCCTGCCGTGTTGCAACATTGTGCAGGACACATGCTGCCACAATGATCCTGCACACTACTGGTGGTGCAAAGAGTAGTTGCCCCCCAGAGCGGTCAAGGGAGCGGAAACGTGACTTGAGCACTCCGAATGTGCGCTCCACTATGACCCTGGTTGCAATATGGGCGGCGTTGTATCTTACCTGGGGTGTTGTGGTGGGGTTCCGGATTGGCGTCATCATGTGGTTGCTCAGAGGGTAGGCACTGTCCCCTGGGGAGGTGATAATAGTTGAGATTATTAGGGTTTGGGTATTTGTCTGTGTGTGACTTGCATGCATGTGCAAGGGCATTTGTACTCTCCTAGGAGCCATGTGTCGCCATGCTGCCCAGCTTCCAGGGCCCGGCTCAGGGCGGACATTCTGTATATGAAACTGTCATGGGTGGAGCCAGGGTAGTTTGCATAGACAGAGGTGATGATTCCCTTTGCATCGCATACCACCTGTACGTTGATGGAATGCCAATGCTTGCGGTTTCGGTAGATGTGCTCAGTGGCCCTAGGTGGACGTAGGGCCACATGTGTGCAATCTATGGCACCGAGCACTTTGGGGAAGTGTGCCACCCTGAAAAAATCCAGGACAACGGCCTGCCTTTCTGCGGGTGTTCTGGGCATGTATATGTGCCTGCGGACTGAGGGGCGCGCTGTCATGATTGCCAGTACCTGGTGTAGGCAGCGTGACTGCGTGGCCTGTGAGACCCCCCCCACTATGGCAGTAGCCCGCTGAAATGACCCAGTGGCCAAAAAATGCAGGACACTGAGCAGCTTCTCCAAGGGGCTCAATGCTTGGGAGCAAAGGGTGGGGGATGTAAGGTCATCTTCCCACTCCCTGACCAGGTCTGGGATGATATGGGGTGGAAACCTATACCTGCCATAGACCTGGTCGTCAGGCATCCCAAAAAGGCTTGTCCGTGGTGCGAAAATGCGTGCCCTGGCTATTCTCCTCCTCCTGCGGTGTCCCACGATCAGTGCTGCGACAAATGGGGCATTCATCGTAGCTGTATATACGTGTTTGTTGTTTGCGTGCACTTTTGTACTGTGCGTGGGGACGCTTCCGCGTGCCTTCGTGTGGCGGATGCTTTGATGCCTGTGCGCGTCTTTTGCAGTGCGCGGGTTTCCAGTATTGGGATCCATGAATACGGGTTGTTCGCATGCGTGTGGGCGTTCCGTGTAGTTCCCTGCAGTACTTCCCCAGTTACGCCTTCTTTTTCACGCGTTGTTCCCCATTCTGCGTGTTACGCCCACTGTTCCGCCCACTTTGGTTGTGTGCGCCGAGCTGTGTGTGCTTTTGCTCTGCGCGTAGCGCACGCCGTGTATGCCTGCGTGCGCCATGGCTGGATTGGGTGCACGGACAGCGGGAAACACGCACAGCGTCTTCCTTGAATCGCACGCGTGCGCGTGCGCTGCGTTTCTCCCGCTTGCGCTCCCTTGCACCTGCTTGCGCATGGATTTTCGCCGCACATTTGTTCCATGAATCGGCCCCCTAATGTCACTGGGGTGTTGGTGGCAATGCTGATGCCTTCTCAACATCATAGTGCATAATAATGAATTTCTGCATACTCATGTATGTAATGTGTGATGTATGTTTGAGAAAATAAAAAATGTTTTAAAAGATTTGTCCCAGCCTGGTGTGGGCCCAAGGATATCTGCAGTGTCATGTACATTTTAGGGCTTTTATATGTTGTTTGACCCTTAGCCCTGACACACTGTCTCTCCAAGGAAAATAACTGATCTCTACTCCAGCTGGCACTTTGATGCCTTCATGGTGAGCTTTGTACTCCGAGGAGCCTGCATCACTCTTCAAATGTCCTAAATGCTCTCCCCAATTGGAGAGGAACATAACTATGTGATCTAAGGAGGGGACAGAGAAGGACTCTAGTCATGTAAGAGCAAAACCCATCAACCGCTAAAAAGTGATAATTTCATTATCGAGTCCACACTGCATGACCCTGATCTGACGCAGGCCGATGAATGAAGAAAATGGCTTCTTTTTGACACATTTGGTTAAGACAATCTACCAGCAACTGAGATCATGTGAAAAGTGGTGAGAAACAGAGTCTTTCCAGCTTGCCCACTGTCTCATGATCTCAAAGTGAGGAGCTGTCCTATGTCTTCATAAAAGCATTGAGTATTTTGTATTCCATTCATAAATGGAGGTCCACGGGACCGGATTGGGAAACAAGAATGACTGGACTGTGCCATGTCCTCAGAGAGAGCATGATTACTTCTAGGTCCGACATCTTGATGGCCTCAACTTTTTTAAAATATCTTTATGAACTTCACTAGATGAAGAAAAAAATAAAATACATTACTTCTTGAACCCACCACATTTCTATTGTCCATCCAATAGTTTAAACTGATTGTCAAGTGTCCAATTTAGTAATATGCTAAGACACCGCAGTCAGACATACATCATGCTACCAGTTTCACTTCTCAAATCAATTGTATTAATAGGTTGTCACAAATGCAATTACAACATTTTTTATTTAAAGGGTTTACTGTTGAGCTGATAAACTAGCTTACGGAGTTACCACTGTTCCTTATTCAAATATTGTTTCTCTGCTTCATCTAGCTTGTGGCTTCCTGTTAAGTGTTTCCAATTCTTCCAGAGCTCAGTTCAGCATGTAAGACAGCTAAATCTTCAACCGTGCCAGTATCCCGGAAATTGCTACTCATTGGGCCTCCTTACGAGTCCGGCGGTAACCGAGCCGGAAAACCCGGCAGGTTACTGCCAGACTTGTATTACCATTCCGCCTCCGTGATTCCCGGAATTACGGGGCATTACGACCCCGGTGACCCGGGAATTCTGGAGGCAGAATTCTGTAAGTCCCCATTCCCATGGAGTCCCATAGGACTTTCTGGACCGGCTGACTCGTAATGAGGCCCATTGTCTAGCTCACAAAAACAGAAAGTTTGTCAAATGCATTTATTTTTCGTATTGATTTTCCTTAACATTGAACGTAATAAGCATACATGTGGTGAGCATTTGAATTCCTTATTCTCTTGCGACATGGGCCTCATTACAAGTTTGGTGGTATCTCAGCGGTAAATCTGCTGAGATACCACAACAAGGAATGACTGTTACTGCCACTACAGTAGAAGCGCCAGATTACAATTAGTGGTGGGTGGTGTTAGAACACATTAATTGGAATCCACAGGACTCCTTGGGGTATTTTGGCAGAATTACCACCCGCAGTATTTCCACTGGTGGTAATTCCATCGAAATTGCCAGTTTTGGGCAGAAAGGTGGCAGATGTACCTCCAGCTCATGGCTGGAGAGGAATCATCCACCTCTCTGCCAAATACGTAGTTGGTTGATGTGGTAATGCAGTGACAACGACACATTGTTACCACACCGCACCACTTGTAATAAGGTCCTCTTATTTTTGACTTCATGCCTTACAGTCCTATAGTAAGTGACAGCAATTTGCTACTTGTAAACAGGTGTAACACCCATCTAGGCACTGTGGTAACGACTTTGTGTGATTGTATTGGAGCAGTCATTTATGACCCTTGTCGCAAAATGGAAGTGTCAGAGTTGTAAGATTTTAAATGACTCATAACCCCATCCATTGGTCTGGACAGCCGTTAGGACCAATCGTTTTCATCCTGTCAAGCCATTACAGAAAGCGAAAGACCATGTGAAAATCAGACTTAGGCAAAACACAAAAGGGGGAGTCCAACCCAAACTGATCCCTTTATCATGAGACCACAAACAACCCTAGACATAATCTGGCCTCACTGGGCATCATCAGTGAGAGGCATCTTAGGTAGCTCGGCATAGCAAGCTCAGGACCCATTTCTGGGTGACCCTTTCCTCTCGGGTGACTATAATAATAATGGGGCTTGTGTAAGGTCTGGAAGCGAGGGACCGTTCCTGTCTTCCCTTTTATTTATTTATTTATTTAATTATTTATTTTCCTGTATATGAACAGCCTCTATAAGGAATTGGTAAATTGTAATGCGGATGTACCGAAGATAGGGGACATGTCCATTCCAGCATTAGTCTATGCAGATGATTCCGTACTCGGAGCTGGTACACCTAGGACCCTACAACATTTGATCAACAAATATACATCATTTGTGGCGGATCTAGATGGATAGGTCAATTCTAAAAAATCAGTGGTCATGATTTGTCATAGCAATAAGAAGAAGGTGAATTCCTCCACAATATGGAATAATGCCAATCCCATTCCATGAGCACATTTCTTTGATTATTTGTTAATCCGATTCTCAGACACGTTTATGACAAAAGCCCACTCTGTAAAGCAGCTACTCCTAACAAGGCAATCCATAGGGGGCATGTTTTGCTCCATTAGGCAATAGAAACAGCAACCACTAAACATAATAAAGCTGATATATCTTTCCAGAACCCGTAAGGGGCGGAGGGGGGGTGCAGTTACACATGGGGTGGCAGTGTGGGGCTTTGCAGCCCAAATGGCCATTCTGGGAGATGGGAATGCTTTTCTGAAGAAGGTGCTGGCCCTACCAAGTTTTGCCCCGAAGTACCCTACCCATAATGAGGCAGGCCAAACCTATATCCAGGATGAGATAGCATTAAAACCTTGGAACCAGCCCATGACTCTATAAGTACAGGATTCATCTCTTTCTGATCTATTGATGAACATTGTTGTTGTTCGTTACTTACTTCACCTTTTTCATTTATATACCCCTCACATAGATACCCTGACCATTACATAAACTTATTCAGCTAACTCTTACTTACAATGGCTCTTTGATTGTGCTGCATTCAAACACATGTATTTCTAATTCTGACTTTGATAAATCAAACCTAATTCGAGCCATAAACCTATCTAATGCATTCAATAGCATGGATCGAAATAGGCTATGGACTAAGCTCTTGTATTGGGAGCTGCAAGAGGGCTCCTAAAACTGTTGATTGTGCTCAATACAAACTCTGCCATCAGGGTCAGATTGAACCGAGAAGATGACCTTTCACATAGAATTGACGTATTTACTGGATTGAGATGGGGTGCGTTTGGGCCCACTGTATTTTCAATCTGTATGTCTCTGATATTGGTGACTATTTAGATAGACGTGCCTTTGTTCTGCCAAAGGTAGGGGGTTCCAAAGGCTCCTGGATCTCATACGTGGATGACTTCCCCCTATTCCATACCATTCGGATCGAACTTAAAAGGCTTATCGATGGGTTCAGGGCTTATGCATACCTTACTGGACTAGTGATCAACTCAGTAAAGACTAAAATCTTGCAGGTCACTAAATGTAGGAACCATAGGGAGTTGGTGTGGTCATTGAGAGACAAAAATCTTGGGGATTCTAGTGGCAGGTTGTACCTGGGATTTAACATATTTCCACAGCCTACGCATTACAAAATTTGGGAAGGATTAAAACTGAAACTGTAGCCCTGTCAATGCAACTAGCGAGGTTGGATAGCAGGTATGGCAGGTTTTCAATAACACCTTCTATACAACTGTATGGGGCTAAGATCATCCCTAAATTGGTACATGGAGCAGAGTGTTTAAGTGAGACCATTATTGGTGGACCCGATACCACTTCGAGGACTGCTCCTTCTTTCAAGCCTTCTTCCATCAGCACCTGGGTGCCTGCCTTGCTGCTCCAGTGGCTGCGGCCATGCCTACAACCTCATCAGACGCCTCCACTCACTGCCAAGGTAAGCCTGGCAATTCTGGGGTACATCCCGTCTGATGCGCAATTTTCGTGCGTTTCACCTGAAAATGTGTGACTTGTTGGCTGCACAACGTTTGCTGAAGTAACTATGCTGCACCTGAATGAAGCTCTTTCCTTGGGTTTTTGGCTTTTTCTTCAGCAAATTCACATTCATTCTAAGGCCTTTCCAAGATGGCCGTTCTGTTTTAGACTCGACTTACTTTGTTTTTTGGCCAGGCCCGACTCCCTCTCCCATTGGATGCCCAGTCTAGATAGGCCAATCAGGGAACGGGAGACGGGAGCCGGCACCCGACCACAAAGGCCCACTTCAAGGGCCCTGTCTACCCCTGTCCACCATGGTACACCACTAGCCACCCCTTTCTTGGTCCTGTGCGTGTTGCCTCTCACCCCTCCGGCCCCTCTGCCAGTGTCCCGATGTCTCCCCTGCCCCCGCCAGTGTCCCCTTGTCTCTCCTGTCCCTTGCCAGTGTCCCCATGTCTCCCCTGCCCCTGCCAGTCTCCCCTGCCCCCTGCCAGTGTCCCCATGTCTCCCCTGCCCCTTGTCAGTGTCCCCATGTCTCCCCTGTCCCTTGCCAGTGTCCCCATGTCTCCCCTACCCCTTGTCAGTGTCCCCATGTCTCCCCTGCCCCCCGCCAATGTCCCCATGTCTCCCCTGTCCCTTGCCAGTGTCCCCATGTCTCCCCTGCCCCTGCCAGTCTCCCCTGCCCCCTGCCAGTGTCCCCATGTCTCCCCTGCCCCTTGTCAGTGTCCCCATGTCTCCCCTGCCCCTGCCATTGTCCCCTGCACCTTGTCAGTGTTCCCTTGTCTCCCCTGCCCCCACCAGTGTCCCCATGTCTCCCCTGCCCCCGCCAGTCTCCCCATCTCACCCCTGCCCCGCCAGTCTCCCCATGTCTCATCTGCCCCCAGCCAGTGTCCCCTTGACTCCCCTGCCCCCCGCCAATGTCCCCATGTCTCTCCTACTCCTTGTCAGTGTCTCCATATCTCCCCTGGCCCCTGTCAGTTTCCCCATGTCTCCCCTGCCCTCCACCAGTGTCCACTTGTCTTCCCTGCCCCTTGTCAGTGTCCCCATGTCTCCCCTGCCCCTTGTCAGTGTCACCAAGTCTCCCCTGCCCCCGTCAGTTTCCCCATATCTCCCCTACCCCCGTCCAGTGTCCTCATGTCTCCCCTGCCCCCTGTCAGTTTCCCCATGTCTCCCCTGCCCCCTGACAGTGGCCCCAAATATCCTCTGCCCCCCACCAGTTTCTCCATGTCTCCCCTGCCCCCCGCCAGTGTCCTCTTGTCTCTCATGCAGCTTGTCAGGGTCTTCATGCTCCCTTGCCCCCACATTTTTTCCAATCCCACCCCCTCTCTTTGCCCCTTCTCTTTTCCCCCTCCCCCTTTTGATTGTTCTCTTGCCCCCTCTCCCCTTCCTGCCTTTACCCCCTTATGCACCTCCTCTTTCTCTACTCCCTCTCCACCTCCCTTTCCTCCCTCCTCCTCTTCCTCCGTCTGTCACTTCAGGCACTACCCCAATTGCCATCAGGCATAGTAATCCGTAGCCGCCTGTCTTTGCAGCTATCTTTTCCCCCTCTCCACCTTCACCTCTAACTTTTCTTAGCACTTAGACTTATCATCGGTCCCTTGACCACTGATAACAGCTTTTCTGTTCCCCCTTTTTTCCCTTTTGTTTCCTCCTCCCCCTCCCGCCCAAGCATTATCTTCAACAGTCGTCGACTTTCAATTGATAGTCACTTTCTTTGTTCCTATCTTCACCCCTTCTCTCCTCTCCCCTCACCCCCCTTGTTCCCCCTCCTCTTGTCACTGTTGCACTGCAACAATTGTCGTCAGGCATAGTAATGTTACTGCTAGTTTTGTCTCCCTCCTTCCTCCCTTTCCTCTCCCTTATTGTTCCATGTCTTGTACTATCTGTTATGATTTGATAGTTATTTTTCTCATTCTGTACTGTTTCAAGGACTTGTAAGAATGTTCTTGTATTCTCACTTGTTCCCTCCCTCCATAAAGCGCTTTGAAACACATTGTGTATAGGCACTATACAAATAAACAATCAATCAATATGGAGATGATGTCTGAAAGTTCTGAATGCGATACCAATGGCGGCTATCCGTTATGATCCGTTATGAGTTGGGATTGACCTCACTCAAATCTTGTGTCTACTGAAAAAAAATGAGTATGTTTGCTAAACTGATAAACCTTAGGCCGGATATGTTATATGAAGCCTTGGTGGCTCATATGATTATGAATATGTCCTGGGGGAAGAATAGAGATGTTCTGGTACATCTAGCCAATGATTGTGGTAGGATTTTTGGGGGATCTTGTAAAGGATAGGAACACTTTGACAGAAAATCCTGATAAAGTAAAAAAAAACTCTCTATAATAATGATTGGATTGAGGCCATAGAGTGGTTCCATTAATATCCATTGTTGAAACATCTTTCAAAAGAACACAAGTAAGGGGGAACAATCTTGCATATTTTTTTCAGTTTCCAAACAAGTATTTTCGCTTCTGAAGTCAAGATGGAATTTATTGTCAACTAGGGAGGTACTTTCGTAGAGAGGGCTTATCCAACCAGATGAATCCGATTGTCGGTTCTCTGGTACCCGGGGAACATTGGAAACGTGTAAACATCTGCTAATAGAATGTTCTGCCTTGAATGTACGAAGGATAATACATATGGGGAGAGTTTTTGGTGTCAATAATGTATTGAATGTTGATCTTTAGTGGCAGAGATGTATCAATGATTGTAACACTTCAGATGGATTAGCGATTGCAGGATTCTAGAAGGGTGTACATTTAGATATGTCACCAGGTATACAGACATCAGCCCTAAATGTGTGGAATGAATTTTGTGTAATAGTAACTAATGTGACTAATTTTAAGAAATAGCCATCACAACATTTTAAAATTGTAAAATTTGTGATGTCAATGTTAAATGATTTTAAAATTTTGTTTGATAATTCATGATAACATTTTCTATGTATTGTTAAGGTTTGAATACATCAAACAATAAACGAGCATACGAGCAAAACTTGAATATCCTTTTCTACCTTCTACCCAGGGGCCATCACTGTAATTTATTCAGATTCAACTCACATACAACAGAGGTACTCTCTATTCAATCGCTCTGACATTTTCTAAAGTATACCTGCCCTTATTACATTTATGTTGTAGCACACTCTCCATTTCCAGGTACTTATATATACAAAATCTGATTGTTGCAAGCACAGATGATATTGTTTGATAATTTTGATTTGATTTGTGGCACCACCTATCGGCACTCTTTAGGACAATTTAGTATTAGTATTAATACCAGTGTCAATAATATGTGTTTTGAAATGTCTCAAAGTTCTCCATTGTGCTTCACTTTTCACTTATATTTTAGTTTTTTTATTGTTTTCCTTTTCTCTCTATAAGGACTACTGTCTCTCCCAGATCCTGTTTTCCTTTTCTCTCTATAAGGACTACTGTCTCTCCCAGATCCATCGCCTTGTTCTTCTTGTTATGGCAACAGCATTTTTCTTTAATCCCTTGATAAAGCCCTTGTGGGCAAAACTGATGGCCATGCAGCTGGCACGCTTTTTTAATTTTGATAATTGATTTATTGCACGTGTTTGCAATCCTTGTAATTCGGCTTTCGTTCAGTCATGACATTTACCTTGTTTCCTGTAACTCACTTACTAACACCGTCACAAAGAAATTTCCATTGTGGATTTGCAAACTGAATTGATTTGACTTTATTCATTTACCTGATATGTTAATAAAATTCTTAATAGAGCATATTTGAAGAAAGTACCTTTCAATTTTGGAGCGCGTGTCTGGGGCAAATACTGTGTTCTTTTCTAGATACTTGTAGCACTTGGTTGTGTGCTGCACGCTAACCAGCTGCTGCTCCACCACAAGTCCTAAATTAACTCTTACTGGCGCAGCACCACAGTCTCACAACCACTCTAAGCAATTTATTACCATTAGAACCCATCCTATTATGGATTAGTGTATGGGTGAATCCGAATGCCTACCTGACTCACCGTATACTGGAAAATGTACTCATGAAAATAGGGGTGTAGAATATTAAATGGCTCTCATACATAAAGCGAACATAGGAAAATATTAAAGCAGTGACACATTTTTTAATAACCCAACTTTATTAGATATATTGATGAGTCATGATCTTAAAGAAAGAGCTAAAACTTGGACAAATGAGAGAAGGGAGACTCTGGAAATTGCAAAGCCAGCACCAGGTGTTTTAGGATTCTAGCAACAAACAAAATAAAACATTATTTGATCTGGACTAATAGCAAGTTTCAAAGGTGTTCCATTACAAGAGCCTGTTTTGATTGTTTACTGTTGTGTGAGGTCCTTTCAAAAAGGTCAGGACTGAGTTCCCAAGCAAGGTGCCCCGTGTGTGGGGAAGAGGTGGAGGATTTGGCACGTTCCATACGTGCAGAGAAAATGTTTTTTAAGATAACAGTTTTACACAGTTACGTCCAGCATTATATTTTTTATTAAATGTATAATAGCCATTTATGGCATCTTGCTTGTCTCTTTTTATACACCAGGCTTGGCTAGTGGTACAAAGGAAATTCAGTGAACAAGTATAAAATGATGGTTTAGGATGACATTTTAATGTTGTGTAGCTACATTCCCGGCAAGCTGATGTATTTTAGATTTTGCAATTGTTGGTAAATATGGTAACTGGTTTATTTTATTTATAGGAGAAAAGGAGTAGGTTTGTGACAATACTTCCTTGTACTGCTGTGAACTTTGCACTTTATAATCATTTTAATCACTGATTTAATATTAGACACATAGTTATCCAAATAAATTATAATAGCTATTTGGCCTGGGACAATAATGTTGGGTGTATGGGTGCACACTGAACCTTGAATGCCAAAGGTTTTGTTACAATATATTGCTCACCTTAACGTCCCTGCAACTAATGTTTATTCCTTGAATTTCAAAGGTTTTATTACAAATGATTGCTCACCTTAACGCCCCTGCAACTAAAGTGTTTTCTTGAATTGAAATGGTTTTGTTATTGCATAGATTTTTAGAACGTTTCCAGACCACTAGCATGGTCTTTGGCCATGGTCAGTGGGCATGGCCTTTTAAAACGCTTCCAGACCACTAGCCATGGCCTTCCGATTGCAGGCTTTGAGAACTCACAATGTTTTTTAGGCAATGCGCAGTGAGGTTACATTATTTGCCATGGTGCACACACTTCGGTTAAGCAGCGTCCCTAAGCGTTACACCCCTTTAGGACATTGCAGACATGTCTAAATGCCTTCATGCTAAATAAGATCACAGGACTTCACTACAACACACCTTGCCACCTCCCACTACTGTTCCTTTAATTTCTTTTAAAAAACACTTTATTTAAGCAAAAACAGGCAGATAGTTTGGACACATGTTTTTCTTTTAATTAAATTAAATTAGTTAAATAAAAGAAAACACAGAGCCTTGAACCCTGGTCTGCCAGAGTTAGAGGGCCAGCATTTAACCACTAGACCAAAAGGGATAGTTGTTTCGTCAGACATACATTAATTTAATATGTTTAATGATAAAAGGCTAGGTATGAAACTTGTGAAAATCTAAACAATAACATCATTGTAGCATAATGTTTAAGTGCTGTGTCTCAAACTCCTTAAAGCCAGGGTTCTCTGATAGCAGAGTTCCGCATAAATGTGATTTTTAAAATTTAATTTTATCTGTTTTATAATGTTGCCCAGAGATGCTGTAGTCCTCTTTATGAATATATGTGCAGTGCAAGGGGGAATGTGTGGTGTGAGGGTGTGCATGTCATCTCAGAGGGTAGGCATGGAATATGTGTGTGTTTGATGTGAACGTGTTTGTGTACATGGTGTGAAGTTGTTTGTGAAGAATAGTTGCATGCAGTTTATAATGTTGCAGTAAATGTGTTTCATGTTTAATACGTGTTCAATTCTGCAACAACGTTGTAATACATGCCCCATCCTGTTTTATAATGTTGCAGTAAATACATATTTTTCACATTTAATCCATATTACAAAATGCAAATTGCCTGCAGGTTCATGCCAATTGCGACCTCTCGCGCCAAAACATCCTTGCGCCGAGAGGTACAAAATTCAAAGTGCCTGCAGGATCATGCTGCGCCAATTGAGACCTCTCATGCCAAAATATCCTTGCACAGAGAGGTCCCTGTCCCAACAGGCTGCATCTAACTGGGCTTACACAAACAGAACTTACGGCAAAATGTTCATGCCATAACGGCATGCACCTAACTGGCCGTGCCGAAATGTCCAGTCCTGTGCTCCAAGCCCCTTGTTTTATGGCCGGTCTCTTGCTGACTGTTATGATAAATCACACAACCTCAACTAACCACATTTAAGCAGCACAGAAATGGGAATAAAATGACTGGCTGCAAGAATAACCTATGGCCAGGTACTTTCTGCACCCATAGCGAAAATCAAAAGCAGGCACCCATGACTATATGCACAGTACTGCTCAGCCTAAAAGTGAGGGAGGGGTCAGCCCCTCCGGCCATGTTGCTCTAAGTGGTCTTGTAACTTTCCCTTATTTGTTAGGCACCACGGCCTGAGGGGGCTGTCCTTAGTTTTCTCAGTTTGACGCTAAGCGAGGTCAGTCATGGTTACTCCATGGATGGGAGTCCTGGATCACCAATGATTTTACACCTTCGATATCACTTTAGCTGTAAACATATATATTTTTAATGATGTATAAAACATTGCAGGCTTTGAGAACTCCCAGTGTTGCCTTGGAGCCTGGTATGCCAGAGTTCAAAGACCAACATTTAACCAGGAGGCTCAATGGCTTGGTGATTCATGGGGCATACATTTCATACTTACCCTCTAATTTAATATGTTTAATGATAAAAGGCTAGGTATGAAACCATGCTTGGATCGTGAGTCAACGCTTCATGACTAAGTTGTTTTCTGACCTGGTCCAAATCCGCCCAGCAGATTAGGATGTGCCATTCGGCAAAAATGTACCTTTTTTGTCTATGGGAAAATTAATGGGAAGTAGGCTGCACTTTTGGAGTAAATAATTTTTTTGATGCTTAATAACTTTTTGATTTTTTAACAAATCTTTATGAACGTTTGCAGTCCGGAGGGACCCACAGACTTTTAATCACTTTCCGAAATGTCAGCTAAATCCCTTGCACCAATCAAAAGTTATTAACAATAGAATTATGAGGGATTCCTATGTGTCTCCGACTCACCGTAACTATAGGGCGGCGACTGCCACCCTATAATATATGTGTGTTTCATGAATTGTGATTGTTGTCACTTTTATAGATATGTTTATCTCAAAACTGAAGGCTGAAGTGTGATAGCTGAAAGGTTCTGAATGAGCCACAACCACTATCCTTCCTCTGCTCAAACTTGCAAAGAATTGTTTTTCATCCTCCCGTGTCACAACAGAAGGGGAAAAACCATATGTAAATCAGGCTTGGTCTCACCAAAATGGGCAGCCCGTACATGACTCTAGGTCACAACACTTCTGCGCAAGATCACAAGCACCCGCAGACAGTTTTCGGCCTCATTGGGCCTCATTGGGCCGCATCAATTAGGTGTTGCTTGTAGATCTTTCAGTACCTCAGACAGGCAGCGGGGTCAATGTAGAGCCCCCTATCACATTGCAGGGTATTATTACTCATTGCCTTACTAGCTATAGTAATTTGTGTAATTTCAATGTACATATCTCATTCTTTTTCCCTGAAATTAAACTTACAAACCACGTCTGTGGTGAACATTCCAATTGCTTATTCACTATGAACATCTTCTTATATATGACGTCACCCTACCCTAGATTCCCAAACGACATGCAATAACAGGCTCCTTGTTGTGAACTATAACAGACCCGGGGGTGGGGGGGGGCTGTACGATCTATATTGAGTAACCACTGGAGTGTCATATGTGTCTAGTGAGCAATGTTAAATGATATCACTTGAAAAATAGCATTGCACGAAATCTTCTTAATCATTGTTCAGATTTCATCCTAACAAGTACTGTCCTGTGATTCCAGGAGGCTTGCTTCCTAGTTCATCTGCATGCTCAGGAGCAGGGGGGCCTTTGACTCTCGCATTGCCATGTAAATCAATACAATTGGTCTGCCTCTTGTCTCACGGGGACATTATCGCTTCCATAAGGGTGTATGTGTGACGTTCCTCTGCATCAATTCCTATCTTGCTCTCAACATTCCTACCAACATGGTATACGACAGGGGAACAGACCATGTGACATATCTTATTGAGGCAGTTTTGTAATTTCAATTTCATTAGCTTTCTAGTCAAAATAATTTCACCTATAGCCACACATCCAGCCAGTTTCCAGCTAGTCCAGAGTGCTAACGACATCACTGAAACCAGGAGCACCCCAACTATTACTGATAGTCCTGAAATATATAGAGACTTAATTTGCAAACTTTTGTTGACTCGGTCCTACGCCTGCGGAAGAACCGAGCCAACTATGGGACTCTTCATTTCAACCTTAAACCACATCAGGCCATTTTATCTGACAGGACATAATGAGGACTTTAATGAGGACTTGAGTAATCTGGCTTTGGTAATGGTGCCTCTCCCAGTCATTGCACCACATTCTGGAGCTGTAATGCTGCATAATACAATTCGTAATCAGGGGCAGTCGTGCTTTCTCTCTAATAACAGCTCTTTAAGCATGCCAAGAACACCTGAACCCTCTGGCATCACATAGAAGTATCAATATATTCTTGTCTAATTGTGTAAAGATGTGTAATCGGATCAGATTGATCACGAATTACACATTTTAAGGAGTTAATCTCCCAAGGCAGCAGCACCACAGGAAACCTTGTCACCTGTGATCTATGACATCTCAATGCAAAACAAAAGAGGTGATGGCTGGAAGGTTTAGAATACATTTTAACAGCTGGCATTGCTTTAAGCAGCCCTCCAAGCCATTACAAAAGGGGAAAGACCAGATGCAAATCAGGTTTAGTCAAATTTAAAACACTTTTTTGATGCTTTTATAAAGGCAGTTTTAAAAAGAAAAAATCAGTGAGTTTTCCATTGAAACCAATGAGTGCAAGGTTCCTGATTTAACCTGCCAATGATTTGGGATTTCTTTGAGATGTGTTTCTCTGAAATGACTTTGATTGAGTTAGATAAGGTGAAGTGGGAACATCCAGTCACCTGCCCATCAGATAACACAACGAGTGGAAAAATTCAGAATTTGTCCCAATTATCTTTTATTGTCTCTACCTACAAGAATCCCTCGCTAACTTCCAACATAGAGTCTATTTGTGTACACCGATTCTCAACACACTGAAGCATGTCAGCATCGAGCAAGACCCCACATGTGTTGTCATAGATTTGTATCACACCATCTTTAATGTATTATTCTCTCAATATAGCAGCCACAGTTTAAATGACTAAGGCAAATAGTACCAGAGAGAGAAAGAGAGAGCGCTCATCACTGACTAAAATTCCAATGCAAAGGTCAACCCTCTGAGATCACAGCTCCCAAATGACTCTCAATTTGTGAGTCATAAGACAGGGCGATCTAATTTCCAGATGAAAGAGTCAAATGATTTGACAGCATCAATCAATTTAACAGATAAGGATCCATCTGTGTCCCTTGCTTTGGGTCTCATTACGAGTTCAGAGGTTTATGTTTAAAGTGGTGGTAGCATAATTACTGCCACTTTTACCACAACTGCAAAAAGGAAATTACTGCTGATGGGAATTGCCACCGACATCAAGCAGAATTAGCATTAGTGCAAATTCCCCTGGAGGAATTACTGCTAAAATACAAAACTTGTTTGTGCTGCATCACAAGTTGAACTACCACCACTACAGTAATACCACCGAAGAGGGGTGGTAATTCCACTGAAAACACAGTGCAGTTTCCTCGACCTAAAAGATGGAGGTAAATGCATACAGGTGATGTTAAACAAGTCACAGGTTCACCGAATCCACTCAGAAAGAATACATAAGGTCTGCACTTGACCACTAGCTGTCACTAACTGGGACAAGCAGCTCTTCCTGCCACACATGTAGTTACAGAGGCAGGAACAGCAACATAGGGCAGAGTGCACAGAGAGGAGGAGGAGACACCATGCAAGTCAAGCACACATTCCCCGGGACATTATCCAGCTGATTACCTTATACCGGCTGAACAGGGAGACCATTGAAGAGCTGCTCTCTCTGACCCATGATGGCATACAGAGCAGGATTAACATAAGAACTGCCTTACCCCTGCTGCCAAAGGTTGTACTGGTCCTTCATTTCCTTGCAACTGGCACCTACCAGCACACTGTGGGCATGCTGCATGGCATGTCTCAGTCCACATCTTCGTTTGTGCTTGGGCAGGTGATGGAGGCACTTCCACACCATTCCTCCTGGCACTTCTGCCTGCCCACCATCCCGGTAACAGATAAATGCCACAAAGGCATTTTTCTATGCAGCAGCCCACCTCCCCAACATAATTGCCACTCTGGACTGCAACCATATGGCGTGGGTTACCTCCCAGGCATCCAAAGAGGCATCCTGCAAAAGGAAGCAGGATCACATCATGAATGACCAAGTCACTTGCGATACTGACCTTGTGCTCACATAATGATGTGCCCACTTCCCTGGTTCCACACATGATGCTATGGTCCAGCAGAACAGCACACTGCCTGCATACATGGAGAGACACAAAGGCCAACGGAAATGGATACTGGGTGTGTACAAGTGCCACTACACAAACTAATCTTGCAGCACTAGTGAAATGCAATGTGAAAGGGGGGGGGGGCATTACGACAACTAATACATGCATGCCCTGTCAAGGCACTGTACATGCAGAACCTGCCCTCTCACCCCATACATGACAGCCATTAACCCATAGGACTAGTTCATGCGGGGCAATGAAGTAGTATGTCAGTGATGCATATTGCCTAACAAGTGAGTAATACACACATGGAGCGCTGAAGGAACCATCGTGCAATGGAACACATACCTACACATCCCATGTCATAGGTCAACACTGCACAAAGACAATGCAACACTGGCAGAAAGTGAATCTGGTAACCATGTATGTGAAACCACAATGAAAGGAACGCAGACATGGGAAACATGCACAAGAACTAATCACCCATCAGGGCACATGCATGATAGCAACGCACAGGGCCAACACTTGCACTCTGCAATGCCAAACACAGACTGCTGGTTGTGAGCAGTGTGTATGGTGTAACACGACAATGCATATGTATTCCAATAGTATATGACACTACATTCAATTACTGGGGTGGAAAACCATGTTGTACAACAATATAGAAAAAAAGCATGAACAGAGTGTCGATCAAAACGCCTTTAGAAATGGCAACATATCCACAATGTGAGTGACACCTGTGACCTTGCAGGTGACTCTGGATACGCCCAGCTACCATGGCTAATGACACTCGTGGGCAGTCCACGTATGCCAATGGAAGTGTCCTAAAATGAGGCACACGTCATTACCAGGCTGTGCATAGAGCAGACCTATGTTGCTGAAGGATTACTTTCAGTGTCCACACTGGACTAGAGGGGCCTTGATGTACAGACCAGAGAAGGTTTGGCAAACATTTCTTGCCTGTGTCATGCTGCACAACATCTGCCACAGGGAAAATCTTCCCCTGCACCTGATGAGGACATTCCTCCCCCAGAAGACAACAACTCACTTCCTGTAGGTGCAGTGCTGCCATACAGTGAGCGGGAAGGGGATGGTCGTCTGGTGCGGCAAGAAGTAATTGACAATAATTTCTGAACACATCAATAATCACATGCTGCTCACCTTTGTATATAGCCATGTTTTGTGTACATCACATTCACACAAAGATTGCTCTAGCATTGCTTCAAGTGAACTTGTATTTAATAGTAAAGTGCGAAAAACATACATCCCCAACGTGCATAACCACCTACCTCATCCCCAACACACACACCCACCCACCATGCCCATCTCAGAAACCCATATCCACCCACCTCCCCCATGCCCGATGCAATAGTGTAAATAAGTCCTAAGCCGCTTGCCCTTCCCAGGCTGTTCTGGCTGTGGGCAGGCCACATTCCTCAACGGGCTGCACCATCGGATGCCAGCTGATAATACCTCTAAAGGGGTGACTGAGGTTGACAGGTCAGACACCGGGCCCCGGATGTGCTAGAAGGCCAGGAGCATGCTGGCCTGATTTGAATCTGCAAATGCTGAGATGTCCTCTGTCAGCTCTCTCACACTATGGGCCACATCAGTTAGGACAGCAGTTGCCACCAATTATTGCTTTCGCTCCCGGTCCATGGACCTTGCAATCCTCTTTGAGGCGCCCTGCACCGAGTCACAGATAGTTAGGTGATGCTGTACCTGTGTATCCGCAACGGTCTCCAGATTTATCTGCCACTCCTCCATCGTGTCCAGCCTCCTCCAGATTGCATTAATGGAATGCTATGCAATTGGCTATGGGCTGTGGGCTGTGAGAAGGTCTGGGGCTGAAGCAGGGGGATCGGAATCCCTTGTCACATCAGTCACATGGTCCACTGGCATCAGTGTCACTCTCTGAATCCAGATCATGCTGCACATGTGCCAGGGTGTCCTTCTCAGGCGAGGAAGGGGAGTCCAAGGGCAGATGGGTGGGTGCGGGTGTAAACCCATGGGTTCACGTAGCTGCATCTAGCTCCTCCAACACAACCACAGGGTCTGGCTGTGGAGTGGCGGTTGCAGCTGCCACAGATTTCAGCATATGCAGTTGTGTCTGTTGTGCTGCCATCAGGAGCAATGCTATCAGGGGCATGTGCAATGCTGGCGGTTAGGTGTAAAGAGTGGAGGGGGGTATCTGTACTACTACCCACTATATGGTTGAGGTAAAGACACAGAGGCACCCCAGCCAAGGTTCTCAATTGGTAAGTGGGGGCGAGCAACCAAGGCTGAGACTCAAGGGAGGTGATGCAGGCTGGTTCGTAGGTACAGTGAATCACCAAGCCCCCACAAAGGAATGTCCACACAATATGTTAGGTGCTACCCTAGTTTTATTAACTAACATAAAACGTATGCAAATATATACAAATAAATAAGACACACTTTGTACTCTAATCAGATAGTTAACTCAATATATACAGTTCTATGTGGTACCAGTTACCCCTAGATTCAGTAATAATGCACCAACTGCTGACAGTTATTTAAAAAAGAATTACAATTATTAGGCAATTTTTAACCTCATAGACATTAAAATAGAAATGTAGGCAAAACTTAGAACATTGGCAGAATGCTATCTTTGAGAATAAAAATGCAATACTGTGAAAGGATTCCCCCAGCAGGGAAAACTGTAACTTTGCATTTAATACAATGTCCAGTCCTCATATGTTCAGTAATTCTCTGCTTTTGTTTCTACACATCCCACCATCCCAAAATACCTGGGAAGCCACAGGAAAACAGGATCCAAGATGAATCTGGGACCCTTGGATGAACCGTGAGGATGGAAGATGTTCTTCCTCGTCACAGTACCTTGGGTGCACTGGAAAGTGAAGTGGTGGAGTTTCTCAGTTTTAATCGATGATGTCCTTCAAGGATAGACCGCCTCTGGAAGAAGGATAACTGGGACATCAGTGTTGATTGGAAGAAGGGAAGAAAGCAGTTTCGGAAAGAAAGCTGTGAAGGTCTGTCACAGTGCTCTTCTTGGCCTAGTTGAAACACCTGCTGTCGATGGCCCATGAAGATGAAACTTGCTGTGGACCTTGACAAGGCCTAGGAGCCAAAGATACATTATTTAGTTTCTGTAGATGACCTTTGGTGCGAGTGGGTACAGTGGCAGAATTAGGTGTTGGGATTTTTCAAATCCCGGTTTGTCGCTGTTCTGTTCTTTGGTGCTGCAGCCTCAACACAGATGTCAGGATGGCTTCTGGTGAGTTGGTGTTACAGACTTGATGGTCGTGCAGAGTAAGAATACCTCCGTCCCCAAGTACCGCACAGACAACACCAGAAATACTGCCTGTGTGGTCTTTCAGGACACAGGTGAAGTGGTTCGTAGGCCTGGATTCGGGAACAGCCGGAAAAGGACCCCTCGAACGCTGTAAGGCAATGGGTTATAGGATAAGCACAGAGCAGTTGGCAAGAGCAGAACCCCAGATAAATGATCCGAAATGGCTTACCTAATGTGTTGGCAAAGATGCTCAATAACAGCAGAGAGGCGTTGGGAATTCCCCAAATGGTGGAGGGCAGATGGTGGGTATGTAGACAGGCAAGCGCCCAGCGTGAGGCCAGAGACCAAGAATCCAGGACAAGAAACAAAATCCGTAGGGCAAACCAGGGACAGTCCAATGGTCAGGCAGCGAGAAAACCAACAGTTCCAAAACGAGGTAACAAGAAGCAAAGGCAATAGGAATCCGATTGGGAAAAGGTAGTCTGGTAACTGGTGATCCAAAGTCAATACTTGGGCAAGGCAAAGGCAATCCGTGATACAAAAAAACGTGGTCGAGCAAATCCGTAGAGTCAAAAGCGAAACGAGCGTCACAGAATCCAGGTGGAAACAGCTGTGAAGCGACGCTCATTGTTTCCCAGAAGCTTTTAACCAATGAAGGCGTATCACGTGATGGGGATGGCAGAAGTCACGTGATACGGAGTTGTTGTGAGGACGTATCACGTGATGGGGATGACAGTAATCACGTGATACGAAAGTATTGCTGCAATGGAGAGTCACGTGACGCGTGACGCGCGGATCCTCCGAGGTCCATTCAGGGCACCATGGTGTTGTGGAAGCCTCAAGTGTAACTGCCAGGAGCGGGAGGGAAGGTAAATGCCAGGTCTATGAGTAAACCCCCGGGTATGATGACTGAACGGGCGCATGAACGTGCGTGCAATCGGGTGTGTATGTGAGCGAGTGGGACGGCAAGAGGCCGAGGGTGGGGGTGTGGCACTTGCAGAGGGGGTGTTAGGTGTAGGAGACGTGACAGAGTCCCCCCTCAACGGCCCACGACCTCGTGGGCGGGCAGGGCAATCCCTATGAAACCGGCAACAAGGAGAGGGGCATGAACATCAGAGGAGGGAACCCAGGAGCGATCCTCAGGGCCATAACCCACCCAGTCAACGAGATACTGAAGGCGACCCCTGTGAAGACGAGAACCCATGATGCATTGACCTCGAACTCATCAGGGGTGGACAGCGAAACGGGAGCAGGAGGTGTAGTGATACGGGTAGGAGCAAGACAGGGTTTGAGGAGGGAAGTATGAAAAACCGGGTGGAGCCGCCAGGCAGAAGGGACCCCAAGGCGAAAAGCAACAGGGTTCAGGACGCGAGTGATTCTGTAGGGACCAATAAAGCGAGGCAACAGTTTGCGTCAACCGGGGATGCGTAGATGCTGGGTCGACAACCATACCCGATCACCCACGTGATAATCAGGGGCCGCCGTCCGCTTCCTATCAGCCTTTGATTTCATAACTGCCTGCGCCTCATGTAGATGGACAAGGGTTTGAGCATGGACATTGGCCAGATCGCGAACACAGGCGTTAGCAGCAGGAGTGGCAGAAGTGAGGTCAGGTAATGGGAGAGTGCGGGGATGTTGGCCGTACATAGAATAAAAAGGAGAGAAACCCGTAGCAGAATGTCGGGCATTATTGTATGCAAATTCAGCGAGATGGAGTAGGTTAAACCAGGAATCCTGATACTGGAGGGTCAAACAACGCAGGTACTGTTCCAGGGCCTGGTTTACTCTCTCCGTCTGCCCGTCGCTTTCTGGGTGATAGGCAGAAGAAAAGTGAGCATCAATGCCTAAGAGCTTGGTAAGGGCACGCCAGAAACAGGAAGTAAACTGTGACCCACGATCCGATACAATAACCTGCGGGAGACCGAAAAGACAAAAAACAGCCTTAAAGAACAGACGGGCAAGGGTCGGGGCTGAGGGAGTGCCGGTACAGGGGATGAAGCGGGCCATCTTGGTGTAGGAATCTACTATAACCCAGATGGTGTCATAGCCCTTTCTGCGTGGTAGGTCTGTAATAAGATCCATGGAGATGGTATGCCAAGGCCTGGGGGGAACAGGTAGCGGTTGGAGTAAACCCAAGGGACGTCCTCTACGAGCCTTACATTGAGCACATACTGAGCAGGTGTTAACATAGTTTTCTATGTCCCGTCTCATGGATGGCCGCCAACACCAACGGTGTAACAACTCAAGAGTACGTTGCTGCCCTGGATGGCCGTTGATAGCAGCGTCGTGGGACCAAGCAAGCGCCTGATTGCGGACGTCGCTCGTGGGAAGGTACAATCTACCCTGGACGAATGGCAACCCCTCCTGAAGTACGATATCCCATTCATTGAGTGTATGTGGATTTTGGGAAACCCATTGCTTGATGGTCGTAAGCATGGGTGGGGATGGTGTGCATAGACATATGACATGGCCCTTTCCTAACACCGTGTCTGGGAACAGAGGCAACGTTTCCCCCCCAGGGGAGCGAGAAAGAGGGTCAGCTTTGCCATGGACTGAACCCGGCCTGTGCTTAACCACAAAGTCAAAAGCAGCAAAGAACAAGTGCCAACGCACCTGTCTGCTATTTGCACATTTAAGCGAGGCCAAGTCCTGGAGGTTCTTATGGTCTGTGTACACTATCGTCTGGTGCCTTGCCCCCATGAGGTGGTGCCGCCATACCTGGAGGGCATCCTTTATGGCCAAGAGTTCCTTCTCAGTTACCGTGTAATGGGATTCGGCTGCGGAGAACTTCCGTGAATGGTAAGCAACCGGATGTAAACAGCCCGTGGCAGGGCATGGTTGGGACAGCACGGCACCTAGGGCGAACGAAGAAGCATCTGCTTCTAGTACATAGGGTAAGTCTGGGTCAGGGTGTTGCAACACAGGGGCTGAGACAAACCTAGATTTAAGAGTATCAAACGCCTTCTGGTGTATGGAGGTCCAGATAAAAGGGACAAGAGGGCTAGTCAATGCTGTCAAGGGAGATACAATGGAAGAAAACCCAACTATGAATCGTCAGTAAAAGTTAGCAAAGCCGATAAAAAATTGTAACTGTTTGGTGTTGCCAGGGATTGGCCATTCTGTGACAGCACGGACCTTGGATTGATTCATCAATAGCCCCCCAGGAGAAATATGGAAACCCAGGAAGTCCACCTCTCTGACATGGAACGAGCATTTTTCGGGTTTGGCGAACAATGCGTTCTTTTTGAGGCATGATAGGACCTCCCTGACATGAGAGACATGGTCCTCCAAAGAGGAAGAAAAAATCAGGATGTCGTCTAGATAGACCACCACATACGTATCCAAGATATCAGAGAAAATGTCATCGATGAAACGTTGGAACGTTGCAGGTGCATTACAAAGCCCGAAGGGCATTACGGTATACTCAAACAACCCCTGTCGGGAACAAAGCGCAGTTTTCCATTCGTCACCGCGCCGTATTCGGATCAGGTTATATGTCCCTCTTAGGTCTAGTTTGGTATAGATCGATGCCTTAGTCATCCTATCCAGGAGCGTGGAAATAAGTGGGATGGGATATCTGTTCTTTATTGTGATGGAATTCAACCGCCTGTTGTCCACGCATGGGCGAAAATCGCCCTCTTTCTTTGGTACAAAGAATATAGGACTGGCAGCCGGAGAGCAGGACGGCCGAATATGGCCCAAACATAAGGCCTGTTGTATATAGTCCTTTAGGGTTTGTTCCTCGGATGGTGATACCGAGTAAACCCTTCCCTTGGGTATGGGAGCTTCTGGAAGGAGGTCGATAGGGCAATCGTAGGGCCTATGCGGAGGTAGGCCTTCCGCTACGGTTTTATCAAAGACCATGTGGTAATCATGGTATTCCTTGGGAATGCCTGCCATAACGGCTCCCACGGTGTGTGCTGACGTGCCGTCAGGTGTCGTGTCACTGATATGGGAGGAAGCCATAGCGCCGAGAATAGAGGCAGGAGATGAGGGTGACTCAGGTTCTATGAGACAAAAATGTTGGCATTCTTCTGACTCAAACAGCACTTGTCCCGTACCCCAGTTGATTAAAGGGTTATGGTGTTTCAACCAGGGTATTCCCAATATGACCCCGAACTGGGGTGTGGTAATGAGGTCGAACGACAAGTGTTCCTTGTGGGTACCTTGTATGACCACCTCTAAAGGTGCGGTTTGGTGTTTTATCGGGCCGGAGGCTAAAGAAGTGCCATCAACAGCCTGTACCGGTTCGGGGTGGTCCTTTTGGATCAGAGGTAGATTAAGACGATGTGCTAGCGCAATGTCTATAAAACAACCCGTGGCTCCGGAGTCGATCACTATCTGAAGAGCGTGAATGATGTCTCTGGTGGGTTTCAGTAGGGCTTGTACTGTAACAGGTCTAATAGGACCAAATGCAGGGTCAGCGGGGGTCGTGAATGGGCGCGCCGGTGCCCCCAGTATCATGGGCGAGCCTTCTGAAAACCCGGCACTTTGTTTCTCGGTCGGCGGGGGCATTCTTTTACATAATGTCCATTTAGACCACAATAGAAACAAGCGTTGTTGGTTCTTCGACGTACACGTTCTAACTGTGTTATGGCACTGCGGATTTCGCCTATTTGCATGGGCTCGGAACCGACGGAAGATGGTGCTGGAGATGGCTGCCCAAACGTGGATTCCATCCTTCGTTCGGATTTGCGGGCGTCCACCTGTAGGGCAAGGTCTACAAGGTCTGTGAAAACAGAAGGAAGGGCAGGGACCACCGAAAGGGCGTCCTTCATAGCACCACTGAGTCCTTGGTAAAACACGATTGCCTGCTTTTCCTCAGGCCAAGAGGTTTCAGCGGCGAGTTGGTTATACCGGGTGATGTACTCGATCAATGTTTGTTTGCCCTGTGTAAGGTCCAATAGTTCCAGGTCCTTTGCCTGGGCATTGTAGCGGGTATCAAACACTTTAGCCATCTCTGTGACCAGAAGCTCAAAATCGTACAAGACGGGATGGTTGCCCTCTAAGAACGGATTTGCCCAAGTGGCCGCTATGCCTGATAGATGAGACAAGAGAAAAGCGGCTTTCGTAACCGAATCGGGGAAGGCCTGAGGTCTGCACAAGAAATGGAGTCTGCATTGATTTATGAAGGTGCGGTAGGTCCGTGGGTCTCCCTGAAAGCGTTCTGGGGCAGCAAGAGGAGAGGAGGTTGGGATCAATACAGGGGCAGGAGCGGGAGCAGGTGTGGCCTGGACTGGAGGGGTGGTATCCCTAAGCTCGATGTCCGCAGACGGGGAATGATGTGCGCTTTGTAGGAGGTCTAGGCGGTGGTGAATGGCGGCTGTGGCTGTGGCCATGTCAGTCCTGAGAGCCGCTACGGCCTGCATTAGAGCGGTCACGGGGTCCCCGGCGGAGGGATCCATACTCCGACGGCCAGAGGCTTCACAGTCTGTTACAGACTTGATGGTCGTGCAGAGTAAGAATACCTCCGTCCCCAAGTACCGCACAGACAACACCAGAAATACTGCCTGTGTGGTCTTTGAGGCCACAGGTGAAGTGGTTCGTAGGCCTGGATTCGGGAACAGCCGGAAAAGGACCCCTCGAACGCTGTAAGGCAATGGGTTATAGGATAAGCACAGAGCAGTTGGCAAGAGCAGAACCCCAGGGAAATGGCTTACCTAATGTGTTGGCAAAGATGCTCAATAACAGCAGAGAGGCGTTGGGAATTCCCCAAATGGTGGAGGGCAGATGGTGGGTATGTAGACAGGCAAGCGCCCAGCGTGAGGCCAGAGACCAAGAATCCAGGACAAGAAACAAAATCCGTAAGGCAAACCAGGGACAGTCCAATGGTCAGGCAGCGAGAAAACCAACAGTTCCAAAACGAGGTAACAAGAAGCAAAGGCAATAGGAATCCGATTGGGTAAAGGTAGTCCGGTAACTGGTGATCCAAAGTCAATACTTGGGCAAGGCAAAGGCAATCCGTGATACAAAAAAACGTGGTCGAGCAAATCCGTAGAGTCAAAAGCGAAACGAGCGTCACGGAAACCAGGTGGAAACAGCTGTGAAGCGACGCTCATTGTTTCCCGGAAGCTTTTAACCAATGAAGGCGTATCACCTGATGGGGATGGCAGAAGTCACGTGATACGGAGTTGTTGTGAGGACGTATCACGTGATGGGGATGACAGTAATCACGTGATACGAAAGTATTGCAGCAATGGAGAGTCACGTGACGCGTGACGCGCGGATCCTCCGAGGTCCATTCAGGGCACCATGGTGATGTGGAAGCCTCCAGTGTAACTGCCAGGAGCGGGAGGGAAGGTAAATGCCAGGTCTATGAGTAAACCCCCGGGTATGATGACTGAACGGGCGCATGAACGTGCGTGCAATAGGGTGTGTATGTGAGCCAGTGGGACGGCAAGAGGCCGAGGGTGGGGGTGTGGCACTTGCAGAGGGGGTGTTAGGTGTAGGAGACGTGACAGTTGGACCCTGACGCTGGACTGCTCTGCAGACCTCCACTAGGTCTGGACCCTCAGGACTTGAACTTTGATTTGGAATGGCGAGAAACCCACCAGTGGGCATTGTTCTACAGGTAGCAACACTGGACTTTAGCTATGGAAAAGTAGACAGATGTCGTGGTTGCAGTGCCCCTTGAAGATTTCTTCAATTTGTTGGAACTTGACAAGCTCCGGGCATCAGGCAGCACCATGCCAGGGTACCCTCTCTTCTGGGCAATAAACAGTAATCTGTCTTCCCAGTGGTCACAAACAGCCTCCAGGCCCATGACAATGCTGGTGGACGTCTTGGTCCCAAGATATCTGGACACTTCTCTCCAGGACCCAAGAATATACATTTGCAGGACAGCAGGCACTCAGGACTTGCTTCCAGGACAACACTTTGGGTGAAGAACAGCAGTTGCACAATGTCCCCTCGTAGCTATGGGTAGAGGCTGCCTGTCCAGGTCCTCTTTTAATCAGACCTTGAATCAGCACAGCAGCCTTCGGATTTGTGAAGAGTTGAAACATCAGAACTTCTTCCTCCAGCTGGATTCAGGTGAGGGCTCCAGGAAACTATAGGCTTCTCACACAGAAGGATTCCAAGCTTCTGACAGAGAGGTAAATGAGGGTTCTTCTGACATACACAAATCCAACCATTCACTCAGGCTGAGCTAGCCTCAGTCAGCCATTCACACGCTTGGGCATTCACCATGCAGCACCCAATCAAGCTCCCAGGAATTCAGGCCATTCACCCGAAACCAGACACTGAAAATAGTATATATATATATATATATATATATATATATATATATATATATATATATAATACATGGCCACGGTAGTGGCCATGTAGTTATGGTTAAGTTGCTGTTTCCATAGGAAGAGCACTTTTTGGGCGGCTTATAACATAACTTCGCTCTCCCTGGACGGATCCTCACCAAACATTGCAAAAAAAGTAGTTGGGTCACTCTGAATTTTTTTGCAAAGTTTGGTGAGGATTCGTCCAGGGGGGGAAAAGTTATAGGGGGGGTCCCAAAACTTTTTTTTCCCATAGACTGAAGGGGAAAAAACTTTGCGCACGGCTACAGCCCGAACCGCTGGACGGATTTACACCAAATTTGCGGCAGGAGCGGCGGCCTGGTCCCAAAAGCGTGCTTTTGTAAATTTGGTGTAAATCTGTCCAGCAGTTTTTTTTAAAAATGACCAAAATGTAAGGCAAAAAAATTAGTGATATCTGCGTTCGCTTCGCGGATGGACTTCCCTGTTCGCTCCGCGGACAGCACCCCGATTGGCCCATGGGCTTGTGTCATGTTCGTGGACATGCGACGTGTTCGCTGATTGGATGGCGTGGAGCGTGAAGGGCGTCAGATTTTTCGGTAGCGCCCGCCATATTGGATTCGCGGACGTCCCCAGACAGCGCGGTGAAACTTTGTTCAAAATGTGTATTTTGTAGAGTGTGTTGGTGTGTAGGAGTGTTTGGGGAGGGTGGGAGTGTGTGAGATAGGATGAAAGTTGTGTTTTATATGTGTTAGACCTTCTTTTTGTGTTCGATTTGTTTGCGGCCATCACGGGTGTTCTGAAATGTTCTAAATAAACTGACTAGGGGGTGTTCTAAGGAGTCAATATATGTCCGTTTTGTTCGCAAGCAAAGTGAAACTGTTCTAAGAACACTCGCGGTGTCCGGGGAGTGTTCGTAGGGGGTGTCCTGTGGACGCTCTCTGTATTGTTCTCTGTCAAGTTGAATGTGTCCTAGGAACACTCGCGGTGTCCTGAAATGTTCGCAAATAAACAAAATGGGGGTGTCCTGAAGACGCTTCTAAGAACACTTGCGGTGTCCGGGGAGTGTTCGTAGGGGGTGTCCTGAGGACGCTGTCCGTATTGTTCTCTGTCAAGTTGAATGTGTCCTAAGAACACTTGCGGTGTACTGAAATGTTCGCAAATAAACAAAATGGGGGTGTTCTGAAGACGCTTCTAAGAACACTCACGGTGTCCGGGGAGTGTTCGTAGGGGGTTTCCTGAGGACGCTGTTCGTATTGTTCTCTGTCAAGTTGAATGTGTCCTAAGAACACTCGCAGTGTACTGAAATGTTCGCAAATAAACAAGATGGTGGTGTTCTGAAGACGCTTCTAAGAACACTCCCGGTGTCCGGGGAATGTTCGTAGGGGGTGTCCTGAGGACGCTGTCCGTATTGTTCTTTGTCAAGTTGAATGTGTCCTAAGAACACTCGCGGTGTCCTGAAATGTTTGCAAATACACAAGATGGTGGTGTTCTGAAGACGCTTCTAAGAACACTCCAGGTGTCCTGGAATGTTCGTAGGGGGTGTCCTTAGGACGCTGTCTGTATTGTTCGTTGTTAAGTTGAAAGTGTTGTAAGAACTATCGCATTGTTCTGAAATGTTCGTAGGGGGTGTCCTGAAAACGGTGTCCGTATTGTTCGCTGGCAAGTTCAAAGTGTTCTAAGAACACTCACATTGTTCGCGGACATTAAAAGTTTCCCATAGATCATAGTTGAAATGTTTGACTCTATGGATGTGATATGCTGCGGTGGTTGTTGCCAGGGCATAGAGTCTTGGGTGCATGGCCATTTGGCCATGCACCCAAGACTCTATGCCCTGGCAACAACCACCGCAGCATATCACATTCATATTTGCTTATAACTTTGGGTGAAAAACAAATGTATAAGGAACAAAGGTATTAGATTCTATGGATGTGATATGCTGCTATGGTTGTCCTTATTATTGTATAATTACTGTTTGGTCTAGTAATGGGAGTCCATGTTTTTCTTCTTCATTTCTGTGATAAAAGAAAATAGCATGTTAGTATTAGTATTTTGTAATGACTTATTACATTGTATAAGCAATATACTTTTATTTTTTTTCAACCCTCATATTTAGTAGAGTACAAATCAGAGTACTGTGCAATTTGCTCAGTTTCTGTATTTGTTGGTAAAATCATTGGGTCTGTGGGAGAAAAAAAAATCCATGTTGGATTAAAAAAAAAACTTTTTCTGTTATGCTGCAGTTTATTTGTTTGTTTGTTTTCAGTGTTCACTTGTTGTTTCTGGCTAATGCTTTATACTTTGCTTTGTTGTATTTTTTTGGAGCAGTAACAGATTCTTCATTTGTTTTGATATTATAAAATTTTGGAGCAGTTAGATACCAATTGGCGTATTCTAACTGTCTATTTTTTAAATATATTTTAGTGGTTTTGATTTACCTATTTGGATATTGTTAAATTTTGGGACAGTTAGATACCAATTGGCGTATTCTAACTGTGTATTTTTTGGCCTAATTTAGTGGTATTCATTTATCTGATTAGTTGTTGTAGAATCTTTGAGCTGCTAGATAGCTTTTGGAGTATTCTAACAGTTTATATTATTTTAACACAAATGTATAATTTTGGGACAGTTAGATACCAATTGGCGTATTCTAACTGTGTATTTTTTGGTCTAATTTAGTGGTATTCATTTATCTGATTAGTTGTTGTAGAATCTTTGAGCAGTTAGATAGCTTTTGGAGTATTCTAACAGTTTATATTTTTGTAACAAAAATTTACTTAAAGGTTTAAATACAGTTTATTTATCAACTTTTGGTTTTAAGAACATCAAATAAGCGTTTGTAAGATTTGCTGGTAATCTCTGTTTTAGAGTAATGGTACTATCATTACATTCAAACCATCCACATTTCTTTTTTATGTATGCAGTGTAGTGCCCTGAATTGGTTGTGGCTCCTGCGTGGTAGATTATACCTATTGTTGTGAAGGTTTTCTTACCAAGTGATATTTGACCATGTGTGAATCCAGTCAGCTTGCAGTTGTTTTTGGTACCATCTGCATTGTAACGTAGAAGCATTAGTATTACATATTTACTATGTGTTTGTATTACTAACGTGGAGCGATTATCTTAATTGCAGGTAGAGCGTAATCTACCATGGTTTGCATTTTGTACAAGTCACTGAAATGGAATGGATTCACAATTTGGTATTGATATATATATGAAGCGTTCATTGGGGATTTCTTCTTGTGTCACATTGTTGCAGAGAGTGCATGTATGTTTCCACATGTATGAAATCTGAAGGATTTCATTTATAGGTATGTTTTTGTTTTCCAGTACTTGTAGTAAGTACATTAGAAATTCTTGTGGATCTTCCTGTGAGTTTATAGTGAATTTCACCATTCCAGCACAGTAGTCCAATTGTCGTCTTATTCCAAAAACACTATATGTGTTGTCAGGATTGTTTGCTGCATTTCTGTGAAGTACTGACATTTGCAAACACAATGGGTCTGTACTGTGTGAGTAAATGTTTCAACAATTGGTGGTAATTGAAATAGAATATTCATTGCTACATTTGCATAGCAACTTACACCAACTATATTTGAGAATTTAAATGGTCCAGGTAGTTCTGTATCCAGCTGCTTTTTTTGGAGTTTGTCTTCCTTCTTTAAAGAAGTACCTGGTTTACTTTCTCTAATTGATTCTTTTTTGTTTGTGGTACTTGATGAAGTATTAGTTTCTTTTACTCTCTTTGGAGGATTTGAGTGACGTCCTGTTGCATTTCTGTTTGATTTAGTTTTCTTTTACAACGTTTTAGTTTTTGTGGAACAGAATATGTGTTTAGATGGGGAGTATATAGTGAGCGAAGTCTATTATATTCTAAAATGCAAGGAATATCAGCGTTTACTTTACTTGCATCAAAGTTGATTAGAAATAGACCGTGAAGTGTACGTAAGCGTGATAGTGCTACGTAGCTCATGCCTTCTTTAAAGACTGTGTTACCAATATCTATCATTGCTTTGTCTAGGGTAAGACCTTGTGATTTATGAATTGTGACTGCGTATGCAAGAGTTAGAGAAAAATGTTCTCTGCGTACATACATATCTTTGAAGAGAAGGAATGTAGCTGTTGAGCGTCCTATCCATTTTACTTCTGAAAGTTTGTCAAGGAGTATATTGACAAACTGAATTTTGTTGTCACGTGGGTATGTTTGAAAGCCAACAACTGTACCCAGTGCTCCATTAACTAGTCCTTGGTCCACATCAAGGTTACGTTTAAGCATTACTCTGCAATTTAAGGATAATTTTAACATCTTTTCTAAGCCTGCTGTGTTTGAGATTGATTTTTCTAAATTATTTAGTCTTGTTGTGGCTTGGTCACACATGGGTAGTGTCATACCATGTACATCTAGTTTGTCTGTGGCGCTAATTTCCATTATTGGTTGCATTTCTTTACTTAGCATGATTTCATTGAATTTGAAACAGCTTGCAAGAGTTGGCATTAAGGCCATACAATTGACATTTTTGTGGGCTAATTGTTCCATAACATCTGTAGCACATGCATTATCGCCATAAAGTGCATTAATGTGCCGGGTTTTCAATGTTGCTTCTGCTTCTTTAGAAAGTATACCAACTCTCAAACTTTTTAAAATGTTGGCATAAGTTAAATCTGCAGATTGGCGCATGTTTTCTGTTAATTCTCTGTATTGGAAATGTTGCCGAAGGTTGACATTTCCAATGCTGCCAACAGTTCTACGGCAGAGTTTGTGCCCTAATGTTTTAAAAATAGGTTCACCTTTTACTGGTGTTAATTGAAGCAGATCTCCAAAAACAATAATGTGTTTTCCTGCAAAGAGCTCTTCATAGTCTGTTTTGAGTACTTCTTGTAATCTGAGGTGAATCAAGCCTAACATCAGGTTGGAGACCATGCTCACTTCATCTATTAGTAGCATTTTCATTTGTTTCAATACTCTGCGTAATTCCATTGCAGCTTCAGAAGAAAGTTTGTAATAGCCTAATTTGTTCTGGTGTTCTACTGGTAATAGTAGTAATCGGTGTAATGTAACACCACCTATGTTGTAGGCAGCTAAACCTGTGGGGGCAGTGACAACAGCTGACAGTTTGTTGTTTATCAATTGTTGAAGGAACTTACTAATGATTTTGATTAGGAATGTTTTGCCAGAACCAGCTTCACCACTGACGTACAGTAGTATAGGTTTATAATTATGGCAGGAACATTCTTTATTTTCATGTTTTACACCATGTGCAATTTGTTTTGTTACTTCATGAAAAATGCTACTTTGCTCATTGTTTAGTTTTGATTGTAGTATAGTTAAGTCTTCCTTATCTTCATACTGACACATGGTGTTTTCTACTTCTATCATAGCTAATTCTGCCTCATTTGTTATAGTGGTTCTCCCAGTGGTTCTTGGCTTCCTGTTACAGAAGGTTGACTACTGTCAGGAGTATCCTTATCTAGTTGGGCTTGGAGTTCTTCTTCATGTTGCTGTTCATTGTGCAACATTGTTCTGTACTGTGTAAAGTTTACATCAGCTATAGTGCTTTCATTTGCTTTGAAAGCATCCTCATATGAGTCATAGTTATCTAGTAATTGTTCTTCTTTTCTCCATGGTTTGAAGAGTTGTAGCAGGGACATGTAATATACTTCTTTATGTTGAGGAGCCTTCAATGACAATTTGATATGATTAATTAAATTTGGTTTAGTGAGTTTAACTAAGCTGCCTTCACAGTCTGTCACTCTATATTTACCTTTTTTTTCATCGGGTTTCATATTATTTTTGTATGTGTAGTTTTGGGCTATTTGGTATAGACACATGTTTTCCAAAGTATTACTTCTGTTTGGGTAGTATGTGTCCAATAAATTGTTTTTTTAAAATGTCTTGGCTGTTGGGATCATGTTTGGCTATTGTTTCTATATCTTCATATGATTTTAGAACTCTTTTTCTAGATTTAGCTGGACCAAGACTTAGCCATACTATATTTTCAGATTTACCATACAATGAAGTACCAGTTAAACGATCAGCTGCTTCATAAGATCCACATTCTCTATGGGTGAGCATTTTTATCCCCAAGCTGTATAATTTCTGAGATACTGTTTTATCTGATGACAGGTCATTCCAGAGATCTTGGAGCTCTGTTTTTTCTGCTTTAGTTAAGTTTGCTGTGACATATCATGCAACTGCAGTAGAATTGTCTGCACTGTACTGCACATCTATGTTTGCATTCCATAAGTGGGTAATGATTGCATTATAATAATTGATATATTTTTCTTCTTCTTTTCTTTTTATGTAATATGTATTTTTAGGTGACTTTCCTTTAACAGTATGTCTAACTGAAGACATGAGGTTGTTTACTTGACCTGTATTTGTAACTGGTCTAGGGAGACCAAATCGGCATTTGGTGTAGTATTTGCCTTTGTTTTTGTATTTGCGACGACAATATTTTCCACATTTGTGTCTTTGAAATTGTAAAATTTGTGCACGAAGATCACTATTTGTGGCTTCTGATGGAATTTCACAAGTGACATATTTTTCAATAAACTGTAAAACAGTGGCATCACTGTCTTGACCAAATTTAGGAGCATCTTTAATCCATAAAAGCATGTGGATATGTGGTGCTCCTCTGGCTTGGTATTCTTTTCTCCAAAAGAAGTGTTGCACCTCTCCAAGGGGAGGAACAGTTTTATTACAAATAAAATGTAGCATAGCAATGAAGCGATGGTGAAAATATCTTGAAACATTAACAGGATCCAAAGAACAAAGTTCTCCAGGTGTTAGAATATCTATGTTTGGTTTGTTTTTATTTGATATGCGCAGGAAATCATGTAAATCTTCCCATGCACATTCTGCACAACTTAATGTAACAAACCAAGTGGGTGGGCCAAGGTTTCTGATCATACAACGTACATCTCCATGACGTCGAAACCAGTACTCTTTAGTACCACACATATTTGCTAATATATTAGTAATATTTGATTGTAAAACCTCATCCTTTTGTTGCACTTTCTCTAATAATTGTGTAGCTGTCATATTTTGAAAGTGTGATCCTGATTTTAATATGTGTGCAACTCCGTAACATAAAGTTGCTAGTTCACTTTCAAAGAGTAGGTGGAATATGTATTCCACATTTTGTCTAAATCTGGGATCTTCACAATACATCCGTAATGAGCGGTATTCTGAAGCTGATATTTGAATAGGTCTATCATCATACCTTCCTCCTTTGCCAGTAGGAAAGAGTAGAGGAAAAGCACGTGCTTCTATACTTTTTTCCTATATACTGATTGCCGATCCTTTTGTTTGACGCATTTGGTAAGTTTCTAGTACATCTTGTACGGTGTTGTTACAGTGCAAAGGATGAATTGTATAATGGTCTAACGTATTTGATATTTTAGCAGGATCTAGTAGCTCAAATTGACCAGCTTCTTGTGTTTCTTGAATTATTTCAGTTGTATCTTTCAAGTTTTCTTCAATATTAATTTCTTTGTAATATTCATTATTCTCTTTAAGATATTGGAAGGCTTGTCTAACTTTATATAAATCTACCAGCTGTTGCCATATTTTTTTGTCTTTTGTAGGTACTCCATTTACTAATATAATTAAAGATTGCTGCATTGGACGTTGCACTCCTAGAGTATGCACATTTTCTTTTAGATTTAATGGTAAATAAACTACTTTTCCACAAATGCCTTTTACCAATTCAGAGGGAGGTAATTTTGCTGTTTTTGGTTGAAGGCATATTATTGCTTGAAATGGGTGTACTGTTTGAATTATGATGCTCTCATATAAATTAAGTTGTTGTATAGGTTTTGGTACTGGGTATAATTCCAAATTATTTGTGATGGAACGTGAAGGAGTTTGGTTGTTGTCAAGTTTTGTAGTGCAATAACTGCAAAGTATTAAGGGCTCAGTTATTTCATATTTGTTTTCTGCTAGAAGGTAGAGAGCTAATTCAAACCATTTAGAATCTTCATTGTCTTCTATTTTGTATGATAGGTCCACAGTTTTTGTGTTTTTTTATAAAAAATTCTACGGCAACATACACATACATGGTTTGGTACTTCAGGTGATGTACTTTTAAATTTTAGTATTTCTTTTTTTGTATGTGTTTAGCAAAAGGTTGCCATGTGTAGAATTGTTGCTTAATTGGTTGAAAGCTATTTCATTCTGTAAATGGCTTTCACTTCCAAAATATTTTTTCTGGATATAGTGAATTTCTTCAAGTAGGTCTTTTGCTGTACCATGTAGAAGGATGTTATTTAACTTTGCTAGTGCTAAAGCAGAACTTTTAGCATAGTACAGTTTATAGACTAGATTTCTTATAGTTGAATGATGTGTTGATATCCTTTTGATATCATGGAAAGTGGTTTTACAAGTAGGTCCTGTAATTCAGGCCAATGAATGTCCTTATAGTCCTGTGTACTTGCGCACTGGACAGGTATCTATATTTTGCAGTAATTTAATTTTGATTTTGTCTTTGCTTTTTACATATTTATTGAGGAATTGGTGTAAAGATTTGAAACATTGTTTGGGAATGTTACACATTGACGTGCATGGCCATTTGTACACTAGACGTTCTGATTCAGTTGAATGGAGGGGTAATTCTAAGTTTTCAGGGCATATTTTTGTAAGGAGTACTTCTTGTTCCATTATGGTATTATTTACTTTTTCATAACCTCGACCACTGCTATTTATGGCAATTGTATTCGTTTGCTTTTGTTTGTACACTTCTTCATTAAAATATGGTTCTGTGCTCGTAGTGTGATTCCATTCACCTCCGCAGATACTTAAGAAGTTCTTTCTGTTGACATTTCGCTTATTGAGAAGTCTTTTTTGTAATTTAGTTATTAGTTTTGTTAGTGGTTTCATTTTGTTTAAGAGTAAAATAAATACATTTCTTTTGAGAAGAATTGCACTGTCCATCAATGCTTCTAAGATTATTTTCCTACGATAGGTTTTAAGCTTTGAACCTGATTTCTCTCCTGTTTTTATAAGATTTTGAAGGACTTTGTGACGGTATATTTTGGCTAAAATACTTTTCTTGGTATGCTTACTTTGCACTATATTAAAATTTGAAGAAGTAGTTTTATCAGTACTGATAGCTGATTTTCTGTTAATTGTTTTTTGGTTTGTTTTACATTTTGATAGAGGAAGCGAAGTTGTTGTACTTGAAACTTCTTGTGTTTCACTAAATGATTGTATTAGCTGTTTTGTTTCAACTTTTTTTACAAATTCTGCTAGAGATGGATGCTTATGTTGGACTCCTTTATTTTCATTTGCTCTAATTTTGCGTTGCTTTCTACGTAGTTGTATTTTGGTAGGCATTCTTTAGGGTCTGTTGAAAAAAATAAAGAAGATATGGGTTGGGGTGTTCTGGAATGTATGTGTGCTGTGTGCATGAGTTTTTGAGTAAGATGATAAAGATGTATGTAATGGTGTGTGATTGTGCATTGGGAACTAAAACTAGTAGGGATAGGTATTCTTGAATTTATGTGTCACTAAACTGGGGTTCAGATGACAAAAAAAAAGTAAGCTAGTGGTGTGGAAAAGTACAAATAGTAAATCTAATGTATACAATTAAAACAGTTGTGTGTTCTATAATATGAAAATTGTAGTGGTTCAGTTGGCTAATTTGTGTGTCCAAAAATAGAAATTTGTGGGCCATTCTGGTTGTAAATCGCTGTTTACGACATGGAAATTTTTGGACAAAATGGTACAAAATCTCTATTTTAAGAAACCAAAATAGCTGGTATTAATGTTATAGTATATTTGATTAATAATATAAATATTATAGTGATATTTTACTTACTTTTTTTTAAATTAACAGGTAACTTCTTAGTTTTTCTTTCTTCTTCTAATTCGGCTGCTTCTTTTCAGGAAACTGGTCTTCACTGCAACTGTAAAAGCTTCAAATGAGTAACTTTGTTTGTATATAGCACTATTTTTAATTTAGATATTGATTTTTTTAATTGAAATCCTCAGTTCCTTCTGTAAAACCATTAAACTAATTTATTTACATAAGATACATTGCATCAGTTCAGTACATGTGATATGTTCTTAATGAACAAATTGTATTGAATGACTAACTGTAGCAAAAATAAAATATCTTTACTATGTCTTGTGAAATTTATAATATATTAGTGAATACTACTATTTCTGTAAGTAAACTGTTCTAGGTAATAGCGCCTCAATGTCATGTCTCATATAAAGTAATTAAGTAAATAAATAAATAAAAAAATATATGAAATTGTATAAGTATTTTTATAAAGGTTTAAACATAGATTGTGTTTGCATGCAATTTTGTTTGAATATATGTAGTCTATATATTTCATTTAAAAAATGTTAGTTTAACATGATTTGAGTGTGTGTGTATAAAGAAAGTAAAAAGTATAAAGGTGTATAAGTGATAGTTGATTTTAGGAAATTGAAAAAAGTACAGTAAATTCATTTTACAGATTTTACAAGGTAAAAGTCTGTTTGAAAATGTGTTCATCCATAGCTCTCAACTCACACGCTTTTGGCGGGTGTCACACGCCTTGTAAAGGGCAGACTCACCCACCAAGCCTCCTGCACGCCCATTCATTCGAATGGGCGTCTCACCCGCCAAAAACAAAATCGGGTGATTTCACCCGCCTGTAAAACAAAAATGGTTGAGAGCTATGTCATCTACTATACAGAAAATATGCATACCTGAAGTTTGTGTTCATGCATATGGATATGCATGGAGCTGCAAGTAGAAATCTTGAAGACTTGTACAGTATTTGTGGTAGATGCTGCTTGCCAATGATATGACACTTGTACTCAGAGAGATTCAGAGTACATTTGCAGTGCTGATCTATGATGATGCAGTTAGATGTAGAGGTCTTGAATGTGATTGGTGCATGGTCATGTGATTTTTGAGGTACATCCAATGAGGGAATGGCAGAGAGAGTGTAGTGGAAATGGTAGAAGGGCTGTTCATGTTACGATATGTCCGCAGACATGGCGGTAGTTCCCGGACATCGGGAGTTACATCCGGGGATTTTTGGGTTCAGAAGTCATGCAAATGAGAATAAGCACTGAAAGGGATTGGTCAGGAAAGTTTGGTGGGTGTGTTGTGCCAGGAGAGATTTTCTGAGATACTCTTTTTGCTGAGAGAACAAAAGATAGCTATGGCTGTGTGTTTCAGAAAACAGATTGTTTGGATTTTAGGAGATTTGTGGATACATTGGTTGAAGGTGCATGCAGAAAGCTGTGGAGTAGCTGTAGATCTTGGATTCCCACATGTGGAAGTACACTGGCATGGAGTACGTGGAATGAAGTGGTTGGACTTGCTACCTCTCTGTGCTACTTAGGAGACAGAGCAACATCCAGACATAATTGTAATTCATTGTGGAGGGAACAGTTTAGGGCATGTGACTGGAATTTTTTTGCAATTTGCTATGAAAGAAGGACTGAGGAAGGTTATGGACATGTTTCCTAATTCTCAAGTGATATTTTCACGGATTGCGCAGAGACGAATGTGGCTTCGTTCTTCTTCATTTGGTCCACAAATGGAAAAAGCAAGGCGCAATGTTAATAAGGCTGTTTGTGGCTTTCTAAGAGATTTTGGCATGTCTTCTTTTCACAATGAAAATATTATGTTTTGTAGTACATACATTTTTCGCAGAGATGGAGTCCATCTTACTTATGCTGGCAATCATATTTTTCTGAGAAATGTACAAAATGCATTGCGACCTTTTTTGGAATTACAACGATTTTGAAGTAGATGTTAAGCATTTACAATTTTTTACTTACAAACACCACCCAAAGGCTCTTTTCAGAGCCACCACTTCTTTCCAGAGAAAATTACAATGCTTGTGATGGAGTAGTAACCCAATTTTTTTAATGTTCGCGAACTGTCCGCGAACTTCTAAAAAATACAAAGAGCCCTGCTTCATTTATTTTCACTTCTATTTTTTAACTGGGAAAGGCGGCTCTGAAATGAGCCTTATTTTTTTTTGATTTTTGTAATTTTGTATTTTTTTTGGTTTTTCAGACACGACACACTAGGAGAGGAGGGTAAAGGAGGGTAAAGGGGGGGACACCAACCACAGGGATAAGAAAGGGCGAGCTGAGAGAGGAAGATGTAGAGTGGGTTTTATTTGGGTAGTGAGCAGGTCTTCTCTAGTCTGAGACGATAGTCTCAAAAGCACTCCGAAGTCGCTCCCCCCTGCAGGGTACTGTGTCACAGTACATACATACAACTGTGACCCTCGAAAGGTAAGGGTCATCAGCATTCTGTATGGCCTGTGAGGCAGGTTGATAAAGACGCTGTCCCACAGAGGTGGTCCTTGTGGTGACAGGATCAGAAACAGAGGATGAAGTAGAGGAAATCAACCTGCTACGTTCTTCGTAAGGTACAACCCTGCGAATAGCCCCAGAGTGAAATGACCTCAGGTGTCGCTCATAGTAGTGGTCCCACAGCTGTAGTTACCGTGCTTCCCGTGACTGAGTATCATTTTGCACTCATTGCAGGTAACATGGTTCGCACGAACCTTAGGACCATTCCCATGAATGGTAAATAACCGCTACACCCAAGACTCACGTCTAGTGCGGGTAGTAGGGATTTCCTCTACCTCATTCTCATCATCCTCTTCTTCCTCCTCCGCATCCTCAGTCCTGTTCCCCTCTTCAGGTCCTTGGGGAGGTGGTGGTGGTGGAGGGGGTGGTGGTGGTGCTGAAGCAGGTGCAGCACCAAGTGGCAGTTCAGCAGCCAAGGATGCCATGTCGATGATGGTGTAGTCTGCAGGTGGCAGCAAAAATCACTGTGTTCTGAAGAATAGCCAGAAACACAATGGGAATAAGCTCTTGGGCGTGGTCTTTTATAGGGGTGCTTGTGCACGGTCCGCGGACATGCGCACTGTGCGCGGACAGATCGAACACAAAAAAAGGATCGGAAAGTTTCAAAAGGTATATAGAAACTCAAGATTGCTATATGGGACTTGTGGCATGGTGAGATTTTATTGAAAAGTATTATGGATTAACTGAAAATGTACTTTTAAATTGTTCGGGGACACGAACAGTGTCCGCATTTCAGGACACACGATGAGTGTGGGCGCGGTCATATGATCTGTTTGCGAACTAGTCTGCGAAGGAAGCGCCTGTCCGCAGGACACCAAGTGCACCGAGATTGGTTAGCGCATGCGCATTGATGTCCTACGGACACTGTTCGGGTTCTGAAGTAATTAAAAGTGCGTCACATGTGAAACGAATATTTCAGGACACCGCGTGTGTTCTTAGAACAGTTTAAACCTGGTAGCGAACAGTAAGGACAGATATAGTGTGCTTCAGGACACGTGTAATTTAGTTCATGTACGAACATTTCAGGAAACCAATTGTGTTCTTAGAACACTTTCAATTGGGTAGCGAACACTAGGAACAGTTGTACTGTTGTTCAGGACACATCATTTTGTTTATTTACGAACATTTCAGGACACCAATTGTGTTCTTAGGACAGTTTTAAGTTGATAGCGAACATTACGGACAGATATAGTGTTCTTTAGAACACTTTAATTTTTGTTTCTTTACGAACATTTCAGGACACTATGAGTGTTCTTAGAACATTTTGAACTTGCATGAGAACATTACGGACAGATGTAGTGTCATCAGGACAGTTACATTTTCGTTTCTTTACGAACATTTCCGAACAACCGGGGTGTCCGTGGACACCTAAATTGGTTTTATTACAAGGAACTGAAAGTAATTACAACACAATATAAAAAATTAACTTTATTTAACATATATAAACAATTTATGACTGAGAAGGTGGGGCAGAAACGGAAACAAAAACAGGAGAATTAGGGTTTTCAATATTAGTGGGATCAGGTGATGAAGGGATGGAAATCTCATCAAAACGTTGTGGTCCATGGAGAGAGTTTGGGGATAAATGAATGGGATATGGTGAGGGGGGACAAGTACAGGTGGGACAATGGTATGTTGTTGGTGGTTTTAGGTGATCTTCCACAAAGTTCTTTAAATCCATAAAATTTGCCATAAGTTGGTCCATTTTGTGGGTAATGTGTTCAAGAGTGTTATCCACTACTTCTTTTTCTTTGGAAGTTGCAATTTTTGTAGGGTCTGTAAAAAAAGAATTTATATGTTGAATGTATACAAAATAATATTTATCAATTGGTTTATATAGTAAAGTGTGTAGCATTAGGTGGACTCTCTTCTAACATTTGTCTCGTGGGAAATGGTCCTCTAGCCAGTCCAGAGTACTACACATTTCTGTGAGAAAACAAAGAAGTAATATGTTTTTTTTTCTAATATAGAAAGTTTATAAATATATGAATAAAAAGAGGTGCACTTACTATGTCTGGTGAGATATGTAATCAGTAGTGTATACGTCTGGTTTTGCTGTTGGTTGTGGAGCGTCTGTGAGGTAATTATGGTGGAAGCCACTTTATCTTCTTTTGGTATATTCCATTTTAAAACATATTGTATTTACATGAATGGTTAGTGTGTTACATTTATGGGTAACATTTTTTAAGTATTACTACATATACTTTGTATGTGTGCTGCTTTGTGAATTTGTTAAATGTTCCTATCTTATGATATAACTATTACACATACCTCCCCAGAGTTTTTAGGTGGTGGTACTGTTCTCCGAACATGTCCGCGAACATTAAATAAGTTTGCGGACATCAAGTTCATAAGAAGAGATCTAGTCAGTTCCATATGACATGTATATAAAGTCAAAGTCATTATTGTTAAGTTGTGCTACTAAAAAACTATGAAATTCAGTGCAAAAACTTTGTTAAAGGGACGTTATGGTTAAGTTGTGCTACTAAAAACCTATGAAATTCAGTGAAAAAAACTTTGTTAAAGGGACGTTATGGTTAAGTTGCGCTACTAAAAACCTATGAAATTCTGTCAAAAAACTTTGTTGAAGGGACGTTATGGTTCCAAGTAAAACCGAAAAACCCTTGAAATTCGGCAGTTATGGTAAGCTAAGCAACCATAACTCGCGCCGCCACCATGCACTGCTAAGACTAACACCCAGGACATCAAAGATGACATCACAAATATCATTGATGACATCACTGATGACATCAAAATGTGTATGTATTTCTCATGAAATATGTGTAGAAGGGATTCTTATTATGTTGCGAAAAAAGTGTCAAGAATCATTGCAAGAAATATACCCTAATAAGTGCATTGAACGATGCATTGATATAAATAGCATCCTATTATGGGGTTATAGTATACTAAGCTACTCATACAGAAACATAACATTGTGTGCAGCGTACAAGATGAAGGTATGATATTGGTAATGTTAATATGTTGAATAATGAAATGATAATTGTTTTCTTAATAGATCTTTGTGTACTGTGAAATATGTAATAAGTAGCTAATAAAACCCATGTAACATAATTGCATTACTATAGACAAAATACAAAGACACAAGAACACATACCAATATGGGTATATACAGGGAAAGTGAAGTTAGCAAAAAAGCACAAGTAGTAGCAGAAACAACTCATAACTTAACTGATTAGTTTCATGCAAATAAATGATTGCTCTGTTTCAAAGCTGCTATTTACCCTATGTATATGTATCACTTGATGTGATTGGACCCACAGGGAAAGTACAGCCATAAAAAAACAACAGAACTATCAGAAAGTGCTCATAAGTCTAGTGATTATCTTTATGCACAAAAAGGATTGCTGTCTTTCAAGCTAGTGTTTTCCCATATGTATATGTTTCATATGATGTGACTGTACTCTAAGGGAATTACTGTAAGAACCTACTAGAAGGATACGTCTACAAATAAAATATAATTCTTAGTTTCTGACTGTTACTGAAGAAAACCATGTGGCCTAGATATGTCAGCAAAAGAAAAAATAGTGAGCCAGACATGTGATGTCATCAGTGATGTCATCAATGACATTTGTGATGTCATCTTTGATGTACTGGGTGTTAGTCTTAGCAGTGCACGGTGGCGGCGGGAGTTATGGTTGCTTAGCTTACCATAACTGCCGAATTTCAAGGGTTTTTCGGTTTTACTTGGAACCATAACGTCCCTTTAACAAAGTTTTTTCACAGAATTTCATAGGTTTTTAGTAGCGCAACTTAACCATAATGTCCCTTTAACAAAGTTTTTTTCACTGAATATATATATATATATACATATATATATATATATACACAATGCATTCACTCCAGTTTGAGACAGGGCTGGCTCAGGCAGATCACAGGCATTGTGACACACAACCAAAACCAGACACCCACAACACAGAATGAGAATTGACTCCTCTTTCCATTAATTCAGGTCCCACCCTAAGGTCTACCCAAAACAAGCAGTCCTTGCAAAGGCTCCTACCAGCCTAGCAGGGGCAGCCCTAGAGCCATATATGGTCTTTCCAGCCAACATCCAATCAGGGGAAGGGAGACGGAGCCAGGGCTTCTCAGGACTTTGAGAAACAGAAATGGAAAAGGCAAGAAGCCATGAGGCTTTCATTGGCAATCTTGCATTTGTTCAGGAATCCATTGATTCCTATGGCAGGACCTGGGTGTCTCAAAATGAGGGTGTCCCAGAGCCACTGCCAAGTCAGCATGTAGCTGCCACCAGCCCATACCCTGCTCTGTGGGGCAACACAAGATGCCCCAAAAAACACAGTGGGGGTACCAAGGAGTACCCCTACCCATCAGTGCCATATGGGTAGAACATGGGTATTATCCACCAACAATAAAAATGAAGAGCTGCACTGCCAGAAGTCCAGAATGCACTCCTGTGGTAGAAATGCACAGAGAAAAGCACCCACAGGTAAGTAGTGGGACAAGGAAGAGGAGGACATATCTCTCCAAAGCATTTCCAGCATCACATTGGCCCACTTGGCTCTCTGGTGGGGACTCGGGTGGTGTCTCCACTTCTTGCAGCAGTCATGGTGCCTGGTGCCTCCCTCCTCTCCTTCCTCCTGCTTTTTCCATTGCTGGGCGGTGAAGGGGTGGAGTTTTTTGTGGTCGCACAGGTGGCCCTGACATGGGATGGGGCAGGGCTTGCATCTTCCACCTGAGTGGACTGAGAATCTGCTGGTTGGACAATGACATACTGTGAGTTATCATGCAAACTTGTACAACGGCTTACAAGTCACTTGTGCTACATGATGGAAGGTCATCATACACATGCGGTCTGATGGGACCTTCCTTTTCTCTTCTTCCTTTTCCCTCCCCCTCCCCAGCTAATGTCCCCACTGCCTGAGACTGGTAGCCTGGTTCCTTCAGAGTCATATAGGGTGCAAGGCCCTCCCCTGCCCAGTCTACCTCTGCACTTGTTCTCCTGTGACCCCGCCCCCAACCCTCATCCTGCACTTACCCTGCCAGTCCCCCCGGCCTGCACTTGGCTGCTTGGCTTGCACCCGTTGGAGCCATTCCATAACCTTAACTTGTACTTAGTTGTAGACCTCCCTTCACTCTCTGCTTCCCCCTGGCCATGTCCACCTGGCATCCCTGGCACTCTCCTTCTCATGGGCCCTTTCACCCAGTTCCTGCCCTTCCCTACCTACCTACCTTGCACTTCTCGTTAATGCACTTGCATGATCTGAATGTTGAAAGGCCTATAAGGATTGCTACGTTTCTCCTAAATGTCCCCCCTCCTTCCTTGCTGTGCCTCTGAACACTTGTGTATAGGCACATCACAAATTAACAATACATAAAATAAATAAATAAATGGGAAGGGTCGATTGCAGGCCAATGTATATGGCTGATGCAAGGTGGGGGTAGTGCCTGCTGAGGGTGTATACCCCATATGGGCTCATTGCCTGTTAGGCAGGTGATGTGGCTTGTACATGCGGCTGCAGTCAGGGTTCACTTTGGCAGTTGGCCTTTCCCTACACACATGGTTGCTGCTCATGATTGCATGGGCTCACATGCAAATGCCTACTACAATGCATCGGTATGTGCATTGTCGGCCACCTCCCCTTGCATACGCATGTGGTGGCATTGCCTTTGTACTTATTGGCATGTGGTTGCAAGCTCAAGACCAAGGTTTATAACCAGCCACTTTGAAAGAAGTGAAAAATAACAGCAACCGACAAAATACTGTGCACCAGAACCATTTGTGCTAATTTACTACAGTCATTTTTTGAAACTCTTGGCACTAACATTTGTGGGTAACCAAGCTGAGTCATGGAACCTCTCCTGCATGGCACTGGTCAGTACAACCTTTAGTCTCAGTGAAATCTACCACCAAAAGCAAAGACCTCGACCCTCCTCACACCCCTCATTCCTCAAATAACTCCTCACTAAAATCTTGCATCCTTACACCTCCCACACTCCTACAGACGACCTCCTAGGTCTAGTGTACTTAACAGATTCAGACCGTGCCCATCTGCTATCAAACACCCTGCTGTTCATTTTTGCACTCCACAATGCAGGGGATGGCAATATTTCTAATTTGGCCAATCGATACTTACCACAAACATCTTAGAGATTTTCATATCGAAACACAGATAACGGCTACTTCCGACCTGCCTCCATCAACAGCAAAGGTTTCTGCATCTGTCTTCTGGCTATTGGACTAACCCTGCCCTCCTTTCTTACAGACCCATGTGCAGTGAGGCCTACATTATCGGGAGAAGAGAGCTATGTGAGACCACTATTACATTATGAATTGACATTTTGTATGTACCCTGTTTAATGTTTTGTTTGTTGTGAATCTTAGAAGAAATACAATGTGTTTGATGTGAAACAAGAAATATATGAGTATCAATATTTCAATGTGAAAGACCAAATAATGATGGATTATTCATTCCTGTAATCATGTGTGATAAGCTTTCTTGATATAAACATTTAGAGACAATGGCTGTGTGCTCTTTCTTATCACCTTTCATGCGTTCGTTCCACATGATGCTCCCCTCGCCGCAGCCTCCAGATTGATTTGTTTAAAGGGGGTTCACCCCAGTGCCCTCTTTTGCCACCATGGCAAGGCCCACCCCACTTTCCAGCCTCCTGCACTTTCACCTGAACCCTTGCCTGCCACCACACTCCTGTGACTTCTTCAGCATCTATAAGCAGGGGCGCTGTGCACCGGTGAAAGTAACCATGTAGACTCAGGCATTCCTCCGAGGTTGCATCTGGTCCTGGGGATTCTGCGAGGCAAAGGTCGGGCAAGTTAAATAAACCCAATCTATCAGTAATGCTTTCTCAAAAAGAATATTTTCTAGTGGCTTGATACTACCAGCTGTCATAGGAGTGGATTTATGTCTGAATTTTGTTTCACGATTAGCTCTGGTTTCACTGAAATAAATGATGTAGTTGAATTTGTTCTGAATAAATGTCAAAATGTATGGCATTTGCATAGGAACAAATGGTAGAGCTTTATTAAAGCAATAGAACCCGAGGAGAGGGGCATTACTGGTTGGGTCATGCCCCTGGGGTGATAGTTACAAACCTTGGAAAAGCAAGAGGTTTAACGTAATGCCACCCCTCTGAGGGTTCTATTGCTTTTAGTACTCTGGCACGTTGTACCGGGGTACTAATAGTATTTTTACTTGAGCAGAGCATTAGCGTGTATATCAACTAAAAAAGAAAATAAGCAAAACAAATGGCCACCATGGAACGGAGCGAAGGGACTACAAATAGTTCCTTCTCCCTTTCCATGGTGGCCAGTCGCAGATCGGGAACAATAAGCAACGCATGCGGTGCTCAGCAGGTAAGTCTTTGTAGGGCTGGTAACAACCCGTCGAGGGCCAATCTGATCGATTGTAAAAACCTGATTGGCCCTCACCGGGTACTAATCAAAATGAATAACTATACAATGTATAGTTCATACAAGGAAAGATTAGGTTAACTCGCCTGTCCGAAATGCTCCTGGGGAGCCTTAGTTCTTGTTAGTTGGTTGGTCAAACTCCCCGCCTCTGTTCATGCCTCATCCTAAAAGGGACATTGATCACATTGGCTTATACCTTATCATCTGATAAACCACTAGAAATGTGGTAGAAATCCTCACCTCTTTTTTGCGGCCCACCATTTTGAAAACACTACATCGCTGTCCCGCCTCTGTTCATGCCTCATCCTAAAAGGGACATTGATCACATTGGCTTATACCTTATCATCTGATAAACCACTAGAAATGTGGTAGAAATCCTCACCTCTTTTTTGCGGCCCACCATTTTGAAAACACTACATCGCTGAAACATTTCACACGTAAGGACACAGACATAGTCTGCAGCAGTGTAGGCAGATACAGTTCCATTATTGAAATCCCTGATGTCCTTTTGTAATTTATATATGTTTTTGTTAATTATAATATCTTTTAAATTATCTATTTGTTTATTAATGCCTACCACTGTCTCTGTAGCCTCAGGAATGCCTAAGCCGTCCTTGAATGTATGTTCCCTTCCCTCGAGCTTCTGTATGATCTGGGTTGCATGCCTTTGAGCAGTAATAATTGTAAGGACCACCTTCATCCATACTAGATCTGGTCGCCATTTGACTGAAACTGATTCTGTATTCCATTCTTTCTGGAAATACTCCAAAATCAGGGCACCCTTAAGTAGTGCAGGATTACAATGCTATCATATGCCCCCACATTCTGCGTTTTGCCTCATGAATTTCAAGGTTGGTGTGGCACCTCTGAAAAGAGAAACACAACGTTATTTTTGTCAAGATCGTTCACACTGTCAGTGTTGTCTCTTGTCTTTGTCTCACGTCTGTAGTGATTTGGGTTATAAATATTTTCAGTTCTACTCCAGACTTTTTGACTGACTTTCCCCACAGGCAGTCAGTCCCAATTCAAGGGACTAGATTCACTTTACCAGTGTGCAGTGTGTTGGACGAGGGATTACATTTCAGCTCACTCCATAACATACGACTCAATTGTTCAGAAGTCATGGCCCGATTTTCGATGGAGTCAGATTTTGGAACGACTGAAGAGTGACAGAAAACACGCATCGTTTCCGCTCCAAATTGATTGTTGAATTTCGATGGTTGGAGTGCAGGGGATCCAGATAACCGTTGGTCATATGTCCGGACATGCATGGTCACTGACAGATCCTTTGTCATTCCTGTCATTCGGATTGGAGTTAGTCTGTAACTACTGAAATTGTGTCTGTATGCCACCATTTTTGGTAATTACCTACCTTAATGTGTATCTTTGGGAGTGTAGACTTGCTGCCCTCTGTTCTGCTTGGTTTTCCTCATTGTGCCTCTGAACTCTCCTGTTTAGATGTATCTAAGCTGGATTCTAAAAATTGGACACTTTCCTTGCAGTAGCTCATGCTCCCTGTATCTCCGAATCGCTGTAGCGGGTTTCGGTTTCCAAGGTTGATGTGGTGGGTGGCTCCTGGCCATCAAGACTTTTTTTTAGCTGAGACCTTTATTGGTGTATTGGTATTTTCTCATATCAAAAGCTCTCACATTCTGCTAAAACTTGCAACAACTTTTGTTCACAGGTGTTGGGAATGTATTAGTTAAAAGGTTCTGTCTGTTGCTCTGAAATGGGGCTTGTGCTGCATAACCGACCATGTCAGGTGCAAGTGAAGGCATTTGTGGGAAGAGGAAAAGTAATTTTGGTGAACAAGCCCTGAAAATAATTGTGATGTAAATCACCCCTAATACATGCTTCTGTTTGGGGCAAGGTCCTCACGCATCCCCATACTTCTCAAGAGAGTGGTGTGGAAGAAAATCCTCCTCAAAGTAACCTGTGTCTGTGTGGACTAGTGCACCATCATAGACCTTACAAAAAGGTTGTATCGCCCTCAAAGGAAAGTGCTGGGGAAATATTTAGAATCAAAGCCACAATCCAGAGGGTACTGGTAGATGATGGCCTGCTCCGATACCTCAGCACACCTGAACTAGAAGTCCAAAAGCACAGATTTTCAGCCCTGGGGGGAGTTGGCAGATTTGACACAAGCAATGCCAGGAGTGGTGAACTTGAAGCTGGGAAGAGTTAGTGACCCTTGCAGCCATTTCTTTGATACTGTCTAACTGCATAAAGTATAATGTATCTAGTCATGGATGTAGTTGTGGCTAGGGTGACACGTACTGAGGGGGAATTCTATTCCTAGGCCTTTGGGTGCTGACATGATATCTGATCAGCCGTACTGCCCCCAGGCCTTTTGGTCTGCAAGCCAGCACAAGGCTACTGTAGGGATGGGTTACCGTAAGTGTGCACATGAGTCAAATGATTTGGTATTTTCCCATTACAATTATTTTGGCAAGATTCGTGAGCTTTGTGACCTCAAAAATGCTCCTGCCATATCGGGGTGACCAAATTGAATCTTTGTGATTTGTCGTGGCAGAATTATTTGCGGCGGAATTGACCATAGGCAATTTCGCTGCAAAACCAATGTTGCAGTGGCCAAAACCCACTCATCTATGCCCCTCCCATCCTAAATACATCCACATCCTCCCCCCACTTAAGTTTTGCTCGTCCGCTTCCTTCTGACCCGCTGCGTCAGTTCCGTCCCACTTATGCGGGTGGAATCTGACGTTGCAGGGTTTGCTTTTCTCTATATTTATTTTCTGTCCACCACTCCAATCTTCAAGAAGCCGGGGACACCACTGCTACTCCCCAATGCCATTAATACCTAATTTAGGGAGTGGCAGACACGCCAGCAACCCCCCTCTCCCCATGTTCGGTAGTGATTACCTAATTTGATTGATTTTAATCGATGAGATGGTACTGGCCAATTTCGTCCAGGTGTACCATTTGATCAATTAAATTCGATCAAATTGGGTAATACCAGCAAATTCACTAACACACACATGCAATGTTGTTGAGGTTGAAAGAAATTGCACGACAGTGTTTCACATTGGTTGTTAACACTTTCTTTGTCAAGATGTGTACTGTGATTGTGCAAACACCTGCCCGACAGCCCTCACAGACAATGTCACAGGAATAACCATGCAACATCTATGCACTGCTACCCCCAGTCCAGTGTCTGAAATGCAGAGCATGCCACGCCTGTTACCATGGAGAGCACAAATAACTAACTGCTTGCAGTGCAGCTGCAAGACAGAGGGTGTACGTGAACGATGTGGACAAAAGAGGTCGCTTTGCTTTGCCAAAGAAAGCCAGCCATTAGAGAGAATTGCACTCAATGTTGCGGCTGTTGCTGAAGTTACATGTTCACCTGTTTTGCTGTTGCACACAGCAAGTAGATACTGCCAATTGTTGTGAAGCGCTATTGCAAGAAGTCGATTGGGGGGCTCATAAAAGGGTTAGAAGGAGGAGGTGGTAGATGAGGAGCTCCCGGGGTGGTGGGCACTACTTTTCTGTTGTTATTTTCGAGGCACACAGTGCATCGCTGGCAATATTCTTGAGCCATTTTAGGAAAGTGAGGTTCAAACCACGAGTGATTCAAAGTCATAATCATTCTGTCTGATTCTATATGCGTTTGACTATGATGCAATCTGTCAGGATGAGAGAATACAATTCGTTGGGCTACCAGATAGCGCTGGACCTCTTTTTCATCCTAACCTAAGATCTTTGGGCTCACTTTAGCACGTGTTATCTCCCCTGTCTGAGTGCCCATTTTCTGTAGTCAAGAATGCCTCTGCACCTGGAAGAATCCTCCAGGAATTTGACCACACCAGTGATGATCTACTTTGCTGTAACTGTTTAGTCTTGGGTCTGAGAGAACCTTTGGTCTGTGGTTGCTCTACTTTAGATCTTCAACTGTTCACCAGCTTCCTACGAATGGCATAAATGTTGCTCCTTCCTGATTTGAGCATTCGGTCAGACTTTTAATGCCAATGAGATTCCACCTCAGACTGAAATCCCAATACCTGCTCCACCAAAAATGAATAGAGGGATGTGTATTATTTTGCCACTTTCTCCCCTGCTCCAGTTCTTCCTGAGAGAACTGTATTCCATCCCAACAATGAATCTCTTTAAGATTGATTTCTTTTCTCACAGGTCTAAGACCACCTTCACTATTGTGGTCAACTCCTTTTTTCAGTGCCTCTGGTGTTCCCGTTTGGATATCTGTCTGACCATGTTGCCACACTTTGTGATGCTCTATTAATTGAGCCTGTAAGGAGTCGCTAAGTTTCCCTTGCTTCTTTCTCTTCTGCTCGGTTATCAAGGCATGTGATCGTGGCTTGAATGCATTCCTCCAAAGACGGCTCAACTTGAGGTAATAATGACCTTGGTGAGGTGTGTTGCCCCATTGTGGAGTAGCACTTATACAGTGGATGGCTACTGCTCAACACAATTAATTTTCACTGATTGCAGAAAGATCTCTATAAGCATTGCATTACTTTAAATAAATGCTTTGACTTATGATGTTGCCCAATCCTGCTGTGACTAGCAGGCCAACGTCCTTAACTAGGGGGCAAATGAGCCAATGAACAACTGAAAGCAAACATACTGGGTGGCCATCTGTCACACTCAGCCCTTTTTCTCACCTGTTTTTCTCTGGGTTGAGTCTTCTTGGGAGATCTTTCCTTCTTCCTGGTTGTTCTGGACTTGTACAGTTAAGGGCGTGTATCCTCTGGGTCTGGGGCCAGTGTGAGGTTCGCTGTCTGCCTCAGGAAGCAGAACAGCATTCAGGATCCAGGAAGGAAGCACTGCTGTGGAATCCAGGAATGGATAGGAGCGTAACTCAGAGTTCTGAGCAAGCGGGGAACCTGCTAGCATGGGAACACAGGTGCGCTCTGGGATAGAAGGAGAAGGGAGCCAAGAATTGTGAGAGCAGTTCAAAGGGGGCAGCCTGGAAGGGAAGGACAGAAGAAACTGGAGAGGGCACTGACGAAAAGGGAGCAGTAATGATAGCAATTGCTAGCAACACGAAACAATACCGTTGAGACGCGCAGAGCCGCGGGGCGTGCCTATTTTCTAGAAGGCAGAGCGTCCAGCATAAACGCTAGAGAGCGGTGTTCCTGTGCAGGCGGCCATGTTGGAAGGATTACTGACCCAATGTTGCACTGCATTATGGACCATGAAGTCCATAGGGTGCGAAAGTGGCGATTCATGACAGCATGCCCCCTCTTAAACCTCGATCCACCTGGTTTACCTGGATGGGTTAGATGGAATCTTTGTACCAACCGGGAAGCATTCATGTTGGAGGTTGGTTCCCAGGTTCGTTCGCTGGGGGGCTATCCTTTCCATTCCACTAAGTATTGGAGTCGGGCCCGTCTGTATCTAGAATTGCATATCCTGGAGACTTTGTATTCAATCTGATCATTGATGAGCACAGGGTTAGGTCGAAGAGTGGATTTGGTGGAGGGTACATACGGTTTCAGTAGAGAAGTGTGGAAAACAGGATGTATCTTCTTCCAAGATTCCAGTAGCTGAAGTCGAAAGGCCACTGGGTTGATGACTTCCTTAATGGTGAAAGGCCCGTAATACTTGGGAGCCAGTTTATTTGGCTGCAGGTGTCGAGGTAAGAGACTCGACGATAACCAGGCCTTGTCCCCAATTCCATATGAAGGGCTGGGTCTTCTCTTGGTATCAGCATATCTTTTGACGTCCGATCTGGCCTTTTCCAAGTGATCCTTGGCATCCTTATGTACATTCACCAGACATCCAGGAATCGACCGAGGGTACCGGGGTAGGATGGGGTAGGATAGTTAGTAGAACTGATGGATGGAACCCCTGGCTGCAAAAGAAAGGGTTGGTCTTGATGGCGGAGTGATCCAAGTTATTGTAAGTGAATTCGGCTACCGGAACCAATCATCTTGGACCTTGGCTGCAAAACATCATAGGTATTGTTCTAGGGTCTGATTTACCCGTTCGGTTATACCATTGGTCTGAGGATGGTACCCTGAAGACAGGGCACGTTAGATGCCCATCATTTGACACAGATGTTTCCAGAATTTGGATATGTACTGAGGCCCACGGTCAGAGATGATCTTAGAAGGAAGTCCATGAAGTCTGAATATATGCTTTAAAGATATTCCAGCCAATTCAAGTGGCGATGGTAACTTGTATCATGGGGTGAAGTGTGCCATGTGGGTGAATAGATCAATGGTACCCATTATGGTAGTATAGCCTCTGGATGGAGGCAGATCCACGATGAAGTCAGTGGCAATTATTTCCCAAGGACGTACCAGCAAGGTGGGTTGGAGGAGTAGCCCTGCAGGCTTTCTATTTTCACACTTGTTTTGACTGAAAACAGTGCAGGCTTGAATGCATGCCTTTACACCATCGATCATCTTCGGCCACCAGAATTGTCTAAGAATGGAGCAGAGAGTGGCAGTAATGCCTCTATGCCCGGAATGAAAGGTATCGTGACAGAGTGTTATGATCTTGGTTCTCAGTCTTTGTGTGGGTATTACTAGTCTCTTATCCTGGAAGAGGTAACCCTTCTTTGAGACCAGGTTCCATTGGTTGGTGTTGATATAGTCCTGCCAAAGAACAGAAGATGGTGTTTCGATACGGATATCCTCCAACAAGGAATTGGCCTGGGCTATGACAACGGTATTGGGAAACATTTTTGGAAGGACACAAACTTCAACAGGCTCATAATCAGGACGTCTGGACAAGGCGTCTGCGATTACGTTATTGGTTCCAGGGAAGTGCTCTATGTGGAACTGGTACTGGGCAAAGAAAAATGCCCAGCGAGCCTGATGACTGTTTCTGCATTCCAAGGGCTGCAGAACTTGTAAGTTTCTATTATCGTTTGTACCTGGACCGGATGTTTGGCACCTAGGAGTAAATGTCGCCAGTCAGTGAAGGGCTGTCGGATGGCTAGTAATTCCTTCTCCAGGACTGAGTAATGGATCTCACTGGTAGTCAAGGTTCGGGACAGATAGGCAATGGGTGCTCCATCTTGTCTTCGAATTCTTGTTTTAGAACTGCCCCGATAGCATAGTCTGAGGCATCCGTTTCCATCAGAAAGTGTTTATTTATGTCTGGTTGAGCCAGGATGGGGTCTTGGATAAATCTTTGTTTTAATTCCTGGAAAGCTGTTTCTTGAGCAACAGAGCAAATGAATGGTGTGTGTTTCTTCAGCAGAGCGACAATGGGATGCACCATGTCAGAAAATGTGGGAATAAATTTCCTGTAAACGTTTTCAAGTCCCAGGAAGCATTGGATCTGTTTTATTATGGTAGGTGCTGGCCAGAAAAGAATTGAGGCTACCTTGGCAGGATCCATTCCAATTTCTTTGGAACTCAGTACGAAGCCAAGGTAATGAACGGTCCGGACATGAAAGAGGCATTTTTCAGGTTTGGCCAGGAGCTTGTTCTCTCTTAGTCGCTGAAGTACGGCATTTACATGTTCTTAATGGACTTGGGGTGTGTTGGAATAGATCAGTATGTCATCCAGATACACTATGACGAAAAGAAACAGCATATCCGAGAAGACTCTGTCCATGAAGCGCTGAAAAACCACAGGGGATTTGGCTAGGCCAAAGGGCATGACCAGGTACTCAAAATGACCAAAAGGTGTTCTGAAGGCGGTCTTCCACTCATCCCCTTCCTTAATTCGAATAAGATGGTAGGCACCTCGTAGATCGAGCTTGGTAAAGATTACAGCACCTCAAACAGCCTCCAATATGTCAGAAATAAGGGGTAAAGGATACCTATCCTTAAGGGTACACTGGTTAAGACCTCGGTAGTCCAAGCAAGGCCGGAATTCCTTAGTGTCTTTCTTAAGCACGAAGAACAATGAGGCACCGGCGGGGGATTTTGAAGGTCAAATGGTTCCATTAGCGAGATTAGTGTCCAGATATTCTCTTAGGGCTCTTTTCTCTGGTTCAGATAGTATAAACATTCTGCCGAATGGAATCACTGCCGAGTCTTCAGTGTCAATAGCACAGTCCTCAGGTCGATGGGGTGGTAATGATTGGACAATGGCAGTTGAAAACACATCAGAATAGGATTGATAGCTCTCAGGTACTTGAGTAATGTTGGAAACACACAATGGTGGTTGCTCGGGAGTCTGGGAGTCCACTGGAGGATCTGGCACCAAGCCTTGAGACAAACAATGGGTCATGCAGAATTCTGAACCTAGAAATAGGGATCCAGCTGCCCAATGGATATACAGGTTGTGCTTCTGGAGCCAAGGCATGCCTAGAACCATGGGGTAATGTGCTGCTCTTATAATATCAAAACAGTGTTTCTTGATGGTTATTTATTGAGAGCAATAGTTCCTTGGTTTGGTAGGTAATGGGTACGGAGGATAATGGTTTCCCATCGTTTCCTTCGACAGCTTGAATCACTCTTTTGTTTTCTCTGGGTATGTTGTGCCTTAAGGCCCATTCATGATCTATAAATACCCCCATGGCACTGCAATCCACTAGAGCCAGGATGGGAAAAGTGTCCTTTTTGGTGGATGACAAGAATGTTTGCAGAACCACCATAGTATTCTGGCGAGGACAAGTCAAGGAAGGAACAGAAGTGGAGCAGACATCTTTCTCCCGAAGCTGTGCTCTGCTCAAGATCGGGAGCTGGCATTTCCCGAACGCCGGGGTGGTGCTATTGGGCAATTCCTTACAAGATGTTTATCGGAAGCACAATACATGCAGAGTCCGGCATTGATTCTACAGGTTTTTTCTTGTGGGGAGATCGGACCCCGAAAGGAGCCCAGCTGCATAGGTTCTGGATCGAAGAGGGTTGAGTGGATTTTTCCTTAGGGCTAGGGTACGCCATGGTTGGCTTTGGACTTGTGTTTTTTGTTTTTCTTTTCTCAGCCTTTCTTTCCTGGATTCGAAAATCGATCTGTAATGACAAATCCATCAAGGACTGAAAGGAACTTGGACGGGCTACTCTGGCTAGCTGGTCCTTGACTTCATCATTCAGACCTCTTCGAAACAGGGTGAAACTAGCCTCCTGGGACCAATCAGCCTCTTTAGCCAGTTGCTTGAAACGAGTCACATAGGTAAGCGTATCTTGATTTCCCTGTTGGAATTCCAGTAGTCTCTCCTGGGTGCTATAAACAAGTTCTGCCGATCAAACGTGGCTTTGAAGGCTTCTATGAATCCATCGTAGTTGTCCAGGAGTGGGTCTCCGGCGTTCACCAAGGGGGTTGCCCAGGCTAAGGCATTGCAAGAAAGGTGTGATATCATAAACCCCACTTTAGCCCTAGGTGTGAAAAAATAGTAGGGTTTAAACGTGAAATGTACCAGGCAGGAATCGAGGAAGGAACGCAGGGATTTAGAAGAGCCATCGTACTTGTCCACTATACCCCCTACCAGTGCACTTTCCTTGAATGCCGAATCCTGGGACAATACAAGTTGTTTTAGGGCTGCGTTTTCTGCCTTGAGGTTTTGAACCTCAGTAGTTAATTCTTACATTCCTTTCATGAGGTCCTGGACTGCAGCCTTCATGTTAGGCTCAATATCAAGTTCTGGGCATCTCAAACTGTCACACTCAGCCCTTTTTCTCACCTGTTTTTCTTTGGGTTGAGTCTTCTTGGGAGATCTTTCCTTCTTCCTGGTTGTTCTGGACTTGTACAGGTAAGGGCGTGTATCCTCTGGGTCTGGGTCAAGTGTGAGGTTCGCCGTCTGCCTCAGGAAGCAGAATAGTGTTCAGGATTCAGGAAGGAAGCACTGCATCAGAATCCAGGAATTAATAGGTGTGTAACTCAGAGTTCGGAGCAAGCGGGGAACCCGCTAGCACGGGACCACAGGCGCGGTCCGGGATGAAAGGAGAAGGGAGACAAGAATTGCGAGAGCAGTTCAAAGGGGGCAGCATGGAAGGGAAGGACAGAAGAAACTGGAGAGGGCACTGACGAAAAGGGAGCAGTAATGATAGCAATCGCTAGCAACAAGAAACAGGAGCGTTGAGACGCGCAGAGCTGCGGGGGCGTGCCTATTTTCTAGAAGGCAGCGCGTCTGACGTAAACGCTAGAGAAGGGCGTTCCTGTCCAGGCGGCCATGTTGGAAGGATTACTGACCCAATGTTGTGGTGCATTATGGACCATGACGTATATAGGGGGCGAAAGTGGTGATTCATGACACCATTTCCTTTATAGTGCATGGTTCTTCTGCGCGTATTGGTGCCCGGGACACAGTACGGCATGTACTGACAAACTGCAGAGTTTAAGAACAGAATCTATAATGTTTTATCGAATACAGTTGAAGTCCAGTATACCTCTACATGATCAGCTGAATATTTGTGCTTTTTAATCTTTAACATGATTACAACTTTGGCTAGAGGATTTAGTTTGTCCAAGTCCGAGGCTTCTCTCATTTATCAAAGTCTATAAATGTAATCTTCCATCAATTAAGGTGCTCAGATCCACTTCATGTTTATCTATCAAAATCCCAAATAGAAATGTTAATTCATGTTGCATTTCCGTTCCCACACCTTCTGAGCATCTATTAAGCCTTTACATCGTGAGTTGATGATTTTGAGGGTGTTCGGGGCTAAGGAGAACTGCATCAGTCTTGGCGATGAAGCAAGATGCCACTTCTTAAGTCACATCCCTTCTCGATTCTTTCTTCAGTGTGCTTCCAAACTGAGAGTGTTCCCCAGTGTTGTTACCACAATCAAAAGGACCAAGAGCAGTGGTTCTATTGTTCAGCTATCAAGCATAGTTGCATGATACCAAAAATGTATGCCACTGCGGCAGCATGAAGGGGTTTGACCCCTCAATTAATCCCACTTCTTTTTTATATGGGGACTCATCCCTTCTGGTGCAGGGGCCCATTTCTAGGTAACAGCTGCCACTTGAGTGATAATTGCACAAAAGGATCATGTGTTGGATCTGATCTAGTAGTCCATTAGCCCCCCAAAAGGGTCATCTATAATTACAATATACTTCATGAAAGGAGATATACCTTGGGTCTCTGGTAAACAGAAATACACAGGACTTCACTTCTATTCAAAGGGGTCATGGTGTTTGGTCCATAGGTTTAAACAGTAAAACACGTTCTGACCTAAATTCGTCTATACACCAAGGGCAAGATTAACCAAGCACCCAGATTTTCCTAACGCTGCATTAAATTATGCTACCGATGCACCGATTCTAATATTGACCGCACAGCATCCGTCACACTGTCATTGAGGGATGAGGGACATAATGCTCCTTCTGTATAGGGGCCATTTTTAACTTCACCCACCTCGTATTAGACAGGTGCAGTGAATCCTTTCCCTTTCTACATATCACCCTGGGGGAGCACTCTGCATGTGCACACCACCTGAGTGACACAGATGCAATGCGTACAGCCATTGGAAGATCACCCTTATGCATACACGCTGGCCGTTGGCCTTCACCCATTTGCATAGATTACACCCCCATCCGACTGGGGGAACACCCATTCTGAATGCCACCAGCCATTTTAGCAGGCATGCCTTCAGTATTAAAGAAAGGACCTTGTATCCCTTTTTTTAATACCTGAAATGCATCCGCTGCTCTGCAGTGGAACAATGTTGCATTCAATGTGCAAAGGGGTTGCATTTACAAGAAGGCTTAGCCATCGTAGACTATATATCATACATGCAATGAACTCCTTGCTGGCAAGCGGTAGACTCTGCAATTCGAATAATGAGGGCCATACATGTATGATATCATATTGCCACCTACTACCAGATGACACCCATTGTTATACAATATGTATATTGTGGTCAGGAACATCTGTAGAAAAAAAGAAATGTGTCATTGCTCATTTCAAAAAATGAAGCATGGTGTTTCCCCTCCAAGATATAGGTAAATTGATCAACTCATAGGAAGAATACTTTTTGGCCAGTTTATAACTTTGCTCCCCCTGGACAAATCCTTACCAAACGTTTGCAAAATAAAGCATATGGCCGGCTCTGAATTTGTATGGTAAATTGGGTGAGGTTTCGCCAAGGGGTGGCAAAATTATAGGGGGTCCCCACATCTTTTTTTTTTTTACATAGACGCAATGGAAAAAACAAATTGCTCATGCCTACATACTAAACCGCTGCATGGATTTTCACCAAATTTGCAGCAGGAGCGGCGGCTTGGTCCCAAAAGCGTGCTTTTGTACCTTTTCTACAACTCCGTCCAGTACTTTTCTTGGAAACGGGCTAAAAGCAGGTAAAAATAAATTTGTCATATCTGGGTTCGGTCCGTGGGCCCACTTCCCTGTTCGGTCTGCGGACAAGCATCCGATTGCCCTAGAATACGACGTGATGTCCGCGGACATAGGACGCGCCCACTGATTGGATGGTGAAAAGCATGAAGGGCGTTAGATTTTTGGAAACGCCCACCATGTTGGATTCATGGACTTCTGCCGGGGTCCGCGAACATCGTGGTAAAAACATATTAAAAAACACAACATTGCACTTGTCAAACTTATCAAACATTCTCTGGGGAGGTGATGGGTGATGAGGATGGGATTGGATATGGCTGTAAGAACCCAAAAACAGGCGTTTTTCCTTCTCAAAGTCCACCAACAGTCCAGATGTTCAGTTACAGTCCTGTGATGTTCGCAAACACTTCAGATGTTCGGGGACATCTATGCCTATTTCAGCATTACAGGGTTGCTGAAAAGCAGTTTTTGGATGGCTTATAACTTTAGCGCCCCTCAATGAAACTGTGTGACATTTTGGAATTCTATTCTAGACCTGATTCTGAATGGTTTCACAAAGGTTGGTGGGATTCTGTCAAGAAAAGGGCAAAATTAGAGTGGGGATCCCGAAATATTGTAAAGGCTTATACATGTGGTGCCATTTGACAAATCTACACAAAAGTTTGCAAAAATATTACAGATCTAGACATAAATGTTTTTATAAAGTTTGGTGGGATTTTGTCAAGAGGGTGCTAAATTAGAGGGGGGTCTCAACATCTTTAAATGGCTTATAACTTATTTGCCATTTGACTAATGTGGACAAAAGTTTCCAGAAAGATTAAAGACCCAACCTTGAATTTTTGTGTATAGTCTGAATGGGTTTTGTCAAGTGGGGGCTAATCTATATGACTATTCCATGTACATACATTTTGATACTTGAAAAAATAAGACATGGCCAGATTTCCAGCACATTCATGTAAGGATCATTGGCAAGGACCTTAATGCATGGTTTTGCAAATGTGCCTGTGTTTTGTTTTTTAACAAGTGTCATAATGTATGTACAGAAAATGGTGATATACTTTTCGTGACTGATGTATAGCCTGTGGCCATGGGCAGTGGCCAGATTGTCTGGGTCATGGCATAAGGTCATGACCCGGACAATCTGGCTACTGGTCATGACCATGAGGGACGACACATGGGGTTAAAGTGGCCTTGTCCACCTGTGACCAGCTATGTGGTAAAGTTGTTTGAAAGTGTGATAGGTTTGAAAGGGAAAAGAAAATTGTGCTTGTGGTAATATGGTCATAGGGTTCTCTCTTCACCGTCTGCACGGAGCCCCACCTTCCCTTTCATGGTGGCTATCTTGGAAAAGGATTTTCCTTCCTGCACCAGGACACCGCAGGCATCCTGGTGTAGGAAGAAAAATCCCTTATTTTTTTTAGCACCTCGGGTTACCGCTTTGGGTACCCCGGGCTGCTAACGGTTATCAACCCCCATTGCAGGGGCTGGAATGGGGGATGAACGCCACATTATTCCCATTAGCATAACACAAAATGCTAATGGAATGTTGGAAAATCTCATTGAGTCTATGGGCCTCATTATGAGTCAGGCGTTAAGGGGTTAATGGTGCCGTAAACGGCGCCGACCCTTAACGCCTGATTCCGAGGTCCCTTTGCGGGATGGTGTTTTTAACGCCTGCTTTTTGCAGGCGTTATCTTAGACTCAAGGGGGTAATGACTAGATCAGTATGGAAACAACAGTTACAGAGAGACCTCACACCGTTTGAAAAGATCCTTGATTCATGCACAAGCTCCAAAGGCCTGATCAGTGCTATGTACCTTGCACTCATTGATATTGATATTAAACCCTCCTTGACACTCAAAGGCAAATGGGAAGTAGACATGGGCAGGCAAATCTCTCCAAAGCTATGGTTACAAATGTGCAGACGAACGGCGAAATCATCCCTATCGTGTCAATACAAATTACACGCTATCAAACTACTATACAGGTGGCAATACGACCCTGCCCGCCTGGCCAAAATGTACCAGGGAGTAAGCCCGAAATGTTGGAGGGGATGTGGGAGGCGGGCCGATTACTGGCATATGTGGTGGGGATGCGCACAAGTCCAGATCTACTGGTCAGAAGTCCTTAGCTGGATCAGGGACCTTGACGGAGAGGAAAGAGAGAAGCACCCACTACTCGTTTTGTTTTCCTTAACTGAAACTGGGGATAAGATGGTGGTGGCGTGCAAAATGGTACAGGGCCTACTGATGGCTGCTCGAGCATGCCTTACCATGACATGGAAAAGGCCCACGCTCCCCAGCAAGAGTGAATGGCGAGCAGTCGCACTGAGCATATACAGAATGGAATGCCTGACTGCAGCATTGCACGGGGACCGTGCCACTGTAGAGAACACTTGGTCGGAGTTTCGCTCCGCATATGCTTCGTGAAACGTGCCTGAACTACGCTTTACCTAAGGTTATTATGGTTTAGTGCCTGAAATGACTCGAGTGCGTGTCAGCTGAATCAATGCATGACTTCTATGCCCAACGCCATGACTAAAATGGCGGTTTAGTGGTTTTGTTTAACGCTCTCTTTAGTCCCAGATCTGTTATCATGTGAGGGGGGTGGGAGTTGAGGGGTGGGATATATTTAGAAACAAAGGTTCGGTTTTCTTGTTATGCGAAATAAGAGATTGTAACTCTACTTACATGCTCGCTTTCTTTGTAAACAAGAGATGTAAGCTGCATTTATGTCATTGTAAAGCTTTCGAAAACCAATAAAAGTGAAATTTAAAAAAAAAAAAAAACCATGCCGCAAAGGGACCTTGGCGATAATTACGGCAACCGTAATTTACGGTGCCGTAATTATCGCCTTCCCCATTCCCATTATGCCCTATGGGGCAGAAATGGGAATGGGGAAGGGGCCATTGGTGAATGGGGAATTACCGCCCCACTCACCTTGGAATGGGGCGGTAATTCCGCCATCCACCATGGCGGAGTTGGGACCTTAGCGGCATGGACCATGGTGCTAATAGCGCCATGGTCCTCCACCAAGGTCGAAATGAGGCCCTATGTACTTTTCTGAGAAATGTAAAGTAGATGGAGTCCATAAGATTTTTTTTTTTTAGTTCTACTTTTAACTGTAAAAGGTGGTTTATTAAAGGAACCTTCCTTTTGTTGTCTTTTGATGTATTTCACTTTACAGGAGAGGTTAGAATGTAATGTGGGGAGGGAAATGAGGGAAGAGGCTCCAAGCACTAATTTGGATGGGCAGGTGGAAAGGGGAAGATGTTGCACGTGTGTTACTTCTATGGTAGGGGAAGTGTTTCTCATGCTCCTTGATTACAGCTTCCAAGGCGCTTCAAAATTGCTTCCCTCTGTGGAGTGGTGTGTTGCAGTATATACAGAGGACTGTATTCTTTGTAAGATATGCATCAACAGCCTGTTTTATTTCTTGCAACACAGCTGCTTTGATTTTGTGTCCCACAGAAGTATGCTGTGTGGTTACAGTATTGGTTGAGGAAGATGAGGGGGAGGAAGACAGCCTACTACTAGTCTACTACTAGCTAAGAAAGGAACAGTTTTTTCTGAGAGCATTGCAGTGTTTGTATTTGGTGTGGCGGTGCATGGAGGTGGTCCCTAGGAGTACTGTCCTGGTAGTCCACGACTGAGTACAAATTTTCGCTCAGTGCATTTCACTTTGGTAGCTTTAGCCATTGGTACATTCCCAACAGTGGTAAAGAACTGCCACACCCATGATTCTCTCTGGGTACTAGAGGTAGGCACTTCCTCCACCTCATGTTCTTGGTCGTCTTAATTGTCTTTGGAAGTACTGCGCTTTTTTTGTTGTGTAGGTCCTTCAGCTGGTGGTGATAGTGGCTCTTGGGGAGGAGGGATGGCAATAGCTGATGCCATTTTTAAGATAAATAGCAGTTTTGATAATATTCTTCCAAGTATGTGCTTTGTACTAGATTGTTAATGTACAATGAGTAAGTTTAGGTGTAGGAGCTTGTGCACAGGTAGATTTTGAGCTTGAAAGTTTCTACATTGGTAGAAAATGCAGTTCCGAACTGTCCTCGAAGCACGGACCCAATTACGAAGTGTGGACGCGTTCGCGGACATGTCATCATGCCGTGCGCATATGCATGGTCACGTGGCACTGTCCGGAAGGTCTGCGATAACGTCAGACATTCGCGGACGTCAACGGATGCAAAAACAGTGGAAAAAGTTGCAAAAATGTATAGAAGTGTTAAAAATATGCTAGAAGGTGGGAACTTGCAGAGTTTAGAGGTGAAACTTTGTAAATTGGACACAAATGTTGCTATATTTGGGAAAGTATGATAATTGTAAGTTTTAGGAAAATAGAAATTCACTGAAATAACGTTGTTAAAGGGACGATATGGTTAGGTTGCACCAATAAAATCCAATGAAATTCACTGAAAAAACTTTGTTAAAGGGACGTTATGGATACAAATAAAACCCAAAACAACTCAGAATTAGCCAATTATGGTAAGCTAAGCAACCATAACATGCACCACAACCGTGCACTGCTAAGCCTAACTCCCAGGACATCAACTATGACGTCACAAATGTCATTGATGTCATCATTGATGACATCACATATCTGGGCCATTTGTTTTTGTTCACTGACAGTCCGAACATTAAAATCCAAAACTTGCAATAATTCTAGACATTTACCTTCTCATATGTTCTTAAAGTAGTTTCCTTAGGGTTTGGTCTCAGCTCATGGTGCACATACATGGGGAAATAAGCAGGCCTCAAACACATAATTCATTTGTATACATGAAGATAAACGTTAATGTTATTAACATTTTCTGACTATGCTGTTTCTTTCAGGTGATGCAGGAACATGGAGGAAAAATAAATTCTGTAAAAATGCACAACACAAAAACAACTCTGGCACTAAATATCAAAAAACTTGAAAAATCAAAAATAACAAGCTAAATAACAAAAAAATAACACTACAAAGCACAAGACAAAGTGAAAAGGTATAGGAAGAAGAAAGCCTTTAATTTGTAGAGAAAGGCTGTACTAGGTGTGCGATAATTCAGAATGATGATTCGTGTTCGCTTTTAAATTGTAATGAAAAATTAATTGCTTTTTTCATACTACGTTGTCCATGTTTTGTATTTTTAATACTATGTAAAAGTACCTTGTGTACTGAAAACATTTTAATAAAAAGAAATAGGAAGAAGAAAGGTAATAAAGGAATGGATAAGTCAAGGTACTGCTTTTAAAAGTTCCTGAAGGCTTACAAAGAAGTTCACAAAGAAGTTCACCCACCAAGAGACAAAAATCAATGACAGAAAATAGGAACAAGGTGCTTCGGAGAGAGGTATAACCACGGTTATCCGATATAGCGAAACAGAATGTGTTTTCCGTACACGTGGGTACACCCAAGGGCAATGACGTCTTTGCTTCTAAATTATTGACCAATCGCCTAAATCAACGTGAAGACACGCCTGCATGTAGCCGTAGCCGCATTGATGAAAGACCCAATCACTTTGAAAGCTGCATTAATGCAGCTACAAAGCTTCGCACCTGCTTTTAAGAGGTAATCGGAACAAGCAACAGTTTTAGCTTTTCCGCTATATATTGAGTGTGTCAATGTTTTTAATGTTATCCAAGTAGACAGTTTAAATTAGTACCCGACAGGGGAAAATCTGATTTTTACAAACAATCTTATTGTCCCTCACAAGGTCCTTAGCATCCAGGCAAGTCAGCAGTCATCACTACATCTCTTGCTGTTTATTCTGTGAGTGTCTGCCATGGAAAGAGAGAAGGGACTACATGTACTCCCTTCTCCCTTTCCATAGCTGCTATTTTCTTAGTTTTTTTCTTCTATCTTTTTAATGGCCGACATGGAAAGGGAGAAGAGAATAAATGTACTCCCTTCTCACATTCCATGACGGCCATTTTAAATACCCGCCATGGTGAACAGACTATATATCACATTCCATGGCGGACATCTTTTTTTTTCTTTTTTCAGTTGCAATATGCCAGAGTGTCTTGCAACCAGATAAAGCACTATTAGTACCCTGTGATGAAGTGGATGAATATTTCGGGCAGATTCATTACATCAGAAAGAAAATATCCTGGTAAGGCCTCTCGCTCATCCAAGTGGTACTACTGGAGATAGGAGCAGCATATCTGTAGACACTTCATGAAAATCCTCCTCTCTTAACCGCCTTAGCATTTCTGATTACTCTTCAAATTGAATTACTCCAGTGCTGCAGTTGTTTCAAGACTTTACGCTTCATTACAGAGTTTCCAGTAAAACCCGCTCGTAGGCAGCGAGATACGAACAACCCTGTAACACCGTTTCCACCACCCGAATTCCCAGTGCCACCGGAATATTATGACAGGCGGCAGAAATGGTAAAACACCCATTGAACGGGCATGGAGTCACTGAAGCACCCACACAATTGCTAACAGTGCCAGTGCTTCAGTGAAAACACTGACGGTAGTGACCTGAACTCCCAGCAGATCAGGTATGCCGGGAGATCCGTGCCCCTAACAGAAAACTCTTAGTTTGGTGGTCCGGAAAGAGAAGCGGGACATTGCAGCCAGGACCCTTATTTTCAGACTGCCAAACTCGTAATGAGGCCCTCTGGCTGTTGCTGGTTGTTCCTGGCAGCACCTTTAATGGGTGGAGGTTGATATATAATTAATTGACATTGTTACAGGCCCAAGTGAGGTCCTTAACAAAGACCCTGGGGCATTACCTGACTGAGTTCTTTTGCGGGTCCCTACTTTAACAGCTGGTCCAGACCAGCCGTTCAGGTCTGGTCCCGCAAAGGGGCCTCGTAGTAAGGCGCTAAGTGGTTAACGGCGCCGCAGCCTTTTACGGCGCCGTTAACCACTTAGCGCCAGGGCCGTAATGAGCCCCATTATGTCTAATGCCATAAGTGTTTCATCTACGAACATATAATATTTTCTATTTCTAAAGAAGGTGGGGAAAATGTTGCCACTTAAAAAAAACTAAATATAACAATCTGGTTTTCAGCTATTTACTTGTTGCAATTATTAATTGTGCCACCTCCCACAGCTCCCCATTGGTGGCATAGATCACAAATGACTCTCATAACTAAGACATTGGGAGCTAGTAAAATTGGAACATGTGGAGCTGACACTGCTGCCGAAGTCAAGGGTTCATTCAGTGTCGGTGTCATCACACTGGTGGAATCAGGTGCTTAACATGGTCCCAATTTCCATGAACGAAATACATGAGACCCATGCATTTTTATTCTGTGGTGCTCATGCAATTTCCAATATGCATCATCCACATCATTCCAGTAGACTTGCACCAGATGATTTATCATGACTGATGTTCCCAGGCTTTGTGATGAAACATTAGAAGGGCCACATCTTAGTGTTTTCTTGCACAATGTGCACTGAACATCCTTTGCCTCCCTTTTAGAGCACTCTTCTTTCACCATCAACTATCTCCAACTGTCTACAGGGTCTTTCATTTCTGTGGCCATGCTGAAAATGTCCAACTGGTAGGCAAAATGTAAAAATCCAAAAATGACAACTCTAAAAAGACAATGCCACAAATAAACTCTCTGAACCTCTCTAGCATTTCTAACGACTCTTAAAATAGGATGTTACAGTGCTGCAGTTGTTATAAGACTTTGGCTATTGCTGGCAGCACCTTTAATGGGTGTAGTTTGATTCTGTACAACTACTACTCACAACTACAGTGAAACATAAAGCACCGAGATCAAGGATAAAAGAAAATACATTGTACCAAATATCCTCACCCAGCTCCGTTAAGGAAAAATAAAGCTGGCAAGAGCAATCCAGTAAAGAAAAGACAGAAACATTATCACCTTTCAGAGAAGATAAAGACAAAAAAGCTCTAAAAAAAACCAAAGACCGAGTAAAATCAGTATTGAGGTATTAACTTGTCCCAATCATTAGTTACACCACCTCCCACAGCTACCCATTGGTGTCATAGATTACAGATAACTCTCATAACTTAGACATTGGCAGACAGGAAAACTGGAACATGTGGAGTTGACACTGCTACCAAAGTCAAGAGTTCATTAACTGTTGGTGGCGTCGCACTGGTGGGATCACCTACTGGATGTGGTGCCAATTTCCATGCACATAACACATGAACCCCAAGCATTTCTATTTTGTGCTGCCCATGCAATTTCCAATATGCACCATTCACATTGTGATAGTATACCAGAGGATGGGTGTGTTCGTATCCATTATACTATAGGTCAGCAGAGTATCTGAGGCCCATCTAAACCCTCCCCCCTGGCAATAATGGTGGACTAAGCCATGGGGCAAATAAACCATCTTTATTCTCCAAAAGACAGGGATCATACAGGAAACAACAAAATATCCGGCAATCACAGCGTCTGAATCTGCATCACCTGGTTTTATCCCTTAGTGATGTCACAACCACCAAACCATCCCAAAAACCTAAGGACCATCCCAATTGGGTAGGTCGGGTGATATCACATATAGAACTCCCCTATGTGAGTTACCTCATTGGTCTTCCCAGGTCAGGTGGGTTCGCCAGCGATTCCTCCAAAAACGATCTATTACTTTGTTGCAGGCTCACACAATGACCATTGGCCCCTGCAACATTATACACCACCCCCGGCTTCAGCGGCTGGATTGGCTGGAGCTGGTCTCCCCAGGCCTGGGACTCTGTTCTGTTCACAGTGCTCTGTGTACCTTTTCAAGTTAATGGGAAAGACTGTGTGTCCCAATTGTTGCAAGTGATACATCCACCTAGCCTGGGAGAGTGCCCGCAGGTTGCAATGTACGGTGGACAACGCATGTATCAATCTTGTTTGCTTTGCTGGCAACAGCTCCTCTTGCCACCATGAGTAGAGAGTAATTGTTAGGCTCAGCAGGGTCACATGAGCGAGGACCACAAAACTGAGCCTTTTAGCCTGCAATTATTGATGATTGTATTCTGTATTTCGCAGGTGGCTCACTTACTCGGAAATCAGGAATTTTCCCCTCACCCTTGTCCTTGGCTGCGAACACAGTCTCTGTGCTTCGCGCTGCAGAGTCTGCATCTCTTCTTCCATATTTTGAGTACTATGGCTTCATGCAAATTCACTACAGTCATTCTATGGTTTCCCTATATGTTCTAATATTTCCCTTTAGAGATTAGTATTGATCGAGCTCTTTTATTTTCCTAATACGCCCCCATCGCTCCTTATGGGTAGATGCGATGAAGCAATTGCAAGCTCGGTCCATGTATGGTTAGCTTTCTTTCTTTTCTGGATTTGGCTAGTGGAAAAGAAAGGTTTTGAGAGTAGGTGTATGTATCTGTCCTCTATCTACAGAATGGTGTAAGCATGTTCTTCGTGGGTGCATGTGTGTCTGTGTGACTTCGAGCAGTAGTGCAAATTTACTTTGTGACTAATGCTACTATTTCATGTTGTTACAAGTGACATCAACACAGCTGGATTTTATTATCAGTCAACTTGATCCAGTGATCAGACACCTGTCTCTTTGAAGCTGTAAATTGGATAGGGTTTGAACGGTCATTTGAGAGAATATCTCATTCCATACGTAGAATACACTGGTGTGCCTGGTGTTTGGCCGAACCGTGAGTTGCATCTCTCATTTCTCATCCTTCAGGCTAACATGCGCATAGGGGACATGAGGGCCATTTCAGGGACCCTGTGTTCAACATTATCCCATGGGACTTGCTCCAGATGCTTTATCTTGATTCATGGTCACAATATTTCGGATGGAACATTGTAAGGGCCACATCTTATTGTTTTCTTGCATGCACAATGTGCACTGAACATCCTCCACCCCCCATATAAAGCATGACCTACAATCTGCGCACAAACATCTACTATAAAAAAGCATCACTACTGCTACTGTTCTCATGTATAAACATGTTTAAACGTTGAAGATCATCTTCCAACTGGTGAGGAAAAAAAAATGACAACTCTAAAAAGACAATGGGCCTCATTACGACCCTGGCAGTAGCCGTGACCTTATTAAGGGCATGGCTGCCACCGGTAATGATTTTTTACCAGGGCCCAAAAGGGCAATAACCAGGTCATGCCGACCTTGGCGAACCCGGTAATTGCCCTTTTCTGGGCTCCGGTAAAATTTAATCCATTTTCCCATTTGTGCCGCATAAGGCTCAATGGGAATGGGGAGGATGCTAACAACGGGCCAGTTAATGACGGGCCCGTTGGTAGCATCCTGGTCTGCTAGCGGGTCCCGCTGAGGATGCCTGGTCTGACCAGGCGTTCCTTAGCGGGACCCACTGCTGACCTCATAATAGGGTGGCCCGGAATGAAAGGTGCCAGTCCCTTACCAGCATCGTTCATTCCGTGGCCACCTGGGTCGTAATGAGGCCCAATGCCACGAAAAATAAAGCCTCCTCTCTGAACCTCTGTAGCATTTCTAACAACTCTTCTAATGGAGTGTTACAGTGCTGCAGGTGTTTGAACACTCTGGCTGTTGTTGGCAGGACCTTTAATGGGTGGAGGTTAATTCTGCACAACCACCACTCAAAACTACAGTGAAGATATAACACCACATATAGGCCAAAAAAGACTGCAGCCCACTAGGGGCCAAACCATCCACAAGACCTTAGCTGCTAGTATGACACATAGTTCAACATCAACAGTTGGTGGCATCGCACTGGTGGAATCGACTACTGGACCTGGTGTCAATCCCCATGCATGTAACGCATGAGCCCCAAGCATTTTTATTTTTAGATGAGCATGTAATTTCCAATACGCATCATCCACATCATCCCAGGACACTCGCACCGGATGTTTTATCATGATTCATGTTCCCAATATTTGTAACGGAACATTATAAGGGCCACGTCTTAGTGTTTTCTTGCACAATGTGCACTGAACATCTTCTGCCTCCTTTTTAAAACATGACCTAAAATCTGCACAGAGGAATCTACTGTAAAAAAAAGCATCACTATTACTGCTGTTCTCATGGTTAGACATGTTAAAAGGTCCAACTGGTCAGGAAAATAAAAACATAGAAAATAGCAACTCTGAAAAAGACAATGCCACAATGAATAAAGTCACCTCTCTTGCATTTATAATGACTCTTCTAATAGAGTGTTACTGAGCTGCAGGTGTTTGAAAACTCTGGCTGTTGCTGGCAGCACCTTTAATGGGTGGAGGTTATTTCTGCACAACCACCAATCACAACTACAGTAAAGATATAAGACCACATTTAAGCCAAAAAAGGCTGCAGCCCAGTATGGGCCAGACCATCCAGAAAATATTTGGTGTGGTGCTAGTATGACACATAGTTCACAGCATCTATTCCTCATACAGAATTGGTTAAGGTTCTCCCAAGGCATGGACAAGATCAGAAATATTGCCTAAAAACATTCTGAGTTCTCAAAGTATGCCCATCACCTACTCCTGTATTTAATAGCACCCACTTGAAGGGTGAACAAACTTTGAATCCCATTCCATCACAGACATCTTTTTCAGTTTCAAAATGCCAGTGTGTCTTCCAACATAATAAACAGACCAATTGCATTGCTGAACCCATACTGTGCCTGCATTTATTGGGGCAATTTGCACCAAAAAATCCATTCCATTTCTTTTTTACATAATAGGAGTTTGCACAACTAATACCATTCCTATATTCTTTATGAATGTATATTTAAAAATAAAACCAATCAAACATATTTTTCATGAAATTAAAAAATAGGATTAAAAAAATAACAACAAAGTGATGAAGGATGTTGGACTAATTGGGTGGGGAGGCATGACCAGGCCAACCCCCCAGCACCTGGGGTACCAGCTTACATGCTGCTAGCGAGTGGAATATTCCAGAAAGGTACAAGCGGGCCAACCAATTGTAGAGGGCCACGTAGCAAGGAGCCCTATAGTTTGAAAAACCAATTGAATGTTGTGTAGTTTCATGACACTGAAGATGACTTGCACTTGAGGTGGGCTTAGTTGTCCACCTGACCTTAGAGACCTAATCACGATCCCCGCCCTTATAGAAAGTATACATAGATGTTCCCTTCAAGACTATTATATCCCCTAGTAGGTTTTCTTATTTTTGCCACGTAGTATGAAGTGACGTATGACGAATCTTTTGTATAAAGTTGTGTTTATTCATGTAATGTTTGGAGTAACACTTGAATGAGAATGCTGTACGGCGTCAGTTGATGCCAGTTGTACTCCCTGTTTTAACTTGCAAATAAAACAGTTGTGATTTTGCCAAACTTCCTGACTCGGTCTGAATTTTGATGTATGAGTAACATCTGCATCCCCATCAATCTTCGATACTGTTACCTCGTCTTAAAGGACCTACGGGTTCAACTTTGCCACTTTGCTGATGCTCAATCATCCAGACATTATTATTATTCATCATGGAGGGAACAGTTTAGGACATGTTACCGGAATCTCATTGCAGTTTGCGATGAAGGAGACACTTTGGCAAGTCAAGGACATGTTTCCAAAGTCTCCAGTAATGTTTTCTCGCATTGCCCAGAGACAGATGTGGCTGCGTTCTTCCTCATTTGTTGTGCAAATGGAGAAAGCAAGGCGCAATGTGGACAGGGCTGTTTGCGCCTTTTCGCGAGATGTTGGCATGTTCTCCTTCCACATTGAAAACATCACGTTTCGTAGTACCAACATATTTCGTACAGATGGAGTCCATCTTATTGATGCTGGCAATCAGCTGTTTCTGCGTAATATCCAAAATGCAGTGCAGTGCTTTTTGCAAGTATAGCAAGCATTTCCCCAGTATGTGTTTCCACTTCAAACATTCAAAAAACAAACAGCACAAAAAGGCTATTTTCAGAGCCACCACTTTCTTTTTGGTATGAGTGCAATGTTTTTGACGGAGCCACCAATCGCATTATTTACAGCGCTGTCTGCCGAGCTTATAGGCCGTGCGGTGACCTGCATCTTTTCATTGGCAATTCTCTTTTTGAACTGTGAAATGGGGGGTCTGAAAAGAGCCTTTTTTTAATTTTTGTAAAATGTTTTGGTTGTTTTGTATTTTTATTGTTCTTGCAACACACGACACAGAAGAAAAGGAAAGGAAGGGAGGTTGGGGAAAGGGCCCCAACCACAGGGATAAGAAAGGGCAAGTGGAGAGTGGAAGATGTTGGGTGGCCCTTACTTAGGTAGGGGTCAGTCCTTCTCATGCACCCGGACCAAAGCCTCAAAATCACTTCAAAGTTGCTCCCATCTGCAGAGTATCATGTCACAGTACATGTACAATATAGTGACCTATATTAGGGAGACCAAGGGGGCCCCTCCCTCGGGACCGTCCAGAAGGGGAAAAAGCCCGTAGGCACAAAAAACCCCTAAGCTTTCACAATGCTCTTCGGGAGGTGCGGAGCCGAGATACCCTTGAGGAGTTGTTGGCTGGTCAAGAGGGTCCGACATATTATCTTCCAACATAATAAACAGACCAATTGCATTGCTGAACCCATACTGTGCCTGCATTTATTGGGGCAATTTGCACCAAAAAATCCATTCCATTTCTTTTTTACATAATAGGAGTTTGCACAACTAATACCATTCCTATATTCTTTATGAATGTATATTTAAAAATAAAACCAATCAAACATATTTTTCATGAAATTAAAAAATAGGATTAAAAAAATAACAACAAAGTGATGAAGGATGTTGGACTAATTGGGTGGGGAGGCATGACCAGGCCAACCCCCCAGCACCTGGGGTACCAGCTTACATGCTGCTAGCGAGTGGAATATTCCAGAAAGGTACAAGCGGGCCAACCAATTGTAGAGGGCCACGTAGCAAGGAGCCCTATAGTTTGAAAAAACAATTGAATGTTGTGTAGTTTCATGACACTGAAGATGACTTGCACTTGAGGTGGGCTTAGTTGTCCACCTGACCTTAGAGACCTAATCACGATCCCCGCCCTTATAGAAAGTATACATAGATGTTCCCTTCAAGCCTATTATATCCCCTAGTAGGTTTTCTTATTTTTGCCACGTAGTATGAAGTGACGTATGATGAATCTTTTGTATAAAGTTGTGTTTATTCATGAAATGTTTGGAGTAACACTTGAATGAGAATGCTGTACGGCGTCAGTTGATGCCAGTTGTACTCCCTGTTTTAACTTGCAAATAAAACAGTTGTGATTTTGCCAAACTTCCTGACTCGGTCTGATTATTGATGTATGAGTAACATCTGCATCCCCATCAATCTTCGATACTGTTACCTCGTCTTAAAGGACCTACGGGTTCAACTTTGCCACTTTGCTGATGCTCAATCATCCAGACATTATTATTATTCATCATGGAGGGAACAGTTTAGGACATGTTACCGGAATCTCATTGCAGTTTGCGATGAAGGAGACACTTTGGCAAGTCAAGGACATGTTTCCAAAGTCTCCAGTAATGTTTTCTCGCATTGCCCAGAGACAGATGTGGCTGCGTTCTTCCTCATTTGGTGTGCAAATGGAGAAAGCAAGGCGCAATGTGGACAGGGCTGTTTGCGCCTTTTCGCGAGATGTTGGCATGTTCTCCTTCCACATTGAAAACATCACGTTTCGTAGTACCAACATATTTCGTACAGATGGAGTCCATCTTATTGATGCTGGCAATCAGCTGTTTCTGCGTAATATCCAAAATGCAGTGCAGTGCTTTTTGCAAGTATAGCAAGCATTTCCCCAGTATGTGTTTCCACTTCAAACATTCAAAAAACAAACAGCACAAAAAGGCTATTTTCAGAGCCACCACTTTCTTTTTGGTATGAGTGCAATGTTTTTGACGGAGCCACCAATCGCATTATTTACAGCGCTGTCTGCCGAGCTTATAGGCCGTGCGGTGACCTGCATCTTTTCATTGGCAATTCTCTTTTTGAACTGTGAAATGGGGGGTCTGAAAAGAGCCTTTTTTTAATTTTTGTAAAATTTTTTGGTTGTTTTGTATTTTTATTGTTCTTGCAACACACGACACAGAAGAAAAGGAAAGGAAGGGAGGTTGGGGAAAGGGCCCCAACCACAGGGATAAGAAAGGGCAAGTGGAGAGTGGAAGATGTTGGGTGGCCCTTACTTAGGTAGGGGTCAGTCCTTCTCATGCACCCGGACCAAAGCCTCAAAATCACTTCAAAGTTGCTCCCATCTGCAGAGTATCATGTCACAGTACATGCACAATATAGTGACCTATATTAGGGAGACCAAGGGGGCCCCTCCCTCGGGACCGTCCAGAAGGGGAAAAAGCCTGTAGGCACAAAAAACCCCTAAGCTTTCACAATGCTCTTGAAAAACAGGGTGGACCCTTTTGAGGTTGTTAGGTAGTTTTAGGCGAAAGGCCACTGGGTTGATCTTCTGTACTATCTCATATGGCCCTAGGAGCTTGGGAGACAGCTTGGAGGGATGGACCCAACGAGGTAAGTATCTAATGTAGAGCATAACGCTGGTTCCCACATCCCACCCCGGGACAGGTTGGCGGTGTTTGTTGGCTTGAATGCGATACCGCGCTTGAGCCGACCTAAGGCCTTCCTCTGCCTTCTTGTGTGTCTCTCTAAGGAGGGAGAGTGAGGAATCGACAGATGGTAAACTGGTAGAAAGGCCAGAGACTGGAAGGATGGAGCGAGGATGGTAACCATAGGTACCGAAAAAAGGACTAAACCCAAGAGCGGAATGTGCAGAATTATTATAGGATAATTCTGCTAGAGGGAGCAAGGGGCACCAGTTGTCCTGCTGGGAGTTGATAAAGCACCTTAGGTACTGTTCCAGGGTTCCATTAAGGCGTTCGGTTTGCCCGTTGGATTGCGGGTGGAATCCAGAGGTTAGAGCACTTTCGATTCCCAGTCTGGCACAGATCGCCTTCCAGAACCGGGAGGTGTACTGGCTCCCCCTGTCCGAGATTATCTTATTAGGCATACCGTGCAACCAGAAAATGTCCGGAGAAATACTTCTGCCATTCTGGCCGCTGTGGGAACCCCGGGCAATGGGGAGAAGTGAGCCAACTTGGTAAACGAATCCACAACCACCATGACACATGTGCATCCTTGAGACGGGGGTAAATCCACAATGAAGTCCGTTGAAATGGTGCTCCAGGGGCCCTTGGGTACTGCACATGGTTCGAGTAATCCGATCGGTCGTTGACGAGAAGACTTGCTCCGAAGACAGACGACACAGGACCGAACGTATCGATCCACATCCTCTCTCACCTTTGGCCAGTAGAAATGTCGTTGGAGATATTCGAGTGTGCCAGTTCCGCCCCGATGTCCTGCACGTTTGGAGTCATGACACCAGGTCAACGCCATTTTGCAGAAGGCTGGAGTGGGTAAATAAAGCCTTCCCTTGACAAGGTAAAGGCCGTCCCCAATTTCATATGTCAGGTCTTTAGGATGTCTTTCTACCTCGAAGCGACCTCCAGAATGCTCCTGAACCTGCCTGAGAAACGTTGATACAACTCCGACAGTCTTGGCCAGGGGGAACATCCGTTCAGGAGGCGTATCTGCCTCTGGCATGTAATCACATCGGCGGGAAAGAGAATCAGCCACGACGTTCAGTTAGCCTGGGATGTACGCAAAATAGAAATCAAATTGGGCGAAGAAGTGGGCCCATCGGGCCTGTTGAGTGTTGTAGCACTCGAACTGTCTTAGAACCTGTAAGTTCTTATGGTCTGTCCAAATGGTGAACGGGAACCTGCCTCCCTGAAGGAGGTGACGCCATTCCACACAAGCAGACTTCATGGCTAATAGTTCTCGTTCTATGACCGAATAGTTCCTTTGGCTGATGTTTAAAGTCTTCGAGCAGTAAGCCACCGGATGTTCTAAGCCCTGGACTTCTTGAAGAAGTACCGCCCCTATGGCGGCTGATGAAGCGTCAGTCTCCAAAATGAAGGGCAAGTTTTGGTTTGGTTGTTGCAGGATGGGCGCGGAACAGAAAGCATCCTTGAGATCCCTAAAGCTGTCTTCGGCCTCTACCGACCATTTGAATGGGGTTACTGACTTCTTTAAGAGAGAAGTAATGGGTAATATCTTTTGAGAGAAATTGGGAATAAACCTCCAATAGAAGTTTGCCAACCCCAAGAATTTCTGGATCTCTTTAACCGAGGTGGGTGAAGGCCACTCAATGATGGAGGACACCTTGTGTGGATCCATAGATATTCCGTGGTCTGACAGGATGTAACCTAGATAGGGTATGGAGGAGGCTGCAAACACGCATTTGGCAAGTTTGATGGACAAATGATTGTCTCTGAGCCTTCGGAAGACTTCCTTGACGTGTTTTTGTGATCTTCAGGAGTGCTGGTGTAGATCAGGATGTCATCTAGGTACACCAACGTGGTTTGACACAGTAGGTCAGAAAATAATCTATCCATGAACCGTTGGAACACCGACGGGCGTTAACCAACCCAAAAGGCATTGCTTGGTACTCAAAAAGTCTGAATGGAGTCCTGAATGCCATCTTTCATTCGTCTCCGTCCTGCACCCAGAGAAGGTGATAGGCATTTCTTAAGTCGAGTTTAGTGAAGATCATTGCTCCATGAACTGCTTGTAGGATTTCGGTGATCAAAGGCATAGGGTATCAATCTTTTATGGTGACTTTATTTAGGCCGCGATAGTCAATACACAGCCTCAACTCCTTAGATTCCTTCTTAGAGATGAAGAACATGGACGCCCCTGCGGGGGACTTCAATGGTTTTATGAGTCCGTTTTCCATATTGCTATCCAAATACTCTCAGAGGTATTGTTTCTCCTCCAAAGACAGTGAAAACATTCTACAGAAAGGCACCAGTGCTCCTGGGGTAAGATCAATGCAACAATCCTCGGGCCGGTGCGGCGGGAGCTCAATGGGTGTCTTTTCCGTTACTACCTCATTGAACTCCTTAAGGTAGGTAGTGTGGCAGACAGTGGACCGTTCTGATTACACAGCTGTTCGTTGTCTTGACAGTTCCGAACTTGGGCTCTGGTAAGCATTCTGACTTGCAAAAAGTGGATTGGAACCCCAGCAAGTTCCTAGACCAGTCAATACTGGGGTTATGTCTGCGTAGCCAGCATATCCCCAAGATTATGGGGAAGTGAGCAGCTCTGATAATATCGAATGTGATACTTTCGGTGTGTTGTTGTATGGACAAGATAAGCGCTTCTGTGGTGTGAGTGATCATGCCCGAGCTCAAAGGTTCGCCATCAACCCCTTCAACCTTCTGATCTTCTTGCTTAGCAATTCTCTTCACTCCCTGCTTTTCTGCCTAATGCGTATCCATGAAATTACCCGCTGCCCCACAATCGAGTAGGGCTAAAGTGGTTACTTCTTTGGTGTCTACTCTGAGAGTATGTCATGACCCGGCGAAATTGCCCCTTCTGGTCATTGTCACGAAGGGCTTGTACTCCTTGTTCCTCCCAACATGGCCGTGCCAAGCTCCATGCTACGCACCAGCTTTCACGTCGTGGCGCGTACTATAAATTGGTCAAGCCCCTGCGGGTCAGCGCATCTCAACGCTATCTTCGGTAGTGACCCGACGTGTGTTTACTCTCTACATTGTTTTCCTTTGATCCTCTTACTTCCTTCCTTGCCTTTTATCCTGTTCCTGGATTTCCCCCCCCTACTTACTCGTTCATCGCTATCCTGGATACCCTGGAACCACGAACTTCCCGGAACTCTGAACGTGTGCTGCAACCTGACGAGGCTTGGGCGAGCCTATTCAAGACCCGAACCATCCACAGGAAGAGTCCTGCGGCCGAACAAGGGAGATCCCGATCACAGGTGAGACGGGGGAGATTTACAACAGTTTGAGACGCCAAACGATCAATACGGATTCTACCATGGAGAATGCCATTCAGGACCTGATGCGCGGAATGCAAGAACTTTCCACAGAGATGTAGAATTTAAAAGCCGAGAATGCGGCGCTAAGACAGCTTGTCTTGTCACGTGACTCCGCGAACAAGGACAGCGTATTATTCGGAGAAGTGGTTGATAAATACGACGGTTCAACAAAGACCTTACGTGGATTCCTGGATTCTTGTTTGGTACATTTTACCTTCAAGCCCTACTATTTCTCAACTCCTAGGGCTAAGGTGGGCTTCATAATATCGCATCTTTCCGGTAATGCCCTTACATGGGCCACTCCTTTACTCAATTCAGGGGATGCTCTCCTGGATGATTATGAAGGGTTCATCGCGGAACTCAAGACCATGTTCGAACGACCAGAGCTGGTCCACAGTGCTCAAGAGAAGTTACTTGACTTCCAACAAGGATCCCAAGACATGTTGACCTATGTTAACAGATTCAAACAGCTAGCCAAAGAGGCGGACTGGCCCCTGGAAGCCAGTTTTACCTTGTTTCGCAGAGGTCTAAATGAAGAGATTAAGGACGAGTTAGCCAGGGTGGCACGTCCTAGTTCATTCCAGGCCCTCCTGGACTTGTCTATGCAAATAGACTTCAGAATCCAAGAAAGAAAGGCCGAAAAGAAAAAGAATAAAGTCTCAATTCAAAGAAACTCCCCAGAGAATATTACAAGGACAGAATCTGCCAAGAATCTGAGCAGTGATTCTGAACCCATGCAACTTGGAGCCTTTTGTGGACCAATTTCCCCGCAGGAAAGGTTAAGAAGAATACACACAGGCTTATGCATGCATTGTGCCTCAGATAAACATCTAGTTAAAGAGTGTCCTCTGGCTCCTCCCCGACGCTCGGGAAACGCCAGCTCCCGATCCTGAATGGAGCAAGGTTTCGGGAGAGCGATGTTTGCTCCACATCAATTCCATCCTTGAACTCTCCTGGACAAAACAAATTGGTGATATTACAGGCCTTTTTATTGCCATCCAAGGACAAGGTCTACCCCATACTGGCCTTGGTGGATTGCGGAGCAATGGGAGTCTTCATTGATCAAGATTGGGTCAGAAGTCATAACATTCCATATGAAGCTAGAAGTTTTTCACAGCCAGTGGAAGCAATTGACGGAATACCTCTTTCCTCAGGACCCATAAGTCTGCAAACAAGGGAGATCCATCTTTCCATAAATCATCATCAAGAAATAATTGTGTTTGACATTATAAAATCAGCCCATTACCCCTTGGTTCTGGGCATGCCCTGGTTACAAAGGCACAATCCATATATTAACTGGACGGCCGGATCCTTATTCCTGGGCTCGGAGTTCTGTATGAACCATTGTTTAAACCTGGATACCTCAGTCACAGCTCCTATAGGTCTACGAAGGTGTCCAGAGACACCACACATGGTTTCCAATATTGTACAAGTTCCAGAGATCTATCAAGGGTATGCTGATGTATTCTCTACCATTGTTCAAGCCTTAACTCCACATAGACCCGAAGACTGTGCCATAGATACCGAACCCTCAGCAGTGATTCCCTTTGGCAGGATGTTTATCCTTTCAGAACCCGAAAAGGGAATACGTAGACACTAATCTTGAGAACGGCACCATAAGACCTTCAAAATCACCAGCTGGTGCTTCATTGTTCTTCGTTCCAAAAAAGGATACCAAAGAGCTTAGACCTTGCCTGGACTATCAGGGCCTAAATCAATACACCCTGAAAGACAGATACCCACTACTCCTGATCTCGGATATCCTTGAAGCTGTGAGAGGTGCAGTGATATTCACGAAACTGGATCTCCGAGGTGCTTACCATTTGATCCGTATCCGGGAAAGAGACGAATGGAAAACAGCCGTTAGAACACCCTTTGGTCACTTTGAATACCTAGTCATGCCCTTTGGTCTGACTAATGCTCCTGCAGTCTTCCAGCGTTTTATGGATAGGGTGTTCTCTGACATGTTATTTCTCAATGTTATCGTCTACTTGGATGACAAATTGATCTTCTCCAAGGACTCCTTGAAACATGAAGAACATGTAAAAGCAGTACTTCAACGTCTCCGTGAAAATCAACTCTTAGCCAAACCAGAAAAATGTTTGTTTCATGTTACATCAGTTCACTATCTGGGATTTGTCCTTAGTTCAGAAGGAATTAGTATGGACCCTTCAAAGGTGAAGGCCATACTGGCTTGGCCCGCCCCAACATCTGTTAAGCAAATACAATCCTTCCTGGGGCTTGCCAACTTCTACCGGAAATTCATTCCCACCTTTTCCGAGATTGTTCAACCCATTGTTAATCTCCTGAAGAAAGACGTTCCATTTAACTGGTCTATACCACCAGACAAGGCATTCCAACGCTTGAAAGAAGAATTCACTCAGGCCCCCATCCTGGCCCAACCTGACATAAATCGTCCTTTTCTAATGGAAACTGATGCCTCCAATTACGCCATAGGAGCAGTTTTAAAACAAGAATCCGATGATAAGTTGGAACATCCCATTGCTTATCTCTCACGGACCCTGACCACCAGCGAGACTCACTACTCAGTTCTGGAGAAGGAGTTATTGGCTATTCGTCATGCCTTCACTGAATGGAGACATCTACTCCTGGGTGCTAAATATCCAGTTCAAGTCCGTACTGATCATCGAAATCTTCAGGTCCTACAATCCATGGAGTGCAGGAACAGTAGACAAGCTCGATGGGCCTACTTCTTTGCTCAATATCAATTTCAAATTTCACATGTTCCTGGATCGCAAAACTTGATTGCCGTTGCCCTTTCTCGACGTCCCGACTACGTTCCCTTGGAGGATAAGATCTATCCTAAAATGTTTCCACCCACAATCTTTGTAGCTCAAGCGATCAATCTCCTGGAAGAAATCAGAGTACAGGCTCAATTATCTGAACTCTGGAAGGACATATCAAAGAAAAATCCCTGGCGTCTAACAATCAAGGAAGGATATTTGTTCAAGAACAATTCAGTGGTCATTCCGACAAAAGAACTTCAACAGAAGGTAATGAATCTATGCCATGATACTCTTCACTCCGGCCATCGAGGAGTAACCAACACCTTCCGTCTTATACAAAGACAGTTCTGGTGGCCAGGGATGAAGTCCAGTGTAGTTCAAGACATCAAGACCTGTGCTATTTGTAGTCAGAACAAATACGATAATCAGAGGCCGGCAGGTCTGCTTCTACAACCTACGTTGCCAACCAGACCCTGGGAAGTTATTGCCACTGACTTCATTGTTGAATTACGACCTTCCCGAGGATATACAACCATCATGGTAACCATTGACTTGTTCACTCATCTAGCTCATTTTACACCATTGTATAAACTACCATCTTCTTCAGAACTTGCTGGAATTTTCCTGGAACATATTTTTCGTCTTCATGGCCTTCCTTCCAAGATTATTTCGGATCGGGGAGCTCAGTATATTTCACAATTCTGGAAACATCTCTGTCGTGTTCTAGGAATCCAACGTGCCCTTTCTTCAGGCTATCATCCACAAACCAATGGGGCAACGGAACGAGTAAATCAAACTCTGGAACAATATCTTTGTTGTTTTGCCACCAAGGATCAAGACGATTGGTCTCTCCTTATACCTTTAGCCGAATTCGCCTACAATAACTCAGATCATTCACCTCTCAAGATCAGCCCTTTCTATTGCAGTCAAGGTTATCACCCGTCTGTTTTACCTTCAGTTCTTCCAGAATCTACTCCGGTACCTACCCTTGACTCTTGGATTCAGACGCTGATCGACTTACAAAGAGAGGCCAAGGATCAGTTAGAACAGGCCCAGACTCGAACCAAAAGATATGCAGACTCTAAGAGAAGACCATCACCTTCCTATTCAGTTGGCGATCAAGTCTGGTTAGCCTCAAAAATGTTACCTCGACATCTACGACCAAACAAATTAGCTCCTCGGTATTATGGTCCATTTTCTATAAAGGAGATCATCAATCCTGTCTCCTTCCGACTTAAGCTCCCGGATTCCTGGAAGAAGATACATCCAGTCTTCCATACTTCCCTGTTGAAACCCTACGTTAATTCTACTCGAAAACCCTTTAAACCCACACCTGTTGTTGTGGACGACCAGTTGGAATATGAGGTGTCCAGGATATGTGATTCCAGGTGTAGGAGGGGTCGACTACAATATGTGGTCGAGTGGAAAGGCTACCCCCCTAGCGAGAGAACATGGGAACCAGTTTCTAATTTAAAGACCCCTCGTTTGCTCAGAAGATTCCATCTTATTCACCCAGGCAAGCCTGGAGGAACCAGTCTTCGGAGGGGGCATGCTGTCATGACCTGGCAAAATTGCCCCTTCTGGACCTCATGGTCATTGTCACGAAGGGCTTGTTGTTCTGATCTTGGTGATCCGCCTTGATGGTCGTGCAGCTATAAACTACCTCCGTCCCCAAGTACCGCTCGAGCAGGTAAAGAATACTGCCCTAGCAATCTTTGAGGCCACAGGTGATGAGTGGCGTCGTCAATCAGATACCGGGAACACCGGAAGGACCCCTGAGTGCTGTAAGGCAAAGGTTAGGATCAGGTATACTTTGAAGAATAATGGCAGTGCAAGCAAACAAGGAAAAACAACAAAGTTTACCCTGGGGATGATAGGACAGGTAGTAAACCTGAACAGACAACGAGGGAAGACCGACAGCAGGCTGGGATGTACAGCACTTCCTCCAACTCACACCGGTAGCCAGAGCGTGACCAGATAGCAAGTCCATCCAAGGTCCAGGTGGTGAACCCCAAATGACTCAGGAGACAAAACGTGATCGACAGGAATTGCGTGGGTAGAAGTTCGCCAAGACAAAAGGGTAATCCAGAGCAATTCCAGGGCCAGAAAGGGGGGTCAAGAGTTCCAAGGTTCCAGAAGATGCGTCGAATCCAAAGGGAAATCCAAGACAAGTCCAAGTAACGTTCCGTGGTCGAGTTCCAAAATGTAGCAAGAAGAAAGAGGGTAATGCCGAACAGGTCTCTGGTAGAAACAGCTGTGAAGCACTGAGTGTTTCCTCTCAGCTCCTTTTGAAGGAAAGTTAGATCACGTGACAGGGCACGTGACCGCACAGGAGCGTCACGTGAGGTCGGACGCCATCAGTGATTGGTGTTTGTCCAATGTGGACGCCAGCGTCGGCTACAGACGATCCCGTGACCAGTCACGTGATCGTCTGAGCGAGACACGGTCGGGTTCCCCCGTGCGCGGGAGCTGGAGCCGACGACGCCGGAGCCCTCGGGCATGGATGAGACGCCATGGCAAGCGCCAGCACGGAAATGGGCGGAAAGAGGTGGTTCTGCCCCCTCGGACATCCCGCCTGCCGTGACTTCCCCGTTGGTGTGGGTGGTGGGTACGGGAATGGATGGTGCCGAGTAAGTGTCGGGAGGAGGGCAGGATCGGGGACGGGACAGAGCCCCCCCCCAAAGGCCCACGACCGCATGGGCTCGAAGGATTGTCACGATGAAAACGGGCCAACAAACGGGGGGCACGAACATCCCGGGAAGCAACCCACGAATGATCCTCAGGGCCATAACCCAACCAGTCCACCAAGTACTGCAGGACACCCCTATGGGTACGGGAACGGATGGTGCCGGGTAAGTGTCGGGAGGAGGGCAGGATCGGGGACGTGACACTTGTACTCCTTGTTCCTCACAACATGGCTGTACCAAGCTCCGTGCTACGCACTAGCTTTCACGTTGTGGCACGTACTATAAATTGGTCACGCCCCTGCGGGTCCGCGCATCTCAACGCTATCTTCGGTAGTGACCCGACGTGTATTTACTCTCTACATTGGTTTCCTTTGATCCTCTTCCTTCCTTGCCTTTTATCCTGTTCCTGGATTTCCCCCCCTACTTACTCGTTCATCGCTATCCTGGATACCCTGGAACCACAAACTTCCCGGAACTCTGAACACGTCCTGCAACCTGACGAGGCTCGGGCGAGCCTATTCAAGACCCGAACCATCCACAGGAAGAGTCCTGCGGCCGAACAAGGGAGATCCCGATCACAGGTGAGACGGGGGAGATTTACGACAGAGTAACCGTGAGAACCATCAACCGGGAGTCCTCGGACATCTTCGTCGAGGACACAGAAAGAGGAGCATAGGGACTAGGACCAGCCCCTCGGTAGTGTGTCCCAACATTTACAGAGGGCGTGCGTTTCCCGACTTTCTGGGCGGTACATCTGGGCAATCTCTTAGCAAGTGTGAGGAAGACCCACAGTACATGCACAGGGAGCTCTCCCTGTGCTGTTTCCGCTCTTCAGGTGTGAGTGGGGCTCGAGTAGTGTCGATCTGCATAGGTTCTCCCTCAACGGTCCGTTGGAAGGGCATTGACGTGGATGGGTGAGTGTCCAAGAGAGGGGGTACACTTGACTTAGTTCTCTTCCTTTCTTGACGTCTTTCTGTCATTCTGAAGTCAATTCGGAGGGTAGCGGTCAGGAGCTCAGCAAAGGACACAGGTCTTTCAATCCGAGCTAGTTCGTCCTTAAGGTCCTCCCTTAAACCCCGCCGAAATATGGCATACTGAGCCTGCTCCTGCCAACCAGCTTCAGCTGCCACCTGTTTAAAGGTGGTGAAGTAGGTTAAGAGATCTGAACTTCCTTGACGGATATCAAGGAGGTTCTCCGAGGCCAGAAAGGTACTTTCGGTTCGCAGAAAGGTTTGCTGTATCAGGGTTTTAAAGGCGTTGTAGTCCTGCAATACCGGGTCGGGCTGGTTTACCAGGGGGTGGCCCAAGCCAGGGCATTCCCAGTCATGTGGGTAATCATAAACCCCACCTTGGCATGGTCAGATGCAAAGGTCTGGGGGCGAAAGGAGAAGTGTAGATTGCAGGCGTCCAGGAACTCCTTGACCCTTTTTGGAGAGCCATCAAACTTTCCCGACACAAGGGGAAGTGGGGGTAAATCGGTTAAGGGTCTTTCACGGTCCTTCAGGCGCTGTTGTAGGGTGGCATTGGCTGCCTTGAGGTTCTGCATCTCCAGATTCAGGCTTTGTACAGCGGCTATGAGTTCTTGTACCTGCTGCGGGGTGGGCATCTCTTTTTGGCGTCGCAAACTGTCACCAGGATCGGTGATATCTTCGTCAGACAACGTAGACTCCGAAATCTCCCCCTCCCCTGACTCCTCACCTTCTTCTTCTTTCCAAGAACCCTTCTTTTCCTTTCTTCGTGATTGCACCTTTTTTTATGTAGATAGGGACGACCCCGGAAGGAAGCCACTGTGCCTCCCAAAAGGGAGACCAAGGGGGCCCCTCCCCCAGGACCGTCCAGAAGGGGAAAAAGCCTGTCGGCACAAAAAAACCCTGAGCTTTCACAATGCTCTTCGGGAGGGGCGGAGCCGAGATACCCTTGAGGAGTTGTTGGCTGGTCAAGAGGGTCCGGAGGTAAGCAAGGTAAGTAAGCTCAGCAGAGGGATCCAAACGTAGAGTAACAGGCAATCCAGTAGACAGGCTTGGGACTGGCGCACGGGAGTATGGTACTGCAGGGCGAGAGAAGAAAGGAGGAAACAGGAAGGCAGAATCGGGAGAACAGAAGCGCAGCCGAGAGGATTGATGAACGGGCAGAATGAAGATGGGAAGGAGGGAGGGTAAGCACTGGCTGGAAGGAGGGATAAGAAGGCGGGGAACAGTGCAAAGGCACAGGAAGCAAGGAAAGAGCTGAACGAAGCAGTGGAAAAAAGGAAGGCAGGAGAAAGGATTCCAGACTGGGCGCGAGAACCCAACCAGAGGAAAGGGCACTGGAAAAAACAGAGGGGGAGCAACCAGAGAAAAACAGCAATGCAGGGCTAGCGGAAAAGAAACCGGAAGCGTTGCGACGCACCTGCGACCCAGAACGAGCTGGTTATAACTCCGGGTCTCGGAGCGTCACAACCAATGGAAACCGAACAGAAAGGAAAAACAAGGAAGGGGCGTGGCTTGATAGCGGCTGAGCGAGATGGAACTAGAGTCAGCGTCGCCAGCGGCTCCACAAACACCAGGAACTCGGCGGCATGACAGCTGTGGAGGACATTAACCTACTGCCTTGTTCAAAGGGGACAACCCACTGAACTGCTGCCTTGTGGTTCGATTTGAGGTGTCCCCGCATGGAGGTGGTGGCGTAACTGTACAAGCAGGTTTTCTGCGACTGAGTACTATGTTGCACTCAATGCATCTTACCTGGTTAGCACAAGATTTGGTAAATAGTTTCCACACCCAGGACTGGCTGAAGGCAATGGGGAATTTCTCTAATTCATCCTCGTTCTCCTCTTGATCTCCATCTACATCACCACGCCTGTTCCCTTGTCCAGGCCCTTCAGAAGGAGGTGGTGGTGGTCAGGGTGAGGGTGTGTGTGCTGTTGAGTTAGAGGCAGTAGCAGCAGCCAGGGTTGCCATTAGTTGCAAAGGTAATATAACACAGGCAGCATATTTGATCACAAAGCAATTCCAACACGGAGCAATGTGGACCGCTGCTCTGTTCTGGAAAGACAAAAACAGAATACAGAGCAGTTCTGGGGAGTGCCCTTATATAGGGCTGCTGTGGAGCACTTGGAACCGGAAAGTGGACCTAAATCGTTCCCAAAAATAGTTAGAAGTACAGGGGCACAGTGTGGGACCTCTGTAAGGGTGTACTTTCACAGTAACACTCCATACATTGCTGAAAACAGTACTTTTTTGATGACGGGGCACAGATCGTGTCTGGCAAATAAAGGCCCACGCACAGCATGGGTGTGGTCACATGATGACACTGTGAATGTTCTTGAATTCTTGAATGGGACGGCTGTCCGCAGGACGCTTATTGGGCATAACACTTTGTGTGCATTTGCATAGGAGTCCTACGGACAGGATTGGGATCCCTGTACTAGTTGAAAGTGCAATACATGTGCGGCAAACATTTTCAAACAACCTGGCTATTTGTACGGTACAGCAGGTAGGATGTTCATGTGCGCAGCTGTCTGAAGTACGTGGGAGGGCGCCTTGAACTACTAAAAGTACGTCACAAGTTCTTTCGAACATGCTGGACAGGGGCGGTGTTACCAACACATGGAGGGAGAGATACGCATGCGCGTAGTTTTGCAACGGACAAACGTGCGCTCCCACATTTAATTGAAGGTGCATCACAAGATTAGGACATGCGGCCAGTAGTGGCATTGTACGGATACCTCCATTGTGATTGCGGATAGGCCGGGCAGGTGCGGTGTCCGTAGGACACCTCCATTTTACTTAATTGCTGTCATCCGGACCACTACTGTGTGCCGCAGAGTCATAACAGTATTTTGTTTTAAAAAGGAAAACCCACACACACACTCAGCAACAATTTACCTATAAACCTTTATTTTCACACATGCATACATACATACATACTATTAGGAAAGGGAAGGGGTAGCAGAAATTGATACATACACAAGGGAATTGGGGATTTGTACAAGTTGGTTGTGAAGGGAGGAAGGGATTGATGTCTCATCGTAACGTCTCGGATCACAGGGAATTTGTGGGGGTTGTGGACTGGGAAATGGGGAAGGGGTATACATGTGCAGGTGGGGGAGTGGTATTTTATTGTTTCCATAATATGTCCTTATACAAAATCTTTTAAGGCGGAACAATTGTTTAGCAATTGCTCCATTTTGGCATCCAGGCTTTCTAGTCTGTTATATACAGAGTTTTCTTCACTTCCTGTGGCTGTATGCTCTTGTGGGAGAGATGCCGCTTGTGGTGCATTCCCTTCATTTCCAGTGTGTTCTGTTAAAGAAGAAAATATCTGTTAGATATATATGAAGCAATATATATTAACTGTCTTACTTTTCAGACTGTGGTGCGTACCAATGTTACTATCGTTACTCATTTCGTAATGAGGGAAATTCTCTTCCAGCCATTCTAAGGTTCTTGCCATTGCTGCGTAAAAAAAGAAACATCATGGTTTTCTAGTATTGTACACTGCACAAACTGTGCAATTATAGGAGAAACTCTAGTGTACTTACTCTGTTGTAGTGACGTTCTGCTCTCAGTACTTTGAAGTCCTTACTCTGCCAGTTCCTTCTTTGTTCCTATGTAAAGCAGCAGTGGGGTAATATTGTTGGAGGAAGACGTAATTTCTCTTGTTGGTGCATGCCATTATGGTGCATAGCCTATGCCTTTGCTCTGTTTGTTTCATAAGTACAGAGTTTGCAGACATACTCTATTTTTCCTTGCAATGCACGCACCTCTTTGTATATGTTCCTTGTATTTGCTTAATGGTACTACTATGTAATAGAACCGTAATAGAACCCGTGCGGTTACTGTGCCCATCGGTATGCCGACATCCATTTGGTATATTGTATGGTACACACGTTGTTAAAGGGACATTATGGTTAACTTGTGCTACTAAAACCCTATCAAATTCAGTGAAACAATGTTGTTAAAGGGACGTTATGGTTCAGTTGCTCTAAGAAAAACATATCAAAGTCAGTGCAAAACCTTTTTTAAAGGGACATTATACATACTTTGCACTAATAACAACCTATCCATATTATGGTTAAAGTAAAACCAAAAGAAACCAGAAATTCGCCAGTTATGGTAAGCTAAGCAACCATAACTTGTGCTACCACTGTGACTACAAGGGCTAACACCCATGACAAAAAGATGACATCACAAATATCATTGATGACATCACTGATGACATCACATGTGCATTTAGTTTTCATGAAAAGCCTCCACAAGGTATTGTCATTATACTGTTGGCAGAAAACTATGAGAGATAATTGGAAAATCTATCATGAGATAAATAGTTCATTAAGCAATGCATTGCTATAAACACCATTGCATTACAGAGTTCTTTCCAGTACAAGAACCAACTCATGTAGAAACGTAGGCGTTATCTGCAGCATGCACCACAGAGATGCAATATTCAAAATCTTCCTGTGTTATATAGTAAAATGATGAATGCTTTCATTGCAGAGTTTTGTGTACTGTGAAACATGCAGTAAGTAGCTAACACGTCTCACTTACTACATAATTGTACTACTACAGACAAACCATAAAGAGACCACAACTCATACAAATATGACCATATACAGGGAAAGTAAAGTAAACAAAAAAGCAGCAGTATTACCAGAAAGTGTTCATGACCTAACTGATTATCTTCATGCACAGAAATGATTGCTGTGTTTCAGGCCTGCTTCTTCCCCTATGTATATGTATCATATGATGTGACTTACACCTAAGGAAAGTAGTGTAAGAACATATGAGAAGGGTACAGTCTACAAATATAGTACCTTTTGAATGTTCAGTTCCTGACTGTCAGTGAAGAAAGCCACTTGGCGAAGATATGTCAGTGAATAAAAAAAGAGGGAGCCAGACATGTGATGTCATCAGTGATGCCATCAATTACATTTGTGATGTCATCTTTCATGTCATGGGTGTTAGTCCTTGAAGTGCACAGTGGTAGCGCAAGTTATGGTTGCTTAGCTTACCATAAATGGCGAATTTCTGTTTTTTTCGGTTTTACTTTAACCATCATGTGTATAGGTTGTTAATAGTGCAAAGTATAATGTCCCTTTAAAAAAGTTTTTGCACTGATTTTGATAGGTTTTTCTTAGAGCAACTGGACCATAACATCCCTTTAACAACCTGTTTTCACTGATATATATTGCACGGCCCACGGTCGTGGCCGTGTAGTTATGGCTAAGTTGCTAATCCCATAGGAAGAGCACTTGTTGGGTGGCTTATAACTTTGCTCCCCCTGGACAAATCCTCACCAAACTTTGCAAAAAAAGTATATGGCCCACTCTGAATATTTTTGCAAAGTTTGGTGAGATGCCGACCAGGGGGGCAAAGCTATAGGGGGGGTCCCAAAATTTCTTTTTTTCCCATAGACATAATAGGAAAATATTTGCTCATGCCTACAGGCCAAACCGCTGGATGGATTTTCACCAAATGTGTGGCAGGAGCGGCGGCTTGGTCCCAAAAGCGTGCTTTTGTTAATTTGGTGAAAATCCGTCCAGTAGTTTTTTTTTAAGTGACCAAAACATGAGGCAAAAAATTAGTGATATCTATGTCCGCTCCGCGGACTCACTTCCCTGTTCGGTCCGTGGACTGGCCTCTGATTGGCAGTACTGTCTGCGGACTGGCCTCCGATTGGCCAGAAAATTCTCTGACTTTTGCGGGGTCCACTGATATCGGGACGCGTCCGCCAATTGGCTGGTGAGAAAACATGAAATTCGTCAGTTTTCCTGAAGCGCCCTTCCATCTTGGATTCGCTGACTTTTTTTGGGTCCGCGGACAGCGCAGTGCAAACATTTTTTGAAAAGCAGCATTTCACTTGTCAAACTCAACAAACAATCTCTGGGTATGTGGGGGGGGTGTGGATTGGATTGGATTTGGCGATAAGAAGCCAAAAAATGGGTTGTTTCACCCCGGAAAATCCACAAACACTCCAGATGTCCTGCGGCAGTGCTGTGGTTTGGTAGGATTTTCTCAAGAGGGGGCGAAATTAGAGAGGGGGTCTTAACATTTTTAGATGGCTTATAACTTTGTTGCTATTTGACGAATGTGGACAAGTTATATGACTATTATATGTACATACATTTTGATACTTTTTAAAAAATAAAACATGGGCGGATTTCAAGCAAACTCATGAGGAGCATTGGCAAGGACATTAAAGCATGGTTTTGCAAATGTGCTTGTGTTTTATTTTTTACAAGTGTAATAATGTAGGTACAAAAAATAGCCATATACCTTTGGTGACTGAGGTATAGACTGTGGCCGTGGGCAGTAGCCAGATTGTCTGGGTCATGGCATAAGGTCATGACGCGGACAATCTGACTACTGGGCATGACTGTTAGGGATGAAAAATGGTGTTAAAGTGACTATGTCTACCTGGGACCGGCTATGTGGTAAAGTTATTCGAAGGTAGGATAATTTTGAAAGGGAAAAAGAGTGCTTGTGGTAATATGTTCATAGGGTTTTGCAGGCTGCCATGGCAAGGGAAGAGGGGCTTTGTACAGAGCCCTGCCTTCTCTTTCCATGTTGGCTGTCTTGGAAAAGGATTTTTCTTCCTACAGCGGGATGCAGCAGGCGTCCCGCTGTAGGAGAAATAACCCTTGCTTCTTACAGTGGGACGCCAGAGGCGTTCCGCTATAGGAAGAAAAATCTATGTTTTAGCACCCTAGGTTCCCGCTTTGGGAACCAGGGGTGCTAATGGCTTTTATCCTCCATTTCAGGGGCTGCAATGGACGATAATGGTCCGTAGCCCTCCTTATTTATTTATTTATTTATTTATTTATTTATAATGCACTAATGCCCGTAGACATCATGCTGTGTTGTTGCAGTATTTGTTGAGGAAGATGAGGCGGAGGAAGACAGCTTAGTACTTGCTGAGAAAGGAAAAACCTTTCTGAGAGCATTGCGGTCATTGGATTTGGTGTGGCGGAGCATGGAGGTGGTCCCATATGAGTACTGTCCAGGTAGTCTGCGACTGAGTGCACTCAGCGCATTTCACTTTGGTACCTTTAGCCTTTGGTACACTCCCAACAGTAGCAAAGAACTGGTACACCCATGATGCGCTCTTGGTGCTAGAAGTAGGCACTTCCTCTACCTCATCTTCTTGGTCCTCTTCATTGTCTTTGAAAGTACTGCACTTTTTTTGTTGTGAAGGTCCTCCAGCTGGTGGTGGTGGTGGCTATTGGGGAGGAGGGATGGCAATAACTGATGCCATTTTAAATATAAAGAGCAGCTTTGATAAAATTCTTCCAAGTATGCACTGTGTACTAGATTGGTAATGGATAATGAGTATGAACAGGTGTACGAGGTATGCAAGGGAAATTTTGAAGTTGAAAGTTCCTAGATCAGTAGAAAATGCAGTTCTGAACTGTCCGCGAAGGACGGATCTTATCGTGAAGTGCAGACGGGTCCTCGGACCCGTCATCATGCCGTGCGCCAGCGCATGGTCATGTGGCACTATCCGGAAGGTCCGCAATGAAGTCAGATGTTTGTAGACATCTACGGATGCAAAACTAGTTGAAATAGATGCAAAAAGTGTATAGAAGTGTTAAAAATGATTCTAGAAGGTGGGAAATGGCAGAGATTTAAGGTAACACTTTGTAAATTGGACACAAATATTGTTATATTTGGTAAATATGATATTAGTAAGTTGTAGGAAAATTGCATACTCTGGTAAAAACACATGAAATTCACTGAAAAAACGTTGTTAAAGGGACGTTATGGTTAAGTTGTACCAATAAAAACCTATGAAATTCAGTAAAAAAACGTTGTTAAAAGGACGTTATGGTTACAAGTAAAATAAAAAAAAAAAAAACTGAAATTTGCCAGTTATGGTAAGCTAAGCAACCATAACTCGCGCCACCACCGTGCACTGCTAAGACTAACACTCAGGACATCAAAGATGACATCACAAATATAATTGATGACATCAATGATGACATCACAAGTCTAGCTCCTTCTTTTTTGTTTGCTGCCATATCTAGGCCAGGTGGTTTTATTTACTGACAGTCAGAAACTTAACTTTCAAAAGGTATTACATTTATAGATATTGCTATTCTCACATGTTCTTACACTACTTTCCTTAGAATTTAATCGCCTCTTATGATGTACATATATAGAGGAAGAAGCAGGCCTGAAACACAGCAATCATTTTTGTGTGTGAATACAATCATGTAGATTATACACAGTTGCTAATGATACTGCCTCTTGTTTGCTTACTTTACTCACCATATATAAGCCCCATATTTGTATGCATTGTAGTCTATTTATGTTTTGTGTGTATTAGTAGAAATATGTAGTAAGTGATGCATTATTAGCTACTTAGTACATGTTTCACAGTACGGAAAACTCTGTTACAGAACATTCACTGTTTTATTATATAACTTTGGAAAATTACAAATATAGCACCTCTGTGGTGTATACTGCAGCCAATACCTACATTTCTGTATGAGTAGGTTCCTGTGCTAGAAATAACACTGCAATGGAATGTTCTTTAGAACACTACATTGTGTAATGAAATATGTAGTTTATTACACATTTCTCGATAATCCCTGATACTTTTTTGCCAACTTTACATTCACAGCCCCTTGGATGAAAAGTAAATGCACATGTGATGTCATCAGTGATATCACCAATGATATTTGTGATGTCATCTTTGATGTCCTGGGTGTTAGTCTTAGCAGTGCACGTTGGTGGCGCAGGTTATGGTTGTTTAGCTTACCATAAATGGCGAATTTCAGGGGGTTTTCGATTTTACTTGTAACCATAACGTCCCTTTCACAACATTTTTTACTGAATTTCATAGTTTTTTATTAGTGCAACTTAACCATAACCTCCCTTTAACAAAGTTTTTTCATTGAATATATATATATACATAATAGATCATTCTTAGAAAGGACTCTTCCGGGTACAAACGCCACCAGACTTTTTGCACATTGAGGACTATAATAACCTGAAAAAAGATTTGTTATACCTGTGGTTACAGTTAATTGACTTTTATCATAACAGCTTTTACAAATTCTTAGTTAAACGGGGGGCTCACTTCAGGTTTTATAGTACAGTAGAACTTAAAAGATCCTTAAAGTACAACACTGCTCATGTAGTTAGGTAAGGTAGGTGAAGATAAAGAAGCAAAGAATAATATATGACAGTAAACTAGGTACAGAAACATTTAATAGCCACAAGATAAAAAAGCAAGTGTGACAATACACAGACTAACATACTGTGAATGTGGCATCTAAAACTAGAGTAGGGTGGCTCCTTTTTGTATACGTTTTTTTCAAACTATTTTCTTCTGTTTTTCTCCACACTCTCACATATATGAAAGCCTGAAAACACACAGTGAAAAAAGATAACACTCACAAATACCTAACGTGTCACTAACCATGGTCTTTGGCTGTGGTCAGTGTTTTTTCACCCCTGATGTCACTTTACCTATAAAAAATAACTTTCAAAAAGAAATAGAAAACGGACACCCCAAAATATATAGCCGTGGGCACAGAACTACTCTTAGCCGCGGGCACCTCTAGTCCTTCATAGCCTCAGATATAGCCACGAATATCGGCAAACTGACAGAAACAATAAAAATGTTTTCCTGCCCCCAGACCATCATCAATTGCCCCCTCATCTGTGCAAGCTCCCCCCACATTTCCCAGATGACCTTCTCACATCTCCTATCCTCTCCCTATCCCCCACAACACACGCTGTTTCTGTGACGCAGTTTGCTTTGAAATGTCAGCTATTGGAGGCTATAGCCGAAGCTACAGAAATCTTTGTGTTGCAAGCTTAGTCCGTAGACCCCCTCCAACTCCCAAATTTCACTTGACGCCCTCTAGTCACCGCCCCACCTCTAGCCTGATGGCATTTGCCTGTTTTTTTTAAATCTTGTTTTTGTTAGTATTTTCATCATTATAACATCCAAAAGAAAACCCGGCCCCAACTCCCTTTTACCCTCGGCCTCCCTCCTCTCTCCCCCAGGGCAGCTACCACTTTGAGAGTGTCAATTCTATGAAATCCAGAGAGTCGTTTGTTTAGTTGAATAAGTCCAAAATCCGTATTCTTTGCGGTCACCAGCTCTCACGAACGTCTTTGTGCGAAAAAGTCCAACACAATCTCCCAATCTTTCTTAAATTTCTTTTGCTCACCAGGTAATACATATGTAACCCATTCTAAAGAAACATAATGCCAAATAGCTTTTTTTCCTGCGAGAAAAACAAGATGGCAGTCATTTAATTTAAAAAAATCCCTGTTTTTTGGTAAATCCCCGAGATATAGCTATCTATTTTTAAGAAGGGGGCACCCCCTTCTCTGTCAAATATTTAAATGAATAACCCCAAACCATGCATTGATCGCGAGTAAATGCTTAGTGCCCAAGTTGTTTCGGACCTGATCCAAATGTGTCCAACGGTTTGGCCCGTGCCCTTTGCCAAAAATGTACCTTGTTTGTCTATGGGAAATTAATGTGAAGTAGGCTGCACAATTGGAGAAAAACAATTAGTTTTTGATGCTTGAAAGCTTTTTTATTTTTTAACAAATCTTTACAAAACTTTGCTTTCTAGGCGGGTCCCGTGGGTTTTTAACCACTTTCAAAATTTGGGCTAAAACTATTACTCGAATCAAAAGTTATTAATGATAGAACTTTTAGGGGTGCACCCCTATAAGATTCATAAGTATATATATATATATATATATTGTTTGCAATCCAGAGTGGTGTAACTCACCGTGGTGCCACAAAATGTGCACCATAAAATAAAATAGAACAGGTGTCTGCAACCTTCGGCTCTCCAGATGTTTTGGACTTCCACTCCCCATCAACCCTTGCCAGCATATTCTTGGTGGGCTTGGTGGTCCAAAACATCTGGTTAGCCAAACGATGCAGATCCCTGCAGTTTAGGAAAACGCATTTGTGAAAGGACTCTAATTTACATCTATTATATTTTGGAAAAACACTGCACCTCTGCCTCCTAAGAATAGCATACTCTTTGCACCCTCTATCCCCACACTTATTAGATGGTGAAAATCATGTCACGCATTTGTGAGGGGATTAAAGTCACTGATTGGAACATGTCGAAACTGCATCCAGGCCACCAATAGATTAAAGAGTGGTTCTCTGCTGACATTTGAAAAAATAGTGTTTTAGAACAACGTGCAGTGCCTGACAAAACGTTAAAGGTAGCCTAGATAACCCGATCCAAAAATCGCAGAATGTATGTTTTCTGTCAAACATGTATTCCAATGATTAATTTCACCTAATTCAGTACTCCCAAAATAAGGAGCTGACCTGACAATTTTGGAAATTTGGTTGAAAATGTGATATCTTGCTAAATAAATGCTTGCCTTGGTTTAGCTTTCCTTATCCCAATGATTTATGAAAACCCTTTCCTTTTGTCTGCCAACTTGAGCAGATTTTCCCATGGCTTTGACAAGCTAGTAACCACAGAAATGTTGGCCAGACAAGCAACGTTATTCTCTAAACAATATGGTACTCGTAACTAGTAAGGACCATGTGAGAATATTGCAAGGACACGGTTCCGGGTTCCCAGCATTCCAGCATCAGAAATTTGTGCATGATTCCTAGGGGAGTGAAGTCTGAAAGTTAGACCTTCTGGGAGCTTGCGGGAACCAAGGACAGGAAAGGGCACGAAAGTAGTGTGTGAACCAAAAACACATGGTATTACAGTGCACAGATGTTCAACCTTGTCTGCTGCTTTCTTTCAAAGGACAACACACGTCAGCCAATGTGTGCTCCCAAGGATTATCCATCCACAGCACTGCGCTTGTTTCAGAAAATGGCTGACTAAATCAGAGCCATGTTACTGCATGAGCGTTTGGTTTTCACAGTTTTATTTTTCGTCACAAATAATAACAAAATGACTTCATGACATAGCCCTTCATTTAGAAATTCCTCCATTTTCTAAGAACCTATCACAAGTGGTGTTATTCCCCAACTCATGGATATTCAGTATAAAGATTTACTTTGTTTGTTGTCACTAGTGGCCTTTTGCATTCCATTAATGATTGTTACCAGCCAGTGACTGTCTGTGCCCCAAAACATGTACGTTTGGTCCACTACTCACAAGGAACTGCACCATGGGAGTTTGGTGCCCTATACAATCTGCAACTTGACCGCTGTTGCCAACCTGGTGCACTTAGGTATCTTGCACTACCTGAATCTGTCTGCTGTTCCCCCCACTGAGCAAAATCATGCACCTACATATCAATACTCACTTCCACCTTCTGCCCCTAAAATGAGGATTCCATTTCCACACCAACATGAACCCCTTTGACTTACCACTGCCACCCTCTATTCCATCCCTGCCCTTTGCTGAGCTGAAAAAAGGCGCACTAGCATCTTTCATCTCCAACTGCATTTACCCCTCTTTTCTTCCTCTTGGTACTCTCTTACCTGCCCTTTTCCCCTATCAGGCCACCCCTCTCACAGTTTGACTCTAGAGTGACCAATCCCTTTAAGGCTTGCTTCATCACTGACTACTTCAACTTGTACCACCCTCAACTTACTGTCATAGCCATCACTGACACGTGAATCCACCCACATGACTCTATCAAGCTTGCCACTCGCCAAACGGACCCTGCCCAAGATGGAGGGGAAGGGCTTGGACTAATAGTCAGCCACGCTGTCGCATCCACACCATGCCACGATCTGACATACTTCCTCTTTCCTCACACATACTGCTATTCAGCTCCCACCCTTTGTCTTTTCGTCTTATGTATAAGACCCTTGGCCCCCTAAACTTCTTCCCTTACCTGGATATTTTATTTAACTGACCACCGGCTGAGTTCCCATCAGCCTCTCGGAAGTCTTTAACTTTACTAAAATCCCAGCTGTCTGTCTCCTGGAACATAGTTCCATCCTCAGTTACCTTTTTAATTTATTTTATTTTATTGTGCATTTGTAAGGAGCTTATACCTGAAGAAATTGTGTTTCAAAGCGCCCAGAGGGCAAAGGGGAGGGTGCATGGGGCCATAGGGGAGGGTGTATGGGGGAGAGGACAAGTGACACAGCGAGTAGAGCGCTCACTTTGACATCCGTGCAGAGCTTGCTAGCGCATGTTCGAATCCCGGCGGAGCCAAACTCAGCCTTTCATCCTTCCGAGGTCAATAAATGAGCACCACACACCGTGGGTAATAATAAGCAGCGCTCAGATACCTGAGGGTTCGTAGCGCTATATAAATGCCAAATCATTATTATTAAATTATTATTATAGGCAAAATAATAAACAGATGATTAGGGAAAAAGGGGAGGTCCTACTAGGCCTTGTGAGCATTCATTATGTGCAAGAGCAGGGAGAGAAGAGGGATGGGGAAAGGGTAAGTGCTAGGAGCTCCACAGAGGGAAGTGCCAAGGAGTCAGGTGTGTGCCTGGCAGAGATTGCTAGGTGCCGGGTGATCACCTGCCATTAGTAAGTGCAGGCCTCTGAAACACCAGCCAGTGGGTGGGATAGTGCGGAAGGCTGAAGGCGAGTGGGCAGAAGGCCCGGGCCCAGAAGAAAGCATAATGTGCAAGGCCACCAATCTCAATGACTGCAGGGTATTAGCACAGGAGTGAGAGTGGGAAGGAGGAGGTGAAGAGGAATGTCTTGAGGAGCTTCTGTAATTTGAACATGTCTGGCTCAAGACGGAGATGAGGGGAGGAGGCTGTCCCAGAGGAGAGAGCCAGATGAGGAGAGAGATCTGCAGCAGCTTTCTGCTTAGAAAAGCTCCTGACATGCAGAGAGTTGAATCCTGAGGAGTGAAAGAGTCTGGATAGACAGCATTTGGTGAGAAAAAGTTGTAGGTAGAGTGGTCCTCGGCCCCAGACAGCCTTATGGGTGATGCAGATGAATTTATATTTGATCCTTGCAAAAACCGGGAGACAGTGGAGGGATTTTAGGGCAGCAGAGATAGAGTCCCTGGGCTTGAGGCCAAGGAGAAGTCTCACAGCCCTATTCTGGACAAGCTGGAGGGGGTGGAGAGAGGGAGAGGGTAGATTAAGGAAGAAACTGTTGCAGTAGTCAAGCCTAGAGAGTACCAAAGCTGTAGAGACGCTGAGCTTCTGGGGAAAGGCGAGGAAAGGAAGGATACCTCAGAGGAGGTGGAGTTGAAAATGGGCCTTCTAGGCAAGCTCCAAGATGTGAGGCAGGAAAGAGAGAGATGAGTCACCTAGAGCAGAGTTGCAACAACACGTGGATGAAAAGTATGCAGGATACTTCTGCATTAAAGGTCATGTTTTACAAGCCTCTGAACTATCTGAACTATTACATTCTTAAGAGTATTTGGTGTCTGCAGAGTTATAGACGTGGCACCAGGGTGGACGTGTATAGCATGCTTTATAAGGTGTCCGTGAAAATATCGGAGATGGTTACACTTCTTCACGCCCTACATGTATAATACCCATTATAAGAATAATAACGTCTTACACCGGTCTGGTCTCTGGTTATTTTTTGTAGTGCTTCAATCAATAACAACACATGTTCAAGATTCTGTCTTCAGATGCAGGAGAATGGGGGAAAGCCTATAAAGGTTGGGCAGAGTGAAAGTAGGAAAGAAGGCATTGGAGTCCCAATAGGAAGGATCTCAGTCTTGCTGGCATTGAGGAAGAGATCATTGGAGGCACGCCAGAACTGGATAGAAGATCGGCAGTCGGGAATGGTAGGTAGAGGAAGAAAGATGAGCATCAGAGGAAAGTTTGAAGAAGAGTTGGGTGTCATCTGCATAACACTGGAAGTGAGGGGAGAAAGTGGAGATAAGTTGATCAAGTGGAGCGAGATAGACATTGTAGAACCAGGGTGAGAGGTTAGAGCCCTGGGGAATGCCAGAAGTGGAGATAGAGGTAGGAGACGAGAAAGAGTCCAGGATGACCTGGGAGGGACAGTCCGCTAGATTGGAGTTGTGCCAAGTGTTACGCTTGGTGGAATGTTTCAGGCGTATCCTCATGACTGGAGCAAGAATGTCGAGAGTGTTGGAGATGTCCTTCATGACCTCTTGCACTCTCTCGAAACTGATGACCACCCTTCTGTTCACCGTCTCCCCTACAAGCATGACATCTATGGCTCTGCCCTTGCCTGGATCACCTTCTATTTGTCAGACCAATCTTTCTCTGTCACTTTGAACGTAACCTTCACATATTCCACCACACACACACAGTGGAAGTCCCCCAAGGCTCTGTGCTTGCCCCATTTCTCTTTATCCCATACATCACTTCTTCTAGAAAGATTATCACCTCCTCTGTTTTCTTGTACTGGATTACTAAACTCCACCAAATCACTACCTCCACCACGACAGCTACAACACTGGGCCTATTAAACATTGGAAACAGGAATATCTGCTTGCACTTCACCTACCATGCCACTAAAACTCTCAATCCTACTACTGTATTCTGAGAGATTAACTTCTGTTCTGGTCTCCTTTGTGACCACCATCTATAATCCTTTAACCCCTAAATAAAATGTTTAACTTTGCAGATCAAACTCCCTATAACAATTTCACTTGTATCTCTCCTCTTCAACTTCTGCACACTGCCTCCATGCCAGCTGGTCCTAGCTCTTCATTCACAATCATTCCCTCTTCAAATTTCTATTTAAATTCTTCAAAATGATCCATGGATTTGACCCCTCTAATCTGACTTTCTATACTTCCTGATACTAATTTCTCGCACTGTTCATTTTAATTCTCCACCAGGGTCGGACTGGGCCATAACATTGTCCCGTGCACCAATGAAAGAGTGGGCCACAACTGCAAATGACAATTCATTCCTTTTGTGACACTGTTTCAATAGTATCCAAGTGGGAGTTTTTTGATAAATTGTTATGCAAATGAAGCATTTTAAAGAATATTTACTCAGCAACAATGGTCAAAACTATTAACCGCAAAGTGAAGTAACTCACCAAACTGGCCCACATTGGCCAGAAAGGTGGCCCACTGTGACCCAAAAGACTGGCCCACACCAACTTTTTGCTTTTTTGGTTCGCCCATGGGTGTTTGCCTGTTCCTGTTCTCTACAGAATCTCTCTGTCCCCACTGACCCAGTACTGTGACTCATTTCGCTCCATCACCCTTCATAGTCCCTAACATTGGAAATTCCTGTACTCTGAAATCAAGGACATTACCACAATCCCAGCATTTAAATATGCCTTCAAGCAAGATCTTTTCTTCCTTAGAGGGGTCCCTGCCAAACCTGTCATCCTTGCCCCTAACCTCTGCTCTTAACCCTTATTCAGCTATTTAATCTTCCTGGACCCCTCACCCCACGGGAGCTCATTGACACTAGAACTCTTCACCCCATGAAGAGAACAACATAATTTTGTTATCCAAATTTTAATTTGCGGGGAAAGGGTACCTACTTACCCTAATAGATAGGGCAGTCCAAGGGGAGGGACGAAACCCTTATAAAAATGGCAGGCAGTTTGGCATGAGGTGGTCTAAGGAGTTGGCAATCAAGTTACAGAGGTGTTGGGAGACAGACAGAGGGGGTAGGACAAAACGCAGATGTTACCCAGGTTGTCCTAAATCTCTCAGGCATCCACTCCCAATACACACAGGACATTAACATTATATATTCTACTATCCAGTCTTGGATGATAGTCAACTCATTGGCCCTTCGAAAGGACAGAAATTCTAGTTGTTGCCTCAAGCCACATGCTAAAAAACGTGCCCCGAGTATAAAAACATTGTCATCGCCAACATTACCATCTTGGTAGCCAAGAGTGCAAAAACCCTGTGTGTTATCCTGGATGCCGAATTGACCATGAGACAATACGTCGCCCAGACCTGGGCGTCGTGTGGCTTTATTAATAAGCTTCTCAGTCACATCCATCCCTTTCTCTCACATAGAAAAATCTATCTTCAAGCCTCATTCAGCCCTTGTAAATTCGTAGCTAGACTACTGTAACAGTCTATTAGCTGGTACATCCCAATCTAACCTCTCAGCTATACAAGTGACCCAAAACGGGGCAGTGAGAGCAACCTTGGACTAGACGAGATCACATTTCCCAAGCAAGGAGGGAGTTGCACTGGCTGCCCGTGAAGCGGCGTGTCTCCCACAAGATTTTGACCCTGACCTACAAATGTTTGCCTCGCAAGGCCCCACTCTATCCTATAGGGCGCCTGAAGTCCTACTAGCCACCCGGCATTCTCAGGTCCCAGGATCGTGCCCGACTCGTCCATCCTAGATTTAGGCTGGCCAGATTTGGGGGAACAGGCTTTGATGGTCAAGCCCCTCTCATCTGGAATTTTATTGCTCTTGAACTCAAAAAAATCCAAATGACAAACAAATTTAAAAAAGGGCTGAAGACATTCCTGTTCAACTGCCCTTCTAACTAATCGTTTATCCCCTGACACATACTCCTCTGATCTTCTTTCTTTGTTGTTGTTTGTTCCGTTTTGGTTTTTAGTGCACTGTGACGCCGTCGGGCGGGTTGGTGCGTTACTAAAAATTCAAATAAATAAATGTAATAAATAAATAAAAATATCGAACCCCTTTACTCTGAACCTGAAAATGGAGGGTTTTCTGGTTACATTTTTACACTTTGTCACACAAATATAGGTGGCGTAGGGATATTAATTGGGAATATGGGATATGGGGAGGGGCTGCGGGGGACTCGCCCACATTTATCTGCGTGAAAAAGTGCTAAAAAAAACTGGGGGTAAAGTCAGGATTTTCAGGATTCCCAGTAAAGCATTTCGAATGTTCACATAGATTCAAGATAGAGTATGTGGTGGAGATTAAACAAAGAGAGGAGGTAGACCGAGAAAGGAGGTAGGTGGCTGGAGGAAGATGTAGGGAAGATGGTGGAGAGAGAATTACAAGCAAGTTTGTGAGAAAATCTTAGAAGAACTTGTAAAAAAACGGAGAGGTGGTGGACAGAGTGATGAAGAAAAGAGGCAGAACGATTTGCTTCTATTGTTTGTTTGATGCATTTCATGATTGAGTGATTAAAGATTTGATTCAGTTCCTGATTCTGATGGGAGAAAGTTTTAGTGTTTCAACCTGATTATGTCTATAACACAAACTGTAGTATATAATGTGTATGTAGCCAGACCGATTACGGTACACTAATAGACGTCGTGGTACAAAACTGTAATATGTAGAGTAACTTGACTAATGTTGCTACTTCGTTTGAGATGTTGCTACATGGTTCCTAGTCACATTTCTTTTATTTCTAGAACATAGAGAATTACTTCTGTGTTCAGTCTACACAACTTGATAATTTGATCCTCTGGCATTTCAAACATGTTCACCTGTGTGCAATACATTCTATCTCTCATTGAACTCTATCTCCTTAGCAATAATTCATCAGCATGGCCATCCTCACAATTCCTTTCCACTTCCAAAGTATGACAACGCTACTGGCAGTAGTGCTGCCACACTATGCCACCATGTGTGAAGGTAACATATGTGGTCGCCATTTACATGATTCCTAAATATGTCAGGGCCTCATTACGACCCTGGCGCTAATGGGTTAACGGCGCCGTAAAAGGCTGCGGCGCCGTTAACCTATTAGCGCCTAATTACGAGGTCCCTTTGCGGGACCCGACCTTAACGGCTTAACGCAATTTGCGGCACCGTACTTAGCGCCTTCCCCATTCCCATTGAGCCCTATGGAGCAAAAATGGGAATTGGGAAGGGCCATGGAGGAAGGGGGAATTACCACCCCGCCAACCTTGTAATGGGTGGTAATTCCCCTTTTCTCCATGGTGGAGTCGGTAACTTACCGGCATGGACCATGGTGCTAATAGCACCATGGTCTTCCGCCAGGGTCGTAATGAGGCCCGTCAGACTCTTATCAGAATATCGTCCGCTGCACACATTTGCAACTTAGTCAGTACCCATGCCATTAGGCACAGACCACACACTCTTCTGAAAGCGACACACAATCTATAATTTGGACACTTTTGGTCATAGGTATAAACAGCAGGACTAAAGGCAGGAAAGCTATGCCTCTTTTATCTCTTGGGAGGTTAGGTAAAACCTCTCCTGCTCAGGGAACTCTGAACAGGAGGACTCCTGGAAACCATCTGTCAAAGGGCACAGTCACAGCAACAGAGCCAAGCTCACAGCAGGGTGATGTATAGCAAATAACCATTGATACTGCAGGCTTGTCAAGGGGCAGAATTAATACAGTCAAACAGAGCAGAAGGGTTCGGAAGAAGGATTCCTCCATCTTAGAATCTGCAGATTTATTTTTCCTTCCTGTCTGGGTATGATGTAATAAGGCAAATTTCACTTGTTACCTTGAACAGGATTGGACATTTTAAAGCAGAGTTGATAGTATCCTTTCCCTGGTGGCTTTTTATCTTTATAAGGAAGGGGTCTCCCATTCCTTCTTTGATTTTCCTTGTAATTTTAAAGACAGAATAATTTGTGTGGAGACTGTTAGGAGAGCAGACATTTCCAAACCCTTTTTCCAGAGGTGTGTTCCAAGGCAGAAGCAAGCTCTGTCTCCCACCCGTCTCCATCAAACAATGGGGGACTGCTTTTGCACTAAGCCGTGCACTCCCCACCACCTGTATCCATACCCAGTCTTCTCATTGGAGGTGAAGGACTCCTTGATGTGCCAGCTACCTTCCCTTGACTTGGAGTGCAATGGAAAAGACTCATCTTGTGAGTGAGCATCTGGATTGGGACTCACAGCACCAAAAGAAGCCAAGCTTCAGCATTTCTTAATTCGGCAGCAACGAACTGTCCTTGCGCACGAGTCGACCATGTTTGAACACCTTCAAACCATCAGGATCTGCAGTGCTGTTTTTAGTGCTTTCTGTGAACTTTTTCGATCCGCTGTTTGGAATTAATTGAACCAGCTTAACAGCTACATCATACCAGCTGAGCTAATAACCTATTAGACCCAAACATCAGCTCACCCCTGTGGATGACTTCTAATTACCTCTCATTCAAACAATGTATCCAACCACAGGGGTCAACACATTGAATCACTCAGCATCTTGACTTGAACTGCTGTAAACATTGTGTCACTCGTCAGCTCGACCCAGCGATAACCATTGCCTCGACACTCTCATCCTTCAATCGGTCCTGCTATGCTCATCATCCTGCGTCACTCGAGCGCGACCTTGAATCACAGAATTCTGCAACAAATGCAACTCAATGCCGACTCGCCACCTGAAGCAGTACGACCTGCCACCTCCAAACCTGGTTCAACCCACAAAGACAACATCCGAGGCCTGGTTCGACATCGTTGAACCACCCAAGAACAGATGAATGTACTTGCAGCTCCATGGTCCACTTTTGGGACCCGAGAGACCGATAAGCCACGCTTTTGCACCTTTTTTTATATCAAAACATATCCTTTTAGGTGACATTGTCGCAATTTCTTGTCTTTAGTCCCTACTACAATACCCAAGGTGCCCTTGATAAATCTACATTCTTCATTTTCTCTGTTCTTTCCACAGGGGTCGTTTTTTGCTAGTGTTTTTATAGTCAGTTATGTTGCAGATTAGTGTGTTTAATTAATGTATATTTCTTTTTAGAACCTTTATTGGACAGTCACTTATTTTAGACTCTTGTGTTATTGTTTGGGGTTGCACCTGTTATCACATTCACACCCCTCTTAAGTGTACAGCCTGCCTTTGTCCCACGTTACGACAAAAGCAAAGGAGGTACATCTCTTGACTGCCTGTTTCGCCTTCCAGTTTGGAATCACTGTTGGTAGTAGTGTGAGGGCTGAGTAGGTATGTTGACACTACTATTCCTTCTACTTCTTCACTGCAGTGGGCACTTCATCACATTTTTATTCTTAATTTTGTTGTGATAATATGTTGTTTTCCTCAATGCTAGTATGTTGTTTTGTATTTACTACTATGTTAAGGTTTGATGGATCTTATGAAATTCGCAACAAACATAAACTACTATTAAAAGTGCTTACCTTACTGAGGTATTTTATCAGCTGCAAATGCATCAAATAAACAATAGAAGCAAAACTTAACTTTTATGAAGGCAAACTTTTTGATTATTTATAGTAGCAAAACTGAGTATCTGCCAAGGAAGTGGTGTATAGAAATGTGTCTAACACATCAAAGTTTAAATAGAATGAATGAACCGATGTGCAAAAGCACATTGAGATGAAGCCCAGAAATGCGAAGTATATAATTGCTTCACATTTGACAAGCAAAGAAATCTTGACTGCTTAAATGAGTTGGAATGATGGTTTAGTGTCAAAGTGGTTGGCGTGTATATTTATAAAATGCGCACCTTTTCAGATTGTACAGTTATCTCTCCACTTCCACTCAAATCTGACAATCACTCGCACAGAAATGCACGGGAATCGTCTGTGCGTTTTAGATTATATCCCCAAACATGTTGTGTATCTTTAAGCAGGAAAAAGCCTTCGCTTAAATTGCAAATTTAAAACGATCCTGAAGTTGGAGACGTGCAGAGTTTCGTGCATATGCAGAAGCAGTCAACTGTGCATACCCAAAACACACGACTCGAGCCTTTGTGGTCTTGTGTTGTGTATTGTTGGTATGGGGTTGAGAATGTGTTTATTTTCTATGCACTGGGAGCATTAGAATTCTTAATGTGGGCAACACTTTCACAAAGATCTGTTGTGCTTTTCTGTAAAGTCGACGCTTTAGTTTAAGATCCAACTGTTTTTCAAGTAACACTCTCCTGCAATAAATGATGCCATCATTAAGGTTTATTAAATCCTTTTCAACTTTGTGGTCCAGATTCTTATAAAAGGCAACAGAGGTGTGCATGGATGGAATCTGCAGCAGCCAAGGCCCATCCTGCTGCAGATGTGCCGGGGCGTGAAGAATGAGATGACACGCAGTCAGCCCGTTCAGCACATTGCTGATCCGGTCCATAGTATACGTACCCTATACTAAAATGGCCTGGCATTGCCTTGTTAATTCGCATTCTCCTTCTGTATGCTAAATGTGTCCTTACTCCATATGATTTGAGAAGTTGTGCTCTATTTCTGATGCAAAGAATTCAAAGCAGCCAGACAGTATCTTTCTCAGCACTGCTCTTAAGCAAACATCCAGGCCTTAATCTGTTGGAATCTGGGCAGGTGGGCTCAGGGGTGTACGGCAGGGCTGAGAGAGTGACTCCTAATCGCGTTAGCAGGGATCACAATTCTCCCCTGTGTTTATAATTCAGTAAGGTCAGTGCATGTTAAATTGGTGATTCTAAGTGTGAAGCAAGAAATGTCATATGTGTGCAATTGCAGTAACACGTGTAATAGCTTGGTGTGGCACTCCTGCTTATATGGAGTCACACAAGTGCTATTTCAATCAGTTTGTGCACCCGGAATTCTACTGTGGGTGACTATCATTTAGGGCTGTGTTTGTTTACACAATGTTGGCTTTACATGCTAAATGTATGTATTGCCAAAATCACTAATAACACACAATGTACAGAGAACTGGTGATGCTAACAGCAAACTAATGTCAATGTTTGCCTAGCTCAGTGGCGAGAAAAGCCTAAAGTCTAATGGGGTTTAAATGTATTTTCGTTCTCAAATTCAATGTTTGTGTTTCCTGGATTTTAATGTTAAATGGAATGGGATCTAAACAAGGGATGGGGTTTGTACAAAGGGTGTGATAGATTAAGACAGGCAGTCACACTTGGTTGGGCCTAGGGCAGCAGGAAGCTGAAATATGACAATGGTGGAAGGTGTAACAAGGTCAGGCTCTTGACTTTGTTCTAAAAGCTGAGGTCAATTCTGGAGAGCAGGAAAGCCAGCTCATAAGGCCCCTCAGGGCAGTACCAAGAGCTATCTGCAGGCAGACAGGGTCGAGATTCTCACAGTTCTCCTTGCAGGCCACCACACCCACCCCAGATCAAGTGAAAAGAGATACCCCTTTTGAAAAAGTGAGGATTCTGTTTCAACAGTTATTCATGAAGCCAGTGATGACAACCCTTGATTCCCATGAGGAAAGTCTGAACCGGACAGACACTAATTTTCATGTTTTAATTGCTGTGGATCCCAGGCTCCATATGAGAAGACCTCACTGGTGTGTGCCTGAAGAATAGGGTACAGTGTTCTTCTGCAGAAACCCATTTCCAGTCAGAAGCTACTTAGAAAAACATATCACTGCAATGCTTAGAGCTGCCAAAACCAGCGTTGCAACACAGAGGGCAAACAAAGTGTCAAACATAGGAGGCAGGTAAGCTGCCGAACACAAAATGGCAGACAAGTCATTTAAAGACTCAGCAACAAAAAAGCAAAGGAACAGGTGATGCAAGTAGTAGAAGGGGTATCCCCTTTATACAAGTCAACATTTTGAGAGGTGGTCATGCCCCCTGCTTCTGGCCTTTTGATGTGCTTTGTTAGAAACTTAATATAAATTTGATATAAAAAGGATATACACATTTTGTATATCAAATTTATATCAAATGTATATTGGATATAAGTGTTTTCTAATTTATATCAGTTCTGATATAAAGTGAATATGCATTTTATATAAAATCTATGTATAGATGGGAGCGGCTGGGAGCGGCTGGGAGCGGCTGGGAGCGGTGCTCGCCATTGTTACTCGATGGAGTGCCCGGGAGCGAAGTGAGCTATGAAGACAGGCACTGTTGATCTAGGGTTTTGCAGAGTGGCAAGGTGATGATGTCACAGAGGGGTTCAGTCCCAGGGTGAAAGGAAGCGGGACTCAATGTTATATCAAATTGATAAGCCACCAAAAGTATTTGATTGCAGTTTTATTGAACCCCAATAATATTTATATAAACTTTATAGGAAGCGGGAAAATGATTTCAAGACATTTTGATATCTTTTTAATCTAAAAATCTATATACAAATATAAAAAATATGTTCGGACATATACATGGACCCCCTTGTTAATTTGCATATTTAAGTAACTTTGGGTCTCACCATTAGTTACTAGGGGAATCCAGACGTGGACCCCTTGCTCACTATTCTTAGAGAGGCACAGATCCACCCTACTGATGAGGAAATCCAACCAGACCGAAACACGTGTCTGGGGTTTCTGTTGGTACTCTTGTTCAGCGGAGAATTGCCTAGCATTTCGGTGCTGGACTGCCCCAGGGCAGGACAAAGACTGATATGTTTGGGATATTTCTTCTCTGTGATAGATAGTGAGCTAAAGACTCTGGGTAAGTCTCTCGTAACCAGGACTAATGTCTGGCAGAGGGACTCCCAGGACCCCCTTGTTAATTTGCCTATTTAAGTAACTTTGGGTCTCACCCTCAGTTACTAGGGGAATCCAGACGTGGACCCTTTGCTCACTATTCTTAGAGAGGCACAGATCCACCCTACTGATGAGGAAATCCAACCAGACCGAAACACGTGTCTGGGGTTTCTGTTGGTACTCTTGTTCAGCGGAGAATTGCCTAGCATTTCGGTGCTGGACTGCCCCAGGGCAGGACAAAGACTGATATGTTTGGGATATTTCTTCTCTGTGATAGATAGTGAGCTAAAGACTCTGGGTAAGTCTCTCGTAACCAGGACTAATGTCTGGCAGAGGGACTCCCAGGACCCCCTTGTTAATTTGCCTATTTAAGTAACTTTGGGTCTCACCCTCAGTTACTAGGGGAATCCAGACGTGGACCCTTTGCTCACTATTCTTAGAGAGGCACAGATCCACCCTACTGATGAGGTTCCAACCAGACCGAAACACGTGTCTGGGGTTTCTGTTGGTACTCTTGTTCAGAGGAGAATTGCCTAGCATTTCGGTGCTGGACTGCCCCTGGGCAGGACAAAGACTAATATGTTTGGGATATTTCTTCTCTGTGAAAGATAGTGAGCTAAAGACTCTGGGTAAGTCTCTCGTAACCAGGACTAATGTCTGGCAGAGGGACTCTCAGGACCCCCTTGTTAATTTGCATATTTAAGTAACTTTGGGTCTCACCCTCAGTTACCAGGGGAATCCAGACGTGGACCCTTTGCTCACTATTCTTAGAGAGGCACAGATCCACCCTACTGATGAGGTTCCAACCAGGCCGAAACACGTGTCTGGGGTTTCTGTTGGTACTCTTGTTCAGAGGAGAATTGCCTAGCATTTCGGTGCTGGACTGCCCCAGGGCAGGACAAAGACTGATATGTTTGGGATATTTCTTCTCTGTGAAAGATAGTGAGCTAAAGACTCTGGGTAAGTCTCTCGTAACCAGGACTAATGTCTGGCAGAGGGACTCCCAGGACCCCCTTGTTAATTTGCATATTTAAGTAACTTTGGGTCTCACCCTAAATTACTAGGGGAATCCAGACGTGGATCCCTTGCTCACTATTCTTAGAGAGGCACAGATCCACCCTACTGATGAGGTCCAACCAGACCGAAACACGTGTCTGGAGTTTCTGTTGGTACTCTTGTTCAGAGGAGAATTGCCTAGCATTTCGGTGCTGGACTGCCCCAGGGCAGGACAAAGTCTGATATGTTTGGGATATTTCTTCTTGTGAAAGATAGTGAGCTAAAGACTCTGGGTAAGTCTCTCGTAACCAGGACTAATGTCTGGCAGAGGGACTCCCAGGACCCCCTTGTTAACGGACATATACAATTACATAAACATCAATATTAAAAATCATTTTTATATCAAATCATATTTTTCAATATAGAAATGTAGATACAAAATATTTGTTATGTAAAATATTGATTTCAATTTTTTATATAAACGTCCCTGAAAATGTACAAAATCTTATATGACCTGGCTTTCATACAGAGTGTAAATAATGAAAAGCAGTTTACTTTCTACGTAAAGTGTACTTCCCAGAGCCCATGCAAAAGTCAAACTATTGTCTCTAAGGGGTCTACAGCATCTCATGCATGGCATACATGTGTCCATCTGCGACCCACCAAAGAGCTGTGAATCAACACTGCAGGGGTTTTATATTACGACAAGGCCTGGGGAATCTTAGGATGGCGTGACTCCGGAATACAGGGTGTTTGTGCCCGCTGTTTAATGACAATGATAATGATGTGTTATTTATATAGCGCCTTTATCCAAAGCGCTTTACAGAGCACATATCTACATACAATATCATCCAACTGAAATGGGCACTCATTTATCGACCTCGGAAGGATGAAAGACTGAGTTGTCCTTGCAGGGATTCGAACCTGCGACCTGCAGATCTCACTCAGATCACAGCAGCGAGTGCTCAACCCGCTGAGCTATCTTACCGACATTGAGCTGCCCATGTGAATACACATGAACAATGTTTACCAACTAAAACTAATGGTCGTTAGCAAGGCTATTTTTTACTTATGACTGAAGGCTGCAACAGGAAGCAGCTGAAGGCTGATCTCAATTGTAGATGTTGCTATAACACATAGGGACATACACAAGGGATTTGGTTTGCCCAAAGTCACAGGTAGCAGACTCTGGCAATCATAAAAAACGAACAAGCAAGAGGGAGAAGTACTGCTACCAGGGGGTTTTCCCCATGTTGGTCATATTTTGTCCAGAACAAATTAGGGACCCTCAGTATTACTGATTGAATGAATTAAAAAAAACTAAAGTTTATCCGAAAAGAAACACACAGGGAGGGGCTAAGTGGTGGGTTCAAATGGTTATATTTGAAAATATAGTTAATTTTCACAAATGACAATACATGGTTGAGAAGAGATATGTTAACACCCCTCAAGGTGTAAGTGCTTCTAAACAGAGTTAATTTCCACAAATAACAATAAAAGATATATGTTGGCACCCCTAAAGGTGAAATTACTTCTAAATTGAATCTAGTGTACCAAAAAAAATCATAGTGACAAAGAGCTACTAAAAGCAAGTACACGTAATGCACAAACAAAAAATCAAACATATATGAAAAACCAATCTCTAATTGGTTATGGTTGCGAAAACACGACAATTAGAGTTTTCAAACAATCAATCACAAATCACCCTAGTTTTACCCTTAGGTGTTCACCAGGAAGAAAGGTTTGCTGTTGCATGAATCACAGAGAGAATACATAGAATCGAATCACAGAGAAAATACATAGAATCTGGAGTGCAATTTAGGTTTGCATCTACTCATAGAGATAGAAATCCTGTAAGGGTTATGCCACCATGTAGTCCAACTAGCAAAGATCCTGCCAAACGGTTGGCATAAACATTCTATTGGTTATTTACACCAAGAAACACTCTTTGCCGACGCTGCAGGGGGTAAAGCTGGGAAAGTCCAGTAGGTAAATGTTGACAGTGTCGCCAAAAATCCAAACGTGTCAACCTTAGGAATAATTTTGTGAATTCCCCCTTGCTCAGTATGCATTTCGGCGGCAGATATATAACATAGTTCAAGTCGAACAGATGCAAATCGTAAATGTTCATAATAGACGCCTTCTTCAGGGCGAAGTGAATGACCCCTATAAAAGAAAAAAGGGATCCCCCTTTAGTTCTGTGTGTTTCCTTCATGGACACTAGAAGGCACCAAGTAATACTTTCACAAACATTAAGATAAAATCATTAACTGCAAATTTAGCGGGCAAAGGGAAGATTGGGAGAATATACTGCCTCAAACTCGCCGTGGTGAGGGTAAAAAAATTTGAATTAACTCACCAAGGACATCCTATGAGTGTTCTTCTTCAGGCAATGCCCCCCTGGGAGCTGCTCTCATCTTGGGCTGTCTCTGTGGTATTTGTCCTCATGGGGGAGCTCTGAGCTAGTAGAGCCAGACAGCACCGGTCAGCAGAATGAGAAGTCCTGGGAGTTGGCTAATCAAATTTCCCTGAAAAGGATGAGAGGGGAAGTGGATGTAATCGATTGATTTTCATGGCATCTCGCATTCGTGTATCTGCTGCACCTAGGTGTTGTGTACTATCTTGTATCGTGCTGGCATGACAATTTACCTGTAAACGCACTTGCATCATGTCCCATAGATTGCTCCAATCTGCATCACTGGGTAAGTAGTCCCTTGCATCGTGTGTTGTAGGCGCAAGAATCATATATTGAAGGACCCTTCGTTCATCTGTCCGCACGCTGCATGCAAACAGAAGAAGATAAAGGGAGGTGTGTATAATACATAGCATTTGTCTTACAGAATCAATATATAGTCTCGACCGACCTATCCCTCATTGCAACATGGGGTAAAAAAGTCCCAATATTGGAGCATGTGTGCCGGAGGTATTTACGTTAGTGCGGCTGCCGGTGTTTGAAAAAGTCAGATCCAGTATGTTGCTGCCGGATCATGCGTCGCCCGCATTGAAGCCGAAGATCGCCTCACGGTGTGTTAATCTGTGTTGGGTCCATGGTCAGTGCCTGTAAAGGTGCTGGTCCCCTGGAGAAGCAGCCGCCAGGGAGTTGAGTTACAGAATAAATCTGCAGCAGTGCGCCTTCCATGTCCCTTCACCATACTGCCTGTGTGTTCGACATCCAATCACGAAAGCGGTTGTGTGAAACCTGATTGGCCGTCCAATCCGAAATGTGGAAGCTGTGACCCGCAGGGCAGAGGACCAATCAGGAGTTGGCTGGGTCCACACATCATTATGGGTGTGCGTGTGGCATCCAACCAGGGAAGCAAGTGTGCGGAACCTGATTGGATGTCACATCCGAAATGCAGATGTCAAGATCTGCAGAACGTGAAACCAGTTAGCGATCGGCTGGGACCGTGCTGCAGAGTAGGTGTGCGTGCAATGTCCAATCAGGCGAATTGGCACGTCGTACTTCCAATGTGCGATGCGCCTGTGTATGGAAGCTGGGAAGGATACGATTCAGACGTTAAAAGGTAATAGCTTATATGCTTTGTAAGGGACGTGTTCATCCCCAATGCACCCAACGTGGGTTCCTTTGGGCTGTAACACATAGGGAGCAGTATGCAGGAAATACCATGCTCTACTTCTGTTGATAGGAGTAATGGCCTTGGTCCATGAAAGCATCTGCAAGCTGAACTTATTTTTAGATGTTGCTATAATGGCATCGGTCCCACGAAGCATCTGCAGGGTTGAGGTTATTTGTAGATGCTATTATAACACATAGGAAGCAGTATGCATGAAATAGAATGTTCTGATTCTGTTGATAAGAAACCCATTTCTGCAAACTAAACAGCAACACATAAATCTGTTGATGATCAAACAAAATGGAGCTTTCACCCCTTCAGAAGGGGTTCTCTCACTGCAGCAGGGGTAGTGTCAACCCCAGTGTCAGAAGATCTGTCTGATGATCCCTTGCAGTGGCAACGAATTGGGCCTCTTTATGAGGTTGGCGGTAACCCACTGGTGCCGCCGGTGAGTTGCCGCCAACCTTGTAACATTGTTTTCGGTGCCTAACTTCCTGGTGTCACTGGGACATTACAAGTCCCGGAGGATCGGGAAGTAAGGTGCCGGTAAATGTTAGTCCCCATTCCTGTGGATTCCCATAGTCCCATAGGGCTTCATGGGAATGGCAACCTGGAAGCAATAGCACTGTTGCTAACAGTGCTGGTGCTTCTGTGACCACTCTGCTTTCCGGGGCTGTTGCGCCCGGCAGGTCAGACCTGCCAGACCCAGAAGCCCCTGAAAGCAGAGTTGTGTCTTCCAGTCTGGAAAAGGTTCTGGTACATTGCTAAGGGCACCTTTATTTCCGACCGGCAGACTAGTAAGGAGGTCCATTGCCTTGGAGGACGTAATTGAACATCTGCACCGGGGTGCCTTGCTTCTTGGCTGGATTTGATTGTGTGTCTGTAAAGACTGGGAGAACTCCTGCAAAGCCTGCTGTTTGGAATCTGGGCCTGCTGTTTTTTTCAGAGTTTTATTTCAACAACAGCAAAAAGGTGAGTTGTGGGGGGGAGATTTCAATACTTTAATGTATTGTTTTTGTGGTTTTTACAATTGATGTGGTTTTATTCAAGATTGGTAAGGCTTTTTTACTGTATTTTCTCACCTTCCCCCAGAAGCTCAATGTTACCCCGAGCCCAGGGACCGCATCTCTCCTGCCCTAAAAAAGTGTCACTGGCTCCCAGTTGTTTCACCGATTAAATTCATATCCCTCTGTATCCTATTATTATTATTATTATTATTATTATTATTATTATTATTATTATTATTATTATTATTATCATCCACAAGGCTGTCAGGGGATGGGGACCACACTATCTGCAACACTCTCTTACTAAATATTCCCCCTCTAGACCACTGTGAACCTCTAGCAAAAACTCCTCGTCTGTAAAGCATTTCACAAAACAGAGGGCAGGAGGTTGATCGCTTTCCTCAGCTGGCTCCCTTCTTTGGAACAGCCTCCCCTTCCTCTTCATCTTGAGCAGTACTTACTTAAACTCCAGTAGATCCTCAATACCTTCCTCTTTACCTCCTCCTTCCCTCCCTCTCTCCTCTGCTAATCTCACAGTTGCTTATTTGGTGTCCAGGACCCTTATGCATTCTCGGGGCCCTGCCCTACCACACTGAATCGCCCCAGCTTCTGTCTATCCTCAGCACTTGCCTCTGCTCACCATTCACCCCTTGAGGATTGCACTTACCTTACATTGCACTTCACCTGTTGCTCACCCATGAGCACCCCAGCACCTCTCCAATTCCCTCTCCCTTCTGCACTTGCACATTCTGAATTCTCACAAGGGATAGTAGGTTTGTCTGCCCCCTCCCCCACTGTATTTAATATTTTATTATGTGTGTTAATTGTTTCTCATCCCTTGTCCACTCCCTGTTGCCCTGTGGGCATTTTGAAACTATTTGCACTTCCTGTATAAGTGCCTAACACACAAACAATAAATAAATATGCAGGCCTTTTTGAGACAGGCCATGAGGTAGGCCCTTTCTGAGACAGTCCCTTTTTGAGACAGGCATTGTTAAACTAAACAGCTATGTGCTTCTAATGACGTGTTTGCAAAGGTATCATTTGGTTAGAATGCTATGTGGTTTTGCATGCCGGCTAGGATAGCACATTTATGTTGGTAGTGCCGGAATGTGTATGTGTGTGTGCGTGCGTGCGTGTGTGTGCGTGTGTGTGCATGTGTGCGTGCGTGTATGCATGTGTGTGTGTGTGCGCATTTGTGATATCACATGAACACAGAGCTTATGTTCTAGAACTATTTTTTACTGCAATGCTTTGGAAGAAGTTGACAAACTGTAAAGGGTTTTTTCGAAGTGTTTAGTGTTTATAGTGCCACTACACAATCATTCAGACACTCCAATATTAAAGCTTGGAACCTGCAGCCCTTATTACCATTCCACACATTAAATTAAACATTAAATAAACCCTGACTGCACTTTTGGTGCACTTGTCTTTTTGTGGTGCAGCATATTTGCACGCACACAATGCCGTGTTTCAGCTTCAAAGCGCCGATAAAGTGGATGAAATATTTGCAGTGTGTAAAATGTTTAGCACAGAGGGATCAGTGTGTACCCAAGATCACACATGTCACTCAAACGCTATAGCAGAGATTTATTTTGGACAAAGTACTAGGGTTGATGAAATGTTTAAGGATGGCAAATGCCAGGGTGTTATTCAGGGTTTGAGATGTTTGTGGATGTGTAAATGTTGGCTTCTGTGCCAGTGCATGTTTTAGATTGTGCCGGATTCGTTTTGTACTTCCAAGTAGGCGCTATATTTTATTTTATTCTGCATGCACAGTGACACAAAGTAAAACAAAATGTATATAATCTCTGTCTAGATGGGGACGCGCAGAGTATTGCCCCACATTTTTACATGTGGAAACCACATTGTGTGCTTTAAAAACACAATAGTGAAGTAGAAGTGTGTCAGGACTTTTTTTTAATAATGTTCCAAGTTTTACAGTGTTTTATACAATCTTGACACGCCCCAAGATGCAGTGGATTTGATTTTTTGCCAAAGATCACACCTTTGAAGAAGTGGTGTAGCCGCGATTCGTTTATATAAACGGATTGATATTTCAATTTCTTAGGGACCTGTACTTAGTTGTTACATTGGATTGAATATGTTGACACTGACATTGCAACATGCTGTGTGTTGTTACAGTTGTAACATTGTTGGTGAATATTGTAATGCACCGATGCTCACTGTGTAAAAGATTACCATTCCTGATTGTATATTTTTCAGTTTTTTCGAGAAATGTTTTCCAACAACTGGATGGTACAGCATGATGCCCCTTAAATAACAGCATGCAGATCTCAGCATTCAACGACCATTGGATTTATGAATATTTCTACACATAATTGAATAATTTCTACACGTTTTGCGGGCCTAAGTATCTTGTTTGTGGTTCTGACAAACCATCATGGTTTCTGTGCTGTTCACGCACTGTGTGGGATATGTGGCCTCTCACAACCAACATGCACTGATGCGATGGACCAAGTAATACACATGGATGTGTCTGATGGGTTCACGCAATCATCAACGCTGGATCTTCTTGGCAAGAATTTGTAGAGTGTGCCATTTTCTGGTTCTCAGGGGCCTTCAAATCACAAAGGCCTGGGTTAGCCACTGATAATGGAGAATGGTTTTTGGGCCCGTTTATGGAGCCACAGTAACAAGTTTTATGAAAATGTTTTTGGACCCTGTCGCTGTCCGCAAGCACAAGGTATGCAGCAGTTATGGCGCGCCTTGCTTCGTCATCGCCAGGGGTTAAACACCCGAGATATCAAGCACAGGGTGCTACAGATAGTGGTTCTGGAGAGCTGGCACTACAGAATGTGAAGCATTGTCTTGAGGGCCCGAGAATGGGTCATATTTGTTGTTTATCATAGTGGCCGCTGGATTGCCTAGGGGACTCGATGAGCGGAGTTGTTATTTTTTGTTGTTTGCTTTTGATTATTCAAGGGCCCAAGGAATATCTGGGGGGCCTGGACAAGCAGAGTTGTTCTTTTCTTTGATTCATCAAGGGCCATAGAATGACTGGGGGCCCGACAAGTGTAGTTGTTCTTTTGATTTATCAACAGGACCCCTAAAGAACAGGTGTTATGGGGTGTCTGACAAACAGCAACCCATTGTTTTCTACAGGGGTGATGGGATGGGCGCTATATGTTGGATGATTCATTATAACTTCTAAATATATGTTGTGTGTGATATACAATGCATGGGTTTTATACAGTTTTAAAGGGTATATTGTATCACATTTTTATTTGCTGCTTCTAGGTACACCAGAGAAGACTGTGCATTTAATTTGTAGGTTTTCACATGGCCTTGAAGGGCTGAATATACATGCCCAGATATAGCAGTGTTGGTTTTAACAACTCCTAGAAGGTTGAAAGGCTAACCACCCGATGTGATTTAACTTCACCCGGGGTACTCGCACGTAGATATATGTACATGGTTTGTTAGTGCTCAAGTATTTTTCGTTATGGAGACCAGGCTACAACATCCAAATCGAGTGTGTGCTGGCAGGTCCTTCCAGCTGCGGCAAGAGTTTTCTTGTCCGAAAACGTTTAGAAAACACCCACACTTCGATATAACATATCTCTGATAATATTATCTGGTTTTGTAGATGCTGGCAACCTCTTTATATCACCTTGCAACAGCAGTTTAAACACCTGTGGTTTGTAGAGGGTATGCCCGACAGTCTCAATGACGATCGTTTACTTCCACCTTGCATGGTGAATATGATCATCGTGGGCAATTTGATGACTGAAGGGGCCAGAATGCTGAGCAAGAAATAGCCTTTACTCAATATTCCCACCACCGCAATCTAAACATTTGCTACATCATGAAGAACTTGTTTAACAAGGGCAAGATCTATAATGCTACATGCTAGTTACATAGTGTTATTTAAAAAGCCCTGATATAAACAACAACTAGCAGTGATAGCCCACCAGATGTATCCATCCAAAACATGTTCCTTTATGGAGGCTTTTGAAGACGCGACCAGTAAGCCCTGCGGATATCTCCTGGTTGATTTTAAAACAACCACTCTAGAGAATTATCAATTGTGCACTGATATATTACTGCCAGGCTTAACCTCTGTGTATATTCCTCAAAATACATCTAAAAAACAACATCAATTGCATTGCAACATCAGTAGCCGGTCATGCTTTCACCATGTTGACACACATACGGAGAATCATCAAGCTGCTCAAAATGCTTGTAGACACTAACTCTCAACAACGCAGGGCCCTTCTAGCCACAACCTCTGACAATCTGGTGGCTGCTATTTCAGAGATTGCTCAGAACACTTTAAAGGGATACATGCCCCTAGCACAACATCAAATAAGTGTGTTGTAAAAGGTTATTAAGAAGCTGGTCAATAAGCAAATATCGCTAAGGGCTAGAAGAAATATGGTCTTGCAGGCTGGCTGATTTATAGGGTCTTTGATAGGCCTAGCCCTATTGCTAATTAGCAGCTAGCTTGGGGGCCAGTGATGGAGCACACCCATAAAATGTATTTGGTGGACAAGCGTCATTAAGAAAGCCTGAAGACGCCCACACCCCTGCCAGATTGGCATATACGAAAGGTTGTTAGCATGTGTTTCAACTCGGAAAATTAAGGATATTTTAAGCCACCTGATTTTGCATTGCATGATAAAGCGCATGATACAACGGCCTTATATACGAATATTCTGCATAAATACTTAAACCACACCCGACACAGCGATGCAGAGAGAAACAAACTAACTTTATACATGCCGCCCAAAGAATCCAGCAGTGTGAAGGCTCCACCAGAGGCAGCTCCAGTTGTGGCTGATGTGTTAAAGACTCTTAGCCAAAGATATAAACATAGCGCAGAACTATTGTTACATAAGATGAAACTTTCAAAGGATGTGGGCGCTTGGACCGATATGGGAGAGTTTATCAACAGCGGCAGGGTTGTCAGGGGCTTCAAATTGCACAATCTAGTATGGGTGTTACGAATCGCCACCCCACTGCTATAATAAATGCCCCCAGCAGTTGGAAAATGTTTATGCAAGCAGTCACTGCTTTAAATATTTCAACTTCGGTCGTGGGTAATGTAGCCCAACAACACGTTCTGCAGAGGCTAAAAACGGGTTCTTCCGCAACTCCTCGTCAACAACACAGCCCTTTTGTCACCCCTATAAACAGTCCCTGCTTCCCCAGCCCCGAAAAAGGAATGGAATATCAGCTGGTTTAAGGAATCTTTATCCACCCCGTCATGCATGACTCTGAAATGTCTAGGCCGCACCAAAGATGCAGCAGACATATATGGTTATCCGAATAATGTGAGGGGCACCCCATTGTTAAATGTATATGCTCCTTCTTTGCTATATTGTGGGATAATTCTTTTTTTTATTTATGTACTAATAATGTCTTTTTTAATAATATATGTTTTCAGTTCATAAAATCGACTGGTTCTTTTTTACGTTGTATTATTTATTATGTATAACAATGCAGGACACATAATGACTTTTAAAAAGAACGTTATTTTATTAACACATGTATCACTGGATAGATAACACGCATTTACATTTTTGACACACTGAACATTTTGAGATATCTATACACATTAAAAAATTAAAAAAATAGTCCATAGGCGCCCTTCTGCGAGAATGAACAGAGCGCCTATGGACTCTTTTTTTATTGTTTAAGGCACTTAGGTTTAGTCACCCTAAGTTTCCTAGGGTCATCCAGACATGGACCCCTTGCTCACTGTGCTCAGAGAGGCACAGCTCCACCTCACTGATGAGGCCCAACAAGGCTGAAGCTCGTGTATGGGGTTGCTGTTGGTACTCTTGTTCAGAAGGGCATTGCCATAGCATTTCAGTGCTGGACTGCCCATTTGGGCGGGACAAAGACTGATATGCAAATGGATATTTCCCATCTGTGAAAGGTACAGTGAGCTAAAGTGTGGCTGCAGACTCTCGAGTGGGTACCCTCCCAAAGAACAGGTCAATGGGCCATGTTCGTTCTCGCAGAGGGGCGCTTATGGACTATTTTTTGATCTATACACATTAGGTAACATCTTGTTAATAAATCTGGCCACCATTTGATCATTTTGATTGTGATTGCTAAAAAACATTTTCAAAATTTCCATTCAGACATTTCACTGATAAAAAATATATAGCTCTGATCACAGGTCACGGCTTTAGAGTCTTGAACCGGCATAGTGCTATAATGTAAACACTTTGCAAGGCTTTTCATATAGTCCATTACAACGCCAGCATATATGGGGTGTTGCGGAAAGGGCACCAAACTATCAAACAACGTTAGCACATCCCCCTCCAACCACAATGCTATCCAATGTTTTCCACCACGGGTCTGCGGATTGGTGCTCACCAACAGGCTAACCAGCCTATTTCTCAAAAGGCGCTTGGGACATGTAACACATGCTCTGTAAGATTGCCCCTCTTTAATTCCTCTATCCTGTATTTCTACTACACATCTGCTGATCTTCCTATCCTCTGTTTTCTTCTCCCCTTTTGTTAGTAGAACACGATCAGAGCTTTAGAGGCTGCCTTCACTCTCATGCATGATGCGAAACATACAGAATGCTTGGTATGCTTCAGTTCCTAGAAGCGTTACCATAGCCCATCTCTCCACGTCCTCCGTCCCTCGATTTATTGCTGTTGTTTTTTGATAGTGAGATACGGCTAGGCTCCAGCACCGAAACTCACATGCTCCATGAAGCATAGGAAACACAGACAGAAAGACGATTAATTCAGCCTTTCCGCTCAAAACCACATCCTGCAGCACCACAAGCAGTGGAATCAATCCTGACACACTGCAGTTCCAGATCCATGGTTTTCTTCCCCAGAGGGTTTCCATGAGGCTGCTGTTCCTCCCACTTCATTCTTATTTAGAGAAGGGAGTGCAGGGGCTTTAGGGGAGTCTTTAATATCCACAGTTCTGCACCTGATCAGGTTAGTTGCATGCTGTTTATTTATGAATATTTCTGACAAAGGGTTCTATAAGTGGATTATATGCACAGCGAGCATAACACAGGCACGCTTCAGGAACAAGAGAAGTTCAGACTATGGTTGAAAAATCAAGAATCATTAATCAAATTTACTTTGATACAAGACATGGCTTCGGTAGCTTTTTTAGGTTTGACTATAAAGAAGAACGGACAGGGGAAGATAGAAACTACACTATACCATAAAACTATGGACAAACATACCCTGTTACACTTTAACAGCTACCACTCATTAAATCGGAAGATAAATTTGCTTTATGGCCAATTCCTGCATATCAGAAGGAACTGTTCGACCATGCAAAAATATGATGTTCATGCAGACGATCTTGAGTCCCATTTAAAACAAAGAGGCTTCCCACATAATGTCATTAAGAACGCAAAGAAAAGCACTAAAAACATACAGTGGGAAATCTGTCTAGCAAAACAAAAGGAAGTGCACAGAAGAAACAATTACATGTGTCACTACATACAGCCCTATAAGTAACGCCCTTAAAAAAGTAGTATTGAAGAACTATTATTCAATCACCAGATTTCATACCTAACAAGCCATGGTTTGCATTTCAAAAAAACAAAAATTTCAAACAAATGCTGGTTCACACGTATGGCTATAGACCACCAATGAGTGTACCCCTTACTAGCATGTGGAGTTTGCCTCCTGTGAGAGGTCATTTCAAATATGGTCAGAGTTCTGTCTGTGGTCTCACTAAAGAAATGAAGAATATCACGCTGAATGGTATCAAATGGGAAATTAAAGAGTTCACAAACTGTAAGACATCATGGGCTGTGCATGGGATAAAATGCCTGGGCGAATTGATTTATATTAGAAATACCAAAAGAGAGATATGCCAATGTATCTGTCAACATAGGTAGTGGCTTAAAAATAAAGTACCCAAAAGGCCTATGGTAGAGCATTTTTCTACACAGAAACACAGGTAAATGATTTTTTATGATTTGTGATACATTTAAATCTTAGGGCACCTGGCTAGGTCCCGATTTACCCAGGTGGGTATGCGTAGTATAAACAAAATAATCGGGATGGGGAGATCCAAAATAACAACACAGAAGTGCTAAGTGTGTGGATTTATTATGTAATCACACAGAACGTGGAAGATAACTTCACAATTTAATTTACATTACTTCCGATAAGCACGAAAGTTTAGTTGAAAAAGACGGACAGGGTTGGTTTATGCAGTAGTGACACAGATGGGTGTGGGCCTCTGAAGTGCGGAGGTCGGCACTATACTGGAATACATGTTGCCTCATAAATCGAGGGGGTAAAAGAACCCGCGGTTACACACAACACAATAAGTGCACACAACAATCTTTGAATTTTAACGGGTGCAAGTAATGATACAGTTGTGATAAGAAGTTCGACACAGGGAGTGACACAGGGTGTGTTTCGGCCAAAGAAAGTGGCTTGGTTGTAGCCGTCTTTGTGCTGGCCTTCGTCAGGAAAAAAGGGGCACCAGTGGTGGTGCTGTCCGTGCTGTCTGTGGGTAAAACAGAGCTATTAGGATCTCGGATAATTGTACGTTAAGTACTATGAGTATTAAATACGGGCCTAATTATTGCCCACGTTGTACACCATGTGGTGTGTCTAAAAGACAGCTTACCTGCCTTGCAGGGAATCAGGTGGGTGCTGTCAGGGAAGCCGCGAAAAGTGCGGAAAGTCCGGTGCTGGGATTAGCACTTGGTGAAAGGCTTTAGTTTCTTTGGGGCTGGCGTGGTTCAAAGACTCACGAAGCCGGAGTTGGGCGTAATTGGACCCAGGTCTGAAATGAAAATTAAAGACCGGTATAAGTAACCTGAGAGTGTCAAGTGCGCCGGGGAGTATATCCGCGTGGATGGGCGAATACCGAATACCACAACAGATGGTTTAGAATGAACTTATGTCCTGACACACATTAGAAACCTATGGGGCTCACCTTGTGAACATTATTGTACTGGCACCAACTCCTCTACCTTGTGAACACTATTGTATGCGAGAGTCTATTTTGTTCAACCATCTGTTGTGGTATTCGGTATTCGCCCATCCACATGGCGCACGTAAATGACCTATGTTTGCAACCATGTATCCTACCTGCTATGTTGTGCATGTATCCAACAGCAGTAGTTCCCATACACCGCACCGGACTACATTACCCAACATCACTCACGGAGTACCGCCTTTTCATTGGGACACGGCGCACAGCCATCTTATTGGCCCTCGCTGGATGTCACCATTGAATCGGGGGTTCCCATTCGCCTATCCCCAGCCATCGGCGGCCTTTATACAGTCCAACACGGCTCCCTCGCTGTCCGACTCATCCGGCTCCCAGCAGTCTACGTCCAGCACGACAGCGTACCTTCCAGACAACAGTAAGTTCCCTTTGACTCCTACGCGGATATACTCCCCGGCGCACTTGACCCTCTCAGGTTACTTATACCGGTCTTTAATTTTCATTTCAGACCTGGGTCCAATTACGCCCAACTCCGGCTTCGTGAGTCTTTGAACCACGCCAGCCCCAAAGAAACTAAAGCCTTTCACCAAGTGCTAATCCCAGCACCGGACTTTCCGCACTTTTCGCGGCTTCCCTGACAGCACCCACCTGATTCCCTGCACGGCAGGTAAGCTGTCTTTTAGACACACCACATGGTGTACAACGTGGGCAATAATTAGGCCCGTATTTAATACTCATAGTACTTAACGTACAATTATCCGAGATCCTAATAGCTCTGTTTTACCCACAGACAGCACGGACAGCACCACCACTGGTGCCCCTTTTTTCCTGACGAAGGCCAGCACAAAGACGGCTACAACCAAGCCACTTTCTTTGGCCGAAACACACCCTGTGTCACTCCCTGTGTCGAACTTCTTATCACAACTGTATCATTACTTGCACCCGTTAAAATTCAAAGATTGTTGTGTGCACTTATTGTGTTGTGTGTAACCGCGGGTTCTTTTACCCCCTCGATTTATGAGGCAACATGTATTCCAGTATAGTGCCGACCTCCGCACTTCAGAGGCCCACACCCATCTGTGTCACTACTGCATAAACCAACCCTGTCCGTCTTTTTCAACTAAACTTTCGTGCTTATCGGAAGTAATGTAAATTAAATTGTGAAGTTATCTTCCACGTTCTGTGTGATTACATAATAAATCCACACACTTAGCACTTCTGTGTTGTTATTTTGGATCTCCCCATCCCGATTATTTTGTTTATACTACGCATACCCACCTGGGTAAATCGGGACCTAGCCAGGTGCCCTAAGATTTAAATATATTGAGCACAACCCACGGTTGAAGGGCCACTCACAAACATAGGAGTAGTCACCCGGACATCCTCCTATCTCTAACAAACATGGACAAAGTCAATATCGTGTCTTACACGGATGAATACTTTCGGAAATTAATGGGCATAACCACTACCCTAGGCTCGGAAGGTGGACCCATCGCCCAGGGCGCCAACAGAGATGAACTGGACACCATCCTACAGAAAAAGAAAAAACTCGTAAGAACAGAGATGCATGGAACTTTCATGCTAGAATACCTGAAAGCAGGAATCATCCCCGAAGGCTTACAAGTCAGGAATATTCCGAGGGTCTTCACTGACAATCCTAAGTTCAAAGTTAACTTCAGCGGCGTGGGCAACAAATGCAGCCGCGACTGGATAATCCTCATAATTGACACTGCCCAGGAAGAATGCAAAAAACAGGGAGATGATCTCGCGACCCTGGAAAAGAAATTCTTAGATGACAAAACCATCAATGACGCCAAACAAAAACTAGAAAAACTAGAAGAAGAGGTTACTAAGTTTAACCAACTTACAGTAGAGCGTAAGGTACAAAAATTCAGAAAAGATCTTAACAACTACGTAGAGGAGAAAACATATCCCTACCTAAAAGAAACTTATTACGAGGAACTCCAGCAACAACAGAAAACGAACTACAATAGGCGTAATCGGATAGTCAATTTCTCAGGCAGTTCAGACACATCGAGCGAGAGTACTTCAGACTCCCCCGGAAATGGCAGAAATCAGAACCAACCACCACAACATCCGTTTTTTCAGAGAGGGGGCCAACGGGGCCGCCCGAGAAGGCGCACTCAACAATCCGGACAATATATGAGGACACGCCAGTGGTACTCAAACCAGCCCTAGAAACCATTCCTATCTTCAATTTATCCTCCAGGCCACTAGCCCAAGCCGAACAAACACTGCTCGAAAGGGGCCTATCCTTTGTTCCAGCTACCAAAGCAGACCCCTTTAATACGGAAGCAGAACTTAGACGGTTTTTCCGCACTTTGAGGCTAAAATACTTTTTCGAAGTATACATACCCAGCCAACAAGATTCAGCCAACCAGGGACCAGAGAGGAGCAAAGAGAACATCACAGGTTTTAAACCCAAATCTACCTTCGTGCCCCCTCCCCACACGATCCCGAGTGAATTTGAAACATTTGAGAAAATCGTGATGAAAACAATCACCGACGGAATCAAACAAAAAAACTTCTACCAAGACAACCTACTACCAACGGAGAGACAATCCCTTAAGGACCTCAATCTGGACACCACTATTACCATAAAACCAGCAGACAAAGGAGGCGGCATTGTTATCATGAACACCACAGATTACAACCAGGAATGCTTACGACTTCTCAATGATAAAACCTCATACAAGATGTTGAACAGAGACCCGACACCACGGCTACAAGAAGAGATCATCAACCTTACGAAGCATGCCGAAGAACAAGGGTGGATCTGTCAAGAAGAAAGGATCTTCCTCAATAAAATACACCCGAGGACTCCGGCATTCTACATTTTACCTAAAATCCACAAGCACCCCACGAAACCCCCGGGCAGACCCATTGTTTCCGCTTGTGATTCACTGTTGGAACCCCTCTCCCTGTACACAGACTTTTTCATGAAGCCCTTCGTGGGTAAGATGGCCTCTTACCTAAGAGATAGCTCAGAAACCATCAAGATCTTAGACTCCATACATCTGACTGATGAGTCCATCTTGGTCACCATGGACGTTGAGGCACTGTATACCTCCATCCCCCAGACAGAGGGCCTACACGCTTTGGCCGCATGCCTTGAAAAACGAGCCAACACCTCCACCATACCCACCAACTTTCTGGTCGAGTGCATCCGGATTGCCATGGGCGAGAATTTCTTTCTATTCGGCCAACAGATATACCAGCAAATTAAAGGCGTCAGTATGGGCGCCACGTTCGCCCCAGACGTTGCCAATCTCTATATGGCACAATATGAAGAAGATCATATCTACCACGATGATAACCCATACAGACCACACATCAAAGTCTGGCGCCGATACATCGACGACGTATTACTCATTTGGGAAGGAAGCGCTGAAGGACTACTAGCCTTCCACCAATGGCTCAATGCACGGAACGAACACATCAAGTTTACCATTGAATGGGACCATCAAAAGATCAATTTCCTCGACCTACACATCTATCGGTCCGGAGAGACACTGAAGACGGAACTCTTCAGGAAACCCACCGACAGGAACACCCTTCTCCACTTCACCAGTTACCATCCACAAGGATTAAAATACAATCTCCCATATGGTCAATTTCTTCGTATCCGGAGAAACTGTTCAGATAGAGAAAAATTCAACCACCATGCACAACTACTACAAACACGTCTTGGAGAGAGAGGCTACCCCAGGAAGTCCATCAAGACAGCCAAGAAAAGAGCGGCCAACACCGACCGCTCAATTTGCCTAACGACCAAAGAAAGAGACCCGAACAATAGAACTGTGTGCGTCACCACATACAACCCAGTCAGCAACCTCATCAAAAATACCATCAACAAACACTGGCATCTGATTAAAAATGAAGGTACCCTCGCTAAGAAACCATTGTTTGCCTTCAAAAAGAACAGAAATCTAAGAGATTCCCTAGTCCACACCTTCCTAGAACCCACCAAACCAGCCACCACACTATGGAACCTTCCACCAGTAGTTGGCCACTTCAGCTGTGGTAAATGCGTAGCTTGCCGTTTTACTACAAACAGCAAAACTTTCATCCACAAGAACTTGGTATGGAAACAGAACAGCCACACCAACTGCGAGAGCAAATACGTGATCTACGCCATTAAGTGTCCCTGTGATCTGATTTATATTGGCAAAACCATTAGACCTGTCAAACAAAGGATTAATGAACACAGATCATGCATCAAAAACCAAGTTGAGGACAAACCCTTGGTCGAACACTTCACTAAGAAGAAGCATACCCACGAACAATTCACATGGACCGTGGTCCAACAACTCCAGCCACAAAGACGAGGAGGTGACATAAACATTGCCCTCACTAAACTCGAACAAAGATGGGTCCACAAATTGAACTCTGTGCAAGACGGCCTAAATGTCACCGTCGAATGGAAACACTTCTAGAATACTCCATTAAGTGGCTTCCACACTCGACCGTTTAGAATGAACTTATGTCCTGACACACATTAGAAACCTATGGGGCTCACCTTGTGAACATTATTGTACTGGCACCAACTCCTCTACCTTGTGAACACTATTGTATGCGAGAGTCTATTTTGTTCAACTATCTGTTGTGGTATTCGGTATTCGCCCATCCACATGGCGCACGTAAATGACCTATGTTTGCAACCATGTATCCTACCTGCTATGTTGTGCATGTATCCAACAGCAGTAGTTCCCATACACCGCACCGGACTACATTACCCAACATCACTCACGGAGTACCGCCTTTTCATTGGGACACGGCGCACAGCCATCTTATTGGCCCTCGCTGGATGTCACCATTGAATCGGGGGTTCCCATTCGCCTATCCCCAGCCATCGGCGGCCTTTATACAGTCCAACACGGCTCCCTCGCTGTCCGACTCATCCGGCTCCCAGCAGTCTACGTCCAGCACGACAGCGTACCTTCCAGACAACAGTAAGTTCCCTTTGACTCCTACGCGGATATACTCCCCGGCGCACTTGACCCTCTCAGGTTACTTATACCGGTCTTTAATTTTCATTTCAGACCTGGGTCCAATTACGCCCAACTCCGGCTTCGTGAGTCTTTGAACCACGCCAGCCCCAAAGAAACTAAAGCCTTTCACCAAGTGCTAATCCCAGTACCGGACTTTCCGCACTTTTCGCGGCTTCCCTGACAGCACCCACCTGATTCCCTGCACGGCAGGTAAGCTGTCTTTTAGACACACCACATGGTGTACAACGTGGGCAATAATTAGGCCCGTATTTAATACTCATAGTACTTAACGTACAATTATCCGAGATCCTAATAGCTCTGTTTTACCCACAGACAGCACGGACAGCACCACCACTGGTGCCCCTTTTTTCCTGACGAAGGCCAGCACAAAGACGGCTACAACCAAGCCACTTTCTTTGGCCGAAACACACCCTGTGTCACTCCCTGTGTCGAACTTCTTATCACAACTGTATCATTACTTGCACCCGTTAAAATTCAAAGATTGTTGTGTGCACTTATTGTGTTGTGTGTAACCGCGGGTTCTTTTACCCCCTCGATTTATGAGGCAACATGTATTCCAGTATAGTGCCGACCTCCGCACTTCAGAGGCCCACACCCATCTGTGTCACTACTGCATAAACCAACCCTGTCCGTCTTTTTCAACTAAACTTTCGTGCTTATCGGAAGTAATGTAAATTAAATTGTGAAGTTATCTTCCACGTTCTGTGTGATTACATAATAAATCCACACACTTAGCACCTCTGTGTTGTTATTTTGGATCTCCCCATCCCGATTATTTTGATTTGTGATACAGACTGTTAAAGTAACTCCAAGAGGGGAAGACAGCGATCTGGAATTACGCAAGTTAGAGTCGCGATGGATCCAGAAAGTGGATAGTCTAAAGACCGGTCTCAACACAAGCATAGAATGGGGGCTGTTTTACCATCTCTTGAGATAATGCTTACAAATATGTAAATACAAGAGATGCTGTGAAGGTCCCCAGAGAGAAACATCAGTTTAGGTGGAAATAGCAAGATATTGGCCCAGTAATATATCGTTATGTCACGTATATGGGTTGCTGGGATGTGTTCTTGACATTAATACAAGAACACAACGAGCAAGATGCCGATTCGGCAGGGGTCAATATATTGCTGTGATCTTTCATTTTGGTAAGTAATGGATGTCTCGACACAGCCAATTTATAATGCTCCTGTCAGACTAAGGTAGGGATTTCCGATCAAGATCAAGAGTGATAAAGTAGATATTCTGGTTATGTCAGAAAGTGGAATGATGCCATTTGGAGCTAGAACATCAATATCTATATCTTTATTCAGGGTCCTTGGAGATAATCCAACATGAAGCCCTTCAAAAATGCATACGTGCATGCTTTTCAAACATCAAGACAAAGCTCTCTTTTCTATCTGTACTCCTAAAAATGAGTAATCGTTTTTCATAAAAAGATTCTTTTCCACACAAATTGTCTAAACTACATAGGATGGACAACGTGTACATAGCTTTAACAATGTTCTGCCTATGGCTCTACATGGTCCAAATTGAATGGACTGACATTAGAATGGTGCACAATTACTTGATATGATGACTCGCTGGACGCTCTTTTCCTCTAGTTTTTTAGACCATGGAATTGCGGCTAGCATTTGTTTTTGTTTTTCAAACACAGAGGGAGAAATCTGGGCACCGGACACAAAACATTTATACTGGTAAGAGGTCCTTGACATAACTTAAACATTGAAATGTATTAAGCAAGGGCACAGTTGAAAGAGGGACATAGACCAGATGAAAGGGAGATATGGACATTTACTGAGAAACTTGCTGCATTCATGGTTGGCAATATATTAGATGCACTTATTTTACCACTAACCTGAGTAGGAGTCGAGGAGTGAGGGATACATGAGGTTGATTTATAGAATGATTTACGCAATGATGATCGATGTAATGATGATCATCAGCATTATCATTGTTTTTAAAACTCCCCTCCCCCTTTTTTCAGCAACTCAGGACAGAGAAAATAGGGTACAAGGTGGAAGATATTCTACCCACTGGCTACGATTTATTGTAAAAAGCTGTGTAATATAACAAGATATATAAAAAACTTGTCATTGGTTTTAGATGATTTTGTGTGACTGTATAATTCAGAAGAACTGAAAATGTGCTCCCATGTACAACTACGGAATGATGTTGGTAGTATGTCCAATATATGCCAATATATATGCAGTAGATCTGCATATTTATGAATATACTCTGACTCACAATATATGTTTTGTATATCTTTTTCAGATTTAACACACGTGAGTGGGTTAGAGAAGATCTGTTAGGACTTCTGCCAATTTGTGGTGTCTTTGGCAGCATTGGAGATGAAGACATCCCTATGGACTCTTCTCCCCCTCAAGATGGTGCTCTGTTTATGCTATACGTGGAACTAAGAGACGCTTTCCAGTGCTTACCAAGATGGCTGCCAGGAACCGCACTGCTTTGCGGGATGAGCCTATCCGATGGACTGTATTTATGACAGGCTGATGGTAATCTCCCCACATCGCTTCATACTATGCTGCAATTGACACTGTTTCCCTGTATCTGCCCGCTTTGTTCCCTGTCCCCTTCGCTTCCTCCAGCATTGCAGAGCTGGGTGTGGCTCCTGCTTGATGCCTCCTGGACGCCCTCTCGCCTCCAGCTTTGCAGCTCTTCTCTGATGATTTAACACATGTGAATGGGTTAGAGAAGATCTTGGATTTCAATTGAATTATGTTATGAGTGCTACGAAGGCCGACCTGGAAATGTTTAGGGATCGCAATGGATGGGCGAATCCCCTTTTGAAAAGGCCAAAACGCAGTGTGTCGAAACTATAATAAAAGTACATCCTGTGTTTGCTAAAAGAGGGATTTTGGACAAAGAGAAGTACCCAAAGGGTAGTGCATGTCATGCCAAGCAATGAAAAGATAATGAGAGTTAGGTGAAAATTGGAAGCAACTGGGACATACTTGCTTCTTGGACCTCACTATACTGTTTGCAGTAATACAAAAATATTGCGTTTGGATAGACTATGTCACTCCCTGATATCAATGTTTGAGCAGTTTTTGTATATGGTATTGTATTTTGTTCATTTGCACAATTTCTTTGCACTTTAAACGAATCCATTTTGCACAATTTCACTTATTGCACTTTAAACTGTGATATGTGGTATATGTTGTGTTTTTTAAGAGTGTTTTAGAGTTTTGAAGTAAAAAGATGTATTTTACTCAAAAACAGAGATAGTTTTGAATACGGTTTCGTTCAGGAATGTGTTGGAGTATATAGATGATTAAGTTATTTAACTGCTCAGAAAGTCAATTATAGGCAATTATGCAACAAAACAGGAGAAGAGGTAGCTTGTGGTCATATGTATCTGCTTTATTTACCTGTCCCTGTTATATTACTAGCCCCGCTGCAATACAAAATTGGGGATTGACTTGTTGTGAACACTACTTCACCCCACCTACAACTATGGTTCCTTCTTTCTTGCTAATTATCTATATTTCACTCTTCAGATGTTTTATTTTTTCTCCTCCCCCAACATTTACTCTTCTCTTCTCTCTTCCAAACTCTTCTGCTGTCTACTCTCTTCCCTGTTCGTCACCTCTTCCAACTTATTCAGCTCTCTTCCCTTCTCATTGATACTCACCACATGTATCCTCTGCGCTCTCGCCTCCTTCAAAACCTCAACCTACTCCTGTCTCTTTAACTCTCTTTGCACCTCCGCTCCTTCGCCACCTTCTCCACTGTTTGGATTCTCCGGCACTTTCAGCTCTTTCTTCACCTCCACCTGTTCACTGCTAACTGCACTGCTACTTCAAATGCAAACACCCTTGTTTTCTCTCCCCAGTTTATTTTTGTGACTGATTCCTCCTCCTTGGCTGGGATTAACCTAATATGTGGCAACTGGGAAGCATAATCAGTTCTGTCTGGGGATTGGCCATTGGGCGAGCAAGTAACAGTTCAGGTGCGCAAGATTGACTTTCCCTGCCTTGCCAAGCACTGCAGATTGAGCCTGTATCAGACCTTCCACCATCTTGGTTTCTGGACTCCCAAGCGTGCACACATCTATGCACATGTCCAGAATGAGAAGTGGAGCTGCCAGGACATTTCTATGTGAAAATGTGTGTGGTGAGCATCTTTGGGGACATTATTTGTATACTATGCTTTCCAAAGTCTGTAGAATAACAACAATTGCGCTGGTTAATGTGATGGTCCCCTGGCTTCCAATCTCTGTGCTGTGGGATTGACCAAGGGATCCTTCCCTTACCGTCCTCAGACCACACATCACATAGTGGGTGCCCACCCTCTGAGTTACCTCATACAATGGCCAGGAAAGGAACATTGTCACACCCATTACAGAGAAGGGCGAGAAAGCATGGTAACCCTCATTGAAAATGGTTACATAAATGATGCTCTCAAACGCTCTTTTGGTTAGAACATTGGTCCTTGAAGTAGTCAGGTGGGAAAACTGATGGGCATTTATCAAGCCAAACTCCCTGCCGTAAATTATTAGCTTCAGGAACTTGTCATCATTACCACTTGGATTATGCTCAAAACGGATTTGTAAAATAATCTGGAATTTCACAGCTATGGTTTGTCCAAACAACAAACCCTTGAAACTGGGAAAACCGATCCAAATATTGATGATTTGGAGATAAAAAAGATGACACTAGAAAAGAAGAAAATTAGGGGTCACTCTAAAATTGAGCGTCCTGAAAAAAAACTATAAATGTTTGTCAGACCAATAAGCCAAAACAGGTGCGCTGCAATGGGACTTCATTAATATGGAGCATTGGAAGAGATCTAAGTAACAGCTGTGGCTGAACCAGAATCCCATGAAAATAGTGAAAAGTCTGTCACAGAATGGGGTAGAAATATTCCAGATGCCAACCTTATGAATGTTCAAAAGGAAGATACCATTACTGGTAAATTTGATCAATAATTATGAGATGCAATACATTTTCCCCTTCTGACTAAGATTACCAAAGGGATGAATATTTGAGAGTTTGGAAGAAATTAAAAATAAATCCTAAATTCAAGACAGGCTATTGGTTTGGAAACTCCAGTCAGGTTTTGATCTCTGAGTTCTACCTAGCTCTAACAGAAGTATCATGCTAAACCACATTCATGGCACAGCGGTAGCCGTTCACAGAGGATTTCAGAAGATCTTTGAGATCCTATGTGGGATCCCTTAGCAGGCCACACATGGGTTTAGATTTTAATACCTATTTACAGTACTCTTTGGGGTGAACACGATTCTAGCCACACTTTCCTACAAACCTTGGCCATCAAAATAGGAAAGAGGGATGACAATACTCTGGTCTGACTCGCAGATTGGTTTGATCAGACTGGTGGCTTGTTTCTTGAGATGAAGTAAATGCATGCTAACCTGTATATGTCTATTTACATAGTTTTTTAAATGTCTCCCAGTCCCAAATTACAAGATGGAGAATTCTGCTACTTTGATGATCAACCACATATTTTCTCATCTTGGACTTCGTCAAAGGATTGAGTCCAGCCAAGATAGTCATATGCCATTGAAACTCTTCATTTATTATAAACAGATTGGAGGGGCAGGCATGGGATCAAAATATGCCACAAGCTATGCAAACCTGATGATGATCTTAGTGAAATAGAAAGTGGTGGGGAGACCGGACAATGCTAAATACTGGCAACATAGCATGATCTGACATTTATTGATGATCTTTTTATTTTTTAGGTGAGAGAACAAAAGAGATGAAATATTTGAAGCTCTAAATCATATTGACACAAATACATTTAACAAAGATCACCTGTCAACAAGAAATGTAATATGTCTATTGAGAACAATCAAGTTACATTCCAACTGCATATAAAGACAATGCTTGCGCAGCCACATCTTGGAAGGGCCAGGCCTCGACATGCGCAGTGTAACATATTATAATGGAAGACTTTAAAGCCAAAAGGTCACTGTATTTGTAATCAACATTTCTATTAAGAATCTAAAGTGATATTATTTAGATTTAAGAAGTGGATATAAATGATAACAAATAAAAAGAGTATTTGGTAGTGTGCATCTTAAAAAAAGGAAATACTTCATTTCATGCTATTACTGGCAGAAACATATACATGTGGTCAAATAAGATACACAACTAAATACAATGGTAGGTCAGAGTATCTTACAGTGATCTTATTTGAGCACTTTGACATTCTATGAAGAGAGGAACCTGCCCAACCTTTTACATCTAATCAACCATTTGTTACATACAGAAGATGCCTAACTCTCAAAAAATAACTTACCAACAAAGAAGTGCAGGAACGCTCAAATCCCCAAGATTATAAGCTAATGGGAATATTTCCCAGGATGGGATTCCTAGAGTGAGGATTGAAAAACCCATAGACTTTATTGTTTGAATGTCAGTGCGATAACAACAAATTGTTGAGCTACATTTTCATTAGTTGTCCTCTCAGTGTGGCAATCATTAATAAGCCAGGCTCTTTAAAACGTAAACATCAGCGTCTGCCTTATAATCATTCTGCTGTATTTTGTGACCTGAGGCACATTGGAATTATAGCAACAGGAACAAAAAAGATATAAAGAATGGTTACATAGTGGTATATTCATACTTGCCTGCCTGAAAAAGAGACATAGCCAATCAGGACGAGAGACTGTGAAGCACGGAAGCACAAATGGTACGCAGAGAAGGCCAGGAAAGAGCCAAGAGCAGTCTGCTCCCAGAGTCAATAGGACAACAGGACTCCTTCACCAGACAGCGCCCACATAGGACGCAACCCAAGATGTGATACGAGTCATCTTCCTAATGGCAGTACTTGGCAGGGAAGTGAACCAAGTAGGTCAAACCAAAGAAGATAAACAAGGGTTGAGGACCCAACCCAAGGGAGTAATATGAGTCATCTTCCTTGTGGCAGTACTTGGCAGAGAAGTGGACCAAGTGGGCCAAACCAAAGAAGAAGAGAGAAACCAGGGTCAAGGACCCTTACAACAATCAGAGTTGGGTGTGTAACTATGAAGCCTAATGAGAAGAAGACATGGGGAAGAGAGTAATTCCCTCCGGTTGTAGGAGATTGTGTCATAACTATCAGGAGAAGGGAGTCATTCTCCCTGTAACATGGACCGGGAAGAAGGACCAACAAGCCTGGGGAAGGAAGTCATTCCCCCTGGGCTAATTTGAGACTAAGACCAAACACCAGGGGAAGAGAGGCATTCTCCTGGCTTATAAAGTAGCTGTTGTTTTGGAACTTTGTGACCTGGGGAACAGAATCATCCCACCAAGCCTGTTATTTGGAATGTTGTGACCTGGGGAAGGGAGTCATTCTGCCAGGTTGTTTAAGACTGAGCACCAGGGGAATTATTATTATTATTATTATTATTATTATTATTATTATTATTATTATTATGATTATTATGATGATTATTATTATTATTATAAAATGTGTACAGCACAGACTATGGCCCAACGGCATCTAGGCGCTATGGGAGACAGCTCACACACAAAAAACATGCCTCGGGTAGACTAAGCGGTAAACGACACACTGAAAAGGTGAATCTTTAGAGCCTTCCTGAATGGAAAATATTTGGCTACGGCTCTCAAGTATAGCAGGAGAGCATTGCACAGACTGGGGGCCAGCACAGAATAGGAACAACCACACAGGCGCTTTCAATGATATTTTGGAATTTTAAGCAAAACATGCGCTTTAGAACGACGGCTGCATACAGGGCAGTACCTTTCCAGTTTCTTTGACAAATAATGGGGGCCTACATTGTGGAGGGCTTGGTGGACAGTGTCGAGAATCTTAAACGCGATCTGTGCTCCGATCAGGAGCCAATGCAACCGGTGAAGAAGAACAACATACGGAGTCAGACGAGGCGCTTTGAGTGAAAAGCGCACAGCAGCCTTTTGAAGGACCTGCAGCCGCTCGATCTGGTACTTTGGTTGCCCCAAATAGATCCCATTACAATTGTCTAAGGAGCCCATTAAAGTGGATGTGACCAATGTAATACGAATTTCCGAAGGAAGCAGGGGAAGAATTTTCCTCAGAGCTTTCAATTTACTGAAGCCAGCACCACAAAATAGCGGTTATCTGGGCTTCTCGTGATCCATTGGGAAGGGGTTTCACTCCAAGGCTCTTAACCGGGGCACAGGGGACAGGGCAAGGGCCAAGAGATTCAGGCCAATATTGGGAGTTCCAAAGGTGGTCCCTTCCCCTGAGGCCCCACGACCAGAACCTCTGTGTTGTTTCCATTAAACTGCAGCCAATTGGCCACCATCCAAGAACCCACTTTCTCCAGACAGTCACTCAGCTTCTTAGGTAAAACAGCTTGGGAAGAGTCCAGCTGAAAAATCAGCTGCGTATCATCCGCATAAGAATAGAAGAGTACTCCGCTCCCTGTAATGAGGTCGGCCAACATTCGAACATATAAATTAAACAAAAAAAGGAGATAAAACCAACCCCTGCAGAACTCCTCAAGACAGCTCTGTCAGAGAAGAAAGACATGCCTGGAAGGATACTGTTTGGGAGCAGCCCTCCAAAAAAGACCTGAACCATGCCAGAAAGGAGCCACCGACACCCGCTTGCTCCAGTCGAGTTAATAGGATTTCATGATCGACTGTACCAAAGGTCACAGAGAGATCCAGGAGAATAAGAACTCCGGTCTCTCTGCGGTCTTGGAGCAGCGCAAGATCGTCCAGCAACGATAGCATAAAGGGCTCCATTCCCAACTTGGGACAAAAGCCTGATTGAAAAGGTTGAAGACAGTCGTTATCTTTAAGTTATCTCGATAGGCCGATAATTAGCAAGGGAAGGGAACCATTCTCCTGGCCTACCAAGGTGACATTGGGTGGAACTTGGACAGGAACCCCGGAGAAGGGAGCCATTCTCCTTGAATCAGCACAGTGGTTTGTTATGAATTAGTTTGTAGTGTAAGGGCCATGGTAAGTAGGGTTTTCGTGACACAGGCCGGTGGACACTTTCACTTTAGCAGACATCCTGATATACACCTTAGATCTTTAGTTGAGTCTGGGAAACCCCTTTTAGAAATACGGAAAGTTAAGTTTTCTCTTGCTTTGATTTTATTTATAAAAGTCTACATAGCCCAAATCTGCCACCTTTGTGTCAGAGTCCTTCTTTTGCACCCTTACAGTAAACACAATATTTGGCAGCAGTGCTGCCTCATGGTCAGATCGTGCCATGCCCATCATGTATCATGTGCTTGCAAGTTCATGCTTCATCTTTTCATTTTTTAGGTGAGAGCACAAAAGTGATTAATTCTTTGAAGCTCTAAATCATAATGACACAGATATACGTTTAGCAAAGACCAACTGTCAACAAGAAATTGAATACCTTCAATTGAAGATGTTTATTCAGAACAACCTTATAGACCTGAATTTGATATCATATGCCAGGAATTGCCATGATATCATTGGTGTTAAATTGCCATTTAAAGTCGAGTCTGCACACAGTTGTAATCAGAATGCCCCAGGGAGTGTTCATGTATATCACAATGTAGGCTTGGTGCTGTGAAATGACTGTTTCACAATTATAACAGGGTTTGCGCTCAGTTACTCATTTATAGGTTCAATCGATACACAACCACCAGAAATAAAGTTGAAACTGATTGTTCACCTAGCTAGAAATGGCAGAAGGGCTGTCTGTATTGCAGCAGAAAAGGTCTCTGGAACTTCCTACAATAGATGGTCATTTCATGTTGTGTATATAAAACTTTAATATGGGTGTTTTCCTAGAAAAGGACACATGTAATAGCTTAATGAATAGTCTACCAATGCCCACAAATGTCTCGAAAGTTGATTTTTAGAATTGGGAGAGTACCTTATATCCGCAACAGTTGTACCCTAGAGGGCAGCTCCAAGAGGTAATATTGACATTAGTTGAGCACTATATAAACATAAAAAACAACTATCAAAGATGCAGCACGATTTCATTATGAATATATTAATCCTGTGGTGGTGAACACACGTTTTCATGTACTGGACATATGTACAGGTGTATACATTAGCTTTAAGGTCCACTATTTCAGATTAAAGTAGCTTCAAGCAGCCTGTTTCATCTTAGTGCCACTGATGTCTGTGACAACTTTTCTCTGCTTGTACAATACAAAAATTAGGCACCAGTGGACTCGACGACTGCCATGCCAGATTTCAGGACAGAGATCTGTAGGTTGTGCTGCAGTCTGGGCAGCAGGTGTATTGATCCATTAAGCTTGCTTAATATGTTCTATTTGTTGTGTATCCCATAGAGCCAATATGCCTGCTGTAACACGTTAGAAATCTTTAAGAGAATATAGCACCAAGCAAGTACTCAGAAAAATGTGTAGTTTCTAATAATCTGAATATTTTGGTGTGGGGGAAGCATTATATGGACGTGCAGCATCCACCCTGACTGGCAATTCCCCAACCCAGGACTGACTGTCAAGAGATGCTTCAAAATTCTTTGCAACCAAGAGTCCAAAGAGGAATCCTGTGCCACCACAACTCCACATTTGCCTGCCTGCTGCCATCCCAGACCCTACTCGGTTTTCTGCTTCACACTTTTGCTGTCGGTACCTCTAACCATTTCAATGCATTCATGTTCTTATAGCACCTATGCAGTGGCTTATTTTGCAAGCACAATAGATGGGGGCAAAGCCAGAAAATATAATTTAGTAAAAGAATGCCACATTTGTGAGAAATTATGAGTTGTGTTTAGAGCAATCGCATTGTTGGCACCAGACAGGGCCTTCAGTGGGGTGGCCTTCCTGACACCGTGCAGATGGCAGAGGTTTGGCACTAGAATAGTATTGCAAAACGTTTTATTTTTATTTTTATTTTGGGTTTAAGATAGCTTTGTGCGCTTAGTATATGCGGCAGCAATGTTTGTGTGTGTGTGAGTGGGTGTGTCTTACATGTCAGGGATTTGAATATTTCAGGAGCCCAAGGACTGAATCGCATGCTGATCCCCCACCTCTGCTGAGTTTTACCTCCACAGACTGGAATCTAAAGGCACAGAGAAGTATAGGCAAAGTGGAGAGATTTACAAAAAATAGTGCACCAGGTCAGCTGTACCAAAGCACTACCGGAAAGCTCCACCATACCTCAGTGCTAAGGATAGATGAGCAATAGTCACACTAGACAGTGAAAGAGAGGTACAATTTAATCGAATAATTTCAGGTTAAACAGACCATCGCAAATCATAATACACTAATGGAATATTTTAACTGTAATAGCGTCAGTATTAAGGCGAGTGGAACAATAGTCACAATGTGCTGTGCGAGTACGGTTCAACGTGCTGGCGTAATTTGATTTTAGTCATCACTTTTCAAATCAAAATACACTAATGAACCCTGAGGCTGAAAAATGGTTGACCCGCTTCAGGAGGAACCTTTTACTAATAGTGTTGACGTTGGCAAAGTGGTCAAGGGACAGGGAAATGGTGCATCTCTTCCCATTCTGCTGTGTATATGAACAAGCGATACTTCATGTCTTATATTTTGTCCTAGATGTAAGTTGATGCACTTATGTACTTTAGCACCTATGGTTTTTTACTATTCCCGACCCCTACAGCCCTTTATATGCCCTTTATATGCCCCCACCCAACTATATTTTTCGATGGGATTTTTGGCAACACATTTTCGTTTAAAACCCCATTGAAAAAATAGCCGTTGATGAAATGACGTTGTACTGTGTTTGAGTATCTGTGTGCTTTCTAGGGGGACCTTGTTCCTGTTGAGCTTCCAGTGCATGTAGATGGGGCGGTATCTCCCTGTGTGTCAGGAATCAGTGGTACTCTAGCTGGTCATTGTGGTCTCGATGGGTGAGACATTGCTACTGCCATTCATTATTCCTCCAAAGATGGCGGCGGACAGCTCCTACACTCCATCCCGCATTGTGCATTCTAGTTGTTCCTCAGGATGGCATCATGCGGATCCCGATGACCGAAGCAGATGACAGATCTTGCTCATATGGATTTATGGAACGGTAAGCTGATGCGTTGCTTCCTCCATGTGACATTAACGCTAAACTAACCTGTGTTTTTCTGTATTTTCTCTCCAGAAATCACAGCCCTCGTTAATTCATTTGTGTTCCCGTTACTGTTTCCCTCTGGCATTCGGAGCAAGTGTCGCTCCGTGGGTTTCCTTCCCCCTTTCCTTCCTTACCTCTCTCCTTGATTGTCTAGTTCTCCCGTTCTGGCTTCCCTTTCGATTTCTCTCTATACTACTGTCATTGCCTGTCGCCACCGTGCTGAAGTTATGCTGTATCACTCGAGGTCTGCCGACGGTGGATTACTTTCACCATTTCGCAGTTTTCTTCACAACTTCCAGCCTCTGCTTCGACCAAGGGTTTCTCTGCCCCAAGAGTGTTTTTTTCCTAGCGTATTTCCCAGAGGGTTCTCCTGACTCCCAATTACCCTAACAGAGTCACAGGAATCTTCTGGGAGTTTGCCTATTCATCTGCATCCTTCCAGATCAGTGAAACAAGTTAGTGCTTGCACTATTTTCACACTAAGCAACGCCTGTAAAAAAAAAGAAAAAAAGGACATTTTCAATATGGAACAAGAACAGCACTGACAGCCGCTGTACAAGCCCTGACTCAGGAAGTCCAGACGCTGAAGGCCAAAAATGCAAATTTGCGCCTGTTGGTACTGCAAAGCAGAGTACATCACAAGATTCCTTCAGGACCACTCATGGGGGGTACATTTGATGGAAATCCAAAGAAATTAAAGGAGTTAATTGATGTCTGCCTTATGCAATATACTTTCAAGTCCTCTTTTTTCCAACTGAGTAATCAAGGTTAGTTATATGGTTTCTAACATGGCCGGGAGCGCCTTGGCATGGGCAACACCTTTAGTAACTACCAACAATCAAATCCTTGATTCATTCCCTGGCTTCATACATGGGTTACTGGCTATGTTTGCTCGCCATGAAATCATAGTCTCAGAACAAGAAAACCTCCTTGACTTCAAGCAAAGATCTCTGGATACTTTTTTTTTAAAAAAATATATTTTTATTGGCATTTTTTTAAACATTAACTTCGGGACTCAACATTGTCCCCAAACCCCTTTCCCTCCCCCCTCCCTCCCGACCAGTGTTAGCGTCCTTGCAGATCCTTTGTGTCCCTTGTAAGCTACAGTTCTAACTAGTGATCATGTCCAGGATGCGGATGTTGTGTGGGCACCACTGTAGCATGTAGTCACTTTGAAGGAATTCTATAACCTCTCCCCAGTCTGTAGCGAAACTTTGTCTGTCCCCTTGGAGTTTATATTTGATTCTCTCCATTGCTACATAGGTCCATATCCTGTGGAGCCATTCTTGTGTGTTTGGGGGGGATTTTTTTTCCAAATTCTGGGCTATTGCTAGCCACGCTGCTATTAGGAGCCCCATAAAGTTCCGCTCTTGCGTCTTGGAGAGAGTTCTATCTCCGGGGGCCCACATGCCGCACATCCATATTTCTTCTGCAAGATTAGCCGTACCCTTGAACATTTCCTACATTTGCGTTTTTACTTCCGCCCAAAATGGTTGCAGTTCCCCACAGTCCCACCAGATGTGTCTCCATGTGCCTGTTGTGTCACACCCCCTCCAGCAGTTCCCGTGAGCTGTGGGGAACATTTTGTGAATTCTTTCCGGGGTATAGTGCCATTGAATCATCACTTTGGTCCATGCTTCCTTTGTTTGAATTGACCGGGTCCACTTGGGGATTATTTGGTACAGATATATCCACTGCTTCCTCGTGATTTGTTTTCCCAAGATGGTTCACATTTTTTTCATGTAGATCCACGTAATATTTTCTTCTTGTGCGTTAATAAATTTGTAGAGAGTTGATACAAATTTCTTTTCTCCAGTTTGGGTCAGTATGTATATCTCGAATGGTGTGAGATCCCTTGTCATGGCCTTCGTTATTCTTGGGGTTGTGAGCCAGTGGTGGATCTGTTCATTCTGGTATCTGTCTTTCTCCGTGAGACCTAGCAAACCCTGACATTCCGTGAAGGATCTGATCCGTTAGCCCACAAACATGTCTCCCACTTTTGAGCAGTCGGCGTCTCTCCATTTCTGGACTGACCCTTTTGCCATCCCTGGGGGGAAGTCCGGGTTGTCGAGCAGTGGTATGAACGGGGCTGGGTCTATCGTTAGGGTTTCTCTCTTGGTGGCCCTATCCCAGATTTGCATGATAGTGCTCAGGTCTCTTCCACAGGGGGTGGCGCAGGTTCGATCTTGCGACAGCTCTATCCTGTGCCTCCCACCATTTTTCTTATGTATCCTTGATCCATTAGTTGATTACCCATAGTTGTGCCGCCTCGTAGTACTTCCTGAAGTGGGGGAGCGCCATTCCTCCATTTGCTTTGTGTGCTGTCAGCGCCTGTTGTGAAAGTCTTGGAGTTTTATTTTGCTATATGTATTTGGTGATGATTTTGGCGAGTGACTTGAAGAAAGATGACGGGATCCTTATGGGGAGTGCTTGGAAGTAATAGAGCAATCTGGGCAAGAATGTCATCTTGATTACTGTTATTCTGCCCCACCAGGATATTGTCAGTGTGTTCCATCTGTTTAGGTCTCTTTTAACAGCTTCTAAGAGGTTTGTGTAGTTCCCCGCGTACAAGTTTTGTATCTTAGGTGTCACTGTCACTCCTAGGTACCTCACGCCTTCTTCTGCCGTTTGCAGTTGTAGGTCTTTTGTTAATTTGTGGATCTCTTCTTTGTTTCCTCCTAGTGCCATTACTGTCGATTTCTGCTTATTACTTTTCAGCCCCGAAATGTCCCCATAGTTGTCTATTAGCTGGATGAGAAGTGGGAGCGTTTTTCTTGGTTCTGTAATTGTCATCATCATATCGTCGGCAAATGCGGCTGTCTTGTGTGTTTGTCCTCCCATTTCTATACCCTTAATGTCTTGGATCGCTCTGATTTTCACCTGGAGGGGTTCTAAAAAAAATCCCATACAGCAGTGGAGACAGGGGGCACCCCTGTTTTGTGCCTCTTCCGATTTTTATGGGATTCGAGAGTTCCCGGTTGACTGCTATCCTGGCCGTCGGTGCATTGTAGTTGGCACGGATCATGTTTATGAATTTGTTTCCCATGCCCATTTTCTTAAGGTTCGCGAATAGCATTGACCATTCGACTCGGTCGAATGCTTTTTCCGCATGTAGTGAAATTATTGCTGATGGGATGTTCATGATGCCTGCCTTCTCTATGCGATGTACTATACGTCTTATGTTGTCGTGGGTTTACCTGCTAGGGATGAAGCCCGCTTGTTCTTGATGTATCAGTTTGGGGAGCAGAGGCGCCAGCCTATTTGCGAGGACCTTCGTGTAGAGTTTGGCATCGACATTAATAAGGGCTATTGGGCGGTACGAGCTCGGATTTTCTGGATCTTTTCCCTTTTTGTGGAAGACGAGTATCTTAGCCTCATTCATTGAAGCCAATCTCTGGATACTTTGACCTGCATCACTCAGTTCAAACAGATGGCCAATGAGACTGCATGGCCAGACGATGCATTAGTTACCCTAATGAGAAGAGGGCTTTCGAAAGAAGTAAAAGATGAGCTTGCCAGGGTTACGTGTCCTCTTAATTTGGCAGAACTCATTTCTCCAGTGATGCAACTCAAATATCGGATCCAAGATAGAAGAGCAGAGAAAAGAAGGAATCGGGTTAGGAGGCTATTACTAGAATATACCAAATACCCCGTAAAACCCCAGTCTGAGGAAGAACCTATGCAAGTGGGAGCGGCAAAAGGCCCTATCTCTGCTGAAGAAAGAAATTGTATAAAGGAGAATGGCTTATGTATGTACTGTGGCTCTAAGGGACATCCACCTCATCGTTCAGGAAATGACATATCCCGAACCTGAAGTGAACAGAGGTTCGGGAAGCACTTGCAAGTTCCCAAATGAATTCTGCCAAATTTCAAGCGGCGCTCCTGGTGGTGGTTAAGGTATCTTTGCAAGATTCTGAAGTTTCTGTACCCAACGTGACTGCAGTCATCGATTGTGGAGCAAACAGGAACTTCATGGATGATGACTGGGCTCATACACATGGGTTATCTTGACAAGTTAAGGAACTGCAAATACCCGTAGAAGGAGTACACGGGATACGCTTATCATCACGAGTAATTAAGGAAAGCACAGGGGTATTGTCTATGTCTTTTTCCACCCATTGTCATGAACCATCGAACGTGTCCCTTTTGGACTTCCTGGTCCCTGACATGTAGGGGCTTGCACTCAGCAGTTCTCCCAACATGGCCGTCAAACATGGAATGCTGTTTAGCGGCTTCAGCGTCGGATGGAGCAAGTTCTATAAAGAAGCCACGCCCCCGCGGCCCCGCGCATCTCAATGCTACCGCTTGCAGTGGCTAGACGTGCGCTATCGTAGTTCGCTCTCGCCAACTTCCTTGATTCCTGGTTCCGGGCCCCTATTTTTCCTCCTCATTCATCCCCTTCCTCTTTATTACCTCTTGCATCCCGGATCTCCGCGTACCCGTCTCTGAGTACACTCTTCATCGTTTTCCAGCACTTCCCGGACATTCTGAATGTTCCAGGAGTCGGATTACCGAACGCACGCTGGAACCTGAGGACGTACGCACAGGGTTATACAAGACCCGAACTGTGTGCAAGAAGACTCCATCAACGAACTCCAATAAACAACACAGACAGGTGAGAAGGGGGGAAACCTGTGACAGATTGAGACGCCAAAAAAAAGCAATTGATACGGACATGGAGGAGGCAGTTCAAGACCTCATGCGCGGCATGCAGGAGTTAACAACAGAAGTGCAGAATCTTAAAGCCGAGAATGCTGCATTGAAACAATTAGTCCTGTTCCGTGATTGCGCGACCAAGGAAAGCGTATTGCTGGGCGGAGTAGTAGATAAATACGACGGTTCTTCAAAAACCCTTCGTGGATTCCTTGATTCATGTTTAGTCCACTTTACCTTTAAGCCCAACTACTTCTCTACCCCCAGGGCAAAGGTGGGCTTTATGATTTCGTATCTTTCTGGAAATGCATTAACTTGGGCTGCGCCCTTAGTTAATTCTGGAGATGCCCTCCTGGATGACTATGATGGATTCGTACGGGCTCTGAAGACAATGTTTGACCGCCCAGAACAGGTCTACAGTGCCCAGGAACGCCTACTGGATTTCCAACAAGGTTCCCAGGATATGCTTACATATGTGACACGCTTTAAGCAACTGGCCAAAGAAGCATATTTGTCCTCAGAAGCCTGCTTTACCCTTTTTCGAAAGGGGTCCGAATAAAGAAATAAAAGATGAGCTAGCCAGATTGGCTCGCCCAGGTTCCTTCCAGGCTCTTATGGACCTCTCTTTACAGATAGACTTCCGTATTCAGGAAAGGAAGGCAGAAAAGAAGAAGACTAGAGTGCCTTACAAAAGGACCTCCATAGAACCTTCCTCTAAGGCCGAGCCCACTCCTGCCTCCACTACAGACCGAGAACCCATGCAACTGGGGGCCTTTCGCGGACCCATATTCCCGCAAGAAAGAATGCAACAGATTCATACTGGGCTGTGTATGTTTTGTGCCTCAGACAAACATCTTGTGAGCGAATGTCCCTTAGCTCCTCCACGGCGTTCAGGAAACACCAGCTCCCAATCCTAGAAGGAGCATAAGCTTCGGGAGAGAGATGTTTGCTCCACATCTATTCCATCCTTGAACTCTCCTCGCCAAAACAATCTTGTGATCTTGCAGGCCTTTCTATCGCCATCCAAGAAAGAAACCTACCCCATTTTGGCATTGGTGGATTGTGGAGCCATGGGGATATTTATAGATCAGGATTGGCTCACTATCCACTGCATTCCATATGAAACTCGAGGCATTATGCAACCTGTAGAGGCTATCGATGGAAGACCTCTCTCTTCAGGACCCATAACCCTACACACCAAAGAGATCCAGCTCTCAATAAACTATCATCAAGAGGTAATCAAATTTGACATCATAAAGTCTGCCCATTACCCAATGGTACTCGTTATGCCATGGTTATATAAGCACAACCCATACATCAACTGGGCAACAGGATCCTTGTTTCTTGGCTCCGAGCATTGTATGTCTCACTGTCTATCCCTGGATGCCTCGTCGACATCTTCTGAAGGTACGCTGACAGACCAGCAAGGCCCATTCATGGTCTCACATATTATCCAGGTTCCTAGGGCCTATCAGGATTACACTGATGTGTTTTCAACTGCCATAGTTCAGGCTCTGCCCCCTCACAGACCTGAAGACTGCGCTATTGATACTGAATCCTTGGCAGTGATTCCTTTTGGAAGGATGTTCATTCTATCCGAACCAGAGAAAGGGGCCCTCCGAGAATACTTGGATACCAACCTGGAAAATGGCACCATACGACCATCCAAATCTCCAGCGGGGGCTTCGTTGTTTTTTGTTCCCAAGAAAGATACTAAAGAGCTTAGGCCTTGTCTTGATTAACGAGGTCTAAATCAATGCACCCTCAAGGACCGCTACCCATTGCCCTTAATCTCAGATATCCTTGAAGCGGTGAGAGGAGCTGTAGTCTTCACGAAGTTGGATCTCAGAGGTGCCTACCATCTGATCCGTATAAGGGAGGGTGACAAATGGAAAGCAGCCTTTAGAACACCTTTTGGTCACGTTGAATACCTGGTCATGCCCTTCGGACTCGCCAATGTCCCAGCGGTCTTCCAACGTTTCATGGACCAGGTGTTCGAGGATATGCTGTTCCTCTTTGTCATAGTTTACCTGGACGATATTCTGATATACTCCAAGGATCATCTTAAGCATGAAGAGCATGTTAAGGCAGTCTTAGAGCGACTACGTGAACACAAGCTCCTGGCTAAACCCGAGAAATGCCTTTTCCATGGCTCTACTGTTCACTATCTAGGATTTGTCCTTAGTGCAGAAGGAATTGGAATGGACCACTCAAAGGTAAAAGCCATACTATACTGGCCTGTTCCAACTACCGTGAAACAGATTCAATCCTTCCTGGGGCTTGCCAACTTTTACCGGAAATTCATACCATCCTTTTCTGAGATAGTTCAACCGATCATTACATTGTTGAAAAAGGATACTCCCTTCCTCTGGACAGCAGCCCAAGATGAAGCATTCCAACGATTGAAGGCAGAGTTTACACAAGCCCCCATCCTGGCTCAACCTGACATCAACTGACCTTTCCTAGTGGAGACAGATGCCTCTAACTACGCCATAGGAGCAGTTCTAAAGCAGGAATTTGAGGACAACTTAGAACATCCCATCGTTTACCTTTCACGAACCCTAACTCCCAGTGAGTCTCATTATTCTGTTTTGGAAAAGGAACTGTTTGCCATCCATCAAGCCTTCACAGAGTGGCGTCATCTACTTCTGGGAGCAGAACATCCTGTTCAGGTCTGTACAGACCATCGGAATCTTCAAGTTTTACAATCTCTGGAATGTAGGAATCTTCGTCAAGCCCATTGGGCCTTCTTCTTTGCCCAATACCAGTTCCAGATCCATCATGTCCCTGGAACACAGAACATAATTGCTGACGCCTTATCCCGACGTCCCGACTACGAAACTCTTGAAGATCGGTCCTTCCCAAGGTGTTTCCCCACACAATTTTTGTAGCCCAAGCAATTAGTCTCCTGGAAGACTTTCGGATGCCAACCCAGTCCTCTGAGATCTGGAAGGACTTTACAGGGAAGAATCGATGGAATCTTAGAACAAGGGACGGGTATCTGTTCAAGGATAATGGCAGGGTCATTCCCACACAGAGACTACTGCAAAGGATTATAAACCTCTGTCACTATCCCCTTCACTCAGGACATCGTGGCATCGCCAACACTCTTCGTCTAATACAAAGACAATTCTGATGGCCAAGAATGAAAGTTGACATTCAACTGTACATCCAAGCCTGTGCAGTCTGCAATCAGAACAAGCATGATAACAAGAGACCGGCGGGTCTCCTACTTCAACCTACGCTACCGACAAGGCCTTGGGAATTCATCGCTGCAGACTTTATTGTGGAATTGCCACCTTCCAGGGGATACACGACTATAATGGTCACCATTGATTTATTCACTCACATGGCTCATTTTACACCATTGTATAAAATACCATCTTCCTCAGAACTCGTTGGAATCTTCCTGGAACACATATTTCGACTTCATGGACTCTCCTCCAAGATCATATCAGACAGAGGACCTCAATACATCTCTCAATTTTGGAAACACTTATGCCGTGTACTAGGAATCCAATGCGCCCTCTCTTCAGTTTATCATCCACAGACTAACAGAGCTACTGAAGGTGTGAACCAAACCCTAGAGCAATATCTTTGTTGTTTCACCACCAAGGTACAGGATGATTGGTCACTCTTAATACCAGTGGCTGAATTCGCCTACAATAATTCGGATCACTCGGCTGTTAAGACCAGCCCTTTTTATTTGCATCCAAGGATTCCACCCTTCGGTTCTACCTTCCATTCTCCCACATCCTACACCAGTACCTAAAGTCCACTCCTGGATTGAAACTCTCATCAACGTACACAAGGAAGGAAAGGAACACCTAGAAAGGGCCCAAACTAACACCAAGCATTATGCAGACTCCAAAAGAAGACCAGGGCCTTCCTATGCAGTGGATGATAAGGTCTGGCTATCCTCGAAACTACTGCCTCGACATCTACGGCCAAATAAGTTGGCTCCTCGGTACTATGGACCCTTTTCCATAAAGAAGATCATAAACCCAGTGGCCTTCCGACTCAAACTACCAGACTCCTGGAAGGGGATCCATCCAGTGTTTCACACGTCTCTAATGAAACCATACATCCAGTCCTCCGGGACTGCCGCGAGGTCTACCCCTGTAATTGTCGATGACCAGCTGGAATACGAAGTGTCCAGAGTATGTGACTCCAGGTACAGATGTGGTCAGCTACAGTACCTGGTTGAGTGGTAAGGGTTCCCTCCTAGTGAACGCATCATTTTATACACCCGGGCAAACTGGGAGGGACAGGCCTTCAGAGGAGGCATGTTGTCATGAACCATCAGACGTGTCCCTTTTGGACTTCTTGGTCCCTGACACGTAGGGGCTTGCACTCAGCAGTTCTCCCAACATGGATGTCAAACATGGAACGCTGTTTACCAGCTTCCGCGTCAGATGCAGCACGTTCTATAAAGAAGCCACACCCCCGCGGCCCCGCGCGCCTCAACGTGCGCTATCGTAGTTCGCTCTCACCAACTTCTTTGATTCCTGGTTCCTGGCCTTATTTTTCCTCCTCATTAATCTCCTTCCTCTTTATTACCTCTTGCATCCCGGATCTCCGGGTACCCATCTCCGAGTACACTCTTCATCGTTTTCCAGGACTTCCCGGACATTCTGAACGTTCCAGGAGTCGGATCGCCGAACGCACGCTGGAACCCGAGGACGTACGCACAGGGTTATACAAGACCCGAACTGTACGCAAGAAGACTCCATCAAAGAACTCCAATAAACAACACAGACAGGTGAGACGGGGGGAAACCTGTGACACCCATACCAAGAACATACAATTTGACCTAATTAAGGTGGCTCACTATCCTTTGATTTTAGGCTTGCCATGGCTCAGGATACATAATCCTAATATATATGTACCGCAGGCACAATATTTTTAGGTGTGTACGAAGTATCTTGTAGAACTGCGCAGGGACCCTAAAATTAGTCCTTCCAAGTTTTGGAAAATTATAAAGTTCAAATTGCATCTCTCAAGTCGAGACATCCTTGAATTCAAAAAGTCTAATTTACTGAATAAGCAGACACGTGTTTCGTCCACTGGTCGTTCTCAGGGCTGATGATTCACATGAAATCAAACAATATGACATCCCAAAGTAAATTACAGAATTGAAAACATTATTTGTGACAATTTGTAAGAAAACCAGAAATTATTGTATATACATACCATGTTTCAAGTCAGGGCAAGGATGTTGATGGGAAGCAGGAGAATGCAAAATAAAAGATATACAGAAATGAACAATGAATTGATTAAGGTGTGCCAGTCTGGCGCAACTCAACTTATACATGCACATTCCTTCCTATTAAGAGTTGCACAATGCTTGAGTTATTACGGTCCGACCCTTGTGAGAGTGTGGGCAAGCATGCCATGTCAAGTGTTCTAAATAATCCATTGGTTATCCTAGTGTGGCCAAGTTGTCATATTAAGCAAACTCTCATTGCTCATGCAAGAACGTGATTAGTCTCATGGAACTCTTAGTGAATTGTATTTAGCAGTGATTCCCTAAAACAAAGCGTACTCCAAATGTGGGTGTCATTTAAATAGCACTCACCCAGTTCATGTCAATGCTGATCCCTTTATCAGGAGACAGTAAGATAGTTTTGAAATCATCAATCAATAAATGATTGAGTATTAGATGAAAGTGCTGGATCATGATTCAACAAGTAAATGATCTTACCCATACATTTTGAAGCATGGTTCCTAATCTTAATTTCCTAGTATTCTTGGTATCATATACCGTGTGAAATAGGAAGCTAACGAAATAGCTCTTCTTTTGATTGGTAAGCTCGACTAGTTGACATCCATTCTTAAGGTTGCTCAAGGCAAAAGCGTGCATAAATAATAATGAAAATATTATTGAGCTGCCCCGTTATTAGGAGTAGTGTGATCCGTGGCATCCTGAAACATATACTAATACATTATAGACGTTCAACATACCTGAGTATGGATTGTCATACGGGCCACATGCAGGTCAAAAAGTTTGTGGCGCGCAATTGACGCCATCCTGGAAACACTATTTATCATCATAACATTGAGTGTGACGTCAGACGCACTGCGTGACATAATACGTACGTGCAATGGATCGAGTAAGCGACAATGCTTATGAAAAAACATACCTTAATGTGAGTTGGCACCTGTACTCTGCTTGAATTGTATATATTAAATTGACTATTCCAAGTTCAACATTTGTGTAAGTAATGGAACATGAAAATCATGCTCTGTATTAGGCATGAAGATAATTGATATATTAATGGTGTCAAAAATTCAAAATGAGAATATTAACACCATTGCCCACAAATTAAATGTCCCATAGAGTGGGTAATTAAGGTCAGAACATAGAGTAGAGAAATGAGAGTAAGCACTTGAAAAATAAGTTGGATGTAACTAATGACATTACTGGTAGCTAATCGGTGGTTAACGAAAACATTTTTGCTGTGACACACAAAGGCATCAAGACCAATCATAATTCGAATTACTTAAATCAAAAGTGAATGTTTTGCTGGGATACAGATCCATGAACACCTGATACTGGCATGCCATTCTTGCTATCACACACTAATAGTTCAAAACATTACAAAAATACACCCATCTTATGTTCAGAATTAAGCCCCTTGTGAACAAATCTTAAGTTACAAATATATTTAGCTTCAATTTGTCTTCATTTCAATTGCAGATTGCCTCATCGTTGGCCTACATGAGCTTTTTTCAAACCAATGAATTTAATATATGTTACATTATCCAATTAGTGGCATGTTTGCCAATGATTCGCCAAAGGTAACTTATCATCCTGTTTCTTTAAAGTAGATATGTGTTCTCTAATTTTCGTGCGCAGCTCCGTAATGGTGCAGCCCACGTACATTTTCTGGCATACGCACACAATTGCATAAATTACATATTTCGTACGACAATTGATAAAGTCTGTAATGCTGACCTTAATGCCTAAATCATTAACACATTCCTGACAATCTGTATGTGCATGTTGGCACGTGCTACATGTTCTGCATATAAAGAATCCCTTCATTGGCTTCAGCCAGTCAGTAGCTTTGGGACTTCTATCAACCAGAAGTGATGGGCACAGTTTATTCTTAGTAGTTGGAGCTTTTGTGTAAATAAAGAATGGTTTATCATTCAGAAAATGTGATATGTCTCTGTCCAACTGTAAAATTGCCCAATGTTTTTGTCCAATCTTAATTAATAATACCCACATTCCTGGGATATTCTGTTTCTTTAACTTTTTTTGTCTGTTCTAGCATATCCTTTCTGGATTTATTATTAATTTTGCAACATGCTGCATTGATTGTGAAATCAAACAATATGACATCCCCAAGTAAATTACAGAATTGAAAACATTATTCGCACCAAATTTGTAAGAAAACCAGAAATTATCGTATATACATACCATATTTCAAGTCAGGGCTAGAATGTTGATAGGAAGCAGGAGAATGCAAAATAAAATATATATAGAAATAAACAATTAATTGATTAAGGCGTGCCAGTCTGGCGCAGGTAATTTTATACATGCACATTCCTTCCTGTTAAGAGTCGAGTGCAACAGACAAATTAGGGGAAACCCACCCATCAATACTCCAGGGAGAGGTTTTTTAGAACAGATAAAAAGGTACAAAAAAGCAACCCAGCAAGGAGGGAAATAGGTCAGGTTTTGGGGGGCCACCCATCCCAAATACACAAACATGGAGCAGCGTCACAGGGGCAGGAGGCGGAGGGGGAGCAGGGGCAAGTACCGAGGCAAACAGACCACTGACAGGCATACTAATGAGAGCAGGGTCGAGGAAGCAATTGTGGATCTAGACTCTATAAGTTTGGCTGTTAATGTATCAGAAGAACATCCTCTTAATAAAGGTCTATCATTTGCACCAACTGCAGAGGTGAATTATGTAGACTTTCAGGTAGATCTCTTTAAATTTACTCGCAAATGAAAATTTAAGAAATATTTCGCTACACAAGTCAAGCAGTTTGTACCGAGGTTTACACCAGATATTCCAAGCGAATATTCAATTAGAGGTACAGAGAACATACATACACTTATCTTCTTGACTTCTGACAGGGACATGTTGATCAGTGACACCAGACAGGATTTGCGAGTACGTATGCAGTTCTCTCCTATACCAGAACTGAAGAGTATATCTAAGTTCACGCCGCAATTTGCTAATGAGAATTTCATTGATACTTTTCAACAAGCTGTTATCAGTGATATACATAAACATATGGATAGCCAAAACAAAAAGCATTTCAGAGGACAATTCCATAATCTCACTTGGAAAGAACGAGTAGCATTGGAGGAATTAAGAAACAATACCAATATAGCAATACGGGAAGCCGATAAAGGTGGGAATGTGGTTCTGTTAAATACCAAAGACTACATCAAAATAGGTAAAACCCATCTGATAACACCAGGTTGTTATAAGATTTTATCCGGCAACCCAACCAAGAGCATTACTGAAGATTTGTACTCATTGGTGGATAACTGGCATCACATGGGAGCTTTAACTGATGATGAAAAAATGTTCTTCAAAATCAAGTACTCAGTTATGCTGGTGATGTACTTTCTCCCTAAAATACATAAAAACTATCAGGGATTGCCAGATGTACGACCAATAATGAGCGGCATTGGGTGGGTTACTGAAGGGTTATCTCAATACATTGACAACATACTCAAAGAACATGTTGTGAAGATGCCTACCTACATTAGGGATAGCACCCACGTATTTCAGATACTTTCTGACATAGGGCCTCATTACGAGGTGGGCAGAATGGGTTTAACAGCGCCGGCAATGGTGCTGGTGCCGGTAAACACATTCCGCCCTATTACGAGGTTCTCTAGCGGGACCCGCTCAGAACGTCTGGTCAGACCAGACGTCCTTTACGGGTCCTGCTCGGGGACCAGGGACCAGGGAACTAATTACAGGCCCGTTATTAACGGGCCCATTATTAGCCCCCTCACCATTCCCATTGAGCCCTATGGGGGATCAAATGGGAATGGGGATGCGGTTCCTTCAATGAGGAATTACCGGGTTTTACAAGGTTGGAATGGCCCGGTAATTCCTCATTGAAGGAACCCGGACCCGAGTTTGGAGGCAGCCATGGCGCTAATAGCACCATGGCTACCTCCAAACTCGTAATGAGGCCCATAGTGGCGCAAGAGAATTTCCATCTGGTGACCTTGGATGTAACTGCTTTATATACTTCAATAAGCCATGATTTGGCCATACTAACAATTGATCATGTCTTCCAGGACCATTCCGCCTCTTATACATTCCAAGTAGAAATGTTGAAGGAATTTCTAAGATTCACGCTAAAGAATAATGTCTTTTTGTTCAATGACATATATTACTCCCAAGTGAAGGGGGTTGCAATGTGGGCTACATTTGCACCCTCTTTGGCTAATTTGTTTATGTCTTGTTATGAGAAGAAGCATGCTTTATGCAACAATGAATTTTTGACAATGTAATATTGTGGAGAAGGTTTATAGACGATATTTTGGTGATTTGGAAGGGTACTAAAGATGAGCTAGTACTATATGAAGAATACCTGAATACAAACTAATTTGGGATTAAATTAACAGCTGAATCTAGCTGTTCCTCAATTAACTTTCTTGATCTGACTATTTACATAGTGGATGGTAAGATTGAGACCAGAATGTCCCGTAAGCCAACGGAAGTACATTCCACATTGCACACAGAAAGCTGACATTGAAAGTCAGTTATTACTAATATTCCAGTGGGGGAATATTTTCGTGCACGCCACAATTGCTCCAGAGATGAAATATTCAGTGAGGAATGCAAATTGTTGTCTAAATGATTTGTAAACAGAGGTTAGAAGGAATCTACAATCAATGCAGCAGGTTGCAAAATTAAGAATAAATCCAGAAAGGATATGCTAGAACAGACAAAAAAGTTAAAGAAAAAGAATATCCCAGGAATGTGGGTATTATTAACAAATATACTAAGGATGCTAATATCATGTTCAAGATTGTACAAAAACATTGGGAAATTTTACAGTTGGACAGAGACATATCACTTTTTCTGAATGATAAACCATTCTTTATTTACACAAAAGTGCCAACTATTAAGAATAAACGGTGGCCATCACATAGACGTCCCAAAGGTACTGACTGGCTCAAGCCAATGAAGGAATTCTTTAAATGCGGAACATGTAGCATGTGCCAATATGCACATCCAGATTGTCAAGAATTTGTTAATGACTTAGGTATTAAGGTCAGGATTACAGACTTTATCGAATGTTGTACAAATTATGTAATCTATGCAATTGTGTGCATATGCAAGAATATTTAAGGGGGAGCGCAATTAGGGAGCAGGACACGAGAATTAGAGAACACATATCTACTTTAAAGAAACAGGATGATAAGTTACCTTTGGCGAATCATTGGCAAACATGCCACACATTGGATAATGTAACGGATATTAAATTCATTGTTTTGAAAAAAGTCCATGTGGGCAAACGAGGAAGTGATCTGCAAATGAAATTAAGACAAATTGAAGCTAAATATATTTGTTACTTAAGATGGGTCCACAAGGGGCTTAATTCTGAACATGAGATGGGTGCATTTTTGTAATGTTTTGAACTATTAGTGTGTTTCAGGAGTTCATGGATCTCTATCCCAACAAAACATTCACTTTTGGTTTAAGTAATTCGAATTATGATTGGTCATGATGCCTTTGTGGCGTCAAAGCAAAAAAAGTTTTTGTTAACCACTGATTAGCTACCAGTAATGTCATTAGTTACATCCAACTTATTTTTCAAGTGCTTACTCTCATTTCTCTACTCTACGTTCTGACCTTAATTACCCACTCTATGGGACATTTTATTTGTGGGCAATGGTTTTAATATTGTCATTTTGAATTTTTGACACCATTATTATGTCAATTATCTTCATGCGTAATACAGAGCATGATTTTCATGTTCCATTACTTACACGAATGTTGAACTTCGAACAGTCCATTTAGTATATACAATTCGAGCACAGTACAGTCGCTCACTCGATCCATTATGTGTGCGTAATATGTCGCGCGTCTGACGTCACTGTGTGTGGATGACATCACACGCAATGTTATGATGATAAATAGCGTTTCCAAGATGGTGTCAATTTGCGCCACAAGCTTTTTGACTGGGATCTAGCCTGCATGACAATCCATACTCAGGTATGTTGAACCTCTATTATGTATTAGTATATGTTTCAGGATGCCACGGATCACACTAATTCTAATAACGGGGCAGCTCAATAAGACATTTTCATATTATTTTCATAGGTATCCATACCTACTATTCAGACACGCTTTTGCCTTGAGCAACCTTAAAACTGGATGTCAACTAGTCGAGCTCACCAATCAAAAGAAGAGCTAAGCTTTCCATTTCACAAAGTATATGATACCAAGAATACCAGGAAATTAAGATTAGGAACCATGCTTCAAAATGTATGTGTAAGATCATTTACTTGTTGAATCATGATCCAGCACTTTCATCTAATACTCAATAATTTATTTTTGATGATTTCAAATTATTTTTGTTGATTGATGATTTCAAAACTATCTCATTGTCTCCTGATACAGGGATCAGCATTGATATGAATTTGGTGAGTGCTATTTAAATGACATCGACGTCCACATTGGGAGTCCGCTTTGTTTTAGGGAATCACTGCTAAATACAATTCACTAAGATTTCCATGAGACTAATTACGCTCTTGCATGAGCAATGAGGGTTTGCTTAATATTACAACTTGATTACACTGGGATAAACAATGGATTATTTAGAACACTTGAAGCAGACATGGCATGCTTGCGCACACTCTCACAAGGGTCGGGCCGTAATAACTCAAGGATTGTGCAACTCTTAATAGGAAGGAATGTGATGTATAAGTTGAGCTGCGCCAGACTATCACGCCTTAATCAAATAATTGTTCATTTCTTTATATATTTTATTTTGCATTCTCCTGCTTCCCATCAACATCCTTGCCCTGATTTGAAATATGGTATTGAAATATGGTATGTATGTACTATAATTTCTGTTTTTCTTACAAATTGTCGCAAATAATGTTTTCAATTCTGTAATTTACTTTGGGATGTCATATTGTTTGATTTCATGTGAATCATCAGCCTTGAGAATGACCGGTGGTCGAAACACATGTTGGCTGATTCAATAAATTAGACTTTTTGAATTCAAGGACGTCTCGACTTGAGAGATTCAATTTGAACTTTATAATTTACCGAAACTTGGAAGGACTTATTTTAGGGTCCTTGTGCAGTTCTACAACATACTTCGTATACACTCATTTGTTCAGGAACTGGCTTTGAGGGAGCGATTGTGTTGTAGTTGCTGCATTGGACCATGTGTGACTTACTTTGGGGGACCAGCGCATCTCTAAATGTTACTCCCTATCTCCTAGTTTTTTTGTACAATATTTTTAAGGTCTGAATATTGTGTGTACAATTGTTTACGTCAAGGTGCTGTTGGAATGCATGCCACGTTAGAATCTTTTCAGGTTACTTGCACCACTTCAAGGGTGGATATGATTCAAGCTCTTCCCACCTGCTACCAGGAATTCCAGACAGTATTTTCTAATAACGAATACAATGAGCTGCTTCCACATCGGAACGATGATTGCTCAATAGATATAATTCCCGATCATGAGGTTCCATTTGGAAGAATGTATACTTTGTCTTCTACTGAAAATAAAGTGCTACAGGAGTATTTGTCAACCAACCTATGCAATGGGGTCATTACTGAATCCAAGTTCCCTGCAGGAGCATCGTTGTTCTTCATCCCGAGAAAAGATACAAAAGAACTCCGACCTTGTATAGATGTTTGAGGCCTAAACAAAATCACTGTCAAAGACAAGAATCCTTTGCCCCTTAGCTCAGATATTCTTGAAGCTGTTTGTGGGGCAAAACACTTCACTAAACTGGTTTTACGCTGTGCTTATCACCTAATATGTTTTTACGAATGTGATAAGTGGAAAACCGCCTTTCAAACACCTTTTGGCCATTATGAATACAGGGTCATGCCCTTTGGGTTATCAAACACACCAGCTGTATTTCAGCGATTTATTTATCAATTTATTTCCGACGTATTATTACATTATGTAGTAGTTTACTTGGATGATATCCTCGTCTTTTCTAACTCCCTTAAGGAACATATTTTCCATGTGAAGGAAGTGTTACAAAAACTTTGAGAACATCACTTATTTGTGAAGTTAAAACAATGTGCCTTTGACCAAGAGAAAGTGCCTTACTTGGGTTTTATTCTGTCCAACGAAGGCACATCTAGGGATCCTTCTAAAGTCAAAGCCATCCTGCAATGGAAGCAACCTTCTACAGTAAAGGAAGTACAACGTTTTGGGTGTTTTTCCAACTTCTACCAAAAATTCATATGACATTTTTCTTCTCAAATCAAACCCATTACAGAGCTCCTGCAAAAAGGAAAGACATTTGAGTGGGGAATGTCAGCCCAATCAGACTTTCATGGATTAAAAGAAGAATTCACTTCAGCTCCCATTGTTAAAACCCCTGATCAGCAGCATCAATTCATCTTAGAAACAGATGCTTCATATTCTGCCATAGCGGCAGTGTTAAAAAAGAAACATACCGATGGATTTGAGCATCCAGTAGCTTACCTGTCCAAAACTCTAACTAAATCTGAAATCAATTACACTGTATTGGAAAAAGAGCTATTGGCGATAAAGTGAGCTTGTTGAGAATGGCGCTACTTGTTGTTGGGCTCTCTTTACCCCTTCATCATTCGTTTCAAGGAACCACAGGAATTTGAAAGTTCTTCAACAAATGGAATGCCAAAACAGCAGACACGCCATGTGGGCATATTTCTTTTCTCAGTTTGACTTCCCTCTGACATTTATCCCTGGAATGCAAAATGTTCAAGCAGATGCATTGTCTAGATCTGCAGAAACTAAGATGTCTGCCCCTCAAGGTGAAAGGTTGTTTCCTCAGGTTACCTTTGTTTTTTCCATAGGGGATTTCATCACTAACATCAAAAAAGAGAAACACATTCAGCTAACCAAGTTACAACCAGTCATCCTTCAATACCGACTCACAGACTCTCAAGATATGTTAATTTACAAACAGCAACTATTTGTACCCTCCAAAACATTGCAAAGACAGGTTTCATCCATGTGTCACAATGCAAAAAGTGCAGGTCACCGGGGAATTTGGTACACTTATGATCTCATATCCCAACATTTTTGTTGGCCCACACTACATAAGGATGTTAAAGACTATGGGGCTCATTACGAGTCCGGCGGTAAACGTGCCTGTACTACTAGCTGGTTACCGCCGGACCCATAATGACCCATAACCAACTGGTGCCTGACTTGCTGGTAACACTGGAGGATTACAACCCTGGCGGTCCGGAAAGTCAGGCGCCGGTAAATTGTAAATCCCCATTCCCATAGAGTCCAATATGACTCTATGGGAATGAGGAACATGGTGGTCTGCTTACCGTGGCCGATGTGTCCGGCAGGGTCCGACCTGTCGGGCACAGTGGCTCCGGCATGCAGACCTGTAATAGGTCCGGAAACAGCAGTGCCAGTAAGCTTACCAGCATTGTTTCCTGACCGGCAGGCTCAGAATGAGCCCTTAATGTGTCTGCATGTGCAGTTTGCTTAAAAGCCAAAGTTCCTCGCCGGAAACCATTTGGATTACTGCTACAAACTGAATTCCCTACACAACCATTGCAACACATATCTACAGATTGTATTGTGGAACTACCCTCATCCTCTTATTACACCACCATCATGGTAACTGTTGATACACTCACAAAGATGGCTCATCTCCTCCCATTAAAACCGATCCCCACAGCATCCCAAATGGCTAGGTGTTTTCTGCAAACTATTTTTCACGTACTTGGACTGCCTACCAAGAATACACCAGATAGAGGAACGCAGTACGCCTCTGCTTTTTGGAGTAGGAATCGAGAGAGCCCTCTCCTCGGGTTATCATCCTCAGACGAACGGTCAAACCGAGAGGGTAAATCAGTCTCTTGAGCAATACCATCATTGTTTTGTTTCCGCTACACAAGATAATTGGAGAGAATGTTGCCCTTTGCAGAATTCACATACAACAACACCCTGCATTCCTCAATGGGAGTTAGCCCCTTCTATTGTTCGTACGCCTTCCATCCTGTTGCAGTCCCTACAGCCCAAATTGTAACTCAGAAGCTGCCTGTCATCAACACTCACATAAATGACATCCAAAAAGGCCAAGCAACCACCCTGGAGTCATTGGAAAACACCACAGCTACCATCAAGGCATACGCAGATTAAAAGAAGAAGCCTGTCTGCTACTTACGCTCTGGGTAAAAAGGTCTGGTTTTCTTCTCAATTTCTTCCCAGACGAATCAAGCCTACAAAGTTAGCGCCTAAATACTTTGGTCCCTTTGAAATCTCTGCCATTGTTTGAACAGTGGCCTATCATCTAAAATTACCTCCTTCCGGGAACCGCATATATCCAGTTTTTCATGTTCCCAACTCAAATCACACATCTCTGACTGTTTTGGAGGAGCAAACCAAACACTTCTCCAGTGGATACCTCACAAGGTCCCCAATATGAGATTGCTGCCATATGGGACTCCCGTTACTTCCAAAGCAGACTCCAGTATATTATTGACTGAAAGGGTACAGACTAGCAGAACGGTTGTGGGAAGCTGCTTCTGATGTGCATGCTACACGATTGCTGTAAAGGTTTCACAGAACACATCCCTGGAAGCCCGGGACATGAACACTACAAAGGGGGTATATTGTCCGGAATCAGCGGTACCCCAGCTGGTCATTGTGGTCTCGATGGGTGAGACATCTCTACTGCCATTCATTATTCCTCCCAAGATGGCAGCGGACAGCTCCTGCAATCCTTACCACATCGCGCATTCTAGTTGTTCCTCAAGATAGAGGCATGCCGATCTCAGAAGACCGAAGCAGATGACAGATCCGGCTCATAAGGGCTAACGGAACGGTAAGCCGATGCGTTGCTTCTCTTATGTGGCATTAACGATAAACTAACTGTGTTTTTCTGTCTTTTCTCTGCGGAATTCAGAGCCCTTGTTGCTTCCATTTTGTTCCCGTTCCTGTTTCCCTCTGGAATTCTGAGCCCATGACGCTTCATGGGTTTCCTTCCCTCTTTCCTTCCTTATCTCTCTCCTTGATTCTCCAGTTCTCCCATCCTGGCTTTCCTTTCGGTTTCTCTCTATACTGCTGCCATTGACTGCTGCCGCCGTGCTGAAGTTACACTGTATCCCTGGAGGTCTGCCGATGGTGGATTACTATCACCATTTCGCAGACTTCATCACAACTTCCAGTTTCCGCTTCGACACAAGGGTTTTCCTGCCCTAGGAGGGTTTTTTCTCTAGCGTATTTCCCGGAGGGTGCTCCTGACTCCCAATTACCATAACAGAGTCACAAGAGTCTTCTGGGAGGTTTGCCTGTTCATCTGCATCTTTCCAGAGCAGTCAACCAGGTTAGTGCTTGCGCTGTTCTCACACTGTGGGCCTCATTACGACTTTTGCGTAATGGGTTAATGGGCTCCGCTAATGGAGGCGGACCCGTTAAACCCATAATGCAAAATTACGAGGTCCCCTCGCGGGACCCGTTAAGGACGCCTGGTAAAACCAGGCATTGTTACCGGTTCCCGCGAGGGGACCAGGGAGCTAACAACGGGCTGGTCGTAATCGGCCCGTTGTTAGCTCCCTCAACCATCCCATTGAGCCCTCTGGGGGCTCAGGGCTCAGATGGGAATGGGGAAGGTCCGTGCCCAGGTTCCCAGAGGGAAGAATTACCGGGCCCTCCAAACTCAGAATGGCCCGGTAATTCCCCATTCTGGGAACCCGGATCCGGTTTTGGTGGCAGCGGTATGGCTACGGCCAAAGCTGTAATGAGGCCCTGTGTCTTTGATGGATCACATTGTTTTGGCAGAGACTCAAGGGTGGTGACAGGCAGATCTGTCCCAAAACTCATGTTGTTAATGTTTAGGATGCTTGCGACATCCTCTGTCGATAGTTCTGCTGAATGGATTCCCCAATAGATAGTTCTACTAGGGCAGTCCCAGATAGTTGGAATTAGCAATGAATAGCTTCTTGAATGTTTTTTGATAAATGGATCTCTTCAAGGGTTTCCAGATGTGTAGGAAAAGCAAGCAATGGCATTTCTTGAACTGATAGCGTAGTGCATATTTGTGGGGCAATGATCAAGTTCATAAGTGCTATGATTGCTTGCTTTGTAGTTCTGCTAGATAGATTGCCAGTAGGTAGCTCTCCTAAATACATTCACTGGGTCAGATTGTTTTGGCGGAGACTGATGGGTGATGACAGGCCGACCTGTCCCAAAACTCATGTTTTTGATGTATAGGTGCTAGCAACATCCTCATCGGTAGTTCTGCAACATGGATTTCCTGATAGGTAGTTCTTCTAGAACAGTCCCGGATACTTGGGATTGGTGAAGAATAAGTGCTAGAACATTCCTTGCTAAATAGTTGTCCTCCGGGATTTCCAGATATGTAGGATTAGCAGGCAAGTGTATTTCCTGCACTTATAGCATAGTGCATATTTGCATGGCAATGATCAAGTTCATAAATTCTATTAGTGCTTGGAATGGCAGTTCTGCTATAGATTACCAGTTGGTAATGCTGATAAATACATTCACTGGTAGGTGTGATTAGCAAATAAGTGCTAGATGGCCCTGCAGTGTCTTTTTCTGCTCTTGGAATTCTAGATGCGTAGGATTAGCAAGCATGTGCCTTCTTGGACTGATTGTCTAGTGCATAATTGCATAGCCATGATCAAGCTCATGAGTGTGACGATAGATAACTCTAGGCCTCAGAGCATACAGAATTCCTGTGGATGAGGTACTGAATCAGTTCTGTCAAGTATATGGGTGCCACTACGATTCGGGATTAAAGTCTGGGGCAAAGGCTCTAGGTAGTGGGGGTAGATATCGTCTGGCCTGAGAGTCTATGACAGGGTCCGTATTGAGCGGGGTACCATGCCAGATGTCGGTCGTGGTGGTAAGTCGAGTGAATAACTGCATTCCCTTTTATGTGTTTAGGCGAAGAGCCAGGTTTTCAGGGCCATCGGAAAGCCATGTAGTCTTTGCTGTTTCTAAGGCGGGGAGGCAGTGAGTTCCACAAGGTTGGTGCCAGATGTGAGAAGGCGGACCCTCCAATCCTTGCCGAATTGGAAGTGCGGACTGCAAGGAGGAGAGCAGTGCTTGCCCTTAGGGTGTGGGTTGGGTGATAAGGCGTAATGTTTTCTTTTAGGAATTTGGAACCTGCTTTGTACACCGCTCGGTGGGTAATACAAAGGAGTTTGAAGGTGGTCCTGTGTCCAATTGGGAGTCAGTGTAGGATGTGGAGAGCAGATGAGATATCGTCCCTTTGTCCCAATGCGAAAAGCAGTCTCGCAGCAGAGGTTTGTACTCTTTGGAATTTGTTTTAACTGTTACGCTGATGCACCAAGATAGAGGGAATTTGCATACTCAAGTCTAGACATGACAAGGGGCATAATTGCAGCCAGTGTGTTGGGGTAGGTAAGGTAAGAGAAGGTATGCTTCAGGAGCCTATGGTGGAAATGACAATATTTAGATGTATTGTTGATGTGGTGAGACAGAGTTAAGTCCGAGTCCATTGTGCAGCCGGGAGTTTTGATGTGGTGGCGGTGGTCGGGTGGGGGGGTGGCGATGGAGTCAGTTGGGGGAATAGAGCAGGTTTTCTGCATAAAATGATCTCCATTTTACCTGGATTCAGAAGGAAATGGTTAGTTGTCACCCAGCGATCAATGTTTGTTAGACATGCTGCTAGGTCAGGCTTGGGGTAGGTGCTCGATTTAGGAATTCTCAAGATTATATGTGTGTCACCCACATAGCTGTAGCAAGTGAGGTTGTGTGAATGAATGATTCTGAGCAGGGGGGTCACATAGATGGGCGATTTGCTGTCGATGGTCAGGAAAGAGGCAACCCTGGTGAATGCTGAATCATGTATTCCTAAGGAGTGCAGTTTGTCAAGGAGGATCATTTCTTTATATCAAATGCTGCCGAGAGGTCAAGGAGAATATGTGCTGCACATCCTTATGAGTCTGCTGTCACTTTGAGGTCATCCCAGATAGAGATCAGCATGGTTTCTGTTCTGTGGCACGGACAGAAACCTGACTGGGCAGAGTTTACGAGATTGTTAGATTCCATGAAACCATTGAGCTATGAGTAAGCAGTGCGGTCGATGAGTTTTGCCAGTATTCTGGTGTTTGAGATTGGCCTGTAGTTGATTGGTAATAGAGGATCGAGGGATGCTTTTTAAACAGAGGTTTGACAGGTTTCTTGGTTCTCTGCTTTCCTTGCTGATTGCACACAAACTCTTTCTCTCCCACCTTTTCACTCGGTGTCTGTTCCTTTGGCTTGTGGTGTCCCCCAGGGCTCGGCTCTGTCCCCTATGTTATTCATTCTTTACATCCAGCAGTTGGTTAGGCTCATACACTCCCAGAACCTCCAGTGCTACTCGTATGCTGATGGCACCCAGATAATTCTGTGTCTTGATCATTCCCATCCTGATCCGGCATCTCAGTTGCTACTCTGGTCTCTGTGGTGAATGACTTGGGGGTGAAAATCTCTGCCTAGCTCTCTTCAGAGGCCAGGTGGCCACTGTTCGTCAATCGGGCCACTATAAACTGAGAGTTCTGCGTAGGGTGTTGGGATTTCTCACCTTACAGTTCCATGCGCCAGTGGTAGCTGCACTGGTGCTGAGCGTATTGGACTACTGTAACTCGCTATATTTAGCTCAGCCTACATATTTGATCCACCGCCTGCAAGTACTGCAGAATGTGGCAGCCAGACTGGTGGTAGGTACTCTCTACCGTATGTCCATCTCTCCAGCGCTACGGCAGCTTCACTGGGTCCCCGTGGCTCAGAGAGTTCAATTAAAATCTATGTGCATTGCACACCAAGCCTTTTATGGCCAAGGCGCAGAACACCTGAAGAGTAGGTTTTGCCCGTACGTTCCTAACCGGCTGCTCCGGTCCCCCAAGTCATATACCATTTTTGTCCCACATGTCCCACATGTAAGTCCCTCTCGAATGGGGGGGCGTGCCTTTTTTGTCACTGCAGCTAAGTGCGTGAAATCTCTTTCACTTCACCTTCGGGCGACGGCGGATCACTTAGTCTTCTGTCGATCCTTAAAGACATTTCTGTTTGTCTAAAGGATAACAGAGGGGATGAGCTGTTGGGTGAACTCTGCATAGTGCCAAGATGCCTTTGGGTGTACGTGCGCTCTATAAATGTACGTATCATAACATAACATTCACAGTTTTGAAGGAGTCTGGGAAGTTGCTGGAGGTGAGGGAGTCGTTAAGAATGGACCTCGCCAATTCTCCTGCACAGGTGGATGTGAAGATTTCTTTGAGGAGAGAGGCGGGACAAGGGTCGATGGGTGGGCCAGAGGGTTATCTGACGGATAGTAGTTTTGTATTCTCCTCGCTCGAGATAGTGTTGAAAGAGCAGAAAGAAGGGTTCTCAGGGTCAAGGGTGGTTGGATCTGGTATAGCAGGCGTAGAGCGGGTGGATAGGATGGAGAGTTTGATGTTGAGGGTAGCCATCCTGTCTAGGGCTGTTTTTTGGAAGTGTTCAGACAGGGAGTTGCAGAGTGTTTTTGAGGAGACAGTCAGGGCTATGGTGCAGGGCGGGTTCAGGAATTCTGTGATGATTCTATGGAGCTCTTTGCAGTCCCTATGTCAGTTCAGCATCGTTTATTACAATAGGCTTTTTTGGCCTTTTGGATCTCTGATTTGCAGTATCTGTGGTGCATATCTGGGTTCTGGAAGCTCGCCATTTGCGCTCAAGTGAGCGATTATGGGTTTTTAGAGTCTTCAGGTGGGGGGTGAACCATTTGGGGGTGGTAAGTCCTTTGCAGTAGGGACCAAACTTGGAGTGGGTTAGGGGAATGAGGGATTTGTGTAGCCAGCAGTTGAAGAGCTCTATGGATAAGGGACTAGCTGTGGTTAGGAGTGAGGGGAGGGCACTTAGCAGTACCTGGGCTGGGTCTGGTAGTACCTTGACCTTGTTCCAGCACTTGAACTGAGATGTAGGGGTCGAGGATGGCTTGGGGGTGGCAGTGGTATGAGGATGAGGGGTTTGGGGGTGGAAGTGGAGGTCAGAAGAGCTTAAAAGGGCATTGAGGGTGTGGCCAGCAGTATGTGTGGGTCCTCTGATATGCTGGGTGAGGTTGAGTGCCTCTAGACTGTCGATCAGGGCTAGAGCCATGGAGTTGTTGGGGAGGTTGAACCAGATGTTAAAGTCTCCCAGTAGGGTGCCAGGTGGTTAATTAAAATGGCTACTAGTGCGTTGCATCGGCTGTTGGCGAAGTGTCGTGTATGTCGTGCCCAGTGGCTTGTAGATGAGTAGGAAGCTGTGTAAAATGGCTAATCCGCCTCCTCATAGGTGATGTGTTTGTTCTTGGCTATGAAGCGGGAATTGAAGAGGAGGCAGGTGATTTTGTGAGAGATAGTGGGGGCAGTGTTTTCCCAGTTGTCTGGGGTAGGTCGGCTGGGATGTCCAGGCTAGTCAGCAGTTTGGTGTTGGTGGTGGGGAGAGCAGGTGGGAAGGAGGGTTTAGAGGTTAGAGGAGGTACAGCAGTGGTAGTTGGTAGGGGTATGTACTGAGCGACTCATGGTGGGCCATGAAGCTCCTCTAGTCAGTGAATGGAAGGGTGTGTGGTGAGTGTTGAAGACAATGGGTCAGTAGGTATGTGGGAGTTCAATGGATGGCTTGGAGGTGACAAGGTTTTCTGGGGTGTGATGTGGGTTCAGGAATAAGGGTGCAAAGGAGAAGGACGTAGGTCGTTTGGGATGTACAAGGGAATGTCTGAGAGCTCCATCTGTATGTGAGTGGGGTAGTGTGTGGTGAGAGGGCGTCTGTATGTGAGGGATTCTGAGTGTGTGTGGTACTGGATTCAGGAAAGAGGGTGCGAGGGTGCAGGATGAAGTGCAGATGGGGTGTGTTCTGAAAGGTCTTGTAGCTCCTTCTGTATGTGAGTAGGAGGATGTGGTAAGAGGCAGTGTGTGTGTGCATGAATCTGGGTGAGTGTGTTAATGATTTGAGAATGAGGTACGAAGGTGGGTGGTGTAAGGGTGGGTGTGGTGTATTCTTGAGTGCTTGAGAGCTGTGCTTGTATGTGGGAGGGGAGCTGGGTGGTAGTCTGTGCGTGAGTGGGTCTGGGTGAGTGCAGTAGTGATGTACGAGAAGAGGGTGTGGGGGGAAGAGATCTGGGTTGTGTGTGTGTTTGGCTGGAGGTGGTCTGGTTGGAAGTATTAGGTATCTGTGATTGAGATATTACTGTAGAGGAGAGGGCTAGATTTGAGAGAGTCTTTTCCGTCCAGGAAGACGCCCAGAATTGAGGCAACAGCACTTATTAAAAGCAGATACTTTAGACACAACATCAATAAGTGTAACAGTTTTGAGTAGAGGAACCTGGCTACCTGGGTAGAGTGGAGAAAGTGACCAAAATGGGGGCACAACAGTAAATGCAGTAACACCTAGATGTGGGACACCTGGATGGAGGGAAAAGAGCCTAAAATTAGGGCACAACAGTAAATGCAGTAACGCCTAGAATTAGAACACCTGGATAGCGGGAGAAGGACCTAGAATGGGGGCACAACTGTAAATGGAGACGCACCTAGATTTGGGACACCTAGTTAGAGGGAGAAGGGCCTAAAGTGAGGGCACAACAGTAAATGCAGTAACACCTAGCTTTGGGACACATGGATAGAGGGCAAATGGCCTAAAATGGGGGCACAACAGTAAATGCAGTAACACCTAGATTTGGGACACCTGGATAGAGGGAGAAAGTGCTTAAAATGGGGGCACAACAGTAAATGCAGACATACCTATATTTGTGACACCTGGATAGAGGGAGAGGGCCTAAAATGGGCACAAAAGCAAATGCAGTAACACCTAGATTTGGGACACCTAGATATAGGGAGAGAGCGCATACAAATATGGCCAACAACAGTGCACAGTGGATGATTGTCCTACAAGCAAATTAGGTTCACTTAAAACAATTTGCCTAAATGTGAAAAATCGATACCTGACACAATCTGCCCAAATGTGAGATATGACTGACTAACATAATCTATTTAATTTATTTATTGGACATTTGTATGGCACCTATACACAAGAGTTTCCAGGCGCCACAAGAAAAGATGTGTGGGGGCATGGGAATCACAAAAGTAGAACAACAAAAACTGTTATATTGGACAAGTGTTTGACAAGGTAGAAAGTGCAAGGGGGGAGTGGGTAGAGGGAGAAGTGCAAGAGTGGGGTGCCCCCAGGGAAGGCGGACCAGGCAAGTGCTGGGCCGGCCAAGGTGGCATTGGAAGGGGAAAGGGGGAAAGGTGTGGTGGACAGGGTGGACCAAGTTGGTCTTTTCCAGGAAAGGGAGGCCAAGGGCAAGTGCTGGCAAAGGATGCTGGGAGGGCTGGTGGGGGAGCGGTCTTGCCCCTGCATGACTCTAAAGGGACCAGGCCCCAGTCGGTGTGACAGAGGGTGATTTAGCACAAGGGGAAGAGGAGAAAAGGAAAGTCTTGGGAAGTTTCCAGAACCTTAGATGATCTAGCTCAAATCTGAGAGGGGGAGGAGCTAGCCGAGGAAAGGGATCTACCTCCCACTCTGCTTTGAGAAACGTTTGGCCTGCAGAGAGTTGGAGCCTGAGGACTGAAGGACCGAAGGACTCTGGCTGGGAGGTATTTAGGGACCGAAAGCTGGATGTAAAGAGGACCCAGGGACCAGGCAGCTTTCTGAATGATGCAAAGGGTCTTGAATTTAATCCTTGCGGTCACCGAGAGTCAGGGAAGAGATTTTAGGGCTGGAGAGATGCGGCCCCTGGGCTTGAGGCCAAGGATATGTCTTGCAGTCCTATTCTGGATTAGTTGAAGGGGGCGATGGGAGGAAAGCAGCAGACTGAGGAAGCGGCTGTTCCAGTAGTGTAGCTTAGACAGAACCAGGGCTCTGGAGACAATGAGCTTCTGGGCAATGGTGAGGAAAGATAGAATGCCCCTGAAAAGGTGGAGCTGAACGTTGAACTTCTTGGTAAGGTCTGTGATGTGGGGAAAGAGAGAGTGGAGTCAAAGCTGATCCCAAGGTTTTTAGCATTACATGTGGCTAAATATGAGAAATGGCTGACTAACGCAATATGGCTAGATGTGAGGTATGGCTGACTAACACAATATGGCTAAATGTGAGATATAGATAACTAACACAGTATGGCTAAATGCGAGATATGGCTGACTAACACAATATGGCTAAATGTGAGGTATGGCAGACTAACACAATATGGCTAAATGCGAGATATGGCTGACTAATACAATATGGCTAAATGTGAGGTATGGCTGACTAATGCAATATGGCTAAATCCAAGGTATGGCTGACTAATGCAATATGGCTAAATCCAAGGTATGGCTGACTAACGCAATATGCTAAATGTGAGATATGGCTGACTAACACAATATGGCTAAATGTGAGGTATGGCTGAATAGCACAATATGGCTAAATGTGAGACATGGCTGACTAATGCAATATGGGTACACATAAGATATGGCTGACTGACACAATATGGCTAAACGTTGGATATACTGACTAACAAAATATGGCTAAATACGAGTTAAGATTACTATACAACTGTGGGCTATATGCATCAGACTGCAAGCTGATAGATAATAAGATCGGCTGTTCACTTTAATGGGGAGCAGTAATGGCTATATCCTCTGCCAAAAACCACACTTATCTTGTCTGTTGCTTCTGGTTGACCGCTGCAGGCTTCACTGGCGAACACTGGCAAACACAATCAGGAGTTGCTGCTGCAGGAGCTGCCATTTGCCCCGGTCCCTTAGCCGATGGGCTGCCAGGGCAGGGGGATACCCTGTGGGAATGACCGAAGTAGACAACAAAGTCAGTAGGAGGAGCAGATGGGACAAACAAACAAGGAAGCGGACAATGGGCACACACACATAGTGGAGAGCTCTCACACAAAGCAAATTCAAATCTCAAAAGGGTAAAATTACATATGTACTGGACAAGAGGGACAAGAATGCCTCTCCTCAGCACCTGGGACCAAAAGTGGCGTTGGTGAGGTGGCAAATGTAGGACTAGGTACTTGTTTGAACTGGAATTTAGTTAGCCAATGGGCGGAGGGGGGCGGGACAAGGGCAGGAACCACAAACAAGGAAGCGGACAACAGACACACAAACAAAGTGCAGAGCTCTCACACAAAGCAAATTAAAATCTCAAAAGGGTACAATTACAAATGTACCAGACAAGAGGGGCAAGGATGCTTCACCTCGGCGCCTGGGACCAAAAGTGGGTGTTGGTGTGGTGGCAAATGTAGTACTAGGTCCTTGTTTGAGCTGGAACTGTGTTAGCCAATGGGGGTAGAGGGCAGGACAAGAGGCGGGAACCACAAACAAAGAAGCAGACAATGGGCACTCACACAGTGTGCAGAGCACTCACACAAAGCAAATTGAAATCTCAAAAAGGTAAAATTACAAATGTACCAGACAGTAGGTACAAGGATGCCTCACCTCAGAGCTAGGGACCAAAGGTGTCATTGGGTAGGCGGTTACCGTATGACTAGATCCTCGTCCAAGCTGGAATTGAGTTAGCCAATGAGGGGAGAGAGAGAAGACAAGAGGAGGGAACCACAAACAATGAAGCGAACAACGGGCACACACAGAGAGCACTTACACAAAGCAAACTCAAATCTCAAAAAGCCAAAATTACAAATGTACCGGACAGGAGGGACAAAGATGCCCCAGCTCAGTACCTGGGACCAAAAGTGGCATTGGCAAGGTGGCAAGTGTAGGAGTAAGTCCTCATTCGAGCCGGAACTGAGTTAGACAATGGAGGGAGGCGGGTGGACCAGGAAATTCAAATCTCAAAGCGGTAAAATTACAAATGTACCGGACAGGAGGGACAAGAATGCTGCACCTTAGCACCTGAGACCAAAAGTTGCATTGGTGAGGTGGCGAACTTAGGACTAGATCCTCGTTCGAGCTGGACCTGAGTTAGCCAATGGGCAGAGGGGGGCGGGACAAGAGGCGGGAATGACAAACAAGGAAGCGGACACTGGGCATACACACAGAGCACTCACACAAAGCAAACTAAAATCTCAACAAGGTAAAACTACAAATGTACCAGACAGGAGGGACGAGGATGCCTCACCTCAGCGCCTGGGACCAAAAGTGGTGTTGGTAAGGGGGCAAATGTAGGACTAGGTACTCGTTCAAACTGGAATTGAGTTATCCAATGGACAGAGGGGGCGGGAATACCAGCAGGAACCAAAAACAAGGAAGAGGACAACGGGCACACAAACAGAAGTGCAGAGCACTCACACAAAGCAAATTAAAATGTCAAAAAGGTATAATTACAAATGTCACGGATAGGAGGGACAACAATGCCTCACCTCAGCGCCTGGGACCAAAAGTGGCATTGAGGAGGTGGTGAATGTAGGACTAGGACCTCGTTCGGCTGAAAGTGAGTTAGCTAAAAATGAGAGAGGGTGAGGGGGTGGGACAAGAGAGGGGAACCACAAACAAGGAGGCGGACAACGGGCACACAATGAAGTACACAGGAAAAGAGAATAATAGAAACAAGGAGATTGCAAAGAACAAAGTGGGTGGTGTACCAAGGACATTGGGCCTCATTACGAGGTGGGTGCAAAGGGATACCGGACACCGTTAAGGACATCGGTGCCGGTAATCCCTTTGCGCCCTATTCCGAGGTCCCTTAGCGTGTCCCTTTCTTAACGCCTGGTCTGACCAAATAGAGCTAATAACGGTACCGCAATTTGCGGTACCGTTATTAGCTCCTTCCCAATTCCCATTGAGCCCTATGGGGGCTCAAATGGGAATGGGGAATGGTTCTCAGAATGGGGACTTACCTGGTCCTCCAAGGTTGAAATGACCCGGTAAGTACCCATTCCGAGAACTCGTACCCGGTATGCGGTAATGGGGCTAACTAACACCACATAATGAGACCCCATGTGTTTTAGGGAATTTCCCCCAATGCATTTATACCTTTTTTCCCCATTGCTGATATGCCTACAAACAAATTACCTTCAACTCCAGTCTCTTTCCATAGTGTGGTGCCAGTTGAAAATAGTACTGCTGAGGGGCATGATGTTCTCCTCCAAGTGAAGCACCCAATACCACCCCCAGGGGCATAGTGATTTTCCATGCACAGGATATGCTTATAACTGCTTGTACAAACTTTATACCACAGCGTCATTAGTGTAGTGGTTCGAACACTTACAAAAAGAGAGCAGCCATAGGAGCTGTGTTTGAACCACTTTGTCAGTAATGTTATGTAAACAGTATTACTCAAATTTACCTTTTACAATTGACCTTTTGCACAATTTACCTAATTATAGTGGTCCTAATTGACCTTCTGCACAATTGACCTTTATATTATTTTAGTTATTTTATATATGTATTGGGTTGGTTTTGGATTATAAATAATATAAGGGGATTGGTTGGGGGGTTTTGGATTGGGTGAGGGGTTGCAGCGGGGTTTCCCCCCCGCATATATGTCCTAATTGACCTTCTAAATTAGGTCAATTCCACCTAGGTCAATTCTCCCGAAGTCAATTGTGAAAAGGTCAATTAGTATACAACCATGTAAACTGCTCCGGTCTAAAACTAAAACAAACTGATTGAAGTGTGTGCTATCATATGTAAACAGACAGTCTGAGTAGTAACAACTAGTAGTAGCACTAGTAGTAGCAGTAGAAGTCATAGTAGTAGTAGTAGTAGTGGTGGAAGAGCACAACATAAACTTAAGTACATAAAATAAGAGGCCCTTTAAAGACACTTGGCTCTCACTACGACCCCGGCGGTAATTAATGGACATTACCGGCATGGCGCAACTAACGTGTCCGTGCTGGTCTTGAACCGTTAAAAGCGGTAAATTATGACCTCTCTGGCACGAGCATTGCGCCATGCCGGTAATGTAATCTGCGCCCTGCCGGTAACGTCCCAAAAACATCAGCTACCGGCATCGTATGCCGTGCAAACTGCACCACCGCCACCCTACCCACCGATATTAGCGAGCACTGCAAATAGCGGTGACCGCTATTAGCGGTGATCGCTATTAGCGGTGACCGTAAAGAAGCGGATCCAGAACTTACGCCATCGCACCGGAACGGGAAAGAGCACGGCGGCCATCTTTAAAAACACAATCCATTGCAAACCTCCACAACCAGTGCACATCTGACCCCGAGACCTGGCACAAAACTTCACCCACATCCACGCATCCCCACAATGCTGAAAGTTGTAAAAAAATCTTGCGATCGGCAGCGGCAGGAGCGCTTCAGTAGGGAAGAGCTTACAATGTTGGCGGAAACGCTCCAGGAAAACACGGACATCGTATTCTCCACCGAAATGACCAGACCGGCAATAGGACGGAAAAAGGCCATATGGGAACTAGTTGCACAACTGGTCAGTGCTGTAGGAACAACACCCCGCACCACCAAACAGTGCCGTAAAAGGTGGGGCGACCTCCGTCTCCGTGTAAGGAGCATACTGTCGGCCAACCACAACATGGGCATGGCAACTGGTGGAGGAGCACACTCTCCAATTAAAATGGAGCCGTGGGAGGAGATATGTGCCACAGCGATCGGCATTGAGAGCATCGAGGGGGCCGGTGGAATGGAGAGAGGAGCCCCGACATCAGGTGACACATGTAGGTGCCTCAAATTAAGCCATGCAAAACTCCCTGAAGTCCACTTACATCGGAATCACAATGTTGCCCAATAGGGTTAACGCAACACATCAGCAGAAGACTGCCAACAGGCATCATTGACCTACACCCTGTACACATGCAGTATGCACACTCCACAGTAGGCACCCACATTCCTGCATGCTCAACCCACCCAAAAGAGAGACAACCTGTATGTCACAGCCTCCAAAGTGCACCATCTATTCATCAAATTCATGGCAGTCATCACATTGCCAGCTCATTGTCCGCTGGCCCATCAATAACACTTTCCCTCCTTTGCTCCACCACAGGCTCCCATTCGGACCCCTGCGAGGACGAGACTGGCACCACACGTGCCAAGAAGGCCAGGCCAGAGGCAACACCACACCAACCCTCCACCTTTGCTGGACCCAAAAAAACCACAGCAGCCAAAATTGACTGCCACAACACAGCCCAGGGCAGCAATGATCTCCAAGGCAAGCAGCAAATGACATGCAACAACTGTGGCCACTGAAGGGAATGTGTCTGCAGGAAGCAGTACAATTGGGGAGACTGCTGCCATTGCAGCCTGCTCTGATAGTGATGTGGGGAATGATGAGGATGACACAGAATGTCCCCCCACTGCCCACCTTCATTCCCCCCACCTGTTCCTATGTAGCCTGCACGCTGATAACACACAGGGGCTATCCCCTGATAACTCCTAGCCAGCCACTCCCTGCCCAGTGGGAGGTGTGGAGGAGGGGAGTAGCCCAATAACCCCACCAATTGCATCATTCAATGCCCCAAAATACCAACAGTCGCTGGACCAAATATTGACAAGGCAACACCAACTGTCCTCACTCCTCACGCAGCATGTGGCTGATTGTGGAGGTGCCAGTGCTGAAATGCAAAGATGTGCCGAGACTGTGAAGGCAGCTATCCAATCCTCCAGCAAGGACATCTGTGCTGAACTTGCCGCGGTGTGGCACGTGCTCACTGAGCTTGTACAGACAACGAGGGACATGCGTCCTAGCGAGCAGCCGAGTACCTCCTCCGCTGCCAGTTCTGCTCCAAGTAGCCCAGTCCACAGGTCGGCCAGGAACCTGTGGAGTACAGGCAGGGGTGCCCCGGGGGCCGGCAGAGGGGGCTGCCAGTAGAGGCCACCCAGTGGATCAATTCCACATTAGGCACTTCAACACAGGGATCCAGGCACTTTTGCGGGGAGTTGAGGGGGGTGGGGGGAGTGGGTGTGTTGGGGAGTTGAGGGGGGAGGCGGGAGTGGGTGTGTTGGGGAGTTCAGGTGGGAGGGAGGAGTGGGTGTGTTGGGGAGTTGAGGGGGAGGCGGGAGTGGGTGTGTTGGGGAGTTGAGGGGGGAGTGGGTGTGTTGGGGAGTTGAGGGGGGAGGCGGGAGTGGGTGTGTTGGGGAGTAGAGGGGGGAGGGGGAGTGGGTGTGTTAATTGAATTCACATTTATAATACAATTTATTCTTGATCACAAGTCACATGTGTGGACATTGCTCATTGCGTATGTGTGATTTATTGGTGAACAGTCCACAGTGTCCATATCCCAGACACACACAGTGCCCCAATTGCCATCTCCATGTGACACCCCCATCCGTGTGTGCTAGAAACATTGGTTGATCAGAGTCCAACACATTTCACGCCCCTCCTGTGCATCGCTGCCTCCCTGAGGTGCTGCCCCATCCCCACCCTCCTCATCCTCATCGTCAGGTGGTTGCAGTTCTGCGTCAGGGGGCAGGGGCACATTTCGTATGATGCACATATTGTGTAGCATGACACATGCCATGACGATCTTTGCCACCTTCTCATGGCGGTACAGGAGTGCCCCACCAGACCTGCTGAGGCAGCGAAACCGTGCCTTCAGTAGGCCGAATGCCGGCTCAATCACCACACGGGTATCTGTATGTGCACAGTTGAAGTCCTCCTCGTGCTGGTTCTGTGGGTTCCGGACTGGTGCAAGGAGCCACCTCTTCAGGGGATAGCCTGCATCACCTGTATGTGGTCAACAATGTATTTGTCAGTCATGACATCAAATTCCAAATAAGACGTGCCGCCATGGTATGCATTCAACTGTTACTTTGTACCAATTTTACATGCACAAATGGATTCACACTATGTGACCGGTATATGTGTATTCCTCTCATGGACTGTTTTGCATGCCATCAACCAATGTATGCAGGGGGGTCAAGTGCCTTGTGAGTGCCCATCCACTGTGTTCGTTCATGGCATTTGTTTTGGTGACCTGGTAGGTGTCCTGTGATATCAACGCTCTCATCATGGCAACATTGCTGTCAGCCTCATGATGACCCCACTGAGCACTACTAATGTTGATAGGGACATTTTTGGGGCCTCGGTGTCTGTGTAGTGGTGTATTGATGTTTTTGTCCGTCATGTGCCTCCTTTGTGCGCAGTAATGGGGGACAGGCCTTTCAGTTGATGGTGTTTTGTGCCGTGTATTGGCTAAAGTCATTGCATGTAGGTGCATTTCGTTGAAGTCATTGTGGTCCGAATCGGTACAATGCACTTGCAGATGGTTGTGTCATGGTTGGGACACACCTTCATTCACATGGTAGGGCTGCTTACATCGGGCATTATGTGTACAGGTGTCAGCTGACGTTTCTGCTGCTTTAGGGTATGAGCTGGCTCCATTGCCTCTACTACTCGCAGCCAGGTAAAGTATGCATCATTCCCCCCCCCTTTCAGCCAGGTAAAGTATGCATCTTTCCCCCCCCCTTTCAGCCAGGTAAAGTATGCATCATTCCCCCCCTTTCAGCCAGGTAAAGTATGCATCATTCCCCCCCCCATTCAGCCAGGTAAAGTATGCATCATTCCGCCCCCTTTCAGCCAGGTAAAGTATGCATCACCCCCCCCTTTCAGCCAGGTAAAGTATGCATCATCCCCCCCTTCAGTCAGGTAAAGTATGCATCATTCGCCCCCCCCTTTCAGCCAGGTAAAGTATGCATTGGTACGTCAATCACCTACCCACTTCACATTTCCATGGCCATGACATGAGACTTACCGAGTAGCCAGGATCTTGGCCCTGCATGTCGCTCGATGTAGCGTGGTATTGTGGAGTTCCTCAGGACCATTGAATCATGGGTTGATTGGGGAATCAGGAACAACAATGTGTGATGATCCTGTTGGAGTCACAGACCATTTTCACGTTGAGTGAGTGAAATAGTTTACGGTTGCGGTACGGTACCTCCATGGCATGTGGGACCACCAATTCCACATGGGTGCAGTCGATGGCACCAATGCAACCAGGTATGCGGGCTAGTGCATGGAAACCCACTTTGGTGTTTGCAATCTCCTTGGCAGACCGTGGTAAGGAAATGTGGTCGTCTGTGTGCTTGAGGAGGGCATCGAGCACTTGGATCAGTGTACGTGAGAATAATGGTTGTGAAATGCCATGCAAGTGCCCCACTGTGTGCTGGTGGGTGCCTGTGTCCAGGAAATGGAGCACGGACACTACCTTCAGTAGGGGGGGATGGCGGTGGGTGTTTCTATCATGCTGACAATGTCGTTGTGTATCATGTGAACGATGGTGGTGATGGTGTCCCGGTCCAAACGGTACAAGGTATGGATCTGCTCAGCGGTGAGATTGAATGGACTGGCTCGGATGCGTGGGATTGGGGGCTGCCTGCGTGGTGGCACTGGCTGTGCTGGTGGGGCTTGCTGGCCCTGCCTTGCCCTCCTTCTCCTCCTGCGTCTCCTCTGTGCTGTCTGTTGTTGTTGTTGTTGTAGTTGTAGCACTTGCATTGCAATCAGGTCCTCCAGCCCCAACATTGCTAGTCGTATTGGAATCATTGTGGAGTGTGACTGGGTGTGGGAAGGGGTGGGATGTGCTCTTTTTGTACTTGGTGAGTCTGTATTGCCTCCACCTGTGCTGATCTTTTATCACCAAGGAAGCCCTTGTTTTGGTACTGTGATTAATGGAAGAACTATCTACAGTTCTGGTTCCCACAGCCACAGGATAATGTTCAGAATATGTTATTAATACTAGGCAAAAAACAATGGGCCTCATTACAAATCGCCCGGTATGGAAACAACGATGCCGGTAAACCCGCCGCCACCGTTGTTTCCATGCCGGGCGGTCACAACTCCTGCAGGCGGGAGGTGATGTTCCCGCCAGGTCTGACCTGGCGGGTTTAACACCGCCCGCCTGCAGGCGGACGAGGAAACACTGGCAGCATTACGAGATGCTGCTGGTGTTTCCATGATCCCCATTCCCATTGAGTCCGTTAGGACTCAATGGGAATGGGGATTAACACCATTCCGCCTCCGTGATTCCCGGAAAACCGGGGTTGTAATGCCCCGGTAATTCCGGGAATCACAGAGGCGGAATGGTAAAACGAGTCCGGCGGTAACCAGGCGGTTTTACCACTTCGGTTACCGCCGGACTCGTAATGAGGCCCAATGTCATAAATATACAGTTGCTCATTAGCTGAGTTGTACATAGTAACATTCTTTGCCTTAACCAAAGTAAAGTCAGACTTGTAAGAAGCCTGCAAGATTTGCTTTTGTCAATTTTTTACCAAATGGAGGAACTGTGAGAAACCTGAGGGTGTTCTCCCCAGTGGATCCCATGAATCCCCTATTGAGGTGGCCAGGACATGGCCGTCGCTGTGGGATCCAGTTCCTGGGGGTGTAGCAGTGAGGGAGGATCACCTGGATGGGGGAGCCCGGGGTTATGCTCGAGGAATCGCCCCAGGTGAGACGCGGTATTGTGCCACAAAAGAGGCAAAGGATGAGATAACTGAGGCTTTCATGGGCTGTATTACATCTGCCTCCCTTCCTCTGAGGCCCAGATCCAACTCCTGTCATGATCCCAGTAAAAGAGCACAATTCCCATTCAGGCATACAGGAGAAGCAAGGGACATCACATCAGTCAGCAGGTCAACAGTGGGTACAAGCCTGGAACAAATGGCATTTGTACCATTCATAGCATGTGCACCCATAGGCTCTCATAGTGCTTACAGTGGTTTTCCTAAACTAAATATGGCACTGCTAGGTCCATTGATAACTTACAGTTCATTTTATACCTATTGCAGAGGGAGCTATTTAAGCCCCGCCTCTGCTGGAGCGCTCGCTTCGCGTCTGTACTGCTGACAGTGGGTAACGCTACTGGCGTCTCTCCTGACAGAACCTGTCAAAGGAGAAAAACAGAGACATTAGTTTCCACAGAAAAAACAACAGGATTCCATACTCATTGAAAGAACTTACCGTACCAAAGTATTTCTGAAGCGTTTCTTCAATCAGCAGGTTTGTTCGTAACCGCAGCATTTCCGGTCAGAAGTTTCCTCACAGCCGCAGCATCTTCTTCGCAGCAGTATTGTTTCGCGATGGCAGTACCTTCATTCAGAGGTTTCCTCAGCAGACTCTGCATTTTCCGAAGGAATTTCTTCTACAGTTTTCCAAAAACCTGCAAAATCAAAGGTATTTCATTAACGAACAAACTTAATTGAAATAAGAAAGAAGAAGTTTAAATAAGTTATGTACCTGAAGCTTCTTCAAGTTTTCACTGCTTAGTTGTTACCGCGCTCTTCCCTGAAGGCTGCAATTACTCTGTATAGACGAATTTATGTTTGTTAAACATTTCTTCCTTCCGAGTAATGTAGCAGCCATTCCGCAGCCATTAACCTCTCCGAAATTCAAGAACCTGCAAGATAAAGGGAAAATATTAGAAAGAGTGATCTCTCCAACTTAGGGACTATTCAAAATCTAACGAACTATAATATTTTCACCATAAACGTACCCAAGACAACTCTAGAAAAGCCAGGATATTATAAAGTCCATTGAAAACTGCAGTCTTCCAAATTAAAAGTTCTTCATACCATCGCGCCCCTGTAGAATACAGGATGGAGAGCTCCACAAAACATAAACACAAGTGAGAAGGGAGGGATCACCAAAGGCACACTGCTATACAGTAATTTCCTAGAAAATAGACATTATAGTGGTTCTATTGTTATTATTGTCGTTTACACAGAAAGGGAATCCTAAAAGTGCACAGGTAACAGATCCACTGGCTGAGAAGGCATTACGCTCCCGAGGAGTCCAGGTAAGCATTACAACAACCCCTCCATACGAAAGCAATCATCTAAGGTTCCAAACCCAGTTACCCCCAAAAAGCATAACTCCCAGAATCCTTGTTTCACCGGTCTCCACTCAAATACTCTCTACTTGTCTTCTTTCCGTTCCTCTGATTACCATTTTTCACATTCCTAATTGGTTCAAACAAAACACTACGATTCACACAATCCTCTTTGGTCATGTCCTGAACCCAGCTATTCTCGCTTCTCCTGCAAACCCTATCAATCCTGTCCCTCTGATTATTCTCTTCTGAAATCCCAAACTGTACATTTAATATCCTGCAGTTCCCATAATTCCCCTGGATTATTTCCTGATGTCTTCTATTCTGTTTTACATTCCAGTCACTCTCGCACATAGCACCAACCTTCCCTATTCCGTCCCACAGGATACTTTGACACTCCAACCTCTCCCCCTTTTGATGAAAGGCTTACAATTTCCAATATCCACAGTTTTCCCCTGATGTAGAAAGCCACAGTCTTGTAATAAATCTGTTTACCTTACATGTCCCGACGCAAGGGTCAGGCAAAGTCAGGCCATTAACTTGAATCACGCACACCTGACGGCCTTCCCCACAGTTGGATGGTGCAGTATGAACAAGACGAGAAAGACAGCGGAAAGCACGACATGATGGTTAACACATGGCAGTTCGGAAGAAGGAGAAAGGCGGCGGTAAGAGAAAGGGTGGCGAGGAGAGAAGCGACCTTGCCCTTTTCATCCTGGCCTGTACAGCCTTCCAAGGAGAGAGCCTAGGACCACAAACAATAGTGCAAGTGTCCTGCACCAGATGTCAGCGGTACATGAGGCAAGCCTATACCAATAGGCAGAAGTGAGGGAAGCTCATTTGCCTGTGGTACCGGCCTTGACTCCAGAAAAGAGAGGCCAATCGGTTCAACACAGCCGGTGAGTTGAGGGGAGAGCCAATAATCACCAGGCTGTGTCGAGTGAAAATCACAAAGTGGCAACTTTTTGAAACAAAGTATATGAACTGTAAAGAAACTGTTGAAATTGTGAGAGCGGAGGCCAGCTACAGAGGGAAAGCGGCACCACATGGGTACTAACTCGAGAGACTCTGGTCGAGCCCCATATTGAGAAACTTCAGAAGCCAGACGGACATAGGAAGGCTGCCAAAAGAAGTAAAGTGGTCATACGTGAGGGTCGGGCAAAAGCCCCGTACAATTGAAAGACTTTGATCCTCAAGTTGGCTAAAGTAATGAAAGTGAATCCCACCTGGTGAATGAAAGAATGGGATGTGAATCCCATGAACCTTTGAAGCGAATTGAAAGCACAAAAAAGGAAATAGAGAACGCAAAGGAGGGATCTCACGAGGAGAGGGACTAAGTCTAAAGCTCCTGAGAAACAGAGTGCAAAAGTGAACTCAAGTAAAGGGGATTAAGAAAGAAGTTAAGAAGGGTCCGAGTCTGGACGAGAGAGATCCAGGGTGAAGCTAAAACTCAACACTGACAGTCGAGAGAGGTACGAGCCCAAACGAGGGTGATCCACGGGAAAAGCCATCACTTAAGGGATGGCAGTCGAGAGAGGTCCGAGACTGAGCGAGGGACATCCAAGGAGTTCAGCTATCATCCAAAGTTTGATAAGAATGGAATTACAAAGGCCAAGAAATACTGTTGTGCAAGGGTCAGCCCAGAGCAGGGGTCCTGTGGTGAAACCATCACCCTACTTGAACAATGGATAACAATTGAGCAGGGTCAGCCCAGAAGAGGAGGACCTAGGGGTGAAGACGTAACCCTATCGGATTTGTGAAATACGATACAAAAAGGGTCATCCCAGAAGAGGGGGACCCAAGGGGTAAATCTTTACCACCCTAGCAAACTTTCATTTGTTAAAGGAACATTTTGTTTTATTGTTTGAACACTTCAGGCCCGAAGGCAAGAGACTTTCTAAGGAAACGAGGCTTGACCATTGACATCCTGAGAACTGCCATTGAAACTGTTGTCTTGTGCTGGAGAATCCCGAGACAATGCTGTTCTCCAAGCTCCCATCTACCCCGTGCTAAAACATGGGCAAGGGAGACCTAATCCACCACATTCTGACTTATCATTTGAGAACACTTCTTTCTTTTTTAAAACATAACTACCACACCCTTTGTATTTAGAGTAAGGAATTGGCAATAGGTTTTTCTTAGTATAGGCTCTTTTTTATTTGACTTGACATCACCAGGACTGCCTTATTTTCATTTGATGGTCGAACCGTGTCCCCATCTTAGATTTAGGCTTAGATTAGGCACTTTCCCAAACCACATACCACTTTCATTGTTCACTAGACATCATTGAACTGTGATCGCTTGTGTTTGTCTTACTTTTGGTCACTATGAGTTTCTCACACAACCTTATTTGAAATTGTGCATCAGTTTTGAGACTTAGGAATCCAAATAATCACAGAATCAAAGATGTGATTGGTACACCTAAGATAAAATAATAATAGTATGAACAGCTGCACAAAATATCATTTTACATTGTAGCGAGGGAATGCGTAATTGGTGGAGAGGCGGATTTTACTGTATTTGCAACAGAATCCTTTTTTTACATTTCATTAAATTCCTTTCATCATACCCCACACCCTTCTGAAATTCAAAGAGACCTTTATGGCTGACAAGCAGTGATTTTTGCAGAGGCAACTCAGCCCTCTTAGGCTAATCTTAATCTCTTCCTCCCACTTTGAATGCAAAACTTGAAATTCAAATTCAGGTGACAACGAATCCCTTCATCTAAAAGAAAAATCAGGTAAAAGTGCATTGGAAGACTTTCTACTGCCCCCTTGCAGTCCTATGTCCAGATGCTTCTCTTTTGTCCCTGCCCCGAGGAAACAATCAAGGATGCAATCATGAGTTGAACTGCAGATGGATCCATGGGAATTTTTTTTAAATAAAGCTGTTAAAAATGCCCTACTCCATAAACAAAGCATTATCATTATGTAAGGAGTAAGGAAAAGGAGAGTCAACAGCTACCCCTTTTCAACCGTGTAGGGAGGTAGGCCTAAAGGAAGCAGATAGCTAGTTTGTACAAATACTGGCTATGGAAGGTCACAGATTGATTTAGAGAGAATTTAATGATAATTCAATGTATTCATAAACTCAGACACACATCTAAAATCTGTAGGTTCACAAAGAAAAACAACAATTGAACCTTTAAAAATTACATTTAAGCCCAATTGGGCTCGCAAGAGAAGTTGCAAACTGTTTTATACATCACAGTTGAGTGAGTGAGGGTTAGTAACATAAGTATATAGTGCAAATTTCAATAGTACTTGTGAACTAGTAGTATATTACTGTTGTCGACACAAAGTTATGTTTCTGGTCCGGGATCGAGTTAGCCTTCACTTGGATTGACCTGTTCGCAGGTGAAGGGTCCGAACTGTCATCGGGACGTAATTCAAGTGGGTGAGCACCTTGGTAGTATTGGCGGTTGAACTTGATGTTATTTGAGTGCCTGTGCTGGTTTCTGGCAGGGCGTCCATAGTTATAGTCTGTGGATGAGGGTATGTCAAGGTCCAGTGTTGAGCTGATCGAGCTCCATTCAGTTGATTTATTACGCACTACGAGTGACCATGAACAGCCTTCTATCAACATAATTCCGGTCACTTTCATTACGTGAACTCTCCAGTCTCAACACTGGACCTTGACATACCCTCATCCAGCTATCTGCTTCCTTTAGGCCTACCTCCCTAACACGGTTGAAAAGGGGTAGCTGTTGACTCTCCTTTTCCTAACTACGTAATAGTGCCTTTTTGAGTCAAGCCCCCCTCCAACAAAAAATAAGGCTTTTTCCTTGCCCCACCATTCTCCTCATTATGTAAGGATGCAGAAGTAGAATGCGGGACACAAAGGTGGCATGCTTGTTGGCACAAACCTTTTTTAACAGAATATAAGCAAGAACCCTACCTTTCCCTATATCTTAGAAGTTGCCTCAAACAAAACTAAGGATAGCATCAGAATGTCAGTCAAAAACTAAATAGTCCACTGTCCTGTGTCCCAAACCTATTTTCGTCCCTTACACTTCAAAGGAGATCTATAAAGTAAGCTACACCCTGACTACAACAGGATGACTACCTCCTTCGGGATGTTTTTAGGCAGTTCATAAATGACGGGGAAATACCCTTCTTTCCATAGCCATAACTCAGCTTTTCCATATTGTTCCACACAAACGGGGAGCAGGTTTCTCTTCCCCAGACCTTCTCAAGTGACTACCTAAAAATTCCAAAACAAGATTAGGAAGGTGTCTTCCTTCCCCAACCCTCCTTTAGGCTCTCTTTCAATAACATCTATATTGTCTAGTTGTTTGCCAAAGGGTATATCCTCTTTCCTCTGGTCTTAACTTGTGCCAAAGGATCTCTATCTCATCCCCTGAACTTCTCAAAACTTGTGCCAAAGGATTTCGTTCTCTTCTCTTGGTCTTCTCATAACTTTTATTACAGAATCTTCCTCTTCTCATTTTCTCTTCTTCTGTCTTTTGCCAAAGGAAGCCCTTCTCTTCCCCTGGTCTTTTCTTCTCATTATGTGGGTCCCAGTCCCCCTTCTCAGCATTGTAATGTCTCTTAACTTGTGCCATAGGATCTCATTCTCTTCTGGTGTAATATTGACTTTTGTTAGAGAATCCTTCCCGTCTCGTTTGCTCTTCTATCTTTTGCCCAATGATATGCTTTTCATTCCCCTGGTCTTCTCTTCTAGTTAAGTGGGTCCCAGAACCCCTCTCTCAACTTTGTAATGTCTCTTGCCTAAGCCCAGTTCACTATCCTGCCAGGAACAATCTTGCAGGTGCAAGTCTCTCGATCTCTCAGCATTCAGGTTCCAAACCCCGTTCTCAGCTTTATAGTGTCTCTTAATTAGGCCTGGATCACTATCCTGCCAGGCCTCAATTTTCATCTTTTTGTGGTGTTCTCTCATTCAATATGTTCCAAATTGGTCTCTCTGTTTGGTCCCACTCATATAAGGAAGATGGTTCTGTGCTTCATCCCAACCACATCCTCTGGGGTATACTAGTGTGTTCCTGGTCCCCCTATTTGTACCTTTCAATTTGGTCCACAAAGGTTCCAGTTCTCGCCAACACTGGTAAGCTTCTTCGGCTTCCCCTGGCCTCTCTTGGTCTGCTCTCGGCTTTCAGCAACTCTGGCAGACTGTTTTCCCCCGTACATCAGGTCCCGCCTAGGCCACTCGGATGCCTAGCTTCCTGCCACCGGACACCGGGTTCCCCAGCCTTCTGGTAAGTCTTGGCGCCTTCTCGATCCCTACCTTCCAACTCCAGGAATTTGGGTCTGGAGAGTGTTCTCTCTGCGGGGCTTTGCTCCCAAGATCGATGCTCCTCTGGGGCAGGACAGACATCGAGGAGAGTCCTTCATCGGTTTTTTATGGTAGATTGACTCTCTTTAAATAGTTTTTATCTTTGTGCTGGTTCCGTATAGGGCTCTTCACTGGCCTGTTATTCCTCATGTCAGTACTTTTGGAGTCATCCATACTGACTCTACCCTCACTCTTCCTCATCACAGTGCTATGTGTGAGGTAACTAGCAGAAGAAAGAGGGGACAGAGAGGGTGGGCGTGCATGGGCCCTATCCATGCTGTTGGGTGAACAATGTCTGGTTGTATGGTGGTGAACATTCTGCATTCATCCTCGATAGTCTTCACCTCTCCCACAGAGAGGGTACCCTCCCATGGGATTCTACCACTGAAAACAACCCCCAGGGGGACTATTGGCTAGTGGCCTTACCTCCCTGGCCCCACAGGAAGGGCCCCCCTCTCAGGGAGAAGTAACAACAGAGGGATTTGTCACATACTCTTCCCCTAACATCAAAGGATCATCGATTTTGATTCTGATGGAACATACTTAAGATAGACCTCTCTCTGTAGTTTTATTCCAGTCACAGACTGGCTTTGGAAAGTCCATCTCCTTGCCAAGTAACAAAAGGGGAATATTTATTAGGGGCCTGAAGGATTTTAGTCAACAATTGGCGAATTGAGGGAAATTCCCTCCCTACAATAGTTTCCTCAGGTAAACCGGGTACTATGGCTGAATTGATAGTAGCTCTTCTTGCCTGGATGTTCAAGGTAACGGGGGTCGAGGATATACATCCTGATTACTAAGTACACAGGTACTCTTTATAGCTCTTATATATCTGACATTCTTCTGCTCTTAATAAATCAGCTTGGATGGCAGTTTGTTGACTACCTGAGTCTATGAATGCAGACACCCTGTTGCTATTGACCCAAGCTGGTTCAGGGATTTTAATGGCATCAATATTACAAAAGTAATTATTGACATGCTCAAGCTATATTTCCTCAATTATCTTCTACCTCGCATTTTTCTGTGTCTAACCAAACAATCTCTATTGGTTCCTCCTTAGGTTAATTTCTCGAGCAAGGTTTGGCCATATGACCCCTGGCCCCACAGAAAAAAAACCTATCAGACATCTGCGGAACAGGAGGTTTTCTTTCTTGCCTTCTTTCTATTTCAGGGGCTTTTGAAATGTGGGGTTTGTTTCTACAGTCAAGGGTGGGCTTGTTATCTCTAACAGGGATTTCCTTTTTCTCTACAGACTTCTTCTCCCCTGTGCATGGCTCTTATTTGTCTAATAGCTTCTAAATGAGCTTGTGCAGTTTCAATATGTATTTTCAGAGTGGGTTTGACCAACTGCAATACTGAACGTTGTAGATATGGCAGTAGGTCATCTACTAGTTGTTCTAGAGAGAGAGCTTCCAAGATCTCTCCTAAAAATTCTTTTCAAAGCCACTGGGAGATGGTATTCTGAATATGAACTCTGACTTTCTTGGGATTGAGTCTAGAATCTCTAAATGTCTGTCTATAGAAACGGGCTGTTTGACCCACTCACTCTTAGAGCCCCTGATTTATTTTCTGCAATGATGTAGTTCCAGGGGATTTAAAGCGTGGTAGGCTAGCTGAGGTTCTCATATCAATAAGGGTGAAAGAGAGCAAGCTTCATTTTCCAAACTTTTGCAATGTAAGAAAAAACAATCCTAGATCTTCGCCTTTGTGATATGACTGTAAAACCATGTGTAAAATAATATGTCTATATTGATCCATATTAGTTGGTCTAGACCCTCTCAGTTTTGCCTCAATTTGATGGGTGGCTAATCGATCTAAGACGGTTTATATCGGATTCATATTCTCCATTGAGTCAGTTCTCTCTGTGAAAGAAAACAGTGATGTGTCCTCTGGCGCTTCACCCTCGAGCCAGAGAGAATCAATGGTCTTTGTGATCTCTAGGGTTTGGGAATTGGGACGGTGTTTAGATTCCCTTTGTAGGGAGGTAGTACTGGGATCCTTTAGACTGGGTTTTATTTCCAATAGACTGATGGGAGGCCTTCTTGTGGGTCTTTAACTATCAGATCAACTTTAGAGTCAGGCTCTCAATAGAATAGTCTGCTTGTTTTTGTCCTGATGCTAGGATCTGCCCCATGTATAGGAATTGTTGATGTTCTATTGGGAGGTGTAGCTGTTCAGCCACTATTTTCTTAACCCTGTCTATGTGATTGGAGGTAGAGACCTTGTAGCACAATTCCTTTCCTTCTGACTCTTTTAGTATTATAATCATCACTTTGTACATTTGTGGGCCACTTGGCTTATGTCAACCAGGTTAACTTCCTACATCTGACACCATATGTAATGGTGCAGAAGTAGATTGTGGGACACAAAGGTAGCATGCTTGTTGGCACAAACTTTTATTTAACACAAAACAAGGAAGAACGTTACCTGTCCCTATAACTAAGAGGGCTTTCCTGGCCTCAAACAAAATCAACGATAGTGTCAGAATGGCCATCAAAAACAAATAGTCCACTGTCCTGTGACCCAAACCTATTTCGGCCCCTTATGCTTCAAAAGAAATCTATAAAGTAAGCAACGCCCTGACTACAACAGGATGAATCCCTTCTTCGGGATGTTTTTAGGCAGTTCATATATGATGGTTGAATATCCTTCTTCCTCTAGCCGTCACTAAGCTTTTCCATTTTGTTCCACACAAATGGTGGAGAATGTCTCTCCTCCCCAGACCTTCTCAAATGACTTGCTTAAAGTTCCAAAACAAGATTGGGAGGGTATCTCCCTTCCCCAAGCCTCTTATAGGCTCTCTTTATTTATGTATTCATACAATTTCTGTAGACCCCAAATCCTGCGGTATCACAGTGTTTGTACAGAAGAGGCATGATTAAAATAATGAAACCAGCAAGGTAGCTATGTTATTGATAATACCTTGTGGTTGTAAACGATAAGTGAAGAGTGTCATTATTCATATTTATTGAAGAGCCACGTTTTCACCAGCTTCTTGAAGGTAGTGTAGGATTGTTCATCACTGATATTTGGGGTGTAGAGAGTTCCAGACTGAGGGGGCAGTGACAGCAAAGCTTACATCTCCAACTCAGGACTTTTTGAAGTGTGGTGTGACAAGTGAAATGCTGTTGGGGTAGTGGAGAACACACAATTAGAGTTTCTGGAAAATACTCCTGTTCAGGCAACTTTGGACAGCATTGTAGATGCAGCAACATGCCAGAGTAACTCGATGCAAACTTTGATAGGCAGCCAATGGACTTCACGCCTAGAAGCACGAATGTGGACAGAACGGCACAGACCCATAGCTGCATGAAGGGTGTTATGTTGGAGGAATTGAAGTTTGTCTAAGTTGGTTGCTGAGTTGCCCACAAGGAGAACGTTACAATGGTCAAGTTTATTGTCTACTCAGGGAGATGAGTTTCACAGTGTAGGCTGTAGAGGAAGCCAAGCCGTTAATATGCTTGGACATGGTGAGTTCAGGGTCCCGATAGACCTCCAGGGTTTTGATTTGTTTGAGTACTGGTGTGGCAGTGCCATCGATGGAGAAGGCAGAGAAGGCAGCATCTTGCTTATTGAGGTGAAGAGGGGAACCCACAATACGTAAGTCTGTTTTATTGTCATTCAAGCAGAGGCTGTGAGTGGCCATCCAGCTTTGGATAGTGCAGTAAATCCTGTTAATGATGATGTTGTCCTCAATGTGGCAGCCTGTGAATGGGATGAGGATTTGGGTGTCATCTGCAAAGCTAGTATACGAGATATCGAGTGAATCAAGGATGTCAAATAATGAATTGGTACAGGTGTGATATAGGTTTGTGAAACAGACAGGACCTTTGGGGGACACCGAAGGGGACTGGGATAAGGTCAGCTGCAGAATTCCCAATGCAGATTTTTGAGGTGTGTTCACCAAGGAAAAATATAACCCAGGCAATGGCATTCATAGAGAATAGAAAGTGGGAGTCAAGGTGTTGACATAGTGTGTCATGGTCAACCAAGTCAAATGCTGCTGACAAGTCAAGGAGGAGGATGGCAAGATTACAAGAATCCGGGATGCTATTAAGCTGGATTTTTAAGGTCCAGCAAGGCTGTTTCGGTGCTGTGTTTTGGTCAAACCCGGATTGTCTTGCTCCTAGGAGATGAAGTGGGTCTAGGAAGTGTTGGACTTGGGAGTAGGCGATACAGCCAAGAATTGTGAGAAAGAATGGGACAGTGGTGATGGGTATGAAGGTGGTGGGTAGTGAAGGATCAAGGAATAGTTTTTAAAGTAGTGGGGTGATCAACACATATTTGATACTATTGGGAACAATGCAGGTCTTGAAGGAGGGATTAACAAACTCAGTGATAATGGGGGACATAGTGGTTGCACAAAGCTTGACTATTTGAGCTCCTGTTCAGTCTGAGGATCTGAGAGACTGGATGGTTTCCTGGATAGTCACTTGAGAAAGTTGAGAGAAGGAGAACAGGGTAGTCACTGTGGCATTGGGGTGATCTAATGGTGGCAGGGTGGCCGGTGGAGGAGATTTGGCTGCCAGTTGGATTTTTTTGGGCAGTTGTTGTGTTTCATATTAAGTTCATTTTGGTGGTGAGGGACTCTTTAATGTTGGAGCACCATTCTTTATCAGACATTGCGTGGGTATTTACGTGAACTGGGGTTTCCAGCTCTCTTAAGGTAGAGAAAAGCTCTTTGGAATTTGAACTAGTGTTGGAGAGTCTAGTATCATACGAGTTTGCTTTTTGGGAAAAGACTGCTTTCTTGTAGACCTTGACTGCCTTTACAGCCTTTAAATAGTTGTCTTCGGTGGGGTGTTTTTTGTGAACTTGCTCTAGAGCACCCTTGTTTCTGCGAAGTGTGATGAGCTCATCAGAGAACCAATGGTTGCTGGGTTTGTGAGGTTTCAGAATTTCTGGTTTGATGGGTGCATGTTGATCCATTGTGAGGAGGAGGCTTTGATGCAAGATGTTGGCTAGGTCTCCCAGGCTTGTGTTAACAGTTAACAGTGGGTGTGGGGGCAAGTAGGGAAGGATTGAGCATCTAAGCATGCATTTGTGTGTATTGCGGACCAGAATGGGTTTACGTGATGTTGAGATTGGAATGCAAGAGGACAAATTCTATGAGGTGGTCTGACCAAGCTACGAGGGAAATAGTGGCGATTTCCATGGTAGCGTTGGTGAGGAGAATCCAATCTATGAAGCGTCCATTTGCATGCGTAGGGGACATGACTAAATGTGCAAAGTTCATCTCTTGTAAGGACTGGGAGAGTAGGGCTGCTTTGTTGTCACTTGGATCATTGAAACCCAGATTGAATTCACAAAGAATGATGTATTATTATTATTATTATTATTATTATTATTATTATTATTATTATTATTATTATTATTATTATTATTATTATTATATTTATTGGACATGGACCTAGCTTCAAGAAGCAACATAGTGCTTTCCAGAGGTATACCACAATACAGATACATACAGAGCGCTTTACAAAGGTATACAACAATACAGATGAATAACGAATCACTTTTCAGGGGAAACAACAGAACAGATATACAGTGGGGGTAGGATACAGAGGGGCACAGAGGAGGAGTACAGCTGTACCGAATGGTGGGGAGGAGAGGGGTGGGAGGTGTCTAGCAAATCAGGTGCAACGAGAGGTGACTTGTTGGCCTAGGTTTTGAGGAGGAGAGACTCCTTGAGGAGGTGGGTCTTGTGTTATTTTCTGAAATGTAGGAGCATGGGGGAGAGTCTGATGCTGACGGGGAGGAGGTTCCATAGTCTTGGGGAGTAGGCACAGAAGGCTTTTTTTCTGGTCCTTCCCTTTTTGCAGCAGCACATTTTAAGTCTGCACATGTCCTGGCTGCTGGTGGTGCGCTTTCCATCGCAGATGCTGAGTTTCTCCACGAGGTAGCTGGGTGACTTGAGTGTGACTGCCTTATGCGTGATGCAGAAAAACTTGAAAGTAATTTGTGCTTGTAGTGCGAGCCAGTGAAGGTCGAAGAGGGCTGGGGTGATGTGGTCATATATGCTGGAGTGGTCAGGAAAGGTCTCTGTGATTACGAGGGGTTCATGTTGTGTGACACAAGGATCTTGACTCAGTCCCTCCTGCTACACTTCTGGAAGCTGCAACATCATCCCTGATGACTTCTCTTCATGTGCTGCACTCATCAAATGTACCACATGTGGTATGCTTTATTTAGAACACTTTAACTTAAAAAAAAAGCCAATTTATTTTTAAATCAGTATATTAATACCGCTGATCACTGTGGGGCATTACTGCATGCACAACTCTGTCTCCTAGAGCTCTGAGGACAGGATGCACTGTGGGAAGTAGGGCTTCGTATCAAGACGCCTATGTTCCCTTTGTGTACATGGGCACCATGCAGCATTTCCAAGATGGCGCTGCATTGTTCCCATACTCAGAAGGCTCCTCTGAGATCTTTTTTTCACCCGCCTCCCCGCATGCTGATTAGCCCTTCCAGCATTCTTTTGGCCTATCGGGAAACCGTCAGGCTTTATCCGGCCCCCTCTGCAAAAGCCCACATCTAGGTCCGGAAACAGCATCAGCTGTTCTTTTCTTCTTAACTCGGAGACATGAGGATCTTGACTCAGTCCCTCCTGCTACACTTTTGGAAGCTGCAACATCATCCCTGGTGCCTTCTCTTCATGTGCTGCACTCATCTAATATACCAGGTCTGGTATGCTTTATTTAGAAAATGTTAACTCGAAAAGAAAAAGTACATTTACTACACCTACTCACCACTATAGACAGTAGCATGCCTCACACTCTGCCCTTGTTGGCGTCTGTGACACCCCCCAATGTTCCTGAAGGTTCTATGAAACTAAAGGAACTGATCACCAGACCATGCAATCTCTCCCAAAGAAATCTCAAACTTCGTGCCAGACTACCCAAAATCTACCAACCCCCAGACAAACCCTTACACCCCTTCTCTAACAACCCTTCCAGAAACCCAAGAAGCACTCAGCCCAATACCAATACTTCCTTGTATAAACTCACTAATACGCAGCACCCACTCCAGCTTAACAGCCGTCTCTGCCGAGACCCCACCACTTATCCTAGACCCCCTTACAACACCGCACCACCACCCACTGCAATCACATTGTCTGGTATATGAGGAGCCTTAATAAATGCCTGGTCTTTGGTGGCACATGCCACAGAAATATCCAACCTAATCTCAACTGAAAAAATGGACTTCCTTGCTATCACAGAATCCTGGCTCCACCCAGCAGCCGACCCAGCAATTATCCTAGCCATTCCGGAGGACTATACCCTTTTAAGAATAGACAGCACCACCTCTCGAGGCGGTGGCCTAGCCATAACAGCCAAAACTAGCCTAGATTTGAGACTTGCTCCCCCACTAAAAGTAGACTCCTGCAAACTGTTGACCGCCAAGCTAACCATCTCTAATACTCAAACTCTATCTATCCACCTCATCTACAGATCCCCAGGTCCTTTAGCCTCCTTTGAAGATGATCTCACTAACATCCTATAGGATAACCTTAAAAACTCTTCACCAAGCCTTCTCCTAGGAGACCTTAATCTTGGTTATAAAGACCCCCTAGACCCAAATGCCAAACAGATTAATGACTCCATCGAGGAACTAGGATTTACCCAAAAGGTAACAGGCACAACCCATACTAAAGGCAGAACCCTTGACTGGATAGCAGAACACCACTGCCAAACCATTGTCACAGCCATAACACCCTTGCCCTGGTCCGACCACCACCTGATCTCCTTCTCCCTTCAAGCCACACCCCCGCATCATACCATCAGCATAGCCCCTGCTATTCCCACTAGGAATAAAAAGAACATTACAGCTAACAAAGTCATTCCTCTGATCCTCTCCACCTTGAACTCCCTACCTGCCTCCACAGACTCACATTCCCTAGTCAAAGAATACAACAAAGTAATGGTTTCCGCCCTAGACACCATAGCACCCCTGAAAATTAGAAAGGGCAAACAGAAAAAAATATTAACACATGGTTCTCTCCCCACTTAAAAGCTATTAGATTAGAGAAACGTAAATGCGCACAAACCTGGAGACTAGACCCCTCAGATACCAATAAAAACAACCTCACAAAACTAGCTGCCTTGTACAAAAAAGAAATAATCCCTGCTAAACAAGAATCTTACAATCTGCGAATTACCCAAGCTAACTCCAACACTAAAGAACTGTTCACAATCCTCAAAGAAATGGAAACACCTATTCAAGCCCCGGACACCTGCCTTAAAGATAAAACCTGGTGCACCAGCATTCAGAGTGCCCTAGCTAATAAAATAACGACCCTTCAGACTAAAATCAACAACAAAAAATAATCCCTCCTCCTTGCCGCTAATTCTAACAACATCACTACCCCTTTGCCACCAATCACCTCACTTCCCACCGCTCCCGTACTGCCTAAACCCCTCTTTAACTTCAAGAAAGTATCCACTCTAGAAGTTGAAAAGGTCATCCTTACCCTCAAGCCGTCCAACTGCAACGGCGACACTTGCCCAGCACAAATTATAAAGGATGCCGCTCGCGACCTCTCCCCATTTATAACTAAGCTTATAAATGCCTCATTCTCTACCGGCACCATTCCAAACAATCTGAAACAATTGTGGGTCCTCCCACTCCCAAAAAAACAAACACTCGACCCATCCATCCCCACTAACTACCGTCCCATTACTACAGTACCATTCCTGCTTAAAATCCTTGACAAGGTAGCGTACCTCCAAATCCAACAATATTTGGAAGGTAACCTCCTAGGAGTACGTCAGTCAGGTTTCAGACCTCAACACGGTACGGAAACTGCACTGATTGACCTTAAATCACAAATAGACACCTTGAGAGACAACGGTAACACAGCTCTACTATTGCTGCTCGACCTCTCAGTGGCATTTGAGTTGGTTGATCACAAGACTCTCTGCCACCACCTGGACTCTGCCTCCCATTTCTCGCAAGAAGCCATAGGATGGTTTCAATCCTTCTTAGATAATAGAACCATGCGGGTCTTCGCACCATCAGCGGCTGCTGACCCCATACCTATTACGTGCGGTGTGCCTCAGGGCTCATGCGTTTCGCCCACTCTGTACAACATCTTCACGAAGTCCCTTTTCGATGATCTAGATGACCTGTGTATCACCTACACTAACTTTGCGGATGATACACAGATCCTCATCCCATTGACTGGAGATTACGACAAGGATTTAGCCTTCGTGAACAGGGTGTATTTCATCATCCAGGCATGGATGGCCTCCCACCGACTATGCCTGAATGACGACAAAGCGGAACTCCTTATAGTTGGCACCACTGCTAATCTCAATAAATTGAGCCCTCTCTATTCTAACGTCATCATAGACAACAACATTACAGTAGACAAGGAAGTTAAAACTCTTGGTTTCTACCTTGATTCTACTCTAACCTTCAAAAAACAAGTAAACTCCATGGCCTCAGGTACTGCTTATACCTTCAAGCTAATTAGAGTAGCTAGGCCTTTCCTTACACCCAACAATTGCATCACACTAGCAAGAGCCCTAGTATTATCCAAATTGGACTATTGTAATATATATCACCAACAAAATTCAGATCCTACAAAATAATGCTTTAAGAGCAGTTCTTAACATTCCTAAGAAAGCCCACATATCTGACCTCAGAGGATCTAACAACTGGCACTCCACTAAAGATAAAATATTCCTCAAATCAACTTCCCTGACTCATAAATGTTTACACATGGCCGCCCCACAGTACCTCACCACTAGATTCCTGTGACAATCCACCAACCGCCCCTCCAGAACAGCCACTGCCAACTTACTTCGAGTGCCCAGATTCATGAAGACAGGTGGTAATAGCTTCCCGGTCAAAGCAGCCCAAAATTGGAATTCACTCCCACCCTCTCTAAGGGAAGACATGTCTTACCCACGTTTTAGATCTAACCTTATCCTATGGATTAAGGAACATGATATCTGACTTCCTACCACTACTACTACTGTATATATCTTTTGTCTGATGCCTCCTGCAACCATTTGCTTACTTGTATGATATCTGCCTGCACTATTTTATCTTGTATTGTACTGTAACACACAGCAATGTAACCTAAGCTGAACAACCCTCTTTTGCTTTTTTTGCACCCTAATATCTTTGGGTCTGGTGCGCTTTATAAATAAATAAACAAACAAACATACAAAACAAACATTTCTAAATCAGTATATTAATACCGCTGATCAATGTGGGGCAGTACTGCATGCATAACTCTGCCTCTGAGCGCTCTGGGGGCAGGCTGCACTGCGGCAAGTGGGGCGTTTGTATCAATAGGCCTGTGTGTCCTTTGTGTACACAGGCACCACAGAGCATTTCCAAGATGGCCGCTGCGTTGTACCCATACTCGGAAGTCTCCTCTGAGTTCCTTTTCGCCTGCCTCCCCTCATGCTGATTGGCCCTTCCAGCATTCATTTGGCCTATCAGGGCACTGGCAGGCTTTAGCTGCCCCCTTCTGTAAAGGCCCACATTTAAGGCTGTGTCTGTTCCTGTCCAGTCCTGGCTGGGCCTCAGGGGGCCCTCCACTCCTCACCAAACCATTGTTATGTATTGTGAGGCTGGTTACCACTTCCAGGTGGCCTGGAGACTCGGAATTTCCCGTCAGCTATCATGTAAGTGTGGGCTGTTACTATACTGCCTGAAGCATCTTCCGGACTCTGTGCCTGTGCCACTCCAGACTAACTCTCTAATCTATCTCTGAAGGCACCTTTTTTGTCAAGCACCAGGCCATTACACTTTTTTGACCTTCCTGGCCTTCTCACCTCCATTGCCTATAACCCATGTTTAACATATACTATTGTACCACTATACCTGTTCACCAAAAATCAAATTTAGTTGTGTTACATCCTGCATTGAACTTGCTGTTGCTCTAAAATCTAATTTAGCTGTGTTGCATCCTGCATTGACCTTTCTGTTGGTCTAAAATTGAATTTAGCTTTGTTACATCCTGCATTCACCTTGCTGTTGCTCTAAAATTGAATTTAGCTGTGTTACATCCTCGATTGACCTTGTTGCCTCTGAAATCGAATTTTTCTGTGTTACATCCTGCATTGACCTTGCTGTTGTCTCTAAAATTGAATTTAGCTATGCTACATCCTGCATTGACCTTTTTGCCTCTAAAATCGAATTTTGCTGTGTTGCATCCTGCATCTTACATCCTGCATCGACCTTGCTGTTGCCCTAACATTGTATTTAGCTGTCTTACATCCTGCATTGACCTTGCTGTTGCTCTAAAATCTAATTTTGCTTTGTTGCATCCTGCATTGACCTTGTTTACTCCAAGGTCGACTTTAGCTATGTTGCATCCTGCATTGACCTTGTTGCCTGTAAAATCGAATTTTGCTGTGTTGCATCCTGCATAGACCTTGCTGTGCTCTAAAATCGAATTTAGCTGTGCTACATCCTGCATTGATCTTGCTGTGCTCTAAAATGGAATTTAGCTGTGCTACATCCTGCATTGACCTTGCGGTTGTTCTTAAATCGTTTTTAGGATGTGCACTTTCTGCTTCATGGGAATTTGCTGACTGGTTTCCCCACCCTACTTGTCCTCCTCCCCCTGTTCCTTCTATTCTGGTCTGTTATCCTTCCTGCACCTTCTCATTTCAGATTGTTTCCTCCCTATCCAGTCTGTGTCTCCCTGTGCTCTTGCTCCCTCCTTGGCTACCTCCTCCCATGTACCGCAACTTCTCTACCTGGTTAACTGTACTGCATTCTGTGCACCTCACAATGGCACTTTCTATCTCCCCCATCTTCTCTAACTGCTTCTCCAACTCCTATCCTTCACCTCTCACTAATTCTGGCAGGAGGAAACTCAAGGACATACTGACCTCTAACCGGCCTTCCTATCGCTGACACCTACGTCAGTGCCTGCGCCAGAGAGAGATTCACTGACATCCTTTTTGCCGTTCCTTCCCCCGACCTATGGACTCTCCATATGGCCACTCTGCTCTCTCCTTACTCCTCCTCACACATTAATGGTGGAACCTGCTGGGAGGCCCTTCTTGCCTCCTCTTCCACCTCCAGGGCCACCATAAATGTTTATCGAAACTGCACGATCCCAGTACAAGGGATTCAACCCAACCTATTACGTTTGGCTGTGCTCTTTCTTCGCCTTATCAACTTTCCTCTCTCCTCTTTGCGGGATCCAATGCCACCTGCCTCTACAGCTGCCCAGGCTCCCTTGCCATCTATGCCCACCCTGGCTACCTTGTCTAACCTTACCACCTCGCTCACAACTCCCCCCTTGTTGCTTTCAACTGTACAGGCTCCCTTGCTTACCCAAATTACACAGACAACCTTGTCAGCCTCTTCCACCCTGCTGCCCTGGCCACCCACTACCACTGTATCTGGAGCTTCCTTGCCTCCTACTACCTCAATCTCTCAGGCACTGTTGCCGCTTGCAGGTAGGGCCTTTGTCCCCTCAATCCCCCATGTAAGTTCTTCAAAAGTGGCAAGCCGCTCCATGTCACCAAACTTAGCTCTCGCTCTGCTGTCAAGCACTCCTCTGACACCTGCCACCTCCTGGAACTCCTGGACCTTGATGTTCTTGCTCTTACTGAGACATGGTTTAAGGACAGCTCTGTCACGTGTTTTGACACACTCCTCTCTGACGGCTACAAGATCCTCTCCGCACCCATTCCATGCTGTTTTCTGCAGCCAGTTTGTGGCTTCTTGAACCTGCGCACCTCTGTAGCCCATTTTTCCACATGAGAAAGCAAAATAATTGCAAAAATCCCGCTGTCTGTGTCAAGGATGGTCACCAGACAGTAACTACGAGGATCGCTAATAGGACCCTTCTTTTTATAGATGGGTATAACAAACGAGGTTTGCCATGATTTCAGAAATGTATTACTTGACAAAACTTCTTTAAACAACATGGAAAGTATTGCAGCCCAAGCCCTTGAGCCACCTTGAAATGATATGATAGGTTATTTATAACACGCTTGATACCAGAGGTTGAGCAACTGGTTAGATAGCTTATTACGGCCAGGAACTCTTGAGTTACTAGCTTCCCAAATGACATCTTGAATCATGCCCAAACCAAAATGGATAGAATCCTGATGTTCCATTAATGAGAACAGATTCTTAATCCCTGCAGCCATGGACCTCTCTACAGAATAGAGGTCAACAAAGTGGTCAACCCAGTCAATGTTTTTTTTAGGGAAACCCCCCCCAACGGATTGACCTCCTGACCTCCCTCTTCACTCTCCAAGATGGACTTGGGATGCAACCAATGTTGCAGCAACGAACCCACACTGTACCACCTGCCTCCAGATGTCAGGACTGAACCACAACAGAACCCAATCCCTTCAATGACAAACTTTGACATCAGCTTGTTCTTACTCCTTAAAGAAAAGAAGGCCTGGTCCAGCCCTAGAGGGAAAACCCTGCACTGTACTCCTCACGCCTCAGACAAAGCAACTGACCCACAACTCCCACATCACCCAGGCTGAACCTTGGGCCGAATCTCAAGGCGACTCTCCAACCCCCAAATTCGTCTCTTTTTCACATGTCCTGTGAAGACCGTCTCCAAAGTCTCATAAACTGACTGCAACAAGTGGTAACAAATGTGTTTCTTCCCCTATGACCAAGTCCGAAATGGCAAGTGGTAAGACTTTTTTGCATGATTAAAAAACATCTAAAGGAATAAATACATAAGAACAGATGAAATTCTGACTTATGCAACATAGAAGAGTAATGGCAGGAGGGCTCTGAATAGATCAAAAACCAGGAGCACTGCTCTGGGCAGACCTTCATACCATTGAATTTTAGCCTGCCATGCCACTACGGATGTGGACAGACCATATGCAACGCAGACTTAGCCTCGCTCCAAAAGGGACAGCCAAACTCAAATTGCTAGCTCACATCCCATTTGCACTAGACCACACGCAACCTCAGACATGTTTCGGTGCCATTGGGCATTATCAGTAATGTGTAGCTTGGAACAATAGGCAGAGTATGCTCTGCCCCCACGTCTGGGCATACTCATTCCTCTCAGGTGGCAATTGCAACACTGAAGAGTGATTGGAATGGTTTCATCGAAGTGAAAACCACTGGCATTACTGTGGACAACTTTCCTAATTTTTCACCCAGCACATCATTATTGAAGGGGAAAGACCATGTGCAAATCAGGCTCGGTCCTTCCCCAAGATGGACAGTCCAGCCTAAACTGCTGTGTCGCATTCCTTTTGTATCTGGCCACAGGCAACCCCAGACCTGTTTCTGTCTCTTTATGTGTTGTCGGTGACATGTAGCTTGAGGTGTAACAATGGTATGGAGGGTGCCCAGAGCTTTGCCAGTTGTTTTTAATGCATTCAGATCCCTCCAGTCACAATCTTTTGTGTTGTATTTGTCATCCCAAGTGGGGTGGGTATGCACAGACCTGGGACCTGAGCTTGCGGAGTGTAATGATTCTTATATTTATTTTAATTGATTTTTGTTATGCAAAACGTGTTATGTTGGAGAAGATCCCAATGTGCTTTGTGCTTTGTCCAAGTAACGTGTGTGTATTTTTATGACATTTTCTTGATGTATTTTTTTGTTTTATGGAATGTTCCAAAATAAATGTAAAAGGTTACTCCTTATTAATGTACACCCTCCACTGCCCACCTAATCTGAGACTGGGTGATCTGCCCGCATCTGTTTCCTCCCCTGGATGCTTGAAGCCCCCCATGTTGCCTTTTATCGCTGTTTCCTTCACCGCACCATTCCCGCTATGATTTGTGAAGTGCTCCATTGCTTCGCAAAGCTAGGTCTGTGCTCAATAAACATAATAATAATAATAATAATAATAATAATAATAATAATAATAATAATAGTAATTCATAATAATAATATTGCCTAACATAAATCAAACTATTTTCTCACTGCAAAACGTTTGTTCAGTATTTAGAATGTCTCCTATGATTTCGGATACCTAGCCCTCCAACTAGGGGGGCCAGACGTCCCGGTTTTCCTGAGGCAGTCCGGGGAAATCGCCCTCTGTCCCGGGGGCCAGAGACTTTTTTCATTTAATGAACCCCGTCCCGGGATTGGATGGACGGGTGGCTGCGGTCCCGGTTTTTGCTGCGATCCGATTCAGAAATCCTGGAATCGGGGCCCAGTGCGACTCTTCCTATGCATGAAGGCTTTTCACGCCCCCATTTCCCCCCCTCTCTCCTCCCTGGTTGCTCTCCTCCAATGAGAGGAGTGTGCCTAGAACCCCCCAGTGCCCCACAAAAGGCCAGCGACATAGATGTAGGACTTCAGTTTTATCTGAGTCCTGTTTGTGTTTTACTGTTGTCCTACTTCTATGTCTATGGCCTGTCCCCCTTTTTTTTTTATCCAGTCGCCCTGACTCTAACACAATTGTAATCTTTGGTTTTTACTTTTCCAGCCCTGCTAGTATCACAAAGACAGTGAAGGTGTCAATGGGACCGGGCAGCTGGTGGGACGAATATTGTTTTGCTGAAGATGCTGTTGTACAGGGCATCCCGCTTGCACGTACAGTTCCCGAACACGGGCATTAATGCATACTTTTACTTGTGCACCCTCTCTGTAGTAATTCGACTTCGTATTCCCTTTAAAGCAGCGTTTCCACTTGTGACTCGGTCGGCACATGCTCCACAGGGAACACTGACATGGCCTCATCCCATGACATGGGTAAACAATAACAGGGTAATTCATAGATTTCAGCGCAGAGGCAGTGCACACGAGCAGCGCAGAGAGGGTGTGTGCGCCAGCGTGCGCCACCCATGGATTTGGTGCACATCCCAGGTTTTACAAGCGCAGCGCATTCCATGAATCAACGAACGGCTGCGTGCGCAGCTTTAGCACACGTGCGCTGCGATTTTCACGCTTGCGCTCCCCTTTTCGGCGCACATTTATTCCATGAAATACCCTGTAAATGTGCATGGCAAAGCCATCCGCATCCTGCAGCGCTCTAGCCAGCCTCGTTCTATGTGTTCTCGTACTGCCAACAAAAACGCCGGTTGCCATTTTTCAAACTTCGACAAACTGAAAGTGCCAATGGAGCGAAAAAGTTGTTTTCTGCGTATGACAGTTTCCTCTCGAATTATCCAGTGGAGGTAGGCATCCCATCTGCTTCCCCCTGTAACTTGGTAATTTCCAAAGTGAGCTATGTGACTGACACTGGCTGCCTTCCACACTGCGCGCCCGTTGGCCCCGAGCAAATTGAGCGCAATCTGTTTGCTTCATTTCCAGTGGATGAATGGAGGAGTTCCTCTATTTTCCTCTCCGTTTCACTGCTCGTGCCGTTATGCCTGACTTTCCTTAACGACCACCCTCCTGCTGCTTTCAGATTTCCTTCCTCCCTTTTCATTCTGGTGAAATGAATATACAGTATAAAGGAAGGGTAAATTGAAAAAAGAAATGTGTATGAATTGCTCTGTTTTTTATGGTTATTTAGCAAAATAATCTTGCTGGCAAATGCACAGTGGAACACACCTGGAGGATTTCGGATGAGTGCGTCTGCTATTTAATAAAGCAGCTGAACACTTTAAAGGAAACCTTTATTGTAGCAAGGGCATCTTCAAGATGAGGTGCTGTGTATAGGTGAATGCTGTGTATGGGGATCGGCCTGAATCGCCAGAAAACCAGTGATGATGAATTGGGGAGGCTGGAACATACAGGGCTTTACGTGGGCCGGGGCTAGCCGGGGCATCGTCTAAGTAGTCTCCAAAAAGTGATCCAGAGCCTTGGCTCTGTTGGGCTCCGCCCAATAGCCCTAGAGGCTCTACATCCCAATGACAGCCCTTTCACCCAACAGGGATGGTCTCTGCTGTGTTGACATGGCTGCCTGTGGGGTTCCGCACTTCTTAATTAAAAAAGGAGAGGCGGGTGCACTAAAAGGTATGATTGCAGTCGGCCCACATCGGCTCTTGGTTCTTAATCAGAGCTGCAGACCCCACAGACAGCCCTTTAACCACGCAGCTCTGCTAGGTAAAGGGGCTGCATGAGTGGGTCAGCGCCCCTGATTAAGAAACAAAAGGATTAGGCAGGCACATTTCCATCATACCTGTTGGTGCACAATCAAGGGGCTGCTCGGAACGCAGCTGTGTATCGCTAGCTTAAGTCATGTTCCGAGCAGCCTTATTGGCTACTCATCCTGCTCTGAGTGTAGCAGCACAACACATTCAAAGTGCTTCACCTCCAACTGAAACATGTTAAGGACAGACCTCCTACGGTTCCATGTAATAATGTCCCCTCAAAAATGTCTCCTGACAAAAAAGTCACTGTTTTTGCAGAGACATTAATACATTGAACATGAGGGGACAACCCGCAACCCCTGCATTTTGTTTTCTTCACAATGGGAGCAGGGGACATCCCTGCAATCTGTCCCCATACATAATGTCACCATATATAATGTCGCCAATGGTTTTTCCCAGTGGCATTATGATTGGGGACATTATTACCTGATACCCTTCCTATGAGCTATGTCGTGCGATTTCCTGTTTAGTCACAGGTTTAATTCATCTGGTGTTTAAGGATGAAGGGCCAAAGGGATGCCCTGGGATTCATAGGTACATTGCACACATTTACAACTTGAGCTGTGGAGAAACGATTTGCCCAGAAACATGTGATATTCGTGTTCAAGAGTCAAAGCTGTATGTTCAAAATAGCCAGTTAAGAGTGCAAAGTTAGCAATATCTATGCTGTGCGCAGTATTTCGTGTTTATATTTATTTAGCGCTTTCACCAAAGAGCTTCACAATAATAGATTACCGGTACAAAAATGTAAGCAACATTGGCGTTAAACAGCAACAAAAAATAGAAGAACATTAGCTACAAAGAGCAGACTGTAGCTGAGTGTTAAGCTGAGTACAAAATAGAAGTACAAAATAGAAGGAGGGAAGGAGATGAGAGGATGAATAGGGGAAGAGTTCCCTACAAGAGAAAAAATAAGAGAACTGGTCAGAAGCACATGGAGGTTTAGGAACAGTAAGGAGAAATTGAGATTGTGAGTGGATGTACCGAGAGAAGGATAGGAGAGATTAAGGGAACGAGACCATGACTGCATTTATAAACAATACAGAGAAAATGGAAAAGAAGAGGGAATGAAAGGGAAGAAAAGAGATGGATATGAGAGAAGAGGTATTAGAAGAGTGGGAGAGGGAAGAAAGGAGATGAATACCAGATTTAAAGACGGAGCAAAGACAGGTAAGATGAGAAGCAGGAAGTTCAACGAGAAGAGCAGATCAATAATCAATACGATAGAAAACGAGGGGTATAATACAAAGTTTGGTGGCCCGGAATGATAAACATGGACCGCCTCGACAAATGTTAAAGAGGAAGAAACAAAATGTGTGGACAGTAGCTGAGATGTGTGAAGAAAAGGAAAGAGAGGAATCAAAGGTAACCCTGATATTCCGAGCCGAGGAAGAAAAGGGAAATAAAAATGGGGGAACAAGAGAGAAGGTGGAACCAGTGTGGTAGGGAGAATAGTGGCAGGAAAGAATAGACCACAGTCTTTGTGGGGTTCAGAAGGCGATAGTGGGAGGACCTGCAGTGTTGGTGGCCAAATCTCTCAGGCTCAGCACGTGTTAAGACTGAAAGGGACATCAGATTTGCCTCCCTTCACACTTGTCGAGTTAGCCCACATCAAGGAAGCAACTCCTGAAATAGAGTAAGCCTCTTGGGAAAGAAAGTGTTGTTGATTGCATGAGGACTCCCTGTGGCAGGACAAACATGGCTGTCTTTTTGCCCCATACAGTCTCTTATCTTTATATTCAGAATATACCACAGACTTGCCCATGTGGGAAAAAGGTGTAAGATTGCCACTTTAAACCAACCTGTAGGCTCCAGAATTTCTGGTCGGCCAGCCGAATAATCTTAGGAAAACAGTGTTTACTACACAAGGAGCACATCCCCCACCACACAGACCATTCATCAGCCTCCAATTAGACTTTATCCAGTTCCCAAGATGTAAAATGTGCTGGTTGGGTTGGACGTTTTCCCCGACTGGGTGCATACATACCGATGCAAGAGAGCAGAAACCATGCATGTGACTTGCGTGAAATTGAGGGACTTTATAGCCCTGTTTGTAATCCCGATCAGCGTAACCAGTTATAGGGGTATCAACTTTGTCAATCAACTTATCAGCAAACTGTATGCATCCATACATATTCAGCACAATCTCCACTACACACAACATCCCCATTCAGCCAGGGTGGTAGAGAGGCAAAATGGTATTCTCAATAATACGTTTGCCAAGATATTCATTAGGGCAGCCTCAAGTGACCAGAGCTGTGCCCCGCAGCGTAGCTTAGTAGATGAACTACTGTAAACAGAAAAACAGGACTGAGCCTCCATGAGATTCAGTATGGGTGGCCAATGCCTTTACTCGCCTCACTGCCTTTTGAGGATTCTCACGTCAACATACCACACTGATGATTCTCTTCTTTGCTACAGTCTACAAAATCCTGATTTCTACTCTGCCGAAAATTCATTTGCAGGTGCAACATGCCTTACAAAAGGAGCCAGAAGAAGCCTGTCACTCACTCTAGCATGGATAATTTGTAATGGTACACCAGTTCCAGTGGAAGACAGCGTTACCACTAAGGTATTGTGGGCCCTTTCAGGTATACTATTATTCACTGATATAGCTAACAAAGTTAAGGAAATCCTTGTTTGGGTGCGCATCTCCCATTGCTAAAGTAACCTAGCACGTAAAAAGGAGGCCTAAGGGTTACCTGATCTTTCTACTGGTGAGACTTTGTTATGCACTGTTCACCACAAATAACCTCCTCCACTGCAAGCACAAGAACTGACACCAGTTAATGGTGAACATTATGGGCATAGTGCTACTCACGTGGAGAGTCGCAGAGTGTTTGGGAGTGTTCTTTGTGTCTGGTACTCTTGTGGATTGCTGTGGTGTGGAGTACATCTACCATCTCTACTGTAAAGGAGGAGGAGTGAACAGATAAAATCCCCCTACTCACGCGGAGCATCGCAGAGTGTTTGGGAGTGTTCTTTGTGTCTGGTACTCTTGTGGATTGCTGTGGTGTGGAGTACCTCTACCATCTCTACTGGAAAGGAGGAGGAGTGAACAGATAAAATCTGCTTACTCACGCGGAGCATCGCAGAGTGTTTGGGAGTGGGCGGTGAGAGCGGTAGAAAATGGACCCGCTCAAGGCCCCTATGCTCCCTATACAATCACTGACTCCCTTGTCACGAGCAGGACTACGGTGCTTGCAGTCGGCACCCGCGAGGTCAGGTGTTTGCCATGTCTACATACCAGCTGCTCTACGGTACGTGGCTTGCAGGGGACAAGTAACTTTGGTCAACCCCGAACCCTTCTACCTTCACTTTCAAACTCTGAGCTTACTCCCTCCCCAAACCCCGCCTCCATGCTCGTCTCAGTGATTTCTGGACCTCCAGCGTTTTTCAACTTTTTTAAATCTGGGGCTTTATGTCCTCCTTCATGTACAGTGTTAAGTCCAGCTGCCCTGACCCCCCCCAGTACCTACCACGCTGGAGTTGCGGGCTAACGCCAATGTCTTTGGGGTCCCAGGGGCTCCGGCCGTCTGCTGCTTGCGGGAGGGCGGGCTACTGTTGTGCATCGCGGCGAATGCACAGTCCGTCTGGCGGGCCGTGGACTTTGCGATTCCAGTGGGACAGCTGACGCGCCTTATCTCCTGGAAGGAGGAGAGGTTGGTGCGCAAGCTGCATTTTGCGAGGCCACATGTGCATTCCATACAAACTGCTCAAAGTCCGTCTGGGACTCTAATACACAGATGGAAAATTGTAAACACAATATAAATGCTGATTCTCATCATGCAGATTTGAAACAGCTTAGGGATGTACAAACAACAGGCTCCCAAATTGCAGCTCCCTTATCTTAGGGTACTTGCGTGGCATGTGCTACAATTGGCTAACAGAGCACACAAAATGGATAAACAAGAGAAGGTGGCAGGAAAGGACTTAAATGACCAGCACAGCAAAAATCCTGTAAAAACCATCAATTTAGCATTGAGGCGGAATTACATACAAATATTGATGTAATTTCCCATGTGAGCCCAGAGCTACTAACAAATGGTCAGGAAAATACAATTCAGAAACTAGACGAAGAAGCATTTATAGCAGCACATGATTCAATTTTTCATGACTGTGATCGATCTGGTGTAGGGTGGCAACAACAAAGAGACCCCTACAATGAAAGGGGAAACTCGCTATTTTTAGCTGATAAGCTAATTGAAGATCTCAAAAATATAAATGCAAAGTAGACCTTTCCTTCGGCACAGTATAAGAAAACTAAAGAAAATGAAAACGACAAAATGACAAGGCCACCATCTAGGTCGAAAGAAGTGAACAAGGTCATAAGTGGTATACAAGTTGAAAGGAGCACTAATGATCAAAGAGTATCTCAAAATGTTTACCGTCCAAATAAATGGAGAAGGATTGCGTCCAGTATCAGCCCAATGACTGCAGCTTGTTCAGAGAATAGAAAAAGACAAAGTACCTCGGTCCAAAAGATTCAAAACACGACACACCCAAAAGTGAAGGAAGACAGAAAAAGTGAGAACATCGCGTGGAGGTGTTCTATATCTGACTCCACAGAGACAAGTGAAGATAGTTCCTCTGACTCGGACGCATCTAGAGTTGCAAGAGGTTTTTCGAAAGGGAGACGGAAAAATCATATGAGAAAACAAGGCAGTCTGCAATGTTCGGTTGATCCCCAAACAGATTGCTATGAATTAGTAGAACAAGTGATCAATCAGCTTAGACCGAACATCATTTCTGCACTGACAATAACTGTTGCACCATTGAAAAACCTATATGAACATCTAAATGAGAGCCTCAAAGATCAAATTACCTTGATGGCAGTAGTAAACTCCAAAGTAATAAATATGGAGCATTTACTCCAAGAAGTGAAAATCCACACAGTCAATAATCAGATGAACAATGATGTCTTTGTTGCACAAGTAAAGGACCAACTGAAAAATAGTGCAGAAGATAAGCGACTTCTAGCCGGAGTGGCACGAGAAGCATTGATTATTTAAAAAAAACAACAACTGCTTAATGAAGAAAATCAGCCACAGCGGAAAGTAGTTGATGTGGCACTACTTGAAGGATCAAGAGTTGAGAACGTGTTCAATAATGAACAAATACAAAAGGGGCGGTGGACACCAGTTCACCAGTTGCTGGTGAACAACAAATTCGCCCTGAAATTGTAATGGAGTCATCAACACAGACCATTCGTATTCTACCGGATTCTGTGGAGAGTGCAAATGAGAAATAGTTAGATGCTGTATCTGCCATTAAAGCATCCAGAATGGTGATCCAAGTGATGGAAAACATCGAAGATGAGGCCGAAGTTAGCCGCCCTTCAACCTCGGCAAACTCTGATGGCATCATAAGAATTCTGTCGCCAAATGCAGAAACCAATCGAGAGAGAACCCTGGGAAAAAAAGATACGTTTGCCATCTTTGACAAAAATAAAAGAGAAATTATGATCAAAGGCGGAGGAAAAGACAAAACTGCCTACCAAACAAACAAATAAAATGAAAAATATGCCAAACAAGAAGAAAACACATTAAAAACACATTAAATGTAATGATTCAAACTGCGGCGAGCAATTCAAGTGTACGTCCTCAGGTGCTGGAAACTCTAGAGGTGACTGAAAAAGTGGAAAATCCAAAGGTAAATGGAAAAAAGCAAGTGATTATTACTGAAAATGAAGAAGTTGATGATGATCAAATGATAGACGAATTGGCAAACCTGTCCACATATGAGTCTAATAGTGGTTATTTAACACTGGATGAAGAAGGATACGCTGAAGAAAACCTGATGTTAGGCTGGCACAGCAACAGTGATCCGAGGACACTAGAAACTGGAAAAATGAGCCAGTTAAGAACCAATATTATCGAGGTTACACCTGAGAAGGAAAAAAAAACGGAGCGTTCAATTTGAAGAACCAGAAGAAAAAACAATAACTCAAAAAAAATGTTTGGCACTTGATGAAAGATGGGCATCAGTTATCCTCAAATCATCAGAGAGTTTCGACTATCTGCATGCCAAACTGATAGAATTAAAACCTGGTAACAGAGAGTGGAAAAATGGCGATGCAGTGAGTGGAAGAATTGGGCCTAAAAAACAAAGGAAGTGATATGACACGGAAAGACAAACCCAAAGAAGATTGGAGAGAGGATAAGAGAGCTCTCTTTGATAGACAGAAGCAGTTGTCAAAGAAACAGCAGGATATAAATTCAAATTTCTGTCTACTATTGGAAAGAAATGTTCAATTGGATGATGGGCTAATCCTAAACAGATACAACGTTCTGAAACTTTTGTACCATGTTCCACAACTTTGCTCTATAACAACGAAGCATATAAAAACAGTGGAATTTATACACAATGCAATAAATGATCGTGTACTGTTACACATGTATTCAAGAGCTATCAGAGATATTATTGTAGAAAACATCTCTGACCTCCACGCTTTGGGATTTGGAATAACTGAACCATGGGGCGATTCCTCACATACAAAAATAAGGACGCCAGGAAATTAACAATCCAAAAGATCGGAAGAGACTAATTTACAAAAGAAAATAATTTCAAATCAAAAAGTTAACTTTGAAAGAGTTACTAAGAGTTCAGATGAAGATCACGATCTGTACCTGTGTGACGAAGTCAGGCCTGAACCAAAAAAATGAATCAAAATCACGTTTTCCTGTAAAGAGAAAGAAGACCTGACGCAAAGTACCATCAACAATAGACAGGGGAAAAACGATGATGAGAAAAGTTGGAACTGGGTTGCCAGCTCACTAAACTCTCAACATAACAAATAATGCCAGTCCAAAAAGATATTGCCGGTTTTACGGATGGGTACATGGAACCCAAGAGGCCTTATGCACCTGTTCAATAACAGTCTTGGAGACACTGAAATTTTACACATTATATGCCTCCAAGAAACTTGGCTTCTAAATCAGCCCATGGTGGAAGGCTATGATATAACCTGGAACCTGGCCATAAAGCATGCGAATGGAAGGCCAATGGCAGGGTTACTGACTTTAGTAAAATTAAACCATGGTCTGAGAATAATAAATTCAGTTAATCTGACTCCATATATCCAATATGTGACAATTGAAATAAGGAATGAGAAAGCGAAAGACAACGTTAAATTGCATATAATCAATTTATATTGGCAGCACAATGCCTCGGATGAATGGTTATATTTGGACGTCATAGGAGATCTAATAGACACAATATTGACTAGTGAGAAGAAGGCCAATATTATACTCTGTGGCGATCTCAACATGGAATGTCTAAAAGTACAAAATGCAACAGCCCTAACACGTACAAAATCAGATATAAAGAAAAATCGTCTGCTAGTTGCATGGGAAGAAGAGATGGAAGTTCGAGGTATGAAAATGCTAAATGCAAACATTAAAGGGGATATCCCTCCAAAATCTACCTGGCAAAATGAGAATACTTAAATTAACCTCGATTACTTCTATGTCTCGGGAAACCTGCTGGGAAACATTATAGAGTTAAACGTAATTGACATGCAATATAGTGACCATGATCTGATTAAAATCACCCTGCAAGGACTGGAGATTGAAAATGAGCTGAGATGGAACAATGATATTTCCATTACACCGGGTAGAAATCGACTAAGACTGGAAGAGCAACAGATTATAACAATGACAAATCTGTTGTCTGGCGAAAAAATAAAAGAAAGCTTAGATCAAATAGAATATCCTGTCTTACTGCAAGCCTATATTGAAACCTCAAAAAGAAGCAAGTCAAATCATTTTAAGAAGATGCACGTCTACGACAGAGAAGTAGTCAAAAAAAAAATGCAAACTGCAGAAAACTATCAGGACTCTGCAGAAAAACCCAGCCATTGATTATTTGAAACATAAAAACAAAGCCCAAAAAACCTATAAAAATTGGCTGTGCATGCACAAAAGTATGATGATCCAAAATGATGCTGAGAAAATGCTGCAAATCTTATCATCAAAAAATGCCCTTGTGTTTTGGCAAGTGAATAACAACTGGGCTGTCCCACAACAAGCAATTCAAAACAACATGGTGACAGAAGGAAAATGGATAGAGCATTTTGCGAACCTGTTTACTAAAAACACTGACAGTGCATACTTCGAACAAAATACACCTATAACCTGGGACATCTCCATTGCTAAAATCGACATTATTGAAAACATCAAAAGGTTGAGCTTGTCACGAGCCGCCGGGCAAGGTGGCCTCACAAACCAGACATTAAAATTACATCCTGATGCGTCGGCTGAATTCTGTTACATCCTGTTTAAAAATATCATTGAGGAAAAAAGAATTCCGGACTCTTGGAAATGTGCAATAATTGTGCCTGTGTTTAAAAAGGGATTAAGAGCGGACCCAAAAAACTACAGGCCAGTTGCCCTTTTAGATGTTGTAGGGAAAATCTTTGCAACCCAACTATTATTACAACTGACAGATTGGATAAAAGTGGCACGAGTAGCCGATGACCGACAAACTGGTTTCGTGAAAGGTGTCGGATGCGGACTTAATCTAATGATAATTAATCTACTAAAAATGGAGGCTATAAGAAAAAAATCTAAAGCATACTTAGCCTTCAATAATTTGGCTCACGCGTCCGACAGCATTGATTGCAAGCTTCTATGTATAAATCTTTGTAAATGGGGGTGTACAGGTAGCTTACTTGCTGCGATCAAAGAACTTTACTCTGGCACCATGATAAGAGTCAGATTAGATCTGCATGGAACCCTTTCATCAGCTATTTCAACAACAAGAGGAGGGAAACAGGGTTGTCCTCTTGAGGCAACTCTATTTAGTGCATTTATTTCTGACATAGAAACAGCACTTGAAACAACAAGAGCCTTCGCTCCGAAAATACATGGAAATAGACTTGGTCGTATATTATATGCTGATGATATTGTGTTAATGGATGTTACTCCAATTTGTTTGCAGAGGAAAGCTGACGGCACTAAAAGAGTATACAGATGCAAATGGTCTCGTGATTAATCCAACGAAAACCGAGATATTGGTACTGCAAAATCTAGTGAGATCAAGTAAGATGGGAAAATTCAGTTGGAAATTAGAAAAAAAAACATCCGACTCACGATGGAAACCCAGTACTTGGGAGTGATGATAAACTCTAGTATCAATGATGACAAAATTGCGAAAATCCAACAGAAGTGTAAAGTTTTAGCAGCCCATGGTGTCGTAATAAATAAGAAGTACGGTAAATTTACAGTGAAACCAACGATCAAATTCTACAAAGCAAATGTTATCCCAGCACTAATTTTTGGTGGCGAAGCAATGTTAGGCTGCCCGGCTGGGATATGGTCCTGGTGTGAAAACATATTCTGAAGTAAAGTGTTATCATTGCCCAGAGGGACCCCAATTGCTTGTATTCAATATGAGCTTGGTTTAACCTCAATCAATGCAAATGTGGTGTGGAACATGCTGACAGTGTATAGGAAAGTTCTGGGAGCAGATGACCTTCCCCAATACCGAATTCTTTGTAACAATGTAAACAACCATGATGACACAATTTTGAATATGTGGAAACAGACCTGTGCGAATACATTAAAAAGCCATCTTTTTTAAACATAGAAATATTTCTACGTTTATAACAGACGGGTTGAAACGTACACAATTCAAGGCATCTTTTATAAAGCTTTGTCGACGGACAAAACCGTGGTTTTGTCCGTCCTCAGCGCTTTATAAAAGATGGCTTGTACGTTTCAAGCCATCTTTTATGAACGTAGAAATATGTTACAAATTTCTATGTTTATAGAAGGTGGCTTGAAAAGTACACAAACCATAGTAAGGTAAGCACACAAGTGTGCGTAACTTACTATGGTTTGTAGACTTTTATAAACATAGAAATATGTAACATTGCTACGTTTATTAAAGAAGGCTTGAAAAATACACAAACCATACTAGTACGCATACAAATATATAAATGCTCTACTACATCTATATATTTGTTTGCGCACCCTACTATGATTTGTGCACTTTTAGGCCACGCCCACAGCGGATGCCACGCCCCCAAACGAGGGCCCCCCCTCAATTTCTTACCCCTCTTAAAGCACTGACTATAATGAGTGCATTGCTAGTTCCCATCAGTTTCTCAATTCCTCTGTTTGCCTTCCAGTTGATTTCCAGTTCCTTAATTGCTCAAGAGGAGCCGCTATTCGTTTAGCTCAGCAGCGGCAAGTATTATTGTGCAGTAGGAGTAAGACTGAACTTTCTGATAAGGTATGGTATGGAGCCAATACAGCCCACGAGTGTACATATGGACCAGTCACTTAGTGACCTCTTAGGATGGCTCAAATGAGCCACGTGGCTTATTACTGGGGAATAACCACATGCACATGCTGTTATAGGATATTTAAGCCTTATTTCAGCCCTCTGTTCAACTACCAGAGAAGTTCAGACACAAGTCCTCCAGGTGACGTCCCAATTCCGTAATTGCTCAAGAGTAGCAGCTATTTACTTAGCTCATCAGCAGCAAGTATTATCATCTGGAAGGGGTAACTGGGAGCTTTCTGATAAGGTGTGGGCTACAGAAAATACAGCCTAAGCTGTGTAGAGTGTTTATAGTGCAACTCCAATCAATATGGGTCTACCCAATATGAACCCCCTACCAAAAGGGGACTTTCCTGACAACTCAAACCTATGAAACAGAAACTGAAATACAACGTTTTTTTCAGGTCAATAGATTAAAAGGATTTGGGTTAAGTGATCCTGACAGAAATTATCGCGGTTGATTTTACCAAATGAACGTTTTGATCGTAAATGCGATCCATAATATATATATATATATATATATATATATATATATATATATATATATATATGCAGTAAATAAATGTTAATAGCGATTAGAAGTGGCATCATAAAGAATCTAAATAACTAATATGAGCACATTTAGAGGTAAAATAAAGTAATTGTACTCAGAAGTGAAGACGTAGGGAACGGATGCAAACAGAGGTGAAATCTGGCGAGGAATGGATTTCAGGAAGTGACGTGTTAGTGTATTGTTAAGAAAATGGTTGCGCTCATGCAACAACATGCATGAAAGGTAAAGATGAATATAAGGTAATTGATTATGGGGAGAAATAAAAAAAGGAACTGATAATGGGCCTCATTACACAGTAGGCGGTAACCATGGCGCTATTAGCGCCATAGTTGCCGCCCGTATTTTACTGTGTCCGCCTTGGTGGATGGCGGAATTACCGCCCTACTCCAAGGTGAGCGGGGGCAGTAATTCCCCATTCACCCAGGCACTTCCCCATTCCCATTTTTGCCGCCATAGGGCATAATAATGGTAATGGGGAAGGCGCTAATTACGGTACCGCAAATTGCGGTACCGTAATTAGCACCAAGGTCCCTTTGCGGCACCCTACTTTAACGGCTGGTAAAACCAGCCGTTAAGGTCGGGTCCCGCAAAGGGAACTCGTAGTAAGGCCGTAAGGGTTTACCGGTACCGGTGCCCTTACCGGTACCGGTAAACCCTTACCACCTACCGTGTAATGAGGCCCAATGTAATTAAAAGGCTATGCGGCATGCAGAGAAGAGAAATGAAATGCTGTTTTAAAAAATTCTAAAAGAGAGAGAAAAAAATGGGCGGTGGTCAGCTTACATTTTATTAAAAAGAAACAAAGAAAATATGAAACAATAAGGCAAAGGTAGAAAAAGGCAATCAAGAATAAGAGGGGCAGTTAAAAATAAATGCGGAGCTTGTGCAGGTGGAGGCTATCGTTTTCTCTATGGGTTCATAAAGACGAGGTCTCCTGGAAATGCAGTGTGCGAGTCACCACGTGGCTTGTTACGCGACATGGCTACATGTGAACAAAAGTTTGTACCCTTACTGATAAAGGATTATATTATATAAAGTCTAGTGACTGTAGGGGACAGAAATCAATGATTCAGTCTGTTCTGGGATTTTTTAAGAAGGTTGGACTCCCAAGTACGAGATCCAAAGAGTAGATCTACAAGTAATAACCACTCACTGTATAAGTATAGTAAAATATTGAAACACAGTAATTTATTTTCTATTCATGCAAGACATGTAGTACATAGGTGAGACATGATCGAAACTTAAAATGTACATATAAAAGTTATTAATTTACAGTGATAACAAAAAAAGCAATTAACAATTGTGCAAAAGAAGGAGAAAAACAACCTAATACACTATGCAACCAAAGCACAGAAAGGTATCAATTATTATTTCATTGACATAAATAGATTCAAATACTGAAATTAATGCAAGAAGTGCTGTATGGTAATGAAATGAGGCAGACAGGTGTCTGTGAACTCGTCCCAGAGGGTTTACTGACTCTCGGCACTGAGGTGCAGATTGGTGGTGCAATTTACCACCTATAGTCGTGAGTTAACCGAGCTTCACAGGAACCTAAGGTAAGTATTTAAGTAGTACATTTTCTGTATAGAGCAACTTGGTGGAACATTGAATGTTCTAGGGTCATGGAATGAAAGATATCTTTGCCAACGTGGCAGAGAGTGTTTTAGCAGAGTCTATGGTACCAGGAACTGAGTTAATCACGTGTTCCCAGTGAGCTTCATGTTTTGGCAGTGTTGCAATAAAGCGTCCGCCTTCATCAGGGCTCCATGTGGGCGACCCTGTGGGAAGTGCAGAAAATATCAGTGAGTAAGGTTATTATGTGCCTGTAATTAATGGGCACTGGGGTAATAAATTGATACTAGAAGCACCAGGCTGTTGGCTTACCTGGCGGTGCTGTTATATCCCAAGTACTTGGATCTAGGTCACAATAAGGCTTGGTGCTGGACAAAAAGAACAAAAACAGGGGGTCCAAGATGAATGAAGAGCCCGTGTGGTGGTAGGATGCTCTCCAATTCTAAATAGGAGACAGAGAAAGACAGAGAGTGTAAAAGGCTGTCTAGCTCCCATCTCCCCCAAGTTCCGTGAAGGGGCAGACGGGTTCGTTTGTAAAGGTATTTGCCTTATATAGAACTAAAAAGGTCTAACAGCCAGAAGAAGTAGGAGAGTTGGTAAATACCTGTTGGCTGGATACAGGTGGCCTGTGGTGTCCTGTGGTGGCTTGCTCCCGAATCTGTGTCCCAGCAGGTTTGCGGTACGTGCCCGGCGTTGGTCCTGAGTGGATCAGGCATAGGGCAGCAGAAAAGAAAAGAGGGCCAAATTAATTAGAAGTATGGGTCCTATGTATAGAATAAGTAACAATTTTGCTGCAAATGGGGGTCATTGTTATGGGTGAAAAACGGGGATTCGTATTCCCAAAACGCCCCATAGGTGTAACCCATAGAGAAAGTGTGTCGGGTATCCCCTTATCTGGCCATATTGATATGAGGAGGGAATGTCTATGGGTGCCAAGATGGTGTACCAGCATCGTCCGTGTTGATGCCTGGTGACTCTGGGGTCCGTGCTTATGGCGTTTGAATCGTAGGCCTTAACATAATGGGAGCATGCTGCTGTGCAGACGGAGACCTGGGAGTCGGTGTACGATGCAAGGGATATATATGGGTGCCAAAAGCGGCATGCCAGCATCATCCGTATTGATGTCTGGTGTTTCTGGGGTTCCGGGATTGGGCATACGGTGCGAGGGAGTCTCACTAAGACAGAGTGTACAGCTAGCCATACCTTGCGTGTTTGCTGCGGGCTGTCTCTCGAGCAGGGTGTGCTACTGGCATTCAACGTCCGCATCTGTGTTGCGAAAATGAGTGAACTGGAGGTATTGTGTATATGCCGTCGTCCCGGGTTACCGCGCGTGCGTGGTTTTGAGGAAGACAGACGCGCAGATCTATCCAGCGCGGATAGGCTGCGCGACTCTCTACCAGGAAGTGAGTACATTCACAGAAATGTTGTGGCTTCTGTTGTCATGGGAGCCCAGCGAATAAGTGGGAAGGCATTGATGCAGGCTGGCCTGTATGTTGCAAGAAGCAGCCGTGTGATGGGTATGTACAGGCTAGAGGTCAAGGTGTGAGTGCACTGTCACCGTCCGTGAGGGCAATCCAAAAATGTATTAAAGTATTCACGACTACCATTGAGCCGGTAGTCTATGTCTGCGTTAAGAAACAGAACCGTGTGCCTTTAAAAGCCTAAAAATAAAAAAGTATTTGGCTCAAAATGAGCTTTGGTTGTCCTAAAAAGTTTTGCTGTGCGCAGGTATATTGTCAAAAGAACTAGGAACTGAGATCGGGCCGGGTGTCCCTGCATCTATTTAAATAATCCAGGAGGTTTTGGTGTAACCCAGATGCAAGAACCTGCCTACTCACATAAGAAAATTGGGGAACCTGGCAGGGAGACGGGAGTTGGCCCATGGAGAATGAAGCGAGGGGATGAAAGGATGCAACCACCCTCTTGAGGGGCATGTGTTAGATCAAGGGCTGAAACATCTCATTTAAACCATTATGATAAGTATCAAGACGATGAATCCACCTTGATTCTTTTTTCAGGAGGCAGTGGTGAATGTCAGGGCCCCCTTTGATATTTTCCACCACCCACCAGAGGATATCATTGGGGGTATGGTTGAAAGTCTTATAATGTTCCACTAAGGGTGCTGTAAGAATTTTACATCTGATCTTAGATCGATGTTCTGAAATGCGGATATTAACTGCCCTGGTGGTCTGGCCTATGTATCGGAGGCCACATGGGCACTCGATACAATAGATGACAATTAGGCTCTTGCAGTTGTTGAGGTCTCTGAGAGTCCATTGGCGTTCACCAATGAGGAACGTTTTCATCTTCTTGGTGAATTTACAAGCAACACAATTACCGCATGGGTGGTGTCCTTGCATTGGGCAAAGGGTATGTATAGTGTCGCCAACTGTGTCCGGTTGATAGAGGGAATGTACCAGATGTTCTTTAATATTTTTTGCGCGTTTGTAAGCGAATCTTGGAAAGGGTTTGTCTGGTAGATTTAAACGGGCAATGTGCCAATGTTTGGTGATAATTTTTTTGAGTTGTGCCGTATGGGTGCCAAAGGTCACAGCACATGTCATTCGGTTTTCCATGGCTGGTGTGTCCCGTTCCAATTTGAGGAGCGTGTCTCGGTTCACATTACGGGCTCGTTTCTGGGCTTGTGTTAGTTGTCTTTTCGGGTACCCTCTGATGCGTAGTCGAGTTGATAGATCCTCTGAGTGGCGCTTGTAATCCTCCACGGATGTACGATTCCTACGTATCCGGAGGAATTGTCCGTAGGGCAGATTGTCTTTGGTATGTGCTGGGTGGTTACTGGTGTAATACAGAAGGGTATTTCTATCTGTAGGTTTTCGGTACAGATCACATTCAAGGTGGACGTCCGTGTTTCTGATGATGAAATCCAGAAAATTAATTGCAAAGTTGTTGCAGTCAATGGTAAATTGTATGTCTCGGTTACAGGTGTTGAGCCAAGTCCAAAAATCACATAGTTGAGTCTCCGTGCCTGTCCAAATGAAGATCACATCATCGATATACCGATGCCAATGAGTGATTTGGGACAGCCAGATGTTACGGTTGGCGAAAACATATTCATTCTCAAATTTGGCCATATAGAGAATTGCTAAACTCGGGTAAAATGCAGCGCCCATCGCAGTGCCTTTTGTTTGTAGGTGTATGGTGTTATCGAAAGTAAAACAGTTCCGGCACAGAGCTATTTCCATCAATTCTAATATGAAATTGGTTGGGGTCTTGCGAGGAGTGGGGTCTGAGGTAAGCCATTCTCTGGTGCATTCTATGGCCTCAGCCTGGGGAATATTCGTATATAAAGACTTGATGTCCATGGTGACCAGGAACTGAGCTGTGGGGTCAAAGACAAGATCCTCAAAAATTGTGATTGTGTGAGTGGTGTCCTTTAGGTAGCTGGGTGTTTGTGTGCTACAGCATGTATCCATTTACAGGAAAGGAGGCTAAAACGAGAGAATCTGGGGCCAGAGTGTGTAGTGCAACTCTGAGAGCAATTGCCTGAAAGTGAATGAATTGAGAGGACTGCACTAGCCTAAAAGTCCCAAGACCAAGGCAATCCATCTAGAAAAGGGGAAATGGCTGGGGTGGGGAGTGGGGGGTGCATCTGGGAGATGAAGTGCCAAAGACTTGGAGATAAGGTCCCTCTGAAGACGGAAGCACAGTAGCTCACCAAACCAGCTGCTAATCATTACCCTCTGTGAACAGATCAGAAAAATGGTAAAAAAATACAGTGAATAAATCGCTCAATTGTATGACTCCACATTGAGAAAGAGCACAGTACTAATGGATTACGGCTGCCATCCACCTTTCAGCCTCCTATAACATGTTTATGTCCAAAGATGATCACCTTTGAGAATAAAATCATTAGATCAGTGGAGGAGTTACGTAATACACAAAATCATGCCCAAGATTGTTTAACCAAAGGTGAAAGAGTGGATGTGTTTCGTCTCTTGAATAACACCACACACTATGAGAGGTTGAAAGAGAATCCCACTGAAATACTAAACGAGGAGATCAAAACCCTAACTGAGCAGGCATTTCAGGAAGGGTGGATTGAACTGGATGAAATACTCTTCCTTTATAGATCCTACCCAAAACCTCTGGCTTTCTACATACTTCCTAAAGTGCATATATATTAAAGAATATCCCAGATACATCAATAGTGTCAATGATAGGAACCATCTTAGAACCCCAGTCTATGTTAGCTGATCTCTTTCTCAAATCTTTGTAATGAAAATTGAATCTTATTAGGGACACCATGAAATGATCAATACTCTAAATAGGACATCTATCTGACTGTGTGATATATTGGTAACCTTCGATATGAGGTCCTTTATAGTAATATCCCTCAGCTTGACAGCTTGAACATGATCAAGGGATACTTAGATGCCTGCATGTATTCCATCTCTGATGTCACAACAGAGTTATTTCTGGGGCGTGTACCCACCTAACATTGCCAGAGGATTTCTTTCTGTTTCAGGATCAACTATACAAACAATTCAGCATGAGTGCCCCTGATACAGCCAATGTATATGTGGATCAACAAAACCCACATATACATTGGCTACAACAAACCCGTTCAAGAGTCAGATTGTATCCTAGCGGAGGTTTAAAGATGATATTTGTATGGTCCGAAAAGGAACCCAATAGGACCTTTAGGTAGTCTACATATGGATAAATGAACAAGAACAACATTTAAAATTCACAATGACAAGTGCCAATAATGTAATCTCATTTCTAGACATTTTGATAACCAAAAAGGTTGCAGGGTTTAGAAACATCTTTATGCTGTAAACCAACAGGTAAAAACAAACTGTTGCATTTCAAAAGTTATCATCCACAAGCACTGAAAGATAATCTCCTGTTTGGTCAATTACTAAGGATCAACAGGAATTGCACCGATAGAAGGGATTTTGGTGCAAATCCTAGCGATCTCCAGCAACCACTAAAAGTTAAAGGCTATCCAACCACAATCGTGAGGTATGTTTTAACATACAGGAAAAGAAAGGAAGATGACAGGATCACCTGTATGACGACTTATAGTCCCATCAGTAGTAGACTATGGAAAACCATCATTACAAATCCACATATCTTAAAGATACCAGGGTTCATGCCCAAAATACCTTGGTTTGCATTCAAGCAACAAATAAATCATAGGTTATCATTGGGACACAAGTATGTAGGAATTGACACCAGACAATGTACTATGAGTATGCCATCACCTGTGGGTCATTTAAAATGTGGGAATTGTTTTCTGTTTGCACACTCACAAAGAACCTGAAGGAGATTGATCTGAACAAGAGTTACTGTGGAAATATCAACATTTTTCAAAATGTAAAAGTGATCATGCAATCTATGGCATTCAATGCCCTTGAAAACTTCTATATATAGGTAAAATGGTAAGATAAGACAGACAGATCATTTGTGAACACAGATCATGCATACAGAACAGGATAAAGGACAAGCCACTGGTAGAACACTTTGTACAGTTGAACCATAAGGCACAATAATTATCCTGGTTTGTGATACAGAAAGTATCAGCCTCTTGGTGATGACAAGACACCAAGAGGCTGGGTCACCAACCAGCCTCTTGGTGGTGACAGAGACAAACAAATGAGGAAAAGTGAACAAAAATGGAAAAGATGCCTAAATATGGTGGATAATGGCCTAAATACCAGTATAGAATGGAAACTGCTCATAAGTGATATATAATAAGAATTCATTAAACTTATCTGATGAAAGGCCCTGGTAATATGCTAGCAATACAGTCATAAAGAGAACAGACCAGGCAATATGCCACATGAAAAATATAGATAAACATTAATCAGGGCTCTTTAACACTAGAGTTGGACTATGTTGTGTGTTGAGACATATCTGCAGCCAGTGACATAAAAAGTGATGAATGTGAAAAAAACTCATTTGAAATTAATTGCCATATGTAGATGATGCTATTTACCAACAGACATAACATGTTGTGTGACATAAAAAATGTCAAACTCCAACATCCACATACGTCTTTTTTTTATTATGAAGCAATATTACAGAGCAGTTGATATTTTTAATTGCTATATGATTTCTTAAAGGTCACTGACATGCTGGTGCACAGGAGAGATGGTAGACCACATTAGATCTGAGATTACCTCTCAAAATGGTGCCTGTTAGGGTACGCTCTGCTATAGGTCATCAGAATGGACGAGCAGTGTGTCTCGCAAAATCATGTGATCCAACTGTGATTCAAGAACAGGAGAGGAAGTGAACCAATTCACCAAGATGCAAGTAAATGGGAATTCACTAATTACAGCGAAGCATACACCGTCAGCATGGTGCACAGGTCGGTCTGGGTCTCATGCCTTAGGCACAGTAAGAAGATTAATGAAAGGTACACAGCGTTTGGACGAATAATAGGTAATGTCCTGTATTTGTCAAATGTTTGCTAACCATGTTATGAGACGCAATTGTCTACAGAACGAGGAAGTAGATGTTTTATATACGTGGAAATGCTAATGTCCTGTAAAAGATTAATACAAGGATAAGAAATAGACATGTTTAGGGTATCAGTAAGAAGGGTAATTAAATCAAAACAAAAATGTTTATTCAGACATGTCTTATAAAAGGATGTTTAAAATAATGAAGTAAGTAAATAAATAGTGTCAGTCAGCTTGAAATACTGACCAAGATATCTATTTGTAGGTACCAAGAGAATGTAGTATTAATCATTGGACTCACGAGATTGCTAATTGAAGAACGCATTTCACACCAATACCGTACATCAGAAGTGAAGAAAAGTATATGAGAACCAGTTGAAACCTTGAACAGTAAAATCAATAATAAAATATTTGATTATACATATTTATTGATTTGTCTTTATAGATGAGACAAATGACATTGTTCACAAGGGGCATTATAAGTCGAATTCCAAAATGAGAATAATGTCCTGATGAAGGCCTAACTTGAAAAAAATACAGAGGTACACATGGGCAAACGTGTACTGTAGCAGAAAGGCCGAAACACAGTGTGTCGACATCGTCCACCTTGAAGATTCGGATGACTTTTTAAGTCATAGAGCTAAAGACCAAATATTATAGCCACATTGGTGATTAGCAATGACTGTGGCAGAGGCAGATGGAAGTTGCACAGAGTATAAACAAACACTACATCTTTGTCTGCTTATAAAGTTCATTTGTTTGCAGAAAAGTCTTACTGATGAGCACATTGTAAATTTCTGATGAAATGGAACAATGTGTTTTATAGAAAACTTTTTTATTAGTCCCTCAACACTACTACAGCAATGGATGTTGTTTTTAGCAAATAGTATTGAATGGTATAATAAATGCAATGTTTTTGTAGAGATTAATCATGATGGGCTGCATTGTCATTTTGTAAATGAAATAGACTGGATTCACTGACCATAGACTATTTCAGTATACATCTCACTACAGATTAAATAATTGAGAAACAACCCTACATTTCCTTGATGTTATAGTGTGTATTTGGGCCAGTCACTCAGTGACCATGTAGGTCAGCTCAAATGATCCACAATGCTTAGTACTGGGGCATAACTTTTGAACACTGATGCTGATATACGAGTGTTCTGCATTATATCTGCCTTCAGATCAACTACCAGAACACTTTGCAACTTCACGGGTTCAGGTACAGCACTCAAATGGGACTATGTTTGGGACATGGTTCAAGCTTCCTTAATATTCACCTCATAAGCATTTGAGAACATGCGTGACACCAGGCCTGGCTATGGGAACTTGGAAATCATTCCATCATCCCCAAAGAGTTCTGGCCCTGGAAGAAGTTGTGGAAGTATAACAGCTGAAGATGTAGAGCACTACTGATCACCTTTTTTTATTACCAAAGTTTCAGTTGATGGCAAATAGGCTCTGATGACTCAGATCATACCAGGTCCATGGATGGATTATATTTGGGACTGCGAAACCCACCGTGCATGTGCGGGTGGTACGGCCTCCTGGAAATCCAGCTCTATATCTGGCGAGTGACCCAAAAGCAGCCTTGATTTGTTGTTAGGGTTAGGATTAATTGGTTAACATGGCCCCTGCAGACTCCATGGAAGAAATGTCTTAGCAATTTAGCTGAAGGTCAAGGTCTTTTATTTGGAAACCAGATATGTTGCAAGAGCTTTGTGAAAGTTATAACTCTTCAAGGTACAGTCATGTTTAAGGCATTCTAGCTGTATACAAATGATTGCATTTTCTTCAGCAATCATTAATTTCCTACCTGAAACCAGTATTAGGACACACAGGGCCTCATTACGAGAAAGGAAGTAATGAGAAAAGGAAGGCGGAATGGTAATACTGGCATCTTTAACGGGTCCAGGCCATTACGACCCGACAACCCGCCAATACCGCCACCGCACGTACCGTGCCCCTTCATATCGGCACGCGCGCGTACATGCGTCCCTTCGCGGAGTAAATACCGGGATGTCGGTAATAGGAGGACATCACAACTCACACGGGCATGCAATTACCGGGATCCTGAAGGCAGTAATTAGGGCCTGCATGATGGCGGCCATACAGGCATCGCAGAACACCGTAAACAGCAACCTGCAGTCAAGGCAACTGCCACAGGTGCACACAATCACCACAGCTGGAGTTAATGAAGCCTGTCCCAGTATAAAAGGGGTACACCCACACACCACACCCCTTCCTACACCAAAATGATACCACTAGCTGTTGCAATCATGGGGCTGGAGGACATGCCTATACTGCTAAAACTACAGCAACAACACCAACAACAACAACAACTACAGCCACAGCAACAGGCAGCACAGAGGAGACACAGGACGAAAAGGAGGGTGAGACAGGGCCAGCAATTACCACCAGTGCAGCCAGTAGTACCTCGTAGGCAGCCACCAATCCCTCGCATCAGACCCAGTCCATTCAATCTAACCCCTGAGCAGATCCACACCCTGTACCAGTTGGACCAGGATACCATCACCACCATAGTGGACATGATACACAACGACATTGTCAGCCTCATAGAAATATGCACTGCCATCCCCCCGCTACTAAAGGTGGTGTCTGTGCTCCACTTCCTGGCCACAGGCACCTACCAGCACACAGTGGACCAGCTGCATGGCATATCACAACCACTATTTTCACGCATGCTGACCCAAGTGCTGGATGCCCTCCTGAAGCACGCTAGCACCCACATATCCCTACCACGGACTGCCCAGGAGATAGCCGACACCAAAGTAGGCTTCCATGCACTGGCAGGCAAGCCCAATTGCGTTGGTGCCCTCGACTGCACCCATATAGAATTGGTAGTCCCCCATGCCCTAGAGGCGGTGTACCGCAATCGCAAGCAATACCACTCCATCAATGTGCAGATGGTATGTGACTCCAGCAAGATCATCACACATTGTTGCGCCCGATATCCCGGATCTACACATGATGCCATGGGCTGCGTAACTCCACGCTACCCCGTCACATGGAACAACATGCTGGACGACTTGCCTGGCTGCTTGGTGAGTTGCCTGACTGGCCCATGGCAGTGCACCGGGGTTGTGAGGTGGGGGATGCATACTCCACCAGGGTGGGAATGGGCGGTGAGTGGAGAATGCACGCAGAGCTAAACACTCCTGACTTGAAATGCCCAACCCGAACATGACACATCACTGGCACACATTGGACCAATGCCGTATATCAAAGACAACATGTCAGACGCACAACCTGGCCACCATGGGTATGTCAAGCAATGCATGACTAAACATGATTGCAACTGTGCCAATGTGGCTAGTGTGATCATGCACAGTGTAGTATACACAGCAAAAATGCAAGGCAAAACATTGTCCTGCATCCACAGTACATCCTCATTAGCATGCAGGAAATCACCCTGTATCATCTGTACAAAGCCATCCAGACTAGCACACCATATTGCAGTATACAATGCATCTAAATAATATTTGTGCATATGTACAGAGACATGTGCATGTCAACACCAAATTGCTCCGGCCATGGCTGTGTATCCTGAAGGTGGCAGCTCAGAGTGACTCACACAGACCTGTTTGTATTCGCTTGCAGGTGATGGAGGATATCCCTTGAAGCCATGGCTACTTACCCATGTGCGGAACCCGCGGAATAGCCATGAAGAGGAGTACAATTGGGTTCATACCTGTACCCATGTTGTGATTGAGCAGACCTTTGGCCTGTTCAAGGTGCGGTTCTGCTGCATAAGCAGGTCTGGTGGAGCAATCCTTTACAGGCCTGAGAAGGTGGCAAAGATCACCATGGCCTGTGTCATGCTGCACAACATGTGTGTCCGGAGAAATGTACCATTGCCACCTGACATTTACATGCATGCACCGGGTGAGGATGATGGGGATGAAGACGGAGGAGAAGCAGCACCCCTGCCAGTAGGTGATGCACAAGATGGCCCTGCAGTACGCCAATCACTAATTGACGAATACTTCTGACCCACAGGGACGTTGATGGATATGTGTCAGTAACACATTGTACACTGGGTCCATGTGGACATGCACACAGGGAATGTGGGGAGTTGGGCACTGTGCACTGACATGAATAAAATGTAACAAACAAAATGAATGGGGATGCCTAATATCACAATTGGTCCTGCAGGCTGTCTACTGTGAAACAATATAAGTTGGGCCAATCAGGGAGAGGGGTGTCCTCTTACCGTTAATTTGTGGTCTTTTTACAAATATCGACCAGTGATTCAATTAGTTAAAAAACATAAAATCAGATTTATTGTGTCATACACATTTTTATAAACATAAAAAAATATACATTCTGCAAAGAGTAATCTTTTTGGTTTTTACAATTTAAATATCCATATTGTGTGTTCGAAAGAAAAATCAATGTATTCCAAATACACAATTTCAAAGACCAGGCTCACCTATCACAGTACACTACCACTCATTCTCTCTCATTCTACATTCCATTCATACTTCCTCTCCTATCAGTCTAACCCTCTATGGTTAGATATGACCACTAAGCTGGTGTAATTCTACAGGGTTCTGATCTATTGCTCGGTAAACCCATCTGTGTAGAGATAACTCTCACAGATTCCAGATGTCTACACATGTTTCGGTTGTTCTAAAAAAATACTCTTGGGGTCTTCTTAGTGTAGCAACCTTCTTCAGGACAAACCAACAGCAAAGCTTCTGTATGCTCTCTGTTCTGGTAGGGTACGCCCAGGTCTCCATAAAACAATTAAAAAAGTTCTCAGTTTTGTGTCACCCCTCTCTTTATTCCATAGTATAATTAATATCAGCACACTTTCCAAGTAGGTGTATATGTGACAACTGCACGATTGAGTATTTTTCAACCAAGATGATTTGCTGAATAGTCAATAATCGGGGTATTGTCTATATTCAGGTTGTGGTTTCATGGGGCAACATGGACCCATAGAACAATATGGACTGATGCCAACATCTGAATCATCTGCGCAGAGTGATAAGTGCAGGTGAGCCAGATCATGACTAATAAAGAGTCAGTGCGGATATTAATTATACTATGAAATAAAGAGAGGGGTGACACAAAACTGAGAACCTTTTTAACTGTTTAATTAACCCTTTTGAGGTTGTGCTGGTTAATCTCCTCAGCATGGGCAGCCAGGGTGTCCGCCAACATGTTGAGTTCTTCGTCCAAAAAACGCTTCTTGCGCAGGCAGGGGTTTGATTTCCTGGTAGCCTTAGACATGTTGAATAGATTGGCACTGGTCTCTCCTGAACACAACTGATTATTTGGGAGGATTGTAATGGATTGTGTTTTTAAAGGTGGCCGCTGGCGCATTTCCCATTCCGACGCAACAATGTTACTTCCGGGTCCGGTATTACGAGCCCAGTATTAGCATGATGTTAATACCGGGTCGGTAGCAAACGCGTCACTATTTCCATAGTGCAACAAACAGTTCTTTTGAAAAAAACAGGGAGCCAAATCACACAGAAAGGGGAAGTCCTAAGATTAGAACAAAAGACGCCTGCATCAAGGGAGCAGCATCTTGAGAAAGGGGCAGGAGATGCGTCGTCATCGGTGGCAAATCCAACACTGACCTCTGTACTCTGCAGAAAGGCAGTGCACCGCAGCCTAAGGTTCGCAGCCAGCCAGCAGGCTAAGGACACTTTAAAGGCTGCCATCGAGCTGTATAGGATCTCTCTGTGGAAAACTCCACACAAAGATAATTAAAATATGCTCACGGGCGAAATTAAATTGCTTTTAATTTGGTTTGCATTTTCTCAATTTTAAAATTCGGGGCACACTCTGGATTTACCAGTCATGATACTTCAATCAATCAAACAGTAAGCTCAAATCAAATTAAAATGATTGGATCAACGAAAATCCATTTTTTCCCAATGTTTCGTTTCAGTAATAAGATTAAGAAGCTTTTAGGTATATTGTAATTAATTTGAAGCACCAAGCATATGTTTTTTCCCCCCTCTCTGTATTCTAGTGAGGGCTCGCTCAGCCAAAGGCAATAAAGGCAGTCCCATATGTTGGAAAATAATTCTGCGCGCATCATAAAAATCAAGACTGAAAAATGACTTTCACTTGCTTTTTTCTGCAACTTTCGCAACTCGGTGCGCTGAGGAGGAACAATGCTTTAAACCACACAACCTTGCATTCCCGCCTTTCCCTGACAGGAGACCTATAAATAAACTCCCTCAATGTCCGTCTGTCCTCAATATCAAATGCTGTAGTAATTTAACTGTCACACGTGAAGATGATTACTTTCCATTTTCCAGAAGCTAAGAGCTGTGGTCTAATTCTCTTCGGGAATAAAACATACTGAAGAGAAAAGATCACTTAAACATAAGTTGCTGTTTTCATGTTTATGGGCTACTACAAAAGTAGACTAGCATAAATCAGTGGATGTATGGAAGGTATAAACCAAGCATGCACTAAGATGGATGCCAGAGATGCCCAGTCCCACTGCTGTGCAAAGCCACGCGAGAGAGAAGCTCAGAAGTGGAACTGGGCCTGCATGTTTAGGCATCGGACTAGCCTTATAAAACTGCATCTGCAAGGCATACCTCTCAATTTACACTTGTTTCAAAGGTGTCAGGCGACTTGGGCTCATTGTTCCCCTCACAACAAGCCGAGGGACTGCAGCAGACCTCAATGGTGTCAGTATCCTGTCCAGAAAATATTCCTTTCTACTGACATCAATGGGATTAGCCTCTGAAAGCATGCAACTTCGCCCTCCTTGGAGATTCAACATGTTGAGAAGTATTCCAAAATGTACTAGAGTGTTGGAGTCATGAGATTGAGGATGAGCATAGTTCAAAATACCTGTTCTGTGGAATTTCTTGCACTCGGGAGCGTCTACAAAATGCTAGGTATTTCCCTTCTGAACAAGAGTATGTGTCTCTGTGGTTCCATGTCACTTCTCTGACAGTAATTACTTTGTGGTAATTTACCACGAAGTAATTACATCGACAATTTTCCTCAAATTGTTTAAAATATATTTGGGACCCCTTTCCCATTCATTACTGCTACTAATCCAAAACCCCAACCCCTTTTTAGCCCATACTCACAAATACCTATATTGTTTCGATGACATTTCGAAGTAATTACTTTGTGGTAAATGAAGACAACAGGATACAACCTCAGGCTTGTTGGGCCACATCAGTGAGGTGAAGCGGAGCCTCTCTAAAGCACAGTGAGCAAGGGGTCCACGTCTGCAGAACATGGCTCAAACAACCTGTTCTATGGAATTGCTTCCACTCGGTAGGGTCTACAACCACGTTTTATCTCACTGCACCCTTCACAGAAAAGAAACACACCATTTGCATATCAGTCTAGCCCCACCCACATGGGCATGTTGAGAAGTATACAGTTCTCCACTAAAAGGGGTATACATCTGCCAAAGTGCTACCCCAAACAAGGCGTGCTATTCTCGGTTTTGCCATGAACCGAACAAGTCGATCTCTCTCTACCCAGCATTCGGCAAACTTCTCACTCTACCGTATATCACAACAGGTTGCCCACCACGATTGGCATGACAGATGAAGGAAATCCATTTGCGTGAAAGATAAAGGGATATGGTCGAGTGTGAAGGAAATAGAGAGCACAAGAGTTGCAATGGGTCTACACAATAAATGGGGGTAAGAGGAAGGGGCTTGGTCAGTGAGGGAAGGCGTTAGAGAGAGGAGGAGAGAAGTACAGAAGGAGAAACTCAAAATGAGAACGAGGGACATACCATCATAGTTAACAGTGGTGTGCATGCTTAGGTTTGTATGCCCACGTTTATATTGGGAAAATCGAAACTACAGTTCTCAGCATACAAAGGGCTATGTACTAAAAGATAATATGGACAACCCCTCAGCATTTCCATGCATGTGATTTTAAGCAAGAGGACAAGTAATGACTTCCAACCTTTCCCCGGTAGCATCCCGACTTCCTTTTCTTCTTACGAAGTTTTGGCCTGCAGTGGTCTCTCACCTAGACCCAAAGGAATCTTAATATGGACACCCCTCAGCATTTCCATACATGTGATTTTAAGCAAGAAGACAAGTAATGACTTCCAACCTTTCCCCGGTAGCATCCCGTCTTCCTTTTCTTGTTCCGAAATTCTGGCCTCCAGTGGTCTCTCACCTAGAACCAAAGGAATCTTAATATGGACATCCCCTCAGCATTTCCATACATGTGTGTTTTAAGCATGTTTCCCCTGGATTTTCCACCTTGCATTAACCCCCACCTACCCCATCACACATTGTCACCTTATTATTCAATTTTCTTGCATTACATTAGGCGTCATTTTAACAACCTGTCTGAGACCTCGAGTTCCAATATAAAATAAAACTCCCACTGTTGCTTTCTGTCCCTCTGTGTGCATGGTTCTGCTGCCATCAATGTAAATCCACATGCCAGTCTGTGAGGGTTAGCAACAGCCGAGTAGGGTACACTAGACCGATTTAGCGAGTGTGCCCATCCTCAGCACTTAACTGCTGGTCAGCGCCTCTCCCAGCATGGCCGCATAATGAAGAGTTAATTAAATTGAGTGTTTGCAAAAAGTCTGTGAGCCCACCCTAGGATGGGCTGGGAACCAAAAGCGACCATGAAAATCATTTTCAAACTGACCCCATATTACACATTTTCAGCAAGCCCAACCATTTTCCTATGAGAACAATTGGAAACAAAATGGGTTACCACACAAAAGAGGCCCATGGTGCGGAGTCCTCCGGGGACATCTCCAGAGTTCCCTATAGGCCAGTCCACCCCTGGCCCCGCCTCTCACTGTTCTTTCCACTGTCTGTGCACGCCATTGTACACTTCTCAAGTTCAATTCCGAAGGAGCAAATTGTCACAGGATCCTTCATGGAGGAAAGGTTTCTTGTAAAACATTTATTTTGCCTATATTACCCTGTGCCTACCACTGCGTAGTTAATCAGTGGAAGCGCTGTCACTCCGTTCCATTCTGAAGACCGTCAGAGCACCTACACTAAATTACCAACTTGTATTAAATTTAAGGAACCTGATTTATTGCATCCAGGGACAAAGCCTCACTTCAGAAAAAAGCAATATAAAAAGCAGGCAAAGCGGATTTATGAAAGGCAGGTTTGAGTTCTTAACAGCTCATTCTAGGGCTTCCTGTCCCAGATGTAAAGTTCCCGAGAGCACTCGGATTACTTATTCAGAGCTACTGTAAATAAAGTTTCGTGTACACCAAGTAAACGTAGCAAGCTTCTGAATGCACCATGCTGTATTCACAATGCTTACATAGAAAACCATAAGGGCCTCAGTACGGTATGCATTGATACAATTGCGACAAAAATGTCGCCTGTACAAAAAATTGCAGCAAAGTACCCCATTACACCATTTAAGGGGTCCAGGGGTTGCGGGGGTGTCCCCTGCATCCTTTACATGGATTGTGGTGGCAAAACCACAGCCTTTTTGCCGTGATATTTTGGGTCCACGACCATTTTTGCAGCGATATTAACACATGGAGCCCTCAATACAAGTTCAATGGTATTGCAGTCCAAAGAAATGCAGCATTACAGGAACTTTGCACTGCTATTAGCGCCATGGTTGCTGCCGGTATTTTACCGTGTCCGCCTTGGTGGATGGCGGAATTACCGCCCTACTCCAAGGTGAGCGGGGGCAGTAATTCCCCATTCACCCAGGCACTTCCCCATTCCCATTTTTGCCCCCATAGGGCATAATGGGAATGGGGAAGGAGCTAATTACGGTACCGCAAATTGCGGTACCGTAATTAGCTTCAAGGTCCCTTTGCGGCACCCTACTTTAATGGCTGGTAAAACCAGCCGTTAAGGTCGGGTCCCGGAAAGGGAACTCGTAGTAAGGCGGTAAGGGTTTACCGGCACCGGTGCCCTTACCGGTACCGGTAAACCCTTAACGCCTAACGTATAATGAGGCCCATATTCTTTGAATGCATTTATGTACCAGGACAAAGGACTAGGACCAAGCAAAATATTAGCCTAGTGCAAAAAAAGTACTGATAGAAAATAGGGGGCATTTTATATTTTGTATAGTATGTGCATGTGTAGGTTGTTTGAATTGTAATATCGCTTTACACCAAAGCACTGTACAAAAAGCTTACAAACGGTACAAAAAAAATGTAAAATGGAAGTGATCAAAGAGAGAGAAGACAATCCTGCAAACGAGAGAGACACATGGGATAGGAGAAAGTGGACCAAAGAGACAGAAGAAGAGGGCTCCAATGATAGGGTGCAAACATGGAAAAGGGAGGGGACACAGAGGGGCCGATGGACAGTAAGAAGAAGCTAGGATTCTGAACGTAAGGAGCGGGGAGGAGAATAGAAAGCTTCAAGCGAGCAACAATAGGGCGGAGACAGCTTATGGAGAGATTTGAAGGCAAGGCACAAGAAGTTAAAAAGAAGATGAGATTGAAAAAGGATGCCAGCTAAGAGAAACTAGAGCTGGACAAACACATTCACGAGGGCGGTGAGAGAAAAGAAGATGAAAAGAAGAGTTATAAACCAAACGCAATGGGGAGAGATTAGAAATAGGGAGACCGTAGAGAAAGGAGGAGCAATGAAGAGACAAGAGAAAATAAGAGAGGGTAGAGGTAACTTGGTGGCAAGGAAAGAGAGGAAAGGCAGGGGCATCATTTAGGTGTCACCAGGGGTCGCAACTGCGACCCCTGTGGTCTCCTTTGCTACCTCTGTGGTCTCCCATGCTACCCGTGTGGTCTCCCATGCTACCCCTAAAAGAAAAAAGTTTTATAAATGCAAGGTGGCTCTTCGCTTCTGGAGTGGCTGGCTTTCTTGTTCAGGCCTCATAACATTTTTTTTTTTTCAAATGAACAGAGGTTGCACAAGTCTAACACTTTACGCAGTGACCCTAAATAAGAAAGAATAGGAATACCAAATAATTTGTCTTTCTAGAATTCTAAACAATAATTGCTAGACTCATTAAAGGTTTATTTCAGGCACACTTCAAGGGGTGAGTCGCTGATTTAGTCTGTTCTTAAACACATGACTCGCCGTTCATCCTTCTGAGGTCGATAAATGAGTACCAACACAAGTTGGGTGATATTGCATGTATATTTGTTCTATATAAAGCGATAAGCGTAACTGCTATATAATAGCACATCATTATCATTTGGCCATGGCGTCTGCTTGCATTCACAGTAATTTGGTAATATGGCTCTATACAAACTGATTTTAACGCTACATAAGCGATCCATTCTTGTATGAAATGTACATTTCCATTACAGTGATATCATAACCATATTTTTCGTAGTGTGCTAAGGAACAATGCTATGGGATGCCACTTCCTGTTTTGTCAAGGGGTGAAAGACTGTGCTCCATCCCTTCCCGTGATATCACTTAGAGTGGGGTCAGGTGACATCACTTCCTGTGATGTCATCAGAGGTCAAGGGTTGTGTGATGTCACTTCTGCTACCCTTGGCATTTTGGTAAAATGACGTCCTTGAGGAAAGGTCTCACTTTCTGAATCTTATAGACATGGAAACAGGAGGGACGAGTAAGGGAAGAAATCTGAGAGGCAAAAGTAAGGGAAGAATCAAAATAAACGCCAAGTTACACGCAGAAGAAGAGATAGAGAGAAAATTAGGAGAAAACAACAAGCAGTTAGGGGATGGTGGGGGAGGGCTAGTAGTAGCGGGAAAGAAAAGGACCTCAGTCTTGGAGAAATTCAGGTGAAGAAAGTGGCTAGACATCGGAGACAGGATCACCAGAAGACGGGAAGTGATGTTGCCATGAATAGTTGGAAAATCAGAGAAGGAAAGAAAGAGCTGAGAGTCATCAGCGTAAACGTCATGAGCGAAACCAAAGGAAGAAATAATAGAAGCACGGGGAATAGTGTACAAAGAGAAGAGGACCCACTGCGATTGAGAGGAAGGGTAGGTGAGCAATCACCCACCCAAAAAACAGAGTCGGTGCAGTTGGAGAGATAGGAACGGGACCACTGAAGAACAGAATGTTTAAAGTGTACGCTAATTGGATTCAGGGGACCACCAATCCTTGCATCTATGTGTTGTCGGTTCCCCAATGCAATTTTCACCACTCACAAAGCGCAGCGTAATCGTGACGAGTAAATGAAGGTGAAATTGCCTTGGCTCTTCACTTTTAATCCCCACTTTGTGAGAAATAAAATTATCCCCACAAACTAAGATGTGTAGGCAGCATTTTCAAGCTCTGCTTTGCTGCGTTCCTACACCGTTGAAAGGCAGAACAATGAGGTGCAGCAGAAAACAGAAGCGTAAAATGAATATGCCGTGATGTCGTGCTTTATTTTTTCACTCTTCTTATTTGAAAATGACCCTCTGCCAGAACAAAATTCCTGAAATGGCAGTGTAAGCGATTTGACAGACCGTGTTTTAGTTCACGGGACTGTATCGATGGTTTGCGCGCCAGACACTATTAAATAAACCATAGTGAAAAAATGAAAAAGAGGGTGAATGTTAAATGTTAAATGTTTGCAACATGACCAAATGCATACTAAAAGATCCAAGGGAAAGAAGACTGCAACACTATGGTGTTTCCTTCAAATGCATGCATGCAGTAACTTACAGGTGAACCAACGTCGTCAATTATCATTGTCCTTGTTAAAATAAAAATGATATGACATCTGCAATGATTGTGTGCATTTGATCAGGATTTTTTCAAGTGCACACTAGATTCTGGGTCAGTTTAGGATAGTCATACCCTGATTACCTACCAGTGATCTTCATTGCACTGGAGGCTTCCGTCCGGGATACAGAAGTTATACCCTCGCTGATGTCAACACATAGATGCATTGTGTTACACAGATTGTGCCCAGATCACAGACATGTGTGAATTAGCATTGTTTCACTGAATTGGATGGTCCGGGTTGGATGCTCTCATAAAGCATAGAGTTTCAAAAAATAAGCCAGTTCCGGCTTAAAACATAATTGTGTTGTATTTTCTAGGAATTGGGGTTTGAGTAAATATTCAGATGTTGAAGTGAGAAATGTAATTCAGGTAGATTTTTTACTTGATCATAAATTATTAATCGGTAGTTATTGTCATTTTTTTATCAACACTCCAAGCTAAAAATGTCTCAGGAGGTAGCAATAGAATTTTAAATGGCCTGGGATTGTGCACTGTCTAGATACTTTCTGCATTCGGGAAAGAGTGGAAAAAGTAAGAGCAAACATTGGGTAAGAGCAGAGTCCATTAGACCAGTCATTGCAGAATCTGTAAATGATTTCCACTAACAAAGCACAAAGGCTTATGCTTGTGAAACTCTCAGCTGATCTGTTTTTCCACGTCAAAAGTCACCCGCAGAATGAAACCTTATTCAATATGTTACGGATCAGCAAGAACAAGCACTTGAAAAATTGAGAGAGGTCCATGATAACAACTATGTGTCAATACAAAAACAACACAGTAGGCCTCATTACGAGGTTGGAGGTAGCCTTGCAGGTAAAACCGGCAAGACTACCTCCAAACTCGCATACGGGTCCGGCACCCTCGAATGGACAATTACCGGGCTATTCTGGCCCAGCCGGACCTGGTAATTGTCCTTTCGTGGGTGCCGGGACCGGTACATCACCATTCCCATTTGAGCCTCATAGGGCTCAATGGGAATGGAGACATCGGATGCACTGGCACCGCCGTTGATGGTGCCGGTGCATCCAACATGCTGCGCTCGGGGGTGCCGCTCTGCCCGCCAGGCCAGACCTAGAAGGGCTGACAGGCGCCCACGAGTACAGCTCGTAGTATGGCGATCCGCCATACTTATAACAGAATACCGTCATTTCATCACTGCACTTTTCATCGCAGGGTTTTTTGCCGGGATTATTTTTTCGTAAAATCTAATTTTTTGGGGGGGGTAATTTTTTTAAAAAATGGGTTTGGATGTTCGAGATGTACAAAAAAGAAAAAAAAGAAAGGGTAGTTTGGGGGGATTACCCCCCCAAAAAAAAAATGTGATGCTTTTTTCGACAAAAAAAATTGCAGCAAAACACCCTGCGATGAAAAGTGCGCCAATGAAATCACTCAGAACCCTTATAATGAGGCCCAGTCTCTTTGAGTTAATACAAGATGAACTGAAGTGTCCAGAGATGCCAAACAGTACTCACAAAGAGACATTTTGGAAGTTCATAACACTCATTGGGCCTTAGCATATTTTGGGTGTTAGCCCTTAAATTCTTCAGTAATGGTATTACCGCCACATTTAAGGGCTGGCCCTATCACGAGTTGGGCACTAAATGGGCAGTTTTACATGCAGCATTTTTTTCTGGAGGTGAAAATCCCATTTAATGCCCTGTATTACCGCCAGCTGTATTAGCGCGCGGTATTAGCACCTGAAATTCCCCATTGGGTCCAGTGGACCCAATGGGGAATGGGGATTTACCGTTAACGACCAACCCGTGATCCAACGGTAATACAGGTGGACCAGTGGGTGCTAACGCTATTACAGTTGGGCGGTATTCCAGCCGGGATACAGCCCAACTCGTGATGAGGCCCATAGTGTTCACAGAAAACAAAGTACACCAAGTGGGCATACCAATTATATTGATGGTATACAAAATGACATTGTGACTATAAAAATACAACTCAAAGAAAGTCAAGGACAGTTGTAAAACTCATATAAGCGTAGATTTAGAAGCTGAATGTAATCAGTAACAGCATACATTATATCAAACCTCATAGAACCCAGTTAGTCCAAGAAAACGACACCGCTATGCAAGAAATGCACCAAGTCACCATCTATTGACACAAGCATAGGCACAAAGTGATTATTGTAAGGGGTGTTAAGAGGAGCTAGTGAAAACATTTGAAGTGATTGCGACATTGAAAGAGAAATCGGAAAAGTAGTGAAGGATCTTCCTGATGCAGTGTTGCAACTATAAAAACTGTACAACGAGTTATCTAGCTGGCAGTCTATAAACCAAGAGACTGTGAATGAAATATGTGATTGTCCGCAAGAAAAAGATTCCTTACCAAAGGAGTTATAAAACGCATAGGAATTACTGGTCTCCAGAACTAAAGCGTCCAAGTCTATTCAGGCAGTCTGACTGAAACATGGGAACAACAATGTCAACAACAAAAGAAAATTCAAATGCTAATTTGAGAAAATAAATTAAAGAAGAAGAGCTTTGAATCATTATGGGGAGAGGGTGAAGGGAGGAGTGCTGAATGGAGGGGGACCAAAGGGCTGGCTAAGTGCCAGGGGGAACAGGGGTAAGGAGCAATAGTGCAAGGGAGGGTGTGGACCAGCCACGGAAGACTAGTCAGGCAAGGGTGCCCGAGGGCAAGTGCAGGTAGGAAGGGATGAGGGGGGGAGACTGGACAAAGGAGGGCCTCATTATAGGTTTGCCGGTAAATGTTAAAAGTGTCCTCATTACACGGATGGCGGTAGGTATTTAACGTTACCGGTAATGGAATACCGGTAACGTTAAATGCCCATGCGGATTAAGACCCGGCTCACCGCCATTAGCGGCACCGCTAATTACGGTGCCACTAATAGCGGTCAGTCCGCGTGCGCGCGACCCGCCAACCCGTAAAGAACGACATGCCGCTAATAGCACATCATCACAAGGCCAGTGCACACGGCAATAGCGCCATGGTAAATAGCCCAAAACCCCTTACCGGCATGGCGGCAATACCGCCATCGCAAACCACCCGTTAAAAGAACTAAGCAGTGTCAACACCTGCCACAGGTGGCCAAAATCAGCACAGGTGGAGGCAATGGAGACTGTGGCTGCTCAAAAGAAGCACACCACACCCCTTCCCACACCCCTTCCCACACCAAGATGGTTCCAATACTGGCAGCATTACATGGCCTGGAGGACCTGATTGCAGCGCTGCTGCTACAACAACAGGCTGCACAGAGGAGAGGCAGGAGGAGGAGGAGGGCCAGACAGGCACAGCAAGCACCACCATGCCACCTAATCATACCACAGAGGCACCCACCAATTCCCCGGATCAGAGCCAGTCCATTTAACCTAACACCTGAGCAGATACACACCCTGTACCGTCTGGACCGGGACACCATCACCAGCATCGTGGACATGATACACAACGACATTGTGATCCTCATAGATATCCAAACTGCCATCCCCCCTCTACTCAAGGTGGTGACACTGCTCCACTTCCTGGCCACAGGAACCTACCAGCATACAGTGGGCCAGATGCATGGCATCTCCCAACCAGTATTCTCACGCATACTGAACCAGGTACTCAATGCCCTCCTGAAGCATGCACCCGAACACATATCCATGCCACGGACTGCCCAGGAGATTGCAAACACCAAAGTTGGTTTCTATTCACTGGCAGGCATCCCAAGTTGCATTGGGGCCATCGACTGTACACATGTGGAATTGGTCATCCCACATCACAATTAAGTAGTCTACCGAAACAGGAAGCAATTCCACTCCATCAATGTCCAAATGGTATGTGACGCAAACAAGATAATCACACAATGCTGTGCCCAATTTCCAGGACCTACCCATGATTCCATGGTCCTGCGGAACTCAACTATCCCCCGCTACATGGAGCGACAAATGGGACAACGTTCGTGGCTACTTGGTGAGTTCCATGCTAAGCACATGGCAGTGTGATTGGGGGGGATAGATAGATACTCCAACTGGGTGTGCATTGGGGGGTAGATAGATACTCCAACTGGGTGTGCATTGGGGGTAGATAGATACTCCAACTGGGTGTGCATTGGGGGGTAGATAGATACTCCAACTGGGTGTGCATTGGGTGGGTAGATATATACTCCAACTGGGTGTGCATTCGGGGGTAGATAGATACTCCAACTGGGTGTGCATTGGGGGGTAGATAGATACTCCAACTGGGTGTGCATTGGGGGGGTAGATAGATACTCCAACTGGGTGTGCATTGGGGGGGTAGATAGATACTCCAACTGGGTGTAGCCTGTAGTCCGTCGCCCAAATGCACGTACAGATGTACGCCAATGGGCATCTGTGAGGGCAGCAACGTACTTGGGATGAACGGACATGCAAGTATATGCCACACAACAGAGCTGACAACCCAATTCTGGTGACATCAAACATCAATCCTCATCCACATTGCATGACACTCCACGCCACGAAATACACAAATGTCATCCATGCCGCCAACATAGTCATGCAGCATTCCTACAGCACAACATCAACAATGCATTGTGCCCTTGGATGCATGCAAAGGTATACCCCCTAGCTATGGCAATGCACCACAAACCCATGGCACCACTGAAGCGTTGCCTCTCAGCATGGCAACAGCAATGTCGGAAGGACAGTACACCACCAGTGTGGTACCAAATGTGCCTGCCCACAGGGACACCAATGACCTGGCCTCAGCCAGGACATGGCAGTCACTGTTGGAGGCATCCATGGGGCATGTCTACTTGCATGCTTGTGCTCACCTTTGCACAAAACAGTCACACAGACCATATTCATTGATGCAGTTGAATGTGTACATGAATCAAAATGATAGGCCAAAGTATGTGACATGAACAGGCCACACATGTGTCAAAAAGTAACAGGAACCCATTCCTCCCCCCATGTAGGTGATGCCGGCTATCCCCTGAAGAGGTGGCTCCTCACACCTGTACGGAACCCACAGAACAGGCACGAAGAAGAATACAATCATGCACATACCTGTACCCGCCTCGTCATTGAGCAGACTTTTGGACTGCTGAAGTCACGGTTTAGGTGCATTAGCAGGTCTGGTGGCGCCCTCCTGTATGGCCATGAGAAGGTTGCAAAGATCACCACGGCATGTGTCATGCTGCACAATATGTGTATGAGACGGAATGTGCCACTGCCCTCTGACGTTGAAATGGAGGCACCTGATGAGGATGATGACGGGGATGAGGATGGAGGTGAAGGGGATGCAGGTCATACAAGAGGGGATGGCCAGGAGGGACGTGCTGTGAGACAGCATTTGATCAACCAAATATTCTGAGTGACATGTAGTCATACTGTCACCTGTATATGGCTGGCGATGCACTGGTGTCTGTTTGTTAGCTCACAATGGACCTTGCCGTCAATAAATTGATCATACACAATGAAGGCGTCAAGGCCTGTGTTTTTCTCAAACAACAGTGTATTAATGAACAGAAACAGGAAAATGTGCAAGGCCCCAACCATCCCGCCACCCTCCCACCCCCAACTGTCCCATCATACCCTTCCCCCCACCCCCCACAACTGTCCCATCACACCCTTCCCCTCTCCCTCCACAACTGTCCCATCACACCATTCCCCCCACCCCCCACAACTGTCCCATCACACCCTCCCCCCCCCCACTGTCCCTCATGAGTCTCCAACAATGTATGTGTCCAGGCATACACAGAGGTCAATGGACATTCACGCCCTATTGTTCATTGCCAGGGCCAGCATTTGGGGGCTGGCTGGAGGTGCGCCTGGTGGTGCGTGTAGACCGTCTGATTGGGCTTGTCTGCCGCAAACTGGTGGTCGAAGAGGTGGCAGACTGTCCTGGTGGAAATTGGCGCTCCATAGCATCTGCGATGCGTGTTAGCACCTCCTGGACGCATATCAGCTCACCACACAGCCTGTCTGTGCACGACTCCATTCCCTCCCTGGAGTGCCTGGATGTCTCCCCGAGGTCAGCCCTGAGACGGGCAACCTCCTCCACATGTTGACCTACGAGGTCTGTGAGAGCCTGCTGGCGCTGGATGACGCTGGCCAGGTTAGGGGAAGTGGCGGCCGGTGGTGGTGTGTCTGCTGCGCATCCTGATGCTGGCTGGTGTGCAGATGCCACCTCTGTGGGGCTGCTGAATGCCTCCATAGACTCGTGAATGGTGACGTGCGAGCAAGGTGTGTGTAGGGGTGATTGCTCGGGGGTTACAGCAGGGCTTGGGGTGTGCATAGGCAGATCTATTTCCGTGGGCTCATCCACGTCGGACAATGGGGCAATGGCTGCTGCCTCCCCTGCCGAACTGGCAGCAGCTGAGGGTGGACCCTCTGTGGCGGTGATTTGGGGGGGAGTGGACCTCCAGAGGCGGGGCAGTAGGGTTTTGCGTGGCACTGGCAGTGGCGCGCAGGAGTTGTTTTGGGCGCTGCAATAGGGGCCTTGGCCTTTTTCCACCTGATGTTGTTGGTGCGTCCTCGCTGGGCTGTGGCCTTTTCTTCTTTTGCACAGGGGGTGCCTGGGGTGCTCCCTCGCTGTCTGTATGCGACCCTGTCGGGGACAAGAAGGGGGATGTCATTGGTTATGGTCGCATGTACTCAATGCAGGCTACATCATGAATTCATTTGGGGCCGTTTGAACTTCATTGTGGAGGAAGCAGGTGAGGTGTCATTTCAGTGCCTCATCCATGCAGTGTTGTGTGTGGCACTTGGCTCTGTTGATGTATGCATGTGTGTGTGTTGGGGTCTGGCGCTGACATGCGCAGGGTGGGATGCATGTGTGGATGCCGGGCCATCCATGCAGTGATCCAGGGCTGCCATTTGTGGGGACTTGTACATTCACATTGCATGCTTGCATCAGTGCACTTACCTCCATCAGAAGTGTCCGGCACGCTGTGCTCCATCCTCCCGATTCCCTCATAACATTCTACCCCGATGAGGTTTGCACATGTTTCCTCCCACTCCTTCAGCTTGATCGGTGACCCTGATCCTCGAGCGGTGGCAGTCTTGTGGTTCTCGGACAGGATCATCCTGACCCGGAGTCTCAGGTCGTCCCATCGTTTTCTGCACTCGCGTACAGTGTGCATGCTTGTGCCTACAGCACTCACTTTTGTTGCCACTTCAGCCCAGATTGCTTTCTTCTTTAGGAGGGTCTACCGCCGCATGTCATTTGCGAAGACCACTTCTGCATTGTCCGCTAAGGTTTGAGTCAGCATCACCAACTCCTCGGTGGAGAACTTCTTTCGCTGGCGGTCTGTTGTTTTTTTTAATGCCTTGGGCATGGTGACAATGTAGTAATGGGTCTCAGGCAGGGTCTCAGGCAGAAAGGTAACACGAACAGGTCCAGGGGGCAGAGGGTGGCAATGGATTGTGTTTTTAAAGATGGCCGCCGTGCTCTTTCCCGTTCCTGTGCGATGATGCTATTTCCGGTTCCGGTATTTAACGGTCACCGCTATTAGCGGTGGCCGCTATTTGCATGATGCGTCAAGGCGGAGTCGCTATCTGCACTGTCGTGGAAGGCGGTAAGTGACTTTTAGGGGAGATTAGCGGCAAGGCAGGAGGGGCATTACCGGCATGGCGCAAAGCTAATTTCCGCGTACTCGTAATGGTACTCTATTAGCGCAATCCTACGAGGGCGGACACGTTAAGGGCGCCATGCTGGTAATTTGCGGATTTTACCACACAACGTGTAATGAGGCCCTCAGTAATTCAGTTGACCGGCACTTTTAACGTTCAGGCAAATTACAAGTAGGTGGAAACACTGTTGCTGGTTATACCGGCGAAGAATACCAGACCTTCTGGAATTACCATCCCTGGTAATACCGGCAACAGAAAACCGGATGTCCATGACCCATGCACCGGTATTACTGGCAAAACGATAAGACTGGAAAATGATGAGCACAGGTTTGCCTGTAATACCGGCAATAATTAGCCGGTATTACTGGAAAGTTTCAGGCGGAGATAACAACACATCAGAGCAACCAGTAAATGGACACAGGCGATGTCATACAGGCCACAGGTGCACCCAATTCACCCACCCAGTGCACACAGGTAGAGTACTAAATGGCCACACTTTCCCCAAAAACACTTACCAACACAACCATGCTGCCACTCATTGCTGCTAACATGGACTTGGAGGTGCTCCATGCTGATTTACAGATGCTGGGACTGGAGTACACCAGTGGGGACAGCAGGTCAGGGAGAGAAGGAGGAGGAGGATGCTCCAGGTGGGGATGCAGGTGATGAGGAGGAGGAGGCGTGCAGTGATCCATAGCACTAGGGCCACTCCATGAACCTTCAAGGACACACAAATCCTCACCCTGTACCGCCTTGGCAGGGAGACCATCAGAGAACTCCGCACCCACATCCAGGAGGACATAGGGAGGAGGATTGTCATCAGGACAGCCATACCACCGCTAATAAAGCTTGTGTCAGTCCTGCACTTAATGGACTCTATCATGTTCCAGCATTCTGTGAGCCAGCTGCATGGCATATCGCAGCCTGCATTCTCCAGACTGCTGGTGCAGGTGCTGGAGGCCCTCCTGCACCACGTGGGCCAAACAAATTGCCCTCCCCATCATCCTGGCACAGCTCAACGCCACCAAGGCCCGGTTCTATGCCATTGCGAGCATGCCCAATGTGGTGGCAGCATTGAATTGCACACATGTGGAGCTGGTGCCCCCCCACATCTCAGAGGAGGTCTACAGGAACCAAGAGCAGGTCCATTCCCTCAATGTCCAGGTGACCAGACCATCATACACTGCTATGTCCGGCTCCCAGGATCAACCCACAATGCTATGATCCTGTGGAACAGCACTCTGCCATCGTACATGGCGCATCACAGAGGACAAAGGACCTGGATACTGGGTGAGCACATGTACAATCCCATCTACCATGCAGCTTGAGTGACTGGCAATGGGGGGTGCAACAATGCAACAAATTCATTTCCAGAATGTGCCCTGCACATGCAGGACCCAACTAGTGCACCCCTGAATTGAGAGGCCACAAGACACAGGGTAAGCACATGACTTGAGAAGTAGCGGTCACTGCAACCCCAACAGGAAATCCACACACAATGCTCTACAGGTACCAGGATGCAACCCTCCCCCCACCCCAAATGCAAATGCAGTGTATTATCAGACATGGACACCTAGAGTCACCAAATGCATGTCCTGGGGCAACCCCAGGAGCACAGGGGCAGGCCTGAAGATTACATGTGGCAACAAAAAAGACCAAGGCACAGATACAAACAGAGAAATCCACACAGTCCAGCGATGCATAGGTAGCAGTTCCTATCCAATGACACTAACATAACTGGAACAGGCAGCCCAGGCACACAAACTAGGCACAAGCTATGGGGGTCAGGCTAAGACCAGGTGCACGGCCCACAAAGTACAATGCCACACATGGCGTGGCCGTGAGATGAGGCACCCAGTGAATACCCCATACACGTAATGACACACGGTCAAACAGCTACTGAGAGAAACCACCCTTCCATCAGACCCGGCATGCGCTCAGTACTCTGGAAATGACACACACCATCATGACCAACTGAGCACCTGCAATTGCAACCCAGACTCCCATCGGGTACCATAAATGGGAGCAATTCTGAAGAAGTGGCATACAACTGGGCCCATATGAGGACCAGAGTGGTGATTGAGTAGACTTTTGGCCGCTTGAAGTCCAGATTCAGGTGCCTGCACAGGTCTGGGGGTGTGCTCATGCACAGTCCAGAGAAGGTGGAACAGATTTTATTGGCCTGTGCAATGTTGCACAATATCTGCATCAGGCACAACATACCCCTGCCCTAGATCTGGGCATTCCTCTCCCAGAAGATGATGATGCTGTGCCAGTCGGTCACATGCACCCGCGAGTGCATTGAGCCCAGGGATGGACGCATAACCCAAAAAGAACTCATTAAGAACTTTTTCTGAGTTCCCCCTCCACTTAGCACTTCCCTTGCACCTTACTGTATATCATGCACAATCACAGTAAAATGTGTCTGAAAAAGTGGACTGTCGTATGATTCCATCAAGTGAAAAGAATTTATTTGAGAGAAACGTGAATGCACCCTGTGATGAATTTGACAATGCCCTCACTTCTTTCCCAGAGGAGACCTGCTCCCAAATAGCCAGGGCGCTGCAGCCACCATATGAGGGTGGCTATATGAGGGAGGAACATCTGAGGGGGACATACACCTGGGGAGAATGACAGTTCATTGTCAGAGGAAAACACTTAACTCCTTTTCCCTTCAGGGATGTTTCCTCCGTCCCCCATGCCTTAATCGTCTTTTGTTACTGTCATTCCCCACCTACTAATAGATTTATTGTGATGAATCCCCAAACTCCCATTAGGGAGAATATGTTAACAACTAGGACAAGGAAGAGGCAGGGAGTAGTGAGAATCACTTCCCAGACGGCTCAATATCCTTCAAGTCGTTCAGAAAGCATCTCCATAATAACTGACATGAGAAAGAACAACATAGTCATGAAGATCATGAAGACTAAGTGACCAATGCAGCGGTCTAGTTGTTGGCAAATGAGTAAGCAAACCAGGAAGTTCAAATACGGCCTGGATGTAGCTGATTACAGGAAGGAGACGGAGAGAGGAGAGTTGTAGATTCAGGACTGCCTCCCAACCCGTAAGGCTGCTGAGTACTGCGCTGAAGGAAAGCACATTGTGGCAGGTGACCTAGATGTGAATCTGAGAATGGAATAGAGAAACCAGGATGCGGGTGGTCCGCTGCTGAAAGAGAGAGAGTAGGGGGAACTGCGCACCGTGAAAGCCGACACCATGAGAGTGCAGCGCTTGACCGGGCGCCCGTGAAACGAGTACGTCGAAGCAGGGGAGAGCGGAGAAACTGTGGAGACAACCGGTAAGCCCTGGGAAGCAAAAGGTATTACTGCGTTGCTGGCAAGTATATTTGGCTCTGCAGAAGCAACAGAAGCAACCAGTGAACATAATAGGAACAAGTGGATTACTGGATGGCCAAATAAAGTAAATCATTTCTTGATAACACAGGGCATGGGAAACAGCACCATTATAAAAGGATTGAGACTATTAGCAAAGCAAGTTATCCAGGGGTTATTAAACCCCAAGTTGAAAGACAGAGTGACTCGAATGGTTATGTCCTGGCAGGAAAGTATACCAGGTGAAGTTAAGAATCTGTATAACAAAGTGTGTTTGTGTAAAATAGTCCTGGCAAACAAGTATACCAGGTGAAGTTAAGTATCTGTGTAGCAAAGAGTGTTTGTGTAACAAAGCCCTGGCAAACAACTACACCGGGTGAAGTTAAGTATATGTATAACAAAATAGTTGTATAACAAAGTCCTGGCTGGAGGATTTGCCAGGTGAAGTTATGTATGTGTGTATAGTCAAATCCTGGCTGCAAATTATAGCAGGTGAAGATTGATGTTTATATGATAAAGTCCTGGTAGGAAAGTGCACCAGGTGAAGTGAAAGTTAGGCATTTGTGTGACAAGACCTGAGGGGAGAGTATCCCAGGTGAAGACCAAATACATATAGCAAAGCACTTTAAGGAAGGCCATACCCTTGAATTAATGAACTATTATGACATTTTACAGCGAGAAAGAAAGATATACCCTTGGGATTTGCAACGTGTAAAAGGGGAAGAGAAAGCTTGGGGGAGCGAGTTGATGTCCCAACACAAGTAAATACACCAAGGCGAGAGAGTAATCCTCTTGGATCCTGAATATTCTTTTGAGCTGGTGAAACTTGATACAAGGAATCTGGGGAAGGAAACTGATCCCTGGAACTGGGAACATTATTAATTGGAAACCTTTTTGTTAGATTGGAACTTTTGTATTGAACCTGAACATTTGAACACTTTGAAAATCCAAGAGTCAATACCCTTGCACATTGGAGTTTATTTAGAGTGTTAGGGCCAGAATAGGATTACGGACACAGGACAGACCTTTTCTTTGGACATCGTAACACTGGACAGATTCATTAGTTTTCTTGAGGTAGGGCAATTCCTCCTAGATTAGGGATAGTGAGATATTTTCCAACCCTCATTTCTGTTAAGTAACATTTGTGTCCACGTCTCATTTCTGACTCCTCACAACCCATACCCTGTAAATCCCCTCCCCAAACACCCCATCCACAAACACCCCCATTGGAGCACCCAGTATGTGTCATTTTCACCTGTGGTCCCTCTTAGTCTAGTGATGGGGCTCTTGGCAAACTCCTATGTGGGATGTAATCTCAATGACCAGTGTCTTGGGCTGCCTTGCTGGAAACCCTCAGTGGTGGTCACGGATGTGGGTGGGTCTGACCCCTTGACATGCACATTGTCCAGGCAGCATTGGATCGCATCTTTCATGACCTCTGATGTGGAGGAGGTGATCTTCTTCCCCTCCCTCATTCTCTGTGCAAGGGTGAGGAGGGAAGCGATGCAACAGCCTTGGGACTTGGCACTGCTATGGGTGGAGGCCTGCTGACTTTCCCTCTTGAGTCAAATCTCCTGTAACTGCTCCTGTGCTGTTGCAGTGACTTCTCCCTTATGGACCTCTTTTGCAAATAGGTGTGCATCTTTGCTAGGGAGGCTGGGCAGTAGTAATGGTGGGGGGCTTTGGGGTGAGGTGGGCTGTCACAAGCTGGGGGGTATATGGTGCCATCATCGTCGTCATCCTCAGTGGAAATCCTGCCATGATGCCCTTGTGGCTGTTGTGCCTGTGGTGTTCTGGAGGGCACAGGATGGACAGTGGGGAAAATGACTACAGGTGTGGTGGTTGCAGCTGTGCCACATGCAGCAGTGGGTGGTGATGGTGCTGGTGATGGTGCGGGTGGTGGCAATGGTGCTGGTGGTGGGGCTGATAGTGGCTGCGATGTAGCAATTTTAATGCCCTGGGCTTGCTTGCCTTTTCAGATCTACCTGCAGCTGCTCGGCCTGATGACGGTCCTGGGGCATCACTGTTGGATGATTCTTTGCCTGTTGTGAAGAGATGAGCATGATGTTAGTATTGTGGGTGTCATGAATGTGGGATTGCATTACACTCATGTCACATTGTGTGTATATTGCTCTTGTCATGAGGCTTCTCTGGTCTGTTGGCTCTGATGTGTGAATCTATATGTGGGTTGTATGAGTGCACATTGCATATTGGTCTACCAACTTGGCCTGTTGTTCTGTGTGCAGTGGAATTACGATGCATGGCCTGTCCTCCCATGGCACAGGTATGGGACTGTACATATTGGCAAAGGTGTTTGTGCATGGCTATTACTACCCGTAACCCCATGTTTCTTTGATCAGGCCATTTGCTGTGTCGGACATGTGTTGGAATCTCTGCCTGGGGATGCATGTCTTCCGACACAGGAATAACATTTACATGGGGGTTATTGTACTTACCAAAATCATCTTGGGTCCTGACTCCTGCCTCTGGCTTCCCAACAACCTTGATGACCTCCAAGTGCAGGATGGAGCTGCACCTTTCCTCCCAGGGCATTACAGAGAGGGGTGGTATCTTCCATCCTCCTGTGGCTGAGGATTGCCTCCTGTCGGTGGTGATGATATTGCACACCCTCAGACGCAGGTCATCCCAGTGCTTGTGAAAGTCCCTAGTTGTGCTGGGGACAGTCCCCGCAGCAGTCATGCTGTCCACAACCTCCCCCCATATGGTGGTCTTCTGCGTTTGGATGGCTTTGCATTGTCCAGCCCCAAAGTGCTCACTAGCGTGCTAGACAACTATGTTCACCAATGCTGTCACTTCTGCCTCAGAGAACGTGGGTTTCCTGATGCAAACTTCAGGGACACGTGCCTTCTGTGCCTGTGAAATTTGTTGTATCTCCTGTAAAACAGGCATGGCATCAAGAGAGACACAGATGCAAGAATTTTATTTCAAAACCTTTATTTAGTAAGGTTCCGGGGTTGTTGTAATGCCTAACTGGCCCTAAATTTAAAGGGATGGTTCCCTCAACTGATGTTTCTAAAGGCCACCGATATCTAATAGTGCAAAAATAAAAGTCTTTCCGTGTCTAAACCTATGCTTGTCCTCACTATTTACAAACATGTGATGGGAAGTCTGTAAAAAAGGGAAACAGTGCTTCAACAGAAAATAGGAAACTAAGGTTGCTTTCAGGTGGTCTTCTCACCAGGTGTAGTTTGGTCAATTTCACAAAAATGAGTTCAGTCAAAATGTGCTTTTCGTAAGACCATCTCCACAGAGCCCTTGTAGTATTCTCAAATACGTTCAGTGTCTTTAGGTCCTTGGAGTTCCCTTCTCCAAGATTCAACTTGTGAATCAACAGAAAATAGGAAACCAAGGTTGGCTTCAGGTGGTCTTCTCACCAGTTGTGGTTTTTCAATCAAAAGGGGCTGTTCAAAGACCTTCTCCTTGGAAATGTCTCAAATACTTTCAGTGTCTTTGGTTTCTTGGGGTTCCCTACCCCAAGCTTCAAATTCTCTAAATTCCAAACACCACAACAGAAACATAACAGTTCCTTTAGAAACGTTTAAGGGTTTCCTTCCCCAAGCTTCAATCCTTTCAACACTACAAAACAACAAGACTTCAACTTTGCTTAGGCCTCTTAGGTTCCCTTCCCCAAGCTCAGTCCCCTTTCAGTTTCCAACACAAATTCAGTTTTCTCAGGATGTACTTTGCTTCTCCTTCAATATCATTAAATAATAAGTATTCCACTTTGTTAGGCATCCCAGGTTTCCTTCCCCAAGCTTAGGGCCCTGTTTGTTTCAAACACCTGTTCAGCTTGTCAGGATTTGACTGTTCTCTTTATAGTTCTGTCACACACACTTCACTGATGGGCTACAATCAGAAGCTTTCGAAACCGCCATGTCCTTTGCTCCTCCTAGGTGTGCCCACTCTGATCTGTAACCCCTCTCTTTATTCCATGTTCCTTTTCTAAACCTTTCACCTTCAGGTGCCCCCTGGACTCCTTCTTGTTCTTCTATGCTTCTTCCTTGTGCACACTTGCACCTTTCCTTTTCTGTCTTATTTTCCACTATGCACTCTTGCCCTTACTTCTTCCTTCTGCACACTTGCACCTCCCTTTTCATTCTTTTTGTGCCTCTTGTGCACCTTACATACTTTCTTTTCCCTTAATGTGCACCCTTTCACCTGCCTGTTCCTTACTCGTGCCTCCTGCACACTTGACACACTGTCCACTCTTTGCCGTGCACGCTCTGCACTCTGCAACAGTCTTTCTTTCACTTTATTTTTCTTCGGCGCCAGAAGCACAACTTCCTCTTTTCCTGTTTCTGTTATTCTGCTTATTTCTTGCACGCACGCTCCCAAGTTTCTAACTTTCACCCATCGGGGAGCGTCACATTGACAGGCGGTTCCTCTGGATACACAGGGTTGAGGTCAGGCTCTCACCAACTGCCCCTCAGACACTGTTGGGACCGGCACATGTCCCAAGGGAACAAGCTTTGCAATGTAGGCCACCAGCAGGAGACAGGCTGCCTTGCTCTGGCTCCTTGGAGGCACGGCTCCCTAGCCACGCTGCAGCCCCTCAAAAATACTGAGCCATCATATCGACATTCCGTTCTCCTTCTTGCTTCAACTCCTGCTTCTCTACACTCCCTGGCTTCTCTGGTTCGGACAGCATCCCCAGCTCACTCTCACCCCTGTGAAAAACTGCACCTTTTATAGTTGAAAAAACAGTCATGTGGAGTCAGATGTGATTCGTCATTATTACATGCCTGACCCTGCCTGGCTCTATTAGTGGGACAACTTGAGTTCTATCTATAGTAGGTTTCCTTAACTTTCCCCATATTGTTTCTATGGGTAATCTTCAATGCTCCCGGTTGCCTCTTCCCCGTCCTAGTACTGGTTAGAAATGGGCAGGGGGTGATGGAAGGGTTTTGGAGGATAGATCTATTTCCCACTACTCTATCACAGAATCACCAATGGACATAGGGAAATCCTTTAGCCTGGTTTTCCCTTAAGGGGATGGTTGCACCTTCCACATTCCTGATGCTTGATTATACACACATGAGACTTGATGCTATTACCTGTGATATAAATTGGTAGGGTATGAATGGATATTAATATCAGACTTCTGTCTTTTTAGTTGTTTTTTCCTCCTTCCCCACCTTGGGCAATTGGCTCTTTCCTTCCTCCCCCTTGGTCATAGAAGACGAGATTGGGATTAGGGAAAATGAGACCTGGGTTAGGGTGACAGGAATCAATGTATCCCATGAAGGCATCCTGGACGTCCTCCTCCTCTTCTATCGCCCCGCCAGAATGCTGTGTCTCGCCTGGAATATTCCCAGGAAGGCAACCCCAGATTGCCCTACCTGGGTGATCCTCCCTCGCTCGTCCACCCTTACTGTTGGGATCTAAGAGTTTTGGCCCTCCCCTGGCCACCTGAATAGAGGGGTCTTAATGGGAGAATACCCCTATGTTTCTCACACTCGTCTTTCACTGGATGGCAACATTCAATGGGATCTTGAGAGTGGATTGTATTTTTCAAGATGGCCACCAGCAAGCTTCCAAGTCCATCAGTAATGCTTCTTCCATCGCTAGTAATTCGGCATGGGTAACTCCGGTCTCAGTAATTCTGGCAGTTTGGGTGCCAGTATTTGTGTTACCGGCACATATATGCCGGTAACACCGGAAGATTGCTGTGGACGTTGGTATTACCAATATGCCAGTATTACCTTTTCACGAAGGTGGGTGTGCACGCCTGAGGACTTGTAATGCACCGGTTTATCTAGCGTCACCCTGCCAGAAATGGTAATAGCGGCACAACAGTATTACCAGCGTTTTACCAGCAAACTTGTAATGAGGCCTCATATCATTATCAGCCCTGGGAGAGGGATCAGAGATTTCAAATTCCCCAAGCTTGCACCCGCATTCTTTCACTATGTGGGAATTAATTGAATTATTAGTTACTCAGAAAACACTAGGGATCTATTCCTGAACACCCAGCCCCAGAGTATCTATTTATGGGAAGACATTCATTCAGATAGAACCCCACCAATATTCTGTATGGTTGGACAAATTCACTCACTTAGAATTCCTGCGGGTTTGGTGGTCAGGAAAAGTCTTTAAGGCTCCTGGATAATATGAGGGGAAACATAGGGGCTTGGTTAGACTGCCTCTCCAGGTTCAGTAATGGAGACATCCTGAATCCATCCCTCTATTTGCCTCTCCAGTTTCCTACCAGATTGTAGTCTTCCTCTTTGTCTAATCCACCTCCTTCTGTCTTCCTTCCAATTATATTAAAGAGCTCCAGTTAGCTTAGACAGCTCATATCATATTAGACATCCCTGCTCTTTTTAGTCAGCTCTTCTTTCTGGACAGACAACCCTCATTTTGTCAGGAGATTCCTTTTCCCATTGTGTGTCTCCATTTAACCCCATAGTCAAACCCCAAAATACCCAAATTATGAGGTGCCAGCATATTGGCACATGATTCGAATTGTACAACTATTGTCCACCCCCTTTGCAATGATTGGTTCCTTTAGTTACTAGCACCATCTGTGGGGGTTGTAGCTCCACCCATTTCCAAATATCTTTCTGAACAATTTTACAGTTTAAGCTCAAATCTACAATGTGACACTTTTTATCAATTTAGCGATAAACTATGCATATTCAATTTGGTCTAATCATGCTGGACATCATGTACTGTGTCTCATTTCGGCACAAGGCTGCAGGTTCACATGGCAGATTTGTGTGTTTTCTTCAAAAAGGGTCAAATATTATTGTCTCAAGATTCGATATACAGATATCTAATTCAATAAGCCACTCTCTTCCTGACTCTCCACTCTGCAACTTTTTCTGGGAAGCCATAATCACGTTTCAGGTTATAACTCTGGTTCCCACCATTGACATTTTAGGAGTGTAATCTAATTAGATGCATCGCATCCTCGAAGTACACCTGGAAGTGCATCCGGAAGTGCTGTGGAAGGCTGCCTTGCTGCTCTGGACGTTGATCCTGTCTACCACTATCTGGCGAGTGAATAATGCTGTCAGCGTGAGGAAGGATCTTTGTGTTTCAATTTGCCCTAAGACGGCAGGACTTCAAGTGCCAGCATACAACGCTTCTTTTGGACACGCCCCCCCACCCGGCAACGTCCGCTTGCATTTCCTACATGGAAGTGCGCTTTGAAAGTGGCTGTTTGGCGGAGGGGACCTCTGCTGCCTTGTGATTTCTGTGATTACTGTGTTCCAGAGTGAATGCTGCCGTTGGCGTGAGGAAGGATCTTTGTGTTTCAATTTGCCATAACACAAGTAAAGGACAAATTATTTTGGACATTCTTTATTCTGTGTTTGCTCACCGCGGACTGCGGTGGTGTTCTCTACTGCTTTTGAACTTATTTGAGTTTACTTTTCTTCTTGCAGCGCTTCTTTTAGCCAAGCACCCCCACCCGGCAACTTCCACTTGCATTTCCTACATTTTGTGAGGCTCGCGCGCATTGCGTGCGCACATTGGAAGTGCGCTTTGAAAGTGGCTGTTTGGCTGTTCGGGTGTCGGGGGTGAGGGGTGATCAATTCTTATTTCTCTTATTGCTTTTCCTTTTGACATACTTTACTTGCACTTTTGATTCTGTTAGTCCAATTGCAGTGAGCAATCTATACGAACTGTGGGCATTGATTGGGTTACTGATTTTGCGATGAGGAAATTAAAAATGCCTGCTATTCGGCAGGATCATGCGGCCGATTTCTTTAATGCGGTCAGTACGAGAAGAGCCAGTCTGGCGCGTGCGGCAGCGCTTCCCCTTCCTGTGCCTTGTGCGGATGAGGAAGAAATGCTGCAGTGTGCCCAGGAATGCTCTGTGGTTTTGAAAACCACAGATATTAATATGGATTCCTCTCAACCTCTATTTGGTGATGATTTCAATAGTGCTGTCCGCACAGTCGATCCTTTAGTGGGGAAATGTAGTGTCCATGATGATCTTGATGCAATCACCCCGGCTATTTTCATTTCTGATGACACTTTTGATTATCCTGCTTATGATATTCAGTTAGGGGGTAGGGATGAGTCTTCATTGGGTGATGAGATGTCTACAATGTTGGGCATCTTTAATCGGGCCATCCTGGTGGAACTCGGGAAACAAACGGAGGCTCTTACCAGGATTGTCAAGGTTACAGGCGAGCTGCCTAATAGAATTTCTGAGTTACTTGCTCCTATACTCAAAGAGGGTTTTGTGGGTTTGGGTATGGAGCTAAAAGTGGTGCCCAATAGTTTGGCAGATTTACTTGTTCCTATACTTAAGGAGGGTTTTGTGGGTTTGGGACTGGAACGGAACGTGATTGACTCAGCTGAGGGGAGCAGTTTTGAGAAGGTTCAATTCAACTTTCCGGATCCTCAAAATGTGAAAGTACTAAATGTGAACATTTCTGCTCCAAAATTTTCTGAGGTGGTTGCTAAAAAGGTGCAAAAGGGTAGAGCGATGTCAGCTAACATTGGGGCAAATTATTCATCAAGCACTAGATGTACGGGTGTAGTGGTTCCTCCTTCCATTGTGCCTCCTTCTATTGTGCCTCCATGTATTCCCAACTCTGAAGCAGCCAAAGAACAGGCTAAGAAAAATAATAACAAATAAAAAAAAAGTGATCTGAAAAATAAATCACCAGAAAATTCCTGAGGGATCTGGACTTTAAACATCAGATTGAAAGTGAAGGCGTTGATTCAACAGTTTATGTAAACTGTTAATTAATATTAACAGAAAAACCAATTAATATTCCAGATGATAAACATTCTTCTGATCAATCCACGCAGAGTGACTACCAGGACGGGGCTGAAGGGATGCATGAAACCATGAAAAAAAGAGGATCCCTCTTATTACCAATCAAACAGTCTTGAAAGTGGCTTAAGTGATAACTTTGACATTTTTAAAAATGCTGTAAATAACTCTGAAAAAGTTCTTGAATAGTTAAGTCGGAACAATCATGTTTTGGTCTCTAGTAAGTTGAATGACAAGGAAGTGGGTAATAATAATTTGTTCCCTAGAGACACTGAACCCCTTTCAAACCCAGGTAAAAGAGCCATTGTGCAGACTGTGAACAAGGGCCTTTTTCATAAGGACCCAAAGGCTTATAACACTCTGCCTTTTACCAATCTTACTATGGTAAGAGGGTCTGAGAATGGTAGGGGGGTGTCCGTCACTCTGCCAGTACATAGTAAAGTTCTGGAAGCAAATGCTAATGTCTCCCCTGCTAATCCACAGATAAGAGTGGATGATCTATTGAGGAATGTTCAAGACATCTTGAACGAAAACAAACTTTTGAAGGAAAAACGGAGAAGGGAGGAATGATCAAATACTAAAAATGATTTAAGAGGCGAGGAAACCAATAAACCGAACCAGTGTTTTAATGTGAATGAGTGTTAGAAGGTGGGGTCCCAGAGGGAGAATATAGAAATAAGTTACGAACATGATCTCAGACCTCCTGCATTTGTTAATCAACCAGGTCTGATACTATGCTCCTTGTTTAATGATGGTAGGTTCCAACCTTTAAATAGGCCTTATATTCTTTCCCTTTTTGCATCGATTCCAGAATTGAGCCTTATTACCTCAGCTGATATTAGATTGGTTGATTTTCTTCACAAAGAATGACTTGACTTCGTTAGGTTGGTAATACCATCACCCTTGGTGAGATCTATGTTGCTGAAAGAGGCAGAAACCCTTCAACGCATGGGGTTTGATCTTTTTCCATTCAACGATCAGACTGTTCCTAAGCAAGCATTTGATGGTGCAGGACTCAGAGCCAATGGTCTTGTATATGAAAAGAAGGAAACTCAGTCTTATCCCAGATTGGAAGATGGGCCAGACAAACAGGATTGGAGATGGCTGGCCATTTCCTTACGTGATGCGATCAGTAATGTAAAACAGTTAGGGAAACCACTTTAGTAAGAAGCCATAATTTGAAATTGATTAGTTGGAACTCCAGAGGTTGTTACCACCTTCTTAACAATGAGAAACTCATGAAAGATCTGTTCACTTTCAATCTTATTCTCATCCAGGAAACATGGTTAACTTCTCCTGTGGGCTGGGAGGGGTTTGAGGTTAATGAAATATGTGCAATCAGGGGTTTGAGGAGCAGAACCAAGGGTGGCCTGATTACGGCCTTTAAAGATTCTCCCGGACTCATAAAAACAGGTGGCTGGAAACACGGTCAATCCTTTTTACTAACATCATTTAAGGGGGTGGGGGGTGTTGATGCTTTTCGTTTACTGCTAATAAATGTTTATTGGAACTCATATGAACTATCAGACCTGCACTTGGAAAAAGAGTTAATTTAACTAGGAAAAATGATTGATTCATGGTGTAATGAAAATGTAGGGGGTCAAATAATCAGTGCTGGGGATTTAAATTCGGATTGCTCAGTTGACAGGTTGGTTGGAGAGAAACTTTATCTTAATAAAGCCAAGGTTTCCTCTAGAAACTCGAAGTAAAGAGGTGCTCTGTGGTTATTATTTGGGGACCTTTGGGGTCTCGAACTGGTTGCTAATGAGCATTTCACCTGTAAGGCTAGGGGTTGTTCTTCCATAATTGATTATATTTTTTTGTCAGCAAAACGGAGTAATTCCCTGGATAAATTTGAAGTGATTGAGGTGCCTGAGAGTGATCATTGTATGTTAAAGGTTGAGTTCTTTTTTAAGGTTCAGCAGAAATACTATAAGATCTATAACAAGAGACTCTTATTAAACTCTTCTAATAACAGGATCAAATGGTCCTATAATCTAACTCAAAAATGTACATCAACAATGATCCGTGAATACGCAGTAACCCTGTTAGATCAGAGCATGCTTATGTTTTCTGTGAACTGCTTTGAATCTACTATTGGTAATAGAATCCAGAGATTGTATGATGTAACTTCTCATAGGGGTCGCCAGAAGACTCGTCACAAGCACTCTATGGATCATGAGGTGCATGAAAAAAAGGTGGCCCTTCAAAGGGAGGTGCATAGAATTCGCAAATTGGGCTTGTTGGATCAAGTATCAATGGGCTTAATAAAAAGGTTGAAACAATCGTATAAGAACTGGTTGATTAATCATTGCTCTAATATTGCCCAACGTGATGATGAAAAGATGTTAGGAGCAATGAGGGGTGTATCGTCATCCAATTTCTGGCAATTGATGAACAAAGTTGATTGTTCGGAGACTGACTGCATGCTGAATCCAATTACGGAAGTGGTATGGGCGGGTCATTTTTCAAACTTATATTAATCAAGTAACCAAGTGTTTCAATATGTGGTGGTGATGGCTCCATCTTAGCCCATGTTATGCCTGGTTGAAGATGTTAAAGGTCTGATAATCAAATCAAAAAATACTGGTGCGCCAGGCCTAAATAATCTCACTAACAAAGTCCTAAAATCTAATCCTCTGTATTGGGCAAAGATTTTATGTATTTCTTTTAAAGATGTGTGCCTAACTAAAACCATTCCACAGTCTTGGAGGGTTTCAGTAGTTATTCCCGTGTTCAAAAAGGGATCACATAAAATGCCAGCAGATTCTGAATCTAACATGTTTGCCTCTTTGGTGCTGGTGACATACACAAATGGAAGGATGGCAAACAAATCTTGAGTTTGAATCAAATGGGTTTTGAAAAAAAGTGTGGCACCGATTGTGGCGGTCTGGTCCTTAAATGCTTACAGAGTAAAGCCATGGTAAAGGGTGCAAGATCTACCTTTGTGGCATCTATGGACCTTAGTATGGCCTTCGATTTAGTTGACAGACCCACTTTATGGAACAAACTAAAATCTTTGGGAATCCCGAACCACTTGCTGGAAATAGTGATTACCTTGTATACTGATACCAGGCTGGTGATACAACTTAATTCTGAAGGCGGGCTATCTTGGCAGATGGAAACTTCTAATGGTTTGCACCAAGGATGTATGCTGGCTCCGACTATTTTCAACTTATAGGTCAGTGGAACCCAAACAGAGTTCTTTAATAAGGGTTTGGTTCCCCCAAACTGAATGGTATGTGCATTTCGTGGCTTGCGTATGCATATGATTTTCTTTTGTTAGACAATACCAAAGTGGGTCTGCAGCGCCTTATAAAAGAGTTTGAATTATTCATAAACCAACTTGACTTGTCAATAAATCCAACGAAAACAATCATTATCTGTATGGGTAATCCTAATAGGAAACAGGAGTCTTACACCTGGTTTTGCGAAGGTAAACATATCAAGCCGTAAAAAGCCTTCAAGTATTTGGGGTATTGTTTTTCGGGTACTGATTCTGCTCCTTTGATTAAAAACCAACTCAAGGCTAAAGATGAAATTGCCTTAAGACAGATGAGATTGATAGAGAGAAAATTTTGGAGATTTACTATGAAACAAATTTTGCAATTCTATTTGAGAAAAGTGGTTCCAAGGTTAATCTATGGTCTGGAATTATTTGCTACCAACTTTATGGACTTTTTGAAGGTCCTTTAAGGTATAATCTGGAGGGGCATTCTGTTCCTTTTACCCAAATGCATTCCAATCGAGACTATACGTTATGAATTTGGGTTGCAATCTCTCTAGCCATTAAGAGTAAGAGGCTCCAATTGTGGAGAAAATGCATGATGTCTGGGGTAAGTCATTTGTATACACATGCGTGAAGGGACCTTACTTGTCCATTTATGACAAGACTGAACAAGGATGTCGAATTGGCGTTAGAAGAATTGGGTATTGCAAAGAGTACTCATCTGAATAAGCCTAATAAGTGTACATTAATCATTCGTGGGACCGATTCGTCTCATACAATGAGTAAAGTGGTCAAGTCTAAACTTTATAATCAGGCGCACTCATTTTCTAAGTTTTTCCCGAGTATGGAAAATTATTTGATGAAGTATCCATCTAGATATATCAGAAATTCTTTTATGAGATTCAGGTTGAATGTTATGCACACAAATTTCATTTTAAATTTGACAAACCCATTTGGGGATAAGAAAAGGTGTCGATTTTGTAAACAGGTGGCGGTGGATGAGACTTTATTTCACATCCTGTTAATATGCCCAATGTTGACTAAGCAGAGAACTGATTACTTTTCTGAATTGTTTTCCGCAAATGTATGTATTGATCGTCAGTATATTTGGTATAAAATGAGGCATGGAAACTCTCCCATTTTGATTATACGCCTAATTACATTTTTAAAATCAATTTGTGAGTTAAGTTAATAGTGATTGATTTATCTAATCATGCTTTCTTAAGGATGTATCCTAACTGAACTTTTTATTTTACATTCATGAGTTTGCAGTTCGGGTTAAGTTATTATTAATGTCCTGGTGATTTATTTGAGTGTTCTTATTTATGGGTGAATGTTAATTGTGTTTTCTATTCTGTATTTAAGAGTTTGTAGTTTGGATCTTATTGCAATGAATTGTTCTTTTAAGATGTATATGTTTTAAATTATGTTCTCTTTGCTCTATTTTGTAAAGGTTTATAACAAACCAAAAACAAATAAACAAATAAAATAAAAAATTAGATGCATCAGTTCATAAGCGGTTCAGTGTTATTTGCATCATTTCAGTGAGAGTTATGGCATCAGAGTAAATGGACAAAATATGATCCTCCATATAAACCTATGGTAATTTCTAATAACATGCATGATTTTAACTTGAATGAACCTCACATTTCTTTTCTTTAAGAAACTGAACATGTGGTCTTGCCATCTGCTCCTTTGTTGGCTTGGCCTGCAATCAAGTCATTAGCTCCTTTCAAAGTTAATAGCTGGTTGAGACTACCCCACCCCCTCACTCATGTGACACCCTCTGGTGTCTGTCAAATGTCATTTGCTCAGGGAGAAGAAACATGGATTTCACAACCATTAGCCATGTCTGTTTGCTCAGTGTTGGTCCAATCACCACCATAAAACTCTTCACAAGCACAGCTCTGCACCCTTTCCTAGCTCTGCTGCAGCTTCAAAACCATCCCCAGATATTCTGATAAGGGGAGGTGTGCAGTGCTGGGCTTTCGGATTTCATGAGGCAAGGTCTTTTGGGCTCAACGCTAGTCGTTCAAGAATAATCTATGTCTTATAAGTAGATCCCGCTGATGCAGTGAACTGATCAAACATGCAACTCTGAGCATGTCCAACTACAACTTGCTAAGATTCTGGTCAAGCATCTGGCCACCCACATATCTGTATCATCAACTGTAATGCAACTCATGAACCATGACAACCTTACTGCAGAATACTCTAACTTGTAACACTGAGATGTGATTTGATCCAACCTGTAACACTTAGCTTGATGCTAAGCTGTGGGCCCTGTCAACTGTACTGTATCCCACTAACACTTTATTCCTAATGTAACCAATGCATGTAACATGTATACTTGCGCCCAGATACCTTTGGGTTTGGAGCGCTATATAAATAAATAAACAAGCAAACGCAGGTTTTCTGTGCTCTGAAAAACAGAAGTGATTGCTTTTAAATCTGTTGCACTTTCTTTACATTTGAACAAGCCTGCTTTCAGATTATTGCCTTATGTCATTTGCGATTTTCATTTGTACTCTGCCCTCAATGTCCAGCTGCAGTTGTCTTCATTTTACCATAAAATAGTGAAAGATAGGCCTCTGGTTTTGGGGCTTTGTCGTTCAAATACAGGGCCCATTTCATGTTTGTACTCGTTATTTCGCTGTAAACAGCATTTTGATGTCTGGCAGTTGAAAATGAAATGCTGCCCTTGTTGTTTGACAGTCATATCATGCCTTGCATATTTCTGTACATTTTGTACGTGCAATGATGATCGTATTAAGGCTCCTTCATGAGTCGTCCCCCTTCACCATTAACTAATTCTTCAGAGCGGTACATTCAATTGTTCATCCTCACTTCTTCCACTCAAGTCTGTGAATGTGTTTCTTGGTTCCCTGGTGGTGTCTGCATGTTCTCAGAATTGCACACGCTACCCCAGCTTGTTTTTTACTGCTGGTCACACCACACGTAGCATACACTAGGCAGTGTATATGACTTCATGTTGCCAACAGGGGATTGCCTTAGTGAGAAACATTTTCACTCATTTTTCAGGTGCATACTAGAAATATGGTAAATATTCCTTTCCGTATTCTATCAACTGTTAGACAAGCGCCACATCAGCGCATTCTTGCACCAGAGGGCAAAAGGCAGTATTATATAGAACTTCTTGCGATACTTCTGTCTTCTTTGTATGCACTCTGAATCACAAGGCATCTCCTGTTGTATTTCCGCAGTGACTCCTTTGAGGGATTCTACGGTTTGTCGTGACCTATGTTGCTATTTTTCAAATAAGTTGGGGTATCGTTCCAATGTTTGTGTTATAATCTCCTCGCAGGGACGAACCCCATTGTACTCCAGGCACCCTATTGTGTGCTTTTCACTCTTCAATAGACCAAGATCTGCTCAAAATGATCAGCAGAGTAAAAGTACTGGGTAGTGTTTCTTCTGTATCAGTGTCCTCTGATTTCTCTTCTTTCAGATGAGGGCCCTAACGAAGGTTCATCACTGATTGGCTTTCTAGTTGCACAAGGGCGTCACCCTTGTATCTCCTTCCATGTTCTCTAATGCTGCTTCCCCTTCAGGCTTACTGAGTCACATTTCAATTTGCTTGTGTATCATTTCTGGGCCATGCTCGTCTGCTTTTGCTTCTCACCTATTTCCAAGCTCCCTCTGCCAAGACATTTCCTTTGGAACAAGTAGATCTCTGGCTCTCGTCAGCTGTAGCAAGATGCTTTCTGATTCCCTTTGTATTTGCTTAACCATTTCCCTACAGTGGTGGGAGGCTGCAGAACATGGCTTCTTTGTCTTTGAGGTTGATGCAATTTAATGTCAGATTTCTTATGATGGTCAAAGAGAGGGCTTTTTCTTGAACTCTCATCTTTGGCTGATTGTCATTTTCAGGCTCTGCTTGGCCTTCAATCATCTCCTATCCAAGAAACATCAAAGGGAATGAAGTAGAGGCCGAGATCCACCAGGCATGTCAAGTATGTAGACCTGTGTAGGGACATAATACAGACCAGTGTAGGGGAAATAAAGAGAAGAAGTAGATCCCACTTCAAAAATGTGGTCAATAATGTGTTCATCTCTAGGGTTACCAGGCGACTCCACGCTCCAGTCCTGAATTTCGATGTCTCCATCAATTGCATTCTGGGAGCTTTAGCCTTCTCTTGACCACTTCAACTGGATAATATTAATTAAAGTGAAATGAAAGTAAAAACAACACCCTGGACTGGAATTGGGTGGATCTGTGGCATGGAGTAATCTGGGAAGTTGACTGCAGAGTGTTTATGAATTTAGATAATCCACACGAGAAACAGCGGCATCATGAAGAAAACTAAAGAGTTTAGGCTAGGCTTCCTATCCTAATAGGGAGCATGTCCACGTGTAATGTGTTGGTCCAAACTACAAGGATTGCTTGGCATGAGGCCGAGGCTCATAGATACACTTCGGTTCCCTTCTGACACTGATGGTATTATTAAGCATGTTCGGCAGAGGAGGTTAAAGCTGGCGAAGCACTATTATGACCTTCAGTTTAGGCCTGCAGGAACCACAGCAGAATCCCCCCCCCCCCCCCAAATAAAGTGCTTAATGTTAGAAACTCCATGTAAAATATAATGTGCCTGTATGTTTTAAGGACACGTTTTGAAAAATGACCTTGCTGGTTAATTAAAAAAGCACAACACGTTCCCGCGCTGAAAATGTGAGGTGCCACATCTTCATTTGCCTGCAGAATATTCTGAAAAGCCATCTGGTGGTCTTACAGCCTTTTCTAAAATAATGTGACACCGATCTCTTTGGATCAGACGTGTAATTTGTTACTTTGTCAGTTACTGGTGTACACTTCCCAGAGAGATATTGTTGACGGCGAGTTCCGTCTGTTTAGCTGTTCCGTAAGAAAATAGTCTCGTATGTTGAGTTCATGGAAAGCGTTAGTCATGTTTTTTTTTTATTGTTTAAGAAGACTGGTTTAACCCTTCTGCTACCGACTGAAATATGTAATGTTAGAACAACTATAGCGATTAAGTACACCAGGTATTTAAGTAAAATGGTGCATCCAGCTTTCTTTGTGAGGGTTGCAGACTTATGTATCCTATTAGGGATATTCAGGGAACCTATCACAAATAAGAAGTATTTCTGGAGGGGTGATTGCCATGTAGCATTGTTTTCACCTGCCCGACGAAGCCATGTTTGTGGAAGTCTCTGCTCTGGAGTTTGGGAGAGGGACTACAGTAGGCTCTCAATGTACTTTCCATCAAGGATTGATCGTGGAGGGTTAAGTGGGCATGTGTCACGTGTGACTCTTTCAGACAAGCCAATCTTTGCAAATTGCATGCTGGGAGGTGTAGATGTACAATATCAGTTGAAGATAAGGACGTACTCAGTGCACATCTGGAAAATAGCCCAGTTTTCAGCAAATTATAAAATGTGTACACCTTTTAAACTTCAAAAAAGTACTCAAATATTTCCAGTAGAGTGCAATATTTACAAGGGATTTCATACTACCTGAAGTGGTCTTGTGGGGAATTGTCTTGCCCCTGATCCTAGCGACCAATGGTCAAATCCTGGCCTTGCAGAAAAACAGTCTTAAAGCAATCGAAGCAACTATATCCGTGTGAAGCACTTCCAAACTAGATCTCAAAAGTAGATTATCTGAGGGCACTCAATAACCCTAGTGCCTGCTGCTCTAATGAAGACATGATCCATGCCAGCTCCAACAGTTCCCAATGATTGAGCCTGGCCCTGAATTGATGTATTTATCTTTCTTGCATGTTGACAGTTTTTCTTTTCTATATTTTGTAAATGACAGTTTAGATATGGAGAGGAGGGTTGTTTGGATGGAGGATACCTCTGTAAGCACAAAGGTAGTAAATATGACAGGTTGACAAACCGATGGTGAGGTGATTTACCGCAGGGTGGACATCCCCCAGCAAGCTCACACAGTCGCGGCTACGGGAAGATGCAGTCTAGATGGACAGGAGATGAACATTAACATGGCATCAAATCAGACTCAGGAGCTATTTCGACTAATATGGAATGCACAAATAAATCACAGGTGATTTGCCAGCACTATGGCAGTAAGGAAAACGGGGCATAGTCTGTGGGATAGAGAAAATACTGCCCGAGTGTGCAGAGTGTATCAGGGCCAGTCTCTCAGCGATCGTCTTGGTTGTTTAGAAAATGCAACTGGGTTTAGTACTGGGGCACAGTTTACCAACAAAGATGTAAGTGTGGCAGAGCTCCACTTCATAGAAACTATCAGTGCAATCACTACAGATGGTTTAACTCAGTTCACTTTAGGACTGGTACTAAATGGAACAGCTCTGGAATGGGACTTTGCATATGCAGAGAGTCAGGATTTCCTTATCAATAAACTAAGCAGCATTCAAGAAGATGTTCTTCATCACATTTAGCCTAGAATTCGAGGGAACGATCCAGGAGTGGCGCAGAGACCAGTGGAAGTACTGGGGATGGAGCTGTGTAAGAAGAGCTTGCACCTTTCAAGCTAAGGGTCTAGTAGATGGCACATGGGCACTGGAAAAGTCAGGCTGCTACTGAGACTGGGTTACTCAGAATGATGGTTGGGCGCTGTGACCATCCAGAAGTCCTGCTCATTGTTGGACTTCTGCCACAGAAATGATCCCTGATGTGTGGATAGGAATAGGCACTATTTCTGGCCCTTGCAGCCTACACATTTGCAATGCCTTAGTAAGGTAGGCTTGGTGGGAAACAGAATCTATTGGGAAGGTCATGAAACAGTATTACATTGCACGTTATGTTAACCTTTCAATAAAGTGTTTGTTGTGTAGAACTAATAGCATCATCTTATGTGGATCTGTTGCAGACAAAAAACATAAAGCAAGTGGGTGGTATTATTATTATTATTATTGTTATTATGGTATTAATTGAGAGTGAACCTAGCTTTAAGAAGCAATGGAGCGCATTACCGAGATATACACCAATGCAGATGCACAACAGCGCGCTTTACAGAGGGATCCAACAGCACAGATGCATAACAGAGCACTTTTCAGAGGTAACAACAGAACAGATATACAGCAGTGTGCAGGATAGAGAATGGCACACTGTACACGGTGGCGGGAGAAGAGAGCAGGACGGCAACTAGCGCATCAGGTGGCAGGGGTCGGGCATGATGGCCTAGGTGTTGTGGGAGGAGAGAATCCCCTAAAGGTTGGGTCTTGAGTTCTTTTTCTGAATTGTAAAAACGTGGGGGTGAGTCTGTCTGATGCTAACAGGGAGGTGGTGCCATAGTCTTGGGACATAGGCAGAGAAGGCTTGTTTTATGGTCCTTTCCTTTTTGAAGTGGCAGATTTCAAGTCTGCGTGTGCCCTGGCTTCTGGCGGTGTTCTGACTGCTGGAGATGCTGAGTTTCTCCACGAGGTAGCTGGGTGACTTGAGGGCAACTGCTTTATAGATGATGCAGCAAGACCTGAAGGTGATTTGTGCATGCAGTGGGAGCCAGTGAAGGTCGATGAGGGCCGGGGTGATGTGGTCGTATCTGTGTAGACTCTTGATGAGGAATTCCGCCGCATGTAGGACACGTCTTAGGGGAACATGGGAGAACGACGGGAGGCCTTCAGGGAAGGCATAGCCCCCATCCAGGTGAGATAGGGCCAGTACTTGAACTGTGGATCTAAATCTGTATGGAAAGAGGAAGTGTCGACTAGGTAGTCTGCGTTTGGTTTGGGTGTGAATCCCTCAGGGTTCATGTTTGACAGCCAGGTCTGTATGTCTGGGTGTTCAGTGTTGTTGGTGAGGTGTAGGAATTTGGTCTTGTAGGGGTTGAGGTTCAAGTATGCACTGTACATCCAATACCGGATCAGCAAAAGGCAGGTTTTGAACCTGTGGATGTCCTTGATGGAGTCGATCTTGAGGTATTGCTGTGTGTCGTCAGCATATTCATTAATTTATTCATTTTGACATTTGTATAGCACCTTTCACCATAATTATGATCACAATGTGCTGTTGGTTGTACACCTTCGGAGTCCAAATTTGGAAGAAGTAGGAGGTGCTACTATGCATGTGTGCTTTTAAACCATTAAAGTTACGAGAGGGTGGCAAGACCCTGCAAGTCATCCATGTCTAAATGGAGTGTGCATGGGCACAGCAGAGGTACACTATGGACTAAACAGGGTTGGATTGTATTTAGGGAGGAAGAGATTATGTGAGAAGCTACGGATCGAATGTTTGCAGTAGTGTATGTTATATGTGAGTGTCACCGTGTGGAATGAGTCCATGCCTTCCAGTAAGTTAAAAAAAAGCAGAGTGTGAGGGGCGAAAACGTGGTGTCCAAACATTCCATTAATGAGCTCAAACGTGAAAACAGTCAGTTAATCATAAAAGAGGATGGCCTACAAAATGATTTTGATCAGATACACTAGGTTTTAAATATTCTGTAGCAACAGAAAATGCAGCTGATCAAGGAAATGACATTTGAAACCAGGATAGCAGTGTCCTGCTGAAAATGAACGTAGATAAGGGTTAGCCTGTTTCTCAGGAATTGGCCAGAATCAGTGAGGAACATATGGATGCCACAGAGCGCCTGAGGCAAGCAAAGGCTAGCCTGTTGGAAGCAGCACATGGAAGCGACGCTCGGGAGAGTGAACTTGTCATTTTAAATGAAAATGCAGTGAAAATGCGAGCATAATGCAAGGCACTCAGATGAAATACGAAGTCTTCCAAGAAGAGGTGCAGAAAGTCAGGAAATGACTGGCTGCTCAGAGCGAGTGCTTGAAGCCAGCTACGCCTCAGCATCAGATTTAAAAGCCCAACTCTCTCAATGTAATCAGGAAATCATAGCAGAGAGGAACAAGCGTTTGAAATTAAATAATGACCAGAAAGAATACAAACTGGTGCTGAGACCATCTGACCAAGCAGTGTATTGGATAGGGTCCTATGATGGAGGGCTGTGACCCCTGCCACCAAGGCTCTCATATCATTCAGCTACAGCTCCCCAAGCACAGACTGCAACTGACCTTCTGCATGCCCCTTATAGCGATCAGGGAGCCATGAGGCCGGTGGACTCGCCTATCTCTAGCCAATCTGATCAGGAAGACCAGTCCTTATCTGATATTGATTGATATTCACCATTACCAAAAAGAAGGACAGGTGGCCAGTCCAATGTGTCATGGTAGACCATAAATAGTCCAGTGAGTACTTCTGACCCTGAAAACACATATGTTGAGAAGATTAGAGATTTCGATTTGCATAAGATGATCTGGCAGAGAGATCATCTAGCCCGCTAGGCTTAAAGGCAAAAGCTTCAGCCTATGAAGGGCATTTTAAAAACCTCCAAAGGAGGGATAGTGCATATTTCCAACAGTCTGAAGAAGCGACTGCATATTATCCTGCACCGAAAAGTGACTAGAGGGAAAATGTCCCTGAGAGCTTAGGCAATGCAGGCGAAAGTAGGAATCCAGATCCCATGCTTATGGAAGGCATTCCCAATGCCTAGAAGACAGGGACTGGAGCTCCAACAGCAGTACTGATTCTACAGGAGAATGGGCTCAGGTTCAGAGGTGCAGTTGAAATAGAAAAATGTATGGGTTTTGTTAAGGACCCCATCAAACAGGTTTAAGCCATAAAAAGCTTTATAACTCCCTAACACAAACATGTTAAGTATTCTGTGTGGGAATATTTGGAACTATATGAACAAATGATGTCATCATTTGAAATAAAACATTGTGGGCCTCATCCGGGGCTGGGCAGAGCGGTACAAATGTGGCGCTAACGTTATTAACACTGCATTACCACTCAGCCCAATCTCGAGTTTCGGCGTACCTCTGAGCATTCACCTGGAGGTGAATGCACCAACATTCTGCCCATTTTCAGTGCAATTACTGCGGTACAATTAGACACATTTGACATTAAACAGGGTGAGGTTTACACAGGAACTGCCCCATATCACACAGTAACTAAGTTCAACATTGGGAAGATGACCACCAAGCTGGCAACTAACTCACACTTCCTCTGTAGACTTGAGGCAACTCTGTAGATTGAGGACTGTGATCTAGAAATAGAAATTGGGTGGCACTGTTTAAAACACCCAGTGATAGTCGTGACTCCAGAGGGCACCCCCTGTTTACTGGGGAATGGTTTTCTTCTGAGGTTATCCTCTCTGATTGATTGAGTGAGCCACGTCCTCTGGACTCAGACTAACCGGCCTATCAAACTCAAGAGAAATGAAAATGATGTTAACCTGAATGGCACCTGTCATTTTATTGAAACAGCCTACAGATTAATTCGAATTTCACTTCCAGAACAACCAAGTCCCAGAAATCACCATCAACTCTGTAGTACAAACTGTCAATGGGAACTATTCCCAACTACTGAGGATCAGTTTTATTCCCAGTTGCATGTTGTACTGCACACTGGAAGGGAATACTTTGAGATTGTATACAAATCAAAATGTAGAAGAAACGTCAAATCATTTGAAAGAGAATGATGAAAAACCAGCTGGAAGTCTGGCCGATATTCAGAAAAAGTGCCAACACTGGTTCTTACCCATTCAGGTAAATGAGGGGGAGGATCCAGTGCTCGCCAGAGTATGTCTGAATAATGGAAACAAAGCTTCATCAGCAAAGGATTTTTTAGGAAACCCCAAAAAGATCAGACCATTCCCACATTTAGATTGATAAAGTAATGGGAAATGGAAACTCCAGATTCTGAGCATTTTCGGCCTAGCAGGTAAATGCTAACATTTTTCATTGGCAACAAAACTATAGAACATAATTGTGCGGTCATTAGAGATGCCTCTTCTGACTTTAATTTGGGTAGTGACATGCTTCATCGATTCCCAATTAGTCTAAATTTGATTAACAACGAGGTATGCCCATGGCTTGGGTGGCAACACTACAGGCTTTGAAAATACTGAGAAGTCATTTCATTCAGCTCAATTGTTACCGTATGCAGTTGAAGTCCAAGTGGGAGAAGAGATTACCATCCCGGGACAAATGCGACAGCTCACAATTCCCATAAAAAATAAGCAAGGGCAAAACTTTGAAAATAAGGACACTTAAATAAATAACTCTCACCTCCAATAACAAGATTTGTATTTATATCCAACACCTCTAGTGGATCTAGAAGAGGACACCATTCGAATATTGGTGGGTAAAGGTGACCCTCAAAGTATTACTTTGCTGGTGAAAATGGTGTTGCTACCCTGTTTTTTGTGTGTTTTTTTAATGTGCCGCTGGCGGTACCTAAGTCCTACTTCTTTGAAGTGCAGTCAGTATTGGCACGGTTTATTTGGGTGGGCAAACAACACTGAATGGCTTGGCAGAAGCTAGTTGTGTCATTGGAGAGAGGGGGGTTAGCACTTCCTGATCTGGAGGTATACTATGCGGCTGCTTAGGCTGGGTTTTCAGTATATTGGTATGGTAAAGATGCGGACAGAGACATTTAGAGAGACAGAGGGCCCTCAAGCACCCTCCCTATTCTGAGCAGTCATACTAATGGCTACTGGTAGGCCGTCCTAAGCGAAGAATATGGTAGAGTAGACCTGAAGAGGATGGGTACACATAAAAAGGAGAGGGAGGAAGTTGGTTCTGTACTACCCCTGAGTTGTCAGTTACTCACATCCCAGGGCTGCCATTGACAGGTAGCTTCGGTTTGTGCTGTGTATGCAACGGATGGGCTTTTCAAGTTATGGGGACCTATTTCCAGAAGGGCAGTTTTTATCAGTAGAGTGCTGGGAGGGCAAGGGGATTGTTGCATCTTTGTAGGTGTTTATTTATTTCTGGTTAAGGGACAACCTGAAGGGGTTGTTTCCTACCTTCCCAAAGGAACCATAGACAGTCTCCATTTTTGATGAGATGCTAAAGACTGGGGATACTAAGAAGATAGTGTCTACACTTTATAATAAGGTTTTAGAGGCCCGTGGAAGGTGGACAGAGTCTTCCCGAGGGAAATGGGAGATGGTGCTGGGCACTGCTTTAACTGATGGGATGTGGTGGTACTGCTGCACACTTATAAAAAATATAGCCTTTTATTGAGTTCTGACGTCACACGTCAGAGATCTTCCCCTAAAACCTAAGAGCATGCACGATTGGGTGGCTGGGGGTAGTACCGATAGATGGCACATATAGAGGTTATCTGAATAGCACTTGCATGTCAGGTGGGTTTGCTTGAACCTTCACCAGAAACTATCTATTATATTGTAGCAGGGTCACAGGATTTCCATTGGCCCTTGCCTTCTGCCATCCACCCCTGGGATTTGTGTTCCCTGATTGGCTGGAGCTGATCTCCCCAGGTATGGGACGCAGTCTGTTCTCAGCGCTCCTTGCACCTTTTCAAGGTGATGAGAAAGACTATGGGCCTCATTACGAGTTTGCCGGTATGGTAACAACGGTACCGGTAAGCTTGCTGATACCGTTGTTAATGTACCGGCAAACTACGAGTTCTGCTCGCAGGTGCCTTTGCAACCACCAGGTTGGACCTGGTGGATCTCCCGGGACCCGCGAGCAGAACATCACGGTACCACTGGTACCGTTATTAACGGTACCGGTACTAACACCCTCCCCATTGCCATTGAGCCCTATAGGGCTTGAATGGGAAGGGGAAGAATGTTTTCCCGTGGCCAGAAAAGGGCAATTACCGGGTCTGGCAAGGTTGTAATGAGCCAGTAATTGCCCTTTTCTGGGCGCCGGAAAAAAATGAATACCAGCGGCAGACATGCCTCTACTAGAGGCACGGCTACCACCAGCCTCGTAATGAGGCCCATGTGTCCCCATTGTTGCCATCAGTATTACCACTTTTGCATTAGAGAGTGCCTGCAGGGTTGCAACGTTGTAAAACAACACATTTATTGATATATGTATTTATTACATTTATATAGCGTGCCTAAACCTCAGGCATCTGGGCGCTTGAATTTAAGAATGTGGTTACATTTCAGACTCCTGGTTATACAGTACAGTTGTAATTGCAGATATAGGGCCTCATTACGACCCTGGCGGAACGGGTTAACGGGCTCCGCAAAAGGAGGCGGACCTGTTAAATCTGTTCTGCCACATTACAAGCTAATGGTAAACCAGACGTCGTTACCAGGTCCTGCGAGGGGAAAAGGAAGCAAACAACGGGCCACTCGTAATCGGCCCATTGTTTGCTCCCTCTCCCATTCCCATTCAGCCCTATGCGGGCTGAAATGGGAATGGGGAAGGTCCGGGCCCGGGTTCCTGGGGGGAGGAATTACCGGGCCCTCATACTCGGAATGGCCCGGTAATTCCCCATTCTGGGAACCCGGACGCGATTTCGGCGGCAGCCATGCTGCCAATAGCGGCATGGCTACCAACGAGGTCGTAATGAGGCCCATAGTATTAGTACAGACTTTTACAGGTGCAGTAGTCATAAAAGGTTGATAAATAATAAGTCAAGGTCTGCATTGTTGACAAATATGACGGCTGTGCAAAAACCTTCCGAGGATTCCTGGATTCGTGTTTGGTCCACTTTACCTTTAAACCTTATTATTTTTCCACCCCCAGGGCTAAAGTGGGCTTTATTATTTCTCACATCTCCGGGAATGCCTTAGCCTGGGCCACACCATTAGTTAACACCAGAGATTCCCTTTTGGTTCATTATGATAGATTCATTCAAGTACTAAAGACTATGTTTGACCGACCAGAACAGGTCTTTAGTGCTCAAGAACGTTTACTCGATTTCCAGCAAGGCTCTCAGGACATGCTCACCTACGTAACTCGATTCAAGTAATTGGCTAAAGAAGCGGGTTGGCCTTCTGAAGCTTGCTTCACCCTCTTTCGAAGAGGGCTAAATGAAGATGTTAAGGATGAATTAGCCAGGGTAGCATGTCCTAGTTCTTACCAGGCACTTATGGATCTTGCTCTACAGATTGATTTCCACATCCAGGAAAGAAAGGCAGAGAAAAGGAAGACCAAGTCAACCATCCAAAAAAATCCTCTTGTGAGCCCTTCAAAATCCGAAGATTCTCCTGTTCCTACAAATGAACCCGAACCCATGCAGCTAGGGGCCTTCCGTGGACCCATATCCCCCCAAGAAAGGCTGAGAAGGATCCATACTGGCTTATGCATGTACTGTGCCTCGGACAAGCATTTAGTCAGAGAATGTCCCTTAGCCCCTCCACAGCGTTCGGGAAACGCCAGCTCCCGATCCTAGATGGATATCAGTTTCGGGAGAGAGATGCAGGCTCAAAATCTATACCATCCTTGAACTCTCCTGGACAAAACTCCCTGGTAGTCTTACAGGCTTTTCTATCGTCATCTAAGAATCCTACCCCATTCTGGCACTAGTGGACTGTGGGGCCATGTGAATATTCATAGATCAGGAATGGGTCCATAAACATCATCCTCCTTACGAATCCCGGAACGTCCTGCAACCTGTAGAAGCAATTGATAGAAGACCTCTTTCTTCTGGACCCATAACCCTTCAGACTAAGGAAATTGAGCTTGCTATAAACCATCACCGAGAAAGGATAAAGTTTGACATCATAAAATCTGCCCATTACCCAATGGTTTTGGGAATGCCCTGGCTACAAAAACACAACCCATACATCAATTGGACAGCTGGTTTCCTGTTCCTAGGTTCCGAATTTTGCATGTCCCATTGTCTGCTCCAGGATCCTTCACCAACAACATCAGAAGAACATTCAACAACTCAGCAAGATTCTCTTATGGTCTCCAACATCATCCAGGTTCCTAAAACCTACCAGGAATACGCCGATGTGTTCTCTTCTGCTATTGTCCAAGCCCTGCCACCCCAAAGGCCTGAGGACTGTGCTATTGAAACCAAACCTTCAGCCGTGATTCCCTTTGGAAGGATGTTTATCCTGTCTGAACCAGAGAAAAAGGCCCTTCGTGAATACCTAGATACTAACCTAAAAAACGGCACCATATGCCCATCCAAGTCTCCGGCTGGAGCCTCATTATTTTTTGTTCCTAAAAAAGACACCAAGGAACGCAGACCTTGTCTTGATTATCGAGGTCGTAATCAGTGCACCCTTAAGGATCGTTATCCATTACCCTTGATCTCGGATATCCTGGAAGCCGTAAGAGGAGCCGTAATATTCACCAAATTGGATCTCAGGGGTGCTTATCACTTGATTCATATTAGAGAAGGTGACGAATGCAAGACAGCCTTCAGAACACCCTTTGGTCATTAAGAATACTTGGTCATGCCCTTTGGACTCTCTAATGCTCCGGCAATCTTCCAACGCTTTATCGACCGGGTGTTTTCGGATATGATATTTCTTCTCGTCATCGTCTACTTGGACGATATTTTGATATTCTCGAAGGATCCTCTCAAGCATGAAGAACATGTTAAATCAGTGTTACAATGGCTACGGGAACACAAGCTTCTAGCAAAACCCGAGAAATGCCTTTTTCATGTTTCCACTGTTCACTATCTAGGATTTGTCCTTAGCCCAGATGGCATAGGCATGGATCAATCCAAGGTTAAGGCCATACTATCTTGGCCAACTCCGACCTTCGTAAAACAGATCCAATCTTTCCTGGGCTTGGCCAATTTCTATCGGAAGTTTATACCATCCTTCTCTGAGATTGTTCAACCGATCATCTCCTTGTTGAAGAAAGATACTCCCTATCATTGGACCCCAGCCCAGGAGAAGGCCTTCCAACGCCTGAAAACAGAATTTACACAAGCCCCCATCCTGGTTCAACCTGATATAAATCGACCATTCCTAGTGGAAACAGATGCCTCTAACTATGCCATCGGAGCAGTTCTGAAACAGGAACTAGATGACGGGCTGGAACATCCTATTGCCTATCTTTCACGGACATTGACCTCCAGTGAAACTCATTACTCAGTCTTAGAAAAGGAACTTCTAGCCAGCCGTCAAGCCTTCACCGAGTGGAGTCATTTACTTCTGGGAGCTAAACATCCTGTCCAGGTTCGGACGGACCATCGAAATCTCCAAGTGTTACAGGCCCTGGAATACAGGAACAGCCGTCAGGCCCGTTGGGCGTTCTTCTTTGCTCAATACCAGTTTCAAATTCACCATGTTCCGGGAACACAAAACGTAATTGCTGACGCCTTGTCTCGGCGCCCTGACTATGAACCTCCTGATGGCCGAACATTTCCCAAGATGTTTCCCCACACAATAATTGTAGCCCAGGCGACCAGCCTCCTAGATGAAGTCCGCAGTCAGACTCAATCCTCGGAACTCTGGAAAGATATCTCGGACAGGAACCAGTGGAAACTGAAGACCAAAAATGGATACTTGTTCAAAGACAATGCCTTGGTCATCCCAACACAAAAACTACAGCAAAGGATAATAAATCTCTGTCACGATACTCTTTACTCCGGGCATCGTAGAATTACCAATACCCTCCGATTAATACAAAGGCAATTTTGGTGGCCTGGAGTGAAAGCTGATGTACAAAGGTACATCCAGGCATGCTCTGTCTATAATCAAAACAAGCATGACAACAAGAGACCAGCGGGTCTATTGCAGCAACCTCCACTTCCAACAAGGCCTTGGGAATTCATGGCAACAGACTTCATTGTGGAATTACCACCTTCCAGGGGATACACAACCATCATGGTCACCATTGATTTGTTCACCCATGTGGCCCATTTTACACCTCTGTTTAAACTGCCATCCTCGTCAGAACTTGCTGGAATTTTCCTGGAACACATATTCCGACTGCATGGACTTCCTTCCAAGATCATATCAGACAGAGGGCCCCAATACATTTCTCAGTTCTGGAAACATCTTTGCCAAATACTAGGAATCCAACGCGCTCTTTCCTCAGGATATCATCCCCAAACCAACGGAGCCACAGAGCGCGTAAACCAAAGCTTGGAACAATACCTCAGTAGATTCGCTACCAAGGTCCAGGACGATTGGTCCCTCTTAATACCAGTGGCAGAATTCGCCTATAATAATTCGGACCACTCTGCTATTAAGACCAGTCCTTTTTTCTGTAGCCAAGGATTCTACCCTTCGGTTCTACCCTCCCTCCTTCCTCATCCTACACCAGTTCCAACAGTCGATTCCAGGATTGAAATGCTCATTAATGTTCAAAGAGAAGCCAAAGAACAATTAGAAAAGGCCAAGACCCAGACCAAACTGTATGCAGACTCCAAACGAAGACCAAGCCCCTCCTACACAATAGGGGATAAGGTTTGGCTGTCCTCGAAACTGCTACCACAGCATTTGCGACCAAATAAATTGGCTCCTCTATATTATGGGCCATTCCTTATAAAGGAAAACATCAACCCAGTGGCCTACCGACTCAAGCTTCCAGACTCCTGGAAGAAAATCCACCCAGTCTTTCATACGTCCTTAATGAAGCCATATGTTCAGACCTCTCGAACTAACCTTTGGCCCAAACCAGTACTCATCAATGACCAACTGGAGTATGAGGTCTCCAGGATTTGCGATTCTAGATATAGACGTGGCAAACTCCAGTACCTGGTGGAATGGAAAGGATATCCCCCCAGTGAACGCACTTGGGAACCTATCTCAAATCTAAATACCCCCCAGGCTACTCAGAAGGTTCCATCTCATACACCCGGGCAAACCCGTTGGAACGAGTTTCCGGAGGAGGCATGCTGTCATGAACCATCGAACTCGCCCCTTCTGGGCCTCCTGGTCCCTGACATGTCGGGCCTTACACTCCATAATACTACCAACATGGCGGCAAGCTCAGAACGCTGCTCGCCAGTCTTCACGTTCTACGCAGCGTCCTCTATAAAGAAGCCACACCCCCGCGGCCCCGCGCGTCTCAACGCGGCTACTAGCTGTGATCGGACGTGTGCTCCGAACCTTCTCTAGTGCTACTTGCTATCCCCTGGCCCCTGGATTCCCTTCTCCCGACTTCTTCCCTATTTCCTAACTTCCCGGAATCCCTGCGTCGCTCCGCGCGCCCCCCAACTCCTTCTTGAATACTCCCGGAGTTTCCCGTGATCCTGGACATCGAAGCTGAACGTGATCTGGAAGCCGAGGACGGCCGAGCAGGCTTATTTAAGTCCCGAACCATATGAAAGAAGACTCCACCTAAAGAGGACATCAGGCAACATAGACAGGTGAGAAGGGGGGAAACCTGTGACACATGCAGTACACTAAGCCAATTTTAATAACACTACATAGGCCTTGTCAATCTTCGAGGGGCAGGGAGACCTAGGGCTCATTAGAAGTGTGGTTGGTTCTTGATATCCTGGGTGAAGAGCCAAGTTTTTCGTTTTTTTCGAAAGGACCACAGAGATGCGTCAGTCCTTAGTTCCAATGGCATGGTATTGTGTCCTTAGTTTTCCTAAGTAGGCTGAGCGGGTTGGTCTGGCTGATTCATGGAGCGGTGTTGGATGGGCATTTGCGGTTAGGAGACAGTACTTTGAATTTAATTCAGTCTCTAACTGGTAGCCAATTAATATTTCTTCTGGTTGTGGTTATGTGGTCTGATTAGGGATATTAAGAGCTGCTCTGATTGCGTTATTTTGTACAATTTAGAGATTCTTAATGTTTTTTGTAGAAGAGCCTGCGAAGATAGCATTGAAGTAGTCGATTCGGGAGAGGATTAGTGCTCTAGCCAATGTGAGCTCGTTCTCCAGAGTAAGGTACGGTCTGCAAGCAGTAATGAGTTTGGAAGTATAGGAAGAGGCTGAGGTGATAGCATTGACTTGTCAGGAGACGGTAAGTGAGGAGTCAAGGTACACGCCTAGTGTCTTAACTTCTTTGGCAACTGTGATGCTGTTACCTTCAATGTTGAAAGTTTGATAGGATGGTGGTAGGTTTTTGAGTTTCGCTGAGCTGCCTATGATCAAGATTTCTGTCTCATCGTCATTAAGACAGTTCATTTTAGGCCATCTAGGAGTCAGTGTCATAGTTCCAGTGATTGATAGTAGTATTTGGGTGTCGTCAGCATAATTTGTATATGCAACACCCATTTTGTCTAGTCTATCAAATAGGGTTTTTGTGAATGCGTTGTATTGCGTGGGGGATATGCATGATCCTTGCGGGATCCCGCAGGTGACCGGTGTGGGGTGTGCAGCTGCCGTGGAATAAAAGACTCTCATGGATTGGTTCGAGAGGAATGATTCAATCCAGTTTTTTTGTGTGTTTACAACAATGGCTTTGAGAGGATTGTATGGTGGCACCTGAACCACGGCAGTCGGCGGTTGAAAAAGAACTTTGGGCTTTTGTTGGTCCATTACGGATTGTGTTTGAAGAGTTAGAACTTGACACAGTAGCCGTTTCACATTAAAGACTGATCATTCTCCTCAAAGGTTTATTCTCTTTTGGGAACAGATTTGGCTACCGCATTTTGCAAGTGTGTTCTTACTCAAATCCATTGAAAAGGATTACTAATATAAGCGGCTGATATCCGGCTGGATGTGACTGTATTATTGGCGACATTGGATCCTTGGAATACACAGATCCCAAGATTACATTAAGGATCAAGTTTAGATCCATGACCACCAGGACTGGAGGGGACGATCACTGTAGAATTTTAAGAAGAGCTACCCCTGATGAAGGGTCTGGGTTGGCTCTAGAATTGGAACCTGCCCGTGCTGACCGCCACTTCTATTTTGGATTGGAGGACTGTTCTGGTGTCGCAAGATCACAGGAGTGGTTTGGGGTTTAGCCTGGACCCCAATTTGGTGCGTAGGAGAAGTGGGTTTGCTCCTGGTTATCTTGCTTCAAATTTGGGGATAAATAATCCTTCTAACACGGTAGTTAGTGCGATACAGGTTCGCTTTTATTAATGGTATTTGGAGCGGTTCTTCTCAATACAATGGTGAGTGTCTAGAACACTGTTCTGGCATTTGTGCACTAGCTCGGTCAGCCGACACGTGTTTCGACCCAGAGGGTCTTTCTCAAGGCTGAACAATATTCAAGAGTGCAAGGTGATGTGTGATAAATGACATTTTGTGACAAGCATGTTTAATTACATTGATTTAACGTGGTGGGTGATGTGAGGTGGTGGTTGCAGATTAAAAGCATTACATGATTGTACATTCCATTCATGGTTGGATTAGTATAACAGTTGGAAAAAGAAAATGAAAAGGGGCGAGAGAAAGAGAGAGGTTAGCAAGAGGGGCAGGAAGGGGCGAGTGGTAGGATAAGATGGTGGAGAGGAGGGTGGTCCTCTTACCATGTAAGCAATGCTGCGATCCCCAAGTGGGGTCCTTATCGCGTTTGTAGTGGCTGTCCTTAGGGCAGTCTGGCTCTTGTTGGGCTCTGAAAATAATTCATAAGGAAATTAGCGGTTTGAAGACGAACGGTGGATGGCTGTAAAAATTGCAGTTTGGAGAGCCTAGTGAGAGCCCTTAGCATACTCCCGTGCCGTTGTGGCTGATAAGTAGCTGGGAGTAAAAATCGGATGTGCCCAAAAACGCTGTTCCCTGTTGGAATGGGCGTGTGGTCCGTGCGTTTGAGGCAGGCAGCCCCCCTCTTAGGTGAGCTGGGGGGGGAATGTAGTGTTTACCTGTGTACGAGTGAATCTCGTGCTGGGTTGCTCCCTGCGGCTTCAGTGGGGAATGGAGTGCCGCCATGATTAAGTACTCGCGCATGCGCCAACCAGCCGATGTTTGACTTGTGGCGCATGTGCGAGTGTGTAGTGTCCCTGCGGACGCTACCGCACGTGCGCAAATGGTGGTGTCCCTGTGGACGCAATCGCGCATGCGCGAGTGTGAAGTGTCCCTGTGGACGCATCCGTGCGTGTGCACGAATTGGTGTATGTCTGAACAGTGGCGGTGCCTGATAAAAAAGGGGGGGGTTGCCTGTTGGGACAGAGGGCCCTGTGAGAGCAATTGGGGTGGGGATCAAACTATGGGAATCTGTAATGCTAAATGCTAAGTTGCTTGTTACTAAAATGAGGGAGATCCTCATTGTGTTTGTGAGTGTGCCTCTTGAGGGTATCAGAGGGTACACTGGCTGGAATTGCCCGTGTGGGGCCAAGGTGTGTGGAGGGGTCCCGGCTGAGAGAGGCCGTAGGGGGGTCCAAAAACTGTATGGTTGTTAATGACTAGAGTCCACGCTAGTTGGACGTGCTGGGAGAAGCCCAGATGGATGGTTGATAGCGGTCTGTCTTGCAGTGGAAGAGGCCGAGTCAAGGTGGTGATCCACCTTGAGTTGGTGGGAAATGGTTGGTCCTCATAGTTGAGGTGAAGAGCCTATGGTGGCTCTGGTCCGGTCCTAAGTGGCTGGGGGTGGGGGTCCATTGCGAGGAGTGACATAAGCATCTTGCCATCCGGAGGGTCCGTCGTGGCTAAGGATGATGATGTCAGAGAGGTCTGGTCGTACTCGTTGTTAGGGCCAATGGCCTGGTCCATTCCATGGTGGTGTGAGGGCGACGTAAAAGCCCATAGGAGTGTGTCAGAGTGGGGGCAGAAAAGGGTCGATTGAGAAGGTTACAGAAAGACATTGAGGTCATGATCTTTGTTTAAACCATTTTTAACACATCTTAAGTTAAAATGTTAAGATGTGTTAAAATGGTTTAAACAAAGATCACAACCTCAATGTCTTTCTGTAACCTTCTCAATCCACCCTTTTCTGCCCCCACCCTGACACACTCCTATGGGCCTTTACGTCGCCCTCACACCGCCATGGAATGGACCAGGCCATTGGCCCTAACAACGAGTACGACCAGACCTCTCTGACATCATCATCCTTAGCCACGACGGACCCTCCACATGGCAAGATACTTATGTCACACCTCGCAATGGACCCCCACACCCAGCCACTTAGGACAGGACCAGAGCCACCATAGGCTCTTCACCTCAACTATGAGGACCAACCATTTCCCACCAACTCAACGTGGATCAACACCTTGACTCGGCCTCTTCCACAGCAAGACAGACCGCTATCAACCATCCATCTGGGCTTCTCCCAGCACGTCCAACTAGCGTGGACTCTAGTCATTAACAACCATACAGTTTTTAGGACCCCCCTACGGCCTCTCTCAGCCGGGACCCCTCCACACACCTTGGCCCCACACGGGCAATTCCAGCCAGTGTACCCTCTGATACCCTCAAGAGGCACACTCACAAACACAATGAGGATCTCCCTCATTTTAATAACAAGCAACTTAGCATTACAGATTCCCATAGTTTGATCCCCACCCCAATTGCTCTCACAGGGCCCTCTGTCCCAACAGGCAACCCCCCTTTTTTTTATCAGGCACCGCCACTGTTCAGACATACACCAATTCGTGCACACGCACGGATGCGTCCACAGGGACACTTCACACTCGCGCACGTGCGATTGCGTCCACAGGGACACCACCATTCGCGCAAGCGCGGTAGCGTCCGCAGGGACACTACACACTCGCACATGCGCCGCCAGTCAAACATCGGCTGGTTGGTGCATGCGCGAGTACTTAATCATGGCGGCACTCCATTCCCCACTGAAGCCGCAGGGAGCAACCCAGCACGAGATTCACTCCTACACAGGTAAGCACTACTTTCCCCCCCAGCTCACCTAAGGGGGGGGCTGCCTGCCTCAAACGCACGGACCACACGCCCATTCCAACAGGGAACAGCGTTTTTGGGCACATCCGATTTTTACTCCCAGCTACTTATCAGCCACAACGGCACGGGAGTCTGCTAAGGGCTCTCACTAGGCTCTCCAAACTGCAATTTTTACAGCCATCCACCGTTCGTCTTCAAACCGCTAATTTCCTTATGAATTATTTTCAGAGCCCAACAAGAGCCAGACTGCCCTAAGAACAGCCACTACAAACACGATAAGGACCCCACTTGGGGATCGCAGCATTGCTTACATGGTAAGAGGACCACCCTCCTCTCCACCATCTTATCCTACCACTCGCCCCTTCCTGCCCCTCTTGCTAACCTCTCTCTTTCTCTCGCCCCTTTTCATTTTCTTTTTCCAACTGTTATACTAATCCAACCATGAATGGAATGTACAATCATGTAATGCGTTTAATCTGTAACCACCACCTCACATCACCCACCACGTTAAATCAATGTAATTAAACATGCTTGTCACAAAATGTCATTTATCACACATCACCTTGCACTCTTGAATATTGTTCAGCCTTGAGAAAGACCCTCTGGGTCGAAACACGTGTCGTCTGACCGAGCTAGTGCACAAATGCCAGAACAGTGTTCTAGACACTCACCATTGTATTGAGAAGAACCGCTCCAAATACCATTAATAAAAGCGAACCTGTATCGCACTAACTACCGTGTTAGAAGGATTATTTATCCCCAAATTTGAAGCAAGATAACAAGGAGCAAACCCACTTCTCCTACCCCTGATGAATGTCAGACATCTAAGAGTCAACAGACAGAAAAATGTTGGGTTATATATAGATTTCAACAAATGAATTTTTCACTGATATTTGTATGGTAAATGTTGTTTTTTTAGTTAATGTGGTATGGTTGTTTTTTATTTTTACATTGATGTTGTGTATGTAATCGTCCTGTTTTTTGATAACCTGGTTTTAGGGTTGTTCCTAAATCTGTGTATTATTTAACACAGTTTTAATGAGAATGATGTCTTTTTTCTATAATAAAATATTTTTCTTAATGATATAGCTTTTGTGTGTTACACCTTTCCTTCTCATTAAAATTTGAATTTGAACTGTTTTCTTCTATACTATAAAAATATTGTCTTGGGGTCCCCAGACAGTGAAAACAGTAGGTCTTTGTAACGGACCTTGCTGTGGGGATTGTTTTTGTTTTGATTTGACCTCATTTGTACTGCTCAATCCAGTTTATAGCATTGTTGGAAAAATGTGAGTCGCTGGCTAGGTGGCTGCATAAGATGTTATGGTTCACTAAGTCAAATGCCGCCAAGAGGTCCAGTAGGAGGAGGATGGCTAGGTCGCCTCTGTCTCTTATTTGATTCATTTGGGTTTTTAGATCTACCAGAGCCGTCTCAGTGCCATGGCCTGGGCAGAAACCTGATTGTCGGAGCCCAAGGAGGTTGTGTTTTTTTAGGTCGTTTTGGATTTGTACATACGCTACCCTGTCTAGTATTTTTAGGAGGAACGGCACTGTAGTAATGGGCCTCTAGTTGGTTGGCACATTGGGGTCCAGCGTTGTTTTTTTCAATAAAGGGAGTACCCAGGCTTCCTTTAGATTTTCTGGTACTTTATTGGAGGCAAAGCAATTGTTTATTATTGAAGTGATGAAAGGCGCCAGATTATCTGCGCAATCTTTGATTAGCGTGGCCGGACAGATGTCGCCTTGACATCTGAAGGGTTTTAGACCTTTTATAATTTTGATGGTCTCCTCAGTGTTGATAGGAGAGAATTCAAACCTAGGGAATGTTTTCTGTGGGTTCTGTGCAGCGTTAGGTTGAACTGGCAGGGTAATTTTCAGTTTTTTTTAATTAATCTTAAATTGGAGGGATGAGATTTTATCCATAAGTGCACTTTGTATACTTTTGCACCAGGTTTGGTCCTTGTTACATAAATCTGGGTTCTGTGAGGGGGATTCTAGTTCCCGTAAGACTGAGAAGGGCTCATTAGTACCAGAGGTAGCATTCCCAATGCGGGTGTTGTATGCATTGCACTTTGCTAGAAAGGTGGCTTCTTTGTACTCTGTGGCTAGGATGGAGTAATGTGTTTTATTAATGCTAGAAGGGTTTTCTTCCAGTAACTTTCTGCATTTCTTTTTTGGTTGTGTAAGTCTTTAAGTTCTGGGGCGAACCAGTGGATAATGTGGGATTTAGGTTTAGCTTTGCATTTTCCCATAAGTGTGACTTTGTTGATTGCAGCCTTCATAATTTGGTTGTGGGTGGTTACCAAGGAGGATGGGTCGTCAGCGATCTTAGTGAGAGTGGTGAGGGGTGCTTGTAAAGGTAGCATATTTTGAGGCGTGATGTTCCGATGGTTGCGAGTCAAGGTTTTCAGGCGCAATAAAGGTAGGGGTGCAAACTTATGTGCCTATATTGATTGAGAATAATATAGTATTATGGTCTGACCAAGGGCAAGGGTTGTTGTTAGTGATGTATCACTTCATGTGTGCTTTGCAGGGAACTGCTCCTCTACCCACCATGAGTAAATGGCCATTGTTTGGCTCGGCTGCACCAAGTGGGTGAAGACCGCAAAATTGAGCTTTCTGGTCTGTAATTAATGAGGGTTTATTCTGCCATTTTGCAAATGGCTGCTTGTCTCTTTGGCTTTGGAATGTTCTGCTCGTGTCTCACCTTTGCTGTGAGCCCTGGCCTGGTGCTTTGTGCAGCCTAATTCTGCTTTGTTTCATCTCTTGTTCTGAGGCCTGTGGCTTCATGTAATTCTAAAATAGTTATGCTATAATTGCTATATGTATATATTGCACTATTCTTCTTACAGGTTAGTAGTACTTTGGTTCTTCCATGTTTCTCATACGATCCTGCAGTTCCATATGTTTAGTTGCAATAAGCATCTGCAATCTTGCTCTGCATCTCTTGCTTTTCTTGCGTTTCTGCTTTTGGCTAATGAGAGAAAATAATAAAAACTACATCAAGTGTTTTTTCTGCTGTTGCTTCCTTGCTGCTTTGCTAATCTGTCTACTAGCTTCATCGTTGAGAGGGTTGAACTGGGCTTAACACCCCTCTTCAGCCGCAGAGCGCCGCAGAGTAGCTGCAGAGTAGCAGTCTCTGCAGTCATCACTACAGTGAGTGTTTTTCTGTGGTTGCTCCCTTGCTGCTTTGCTAGTCTGTCTAGTAGCTTCATCGCTGAGAGTCTTGGACTGGGCTTAAAACCCCTCTTCAGCCGCAGAGCGGCCGTGAAGTAGCTGCAGAGTAGCACTTTCTGCAGTTTATGGCAGCATGGGCAGCTCAAAGTGAAAGTGATCTGTAGTGTTCAGCGATCTTGACTGTACCAAGCCGCCTTCTGGAGGTAGAAGGACGCTGCCTCTGGGGTTTGTGGAAACACTAGGGCCCAGCTTCCTAGCCGGGAGGCGGGGACTCCCTGTACGCTGGATCCGCCGCTCACAGAATGGCCCCAAGATGGACTACTCCTTGAACAAACTCCAGTGGATGGTGATCCTGGAGCCTGCACGTCCGCTCCTCCCCTCCCCTCCCCATTTAAACATTCTCCTAAGACGTTTCCAGACATGGCCAAAAAACGTGCCCTGTGCAGACCCTTTTCAAACAGGGTTCACCAAGAATATTGGGACAACGGCGAATATCATGTTTATGAGTGCACTGAAGAGTAAAATCATTGAAGGAGCACATCGAGTTTTTGTGGCCTTTATTGACCTCGCTCAAGCCTTTGACCAGGTCAATCAAGATACTTTATGGAAGAAACTAAGTGTGTGGAAATGCCCTCTTGACATCCTCCAACCCATCCGTGCCCTCCACGAAAATACCAGATTGAGAGTGAGATTAAACCAAGCGGGCTGGTTATCTGACGAAATCCTGGTTGCTAGAGGAGTCAAGCAGGTCTGTCCGCTAGCCCCGGCTCACTTCATTACATATATGGGGAACTTTAAAGACTCAGAGTCTGTCATAAGATCGTTTCCGCCCACTATGGGCGTGACAAAAACTATGCGCTTGTTGTACGCTGATGATTTGATATTTATGGACTACACCCCAATCGCCCTTCAGCGCGAACTTGACAACTTGGCCTCTCATATACATGGAAAAGACTTACAAATCAACGTTGCAAAAACAAAAATCTTGGTTCTGGAAAAATCTCAAAGGAGAAAGGAACGGCTGAACTGATTCCTTGAAGGCTCGGAACTTGAAAAGGTCCACAACTTCAAATATCTTGGTGTGACACTTGATTGCTCCAGAACAAATGCAGCAATGCAACAAACTATTCTGGATAAAACTAGAAAGCTGTCTGCTCAAGCCAGAGCCTTGGACAACAAATACAGCTGTTTCTCCTTAGTTCCCATGATCAGATTTTATCGCTCTAAGGTGGTGCCATCTTTAACCTACGCCATGGAGGCCTTTCCCCAAACACCTGGAAAGTTATGGATTAGGCTGGAAGGCTACTTTTGGTGATCTGTGCTGGGTCTTCCCAAATCTACATCAATGGTGTTAATCAGATGGGAACTAGGTCTTCTCTCCCTCGAAGCAAACATCGAAAGAAACAGTATGATGCTTTACAGAAAAACTTTGCTCCCCAACTGTCGAAGCATCTTAAACATGATCAGAGCAGAAACAATGGGAACCAGATGCAACAAGCTGAAAACATGGGAAAAAGGCTGTAAAGTGAAGCTAAATGAAATTTAAATACTCGAGGCTGAACTGATACAAAACCTCATGAAAATAAAAAGAAAAATGGAGGAACTCGATTGGATAAAGACCTTGGATGCTGCTGCTGAGTTAAAATCAACAGGTGATCTTCCACCACAGTTGAGGAAACTAAACTGTGTCACGAACTATCTGAAAAAATTCCCAAATAAGTTGGTAAGGAACATCTTCATGAGAGCCTGTTTAAATCACCTTGAAACCAACGAGATCTTGGCAGTAAGAGGTTTAGCAAACTCAAACAAATGCTGCTTGTGTCCAAAAGACGATCAGATTGAGACAAATCAGCACCTACTTCTAACCTGCCCCGGAACCAAGATGATAACATCGAAATGCTTGCTGTCACATTTGACTTCTTTCTACATTCAAGAAGAACCAGTGTGGTGGGAAAGAATAATTGGTGGGGAAAGAACTACTTGGACAATTGCAACCGCGCAGCTACTGAAACAAATTCTTGGATCTTTAAACCAGTAAGCCAAACTGGACTTGCCTCCAATGCAGGAAAAGTGTCTAAAATGTTAAATTCAATCTTAGATTCAACTTTGCCAAAACTATATACTGCTACGTGTTTTCTTTTCTTATAAAAATCACTAATCTGATTCAATCAAGTAAATAAAAATAAAAAATAAATAAAGGCTTTCAACGCTATGTATATGCATCTGTCCTCTATCTACAGAACTGTGTAAGGTGTTCTTCATGTGTACACGTGTGTGTACGTGTAACTTCATGCACGGATGCAAGTTTGCTTCATGGCTAACGTTGCTATGTTGTGGTGTCTCTAATGACATCAGCACAGTTAGATATTTGTCATTAGTCAATCAGATCTAATGTGGCACCTCCATCCATGATCAACGAGGAACCTGTATCCAGGAAGACATCAGCTGGATAAGGTTTGAATGGTTGTCTGAGAGAATATCTGTTCGCATATGTGGATGTCACTGGGCTTCTTGGGGGTTGGCCAAACAGTGACTAGCATCTTGCATTTCTGTCTCTTTGAGCTGTCATGCTTATGGGGATAAAGGGGGGAATTCCAGGGGCCCTCTTTTCAAACTGTTATGACACCATTGACAGTATCTCTCCAGAAAGGTTTTATACTCATCATGGGGGGAATTTCTCGGTGTACTCTTCACACCCGTATGGGGTGGAAGAGGTAGCCTGTGACATCAGGAAGGATGAGGTGGTATTTAGAGCTAACAACAACTACCTGGAATCCATGGAACCTCATGCCCAGGTAAACACCATTAAAAGAGATAACTCCACACAACTGGAGGATACTGCTGAGATTTCAAAGCCTGAGGTCTTTCCAGGTCTCAGGCAGATGGTCAAGGAACGGATCAACCTAGCTCATGCCTGTGAGACTGAGGAGCAAAGACAACAGCTGAAACAGGTGTTCCTGGACTACCAGGATATCTTTTCAGTAGATTCTTGTGATTGTGGACATACATCTATTCATTCAACTACGATACCCACGGTCCCAGAGATGGCTCCAGTATTCGTCAAACAATACCAGTTACCTCTCACATCCATGGAGCCACTCACAAAGGTTATCAAGAACTTGTAATCCCGTGGGATAATTTGGATGATCCATAGTATCTTTAATAACCCGGTATGGGGGGAAACTGAAATCCAATGGGCAATCGAGACTTTGTGCAGATTTGAGGGAGTTGAACAAACAGGTCCACATGTCAAGATGGCAACTTCCCTACATCGGCCATGGACTGATGCAGATCCAGTGGTCCAAAACGTACTCAGCCATTGATTCGTGAAATGGCTACTGGATGGTACCCGTGAGTAGGGAAGACCAGTACAAGCTTGCCTTAACTTTGGGCAGCCGCAATATACATTGACCAGAACCCCTATGGATATATAAACTGGAAATCAGTTCAATATATTCCTTCATAAGGGCATGCCCGACTTGGGAGAAAGTGTAAGCTTGGCCTATGTAGATGGTGTATTGATCAAGCGCTTGCTCAGCTGTGGATGAGCATATTGCAAAATTGTGCTATGTTATAGCCCAGTTGCAGAAAGCTGGAGCAAAACTGACCTTTCAGAAGGCACATTGGTGTAAGACCATGGTGAACTTTCTAGGGCATGAAATCACCCCTTAGGTTCTTAACCTCCAGGTGAAGAAAGTGAAAACATTATTGGAATTGAAAGACCCTACCATCCTGCGAGAATTGAGAGCATTCTTGGGCACACTAATTACAGTCAAAGGTTTATTGAGGACTATGTAGAGGTCACTCAACCCCTGGTCCATTTATTAAAGGCCAGAGTCAAATGGGAGTGGGGTACAAAATAATCTGAGGCTGTTAAACAACTGAAAAGAAGGCTTTCTCAAGCTCCTTGTTTGGCTTACCCCCTTAAGAATAAGGAGTTTTTCTTAGAGACAGGATTTTCAGATACCTGCCTGAATGCAGTATTGTATCAATATCATGACAAGGTCAAAAAAGTTATCTCTGACACAAGCAAAACGTTGTCCTCTGTGGAGGAGAAATTCAACGATTGTGAAAAGGCACTTCTGGCAACTGTATGGGCATTGAAAATCACTACCCGTTTATCCAGGGCAAGCACATCATTGTAGACACTCCTCACCAACCCTTGCAGTATTACAGTGACATAATACAGGCTGGGAATGTATCTAATTTCAGAATTACTTCCTGATTTCTGTCCATGCAAGGCTTTCCTGTATAGGTCAGGTATGGCCAAAACAGGAAGAATCCTTTAGCACAAGGGTTGGCGAACTTGCATGATTGTGCTAAGGAAAACTGTTTCGGGGATGAAAGGTTAGTGACAAAAGACAATCTGGAGACATCTTAGTATGCCCTCACAAGGTCTACCAAGTAGACACTTGCCAAGGATACCCACACTCTATGTGGACGGGTGCTCCGACCATGTTGTTAACAATGGGGAAAAAGTACTAGTGTTTGGCATTGGGAATGCATGGGTTAATGATACCCCGGAATCCTCTGCTGGTTACAAAATAGGACCCTGAAGTAGTTAGATGGCAGAGTTGATGGCCGTATATCAAGCCATCCTCACTGTGGTACACCATTAACTGAAAGGATGGGTGATAATCAGTGACTCTGACTATGTCAGGAGTGGGTTTGAGGAACACCTGATCAATTGGGGGGATAGAGGCATGCTTTGTGCTAACAATAAACCACGAAAACATGGAATATTGATCCAGCCCATTGATGATCTTGTGACTTCTAATGAGATGACAATCTATTGGAGAAATTATTAGAGGTCATTCAAAGATAGAGGGGCCGGATAAGACTGGAAATGACCTGGCTGGTCAAGTGGCTAAAACTGGAGCTCTACAGGGGGATTTCATAGATATGGAATCCCTGCTGGGAGAAATTCAAGTTACAGCTGTGATGACATCCCAAACTCATGTCAACAGTGAACTCTCAGCTGCTCAGTGGAGTAGAGATAACCCTGATACAGATTTGATCATTGCACAAAAAGAGGACCCTATTATTGGAAAGTTCTATAAACATATCAGTGCCCCAGTGAGTTTTCCTCTAATGGAACAGGATTATACCAGAAAAGAAGATCTCTGGGAGTTGATGAAATGTTCCAAGATGTTTGAAATTCAAGACGGTTAGTTGGTAAGGAGATCTCTATCTGGATGTGATCAATGGGAGGTATGTGCTTCATTCCTGGGCCTGATTTGAATCATGCCTATGACATGGACACTGCTGGTCATAGGAGGTTTCATAAGATATTCAAAATGTTGTAAGAATTGGCATACTGGGCACATATGGGCCAGGACCTCAACATATATTGTATTATTTATTTATTTGTTTACAGTTCAACAAACCTTTACAAACACTACTTTAAAAAATATCGAGCAATCATATAAATACAAATTCAAATTAAAATTCCCCTACAAATACAAATATAGATCTGTCCACAAATACAGATAAAATACAAATAAAATACTAGTGCAAGAAACACAGATACAACAGTCAAATCACATTATATACTTACAGAGTATGGTTTAGCGAATGAATTCATTATACTATTTTGGGGCTCCCATATCCTTTACTTACTCTTTATCTTACACTTAATAGTAAGCCATATTTTTACCTATGCTAGCTAGGCATACATGAACATTAAGGCAGTATGTTCACTTTTCCCAGGCCTGTGTATGGTACTTATCATATATCTTCTATACATCTAGTAGCCAAGCGGTAATCTGTACTAAATACCCCAAGTTAAAACCAAAAATTCTTTCCCACAACACGCGGAGGAGCTAAGATCATCCTAGTGACCCAGGGGCACTCAATAAATGTTAAAATACTCACTTCAGCCAATTAGTTCCAGATAGAGACCATCTACCTAAATAGTTCAGATTCTACCATACTTCACCCCCAACCTAGGTTAATTGGTAAACATATCACAATTTTCTTTTTCCAGCTTTTGAATCACTGTGGTCCACACATTGAATAAAGCAAACTTAATTCTCTCAGAGTCTGTGTTAATACAATAGTTCCAGAAGCCTTCATCCTATATCGCTTCATGCGTATGCACGAATCTCCCCAGGACTGTAATGTACACATCTCCTAACTTTTTACACTGTGTAAGGACATGATGGAGTGTTTCCAGTACCCCGGGTACTCTACGCATATGGCATGTCTACTCTCCTTCTGGAATCTTGCACCTAGCACCAAGAAAAATCAGCAGTGGCAATTGATGTGTTCGTAATTTCAGAAGGATCCGCTGCATAGCATAGGAATCGGTATTGCCTCAAATATTTTTGTGTTTGCAGATAGGAGTGTGGCACGTTCACTGCATACTTTTAATTGGTAAGAGTAGACAAGTGTGTATAATTCTTGGTCCAATCCCGCTTCCTCAAATTGTTTTTGTACAATAACATCAGAGAATCGGTACTCATCCCTCGAATTAAAATCGGGTCTCCAGCCTATCCACTCATATATCTTTATCATTAGGCTACAATGCTCCAGATCACAGTGTCTAGTAGCATCACCAACAGGCTCCCTTAAGGTGGCCAATAGTTTACACCAAGGACAGGATTTATTTTTTACATGCAATTGCCCCTGTCTTATCATCAACTGTCCTTTCAGGGAGACCAACCCCAGTTCTAATCTCAGATACTCCATTGGCGTTGAATTATGATTAATACCCTTTTCCAAAAGTAAACTTCGAGGCCATCTAGCCACTTGTAATCCCCCAACATATATCTAAAGTGGTGTCTCGTCAGTGCTCAATTTCAACCAAGTTCTCCCACGCATAGAGCTCCCTACAGACAGGACGAATGCTGCTGAGTTGGTCAGATTTGCAAGTTGATCTCATTGGGAAAGTGATTCTCTCCAATAGAGGAAGTAAATACCTATTGACGGTAACATGCTTATTTACAAAGTGGGTAGAGTGTCTTCCTGCCCCAAATTGTAATGGTGGAGACAGCTGCCGCTCCAATGATCAACCACATCTTCTATCGTTGCAGCCTTCCACAAAGGATTGAGTCAGATAGAGGGAGGCATGTTACCAAGAAGGTGACAACCAAGATGTGGGAGATTCTAGGGGTAAAAAGAAAACTACACATATCTTACCACCTGGCATCAAGCGGTATTGAGACATACAATAAGACCATTGTGAGTATTTTAAAGAAGTTCATGGTTTACCAAGTTGGGACATTTCGATTACCACTTGCCCTGATGGCTCTTAGGTCAACCCCTTCTTCTGCAACCAAAATGTCTCCATTTGAACTAATGACTGGATGAAAAATGGTGTTACCTCAGCATTTGCTTGTCGTGAACCCCAATTCTCAAACCAGAATAAAGGGTCTCCTACCAGAGGGAGGCTTTCCTCCTGATAGCACAGCTGGTTGGAATTAACTACAAGGCCAGGGGGCAGGTGAAAAGGCAGGAGGGTGCATGAACGAGCTGCAAGAAAACAAAAGAACAATGAGTCATACGTGCCTGCAGCCTGGAGTTCCAAGCCCTGGCACTCAAGGTCTCATATGCCTGAGGCGCCAAGGGAGATGCCAACCCTGCAAGTGATTGTGCTCTATGCAGGCCCGATATGCTGATAGCTCTATAGAACTCACGAGCAGACTCTGATAAATGTATCCACCACTCATGAGTATATTGAAAACCTGAGGAAGCACCTTCAGCACGCTTTTGCTCATGGCCAGAGCAATTTAGAGAAGTTGGCTGAAGGGATGAAGTCACACCATGTCTTGAAGACCACAAAAAAGGAGGATGAGGTAGGTGAAAAGGTTTATCTTTATAATTTTCAGATGAACCAAACCAAGAAACAGAGGTTCCTTCCATTTTAGAGCAGGAGTAATGAGATTGCGGATCAAATTTCACCTGTTGCTTACAATATCCACATCTCAAAAGGACAACAGATGTAGGAGAAATGGGTCCATACCAAGAGGTTAAAAAGCTGTCATCCCAGACTAGCTTTTAAGAGTGATTGAGGAGCCCACAGAAGTTAAAGCTGAGGAATCGTCTGAGGAATGAAAGATAAAATCCAAACCCCAAGATGGAATCCAAAATCTATAACCAGTGGGTAATTGAAATTAAAATTTTAATTCACGAGCGATGTCTAAAAATGAATATTGTCTGTGATTTCACATTTTCTAATGCTGTGAAATGTCTAATCAGGAAAAGTATGTTCAAACATAAATAAATTCTTAATAATTCTTTTTACTTCTTTCTTCAGAAAACAAATTAATATTTCTTCCAGCCTAGGGACCAGATGAAGAGGAGTCCTGACAGGCCCCTGGAAACCTGGAAATGTTCCATACCCCAGGAACCCAGAAAATAGATGGAAACCTAGTCACCCACTCGTGGATGAAAAATAGAGAACAAGACGTTGACCATCGAAGGGCTTGATTTGTGTCTGTTACAGAAAAGAAAAGACAATCACTCTCCCCTTCCCTTTCACAGCAGTTCCAACGTGGGAAGAAGAGCAGCGGCAAAAGTCTTGTGGTGTATTTTCGAATCCATGTGATCCAACCGCCGTTGAATTTACTGCGGCCGGAATGTTTGCATGAGAAAGGTGTAAACTACCAAAAGTTTGCATCTTTCTCATGCAAACATACGTACATAACCACACCCTCACCCACAACACACCCATGACACACCCCCCACCCACACCCTCCACACACCCCCACCGACACCCCCAACATAAACAAACCCCACTTGCCTTCTCTTCACGCTGGGTCCCTACGGCGCCAGTTCCCTTTCACTTCCCTGATCGGGAACTGGCGCTTCAGGGTCCTTTTCTTTTTTTTTCTTTTACGGGGGGCTGCAGGGGTTTTCCCCGCAACCCCTGATCACTATACCACACAGTATAGTGAGCAGGGTTTGCGGGGGACATGTGAGAAAAAATTAAATAAAACGGGGGCTGCGGCGGTGTCCCCCGCAACAATCCGCTCACTATACCATGCAGTATAGGGAGCGGGGTGTTAAGGGGGACACCCCCGCAGCCCCTGCCTTTTTTTTTTTTTTTTTTTATAAACTTACCTGCAAGTTCAAACTTTTGGTGGTAGCATTTGTAGAACCTTTTGTACATGCGACCGTTTAGATACATTCTTTTTGTACAAAACTGTATTTTCAGCCCCAGGGTATAAGTGAACTGCATCAGGCTATGTTAGGCCCAAAGGTGCAGAAATATGCAAAACTGACTTGGTCCAGTGTTCATGTAACAGGGCCCGAAAGTACATGCCCTATGCACTTTGGTATAGCTTTGCCAAAAGGATGAGCTGTTATGGAGAACTCTGTGCATTCGGTCGACTGATTGAAAAATTAACATATTAAAGATGAAAACTCCATTGAAAGAATAATTCAAAGAAACATTGTAATGTAAAGTTGGACACTGATGGCATGGTGCATGAGCAGAATGTATGTTATGCAATTCCAGATATTGGTGCAGGCCTCATGTGGAGAAAAAATGCAGCAATATCAAAAGCATCATTTCTTCTAAGAACTTACCCAAAGATGTGCCTATACCAGAGACCTTCCCCATTCAATCAAAAAGTGTAAGCACTGTTCAGCTCCATTACATTTGCTAGACTCATCTGTCAATCACTTTGTAGTTTACCAGAGCCAGGAAGGGGGTGTTGCTTGGGCCTGGGGAAGATGTTTATGGGGTTGGAATGAGGTCCACTGAGTAAACAAAAATATATCTAAAAATATAACTAAAATAAGTTTTGTGGAAGGTCTAGTGGCTCAAACCATTTTGACAGGCAAAAAATGGCCACATGATCCCAGGGGGCTGTGAGGGGTAAGTATTGCGAGGCAGACAACTGACAAATATGACATTTTATTGAAGAAATTATATAGAGAAAATACCTCCCCTGCCCTTCTCTACAGAGGAATTCCCTACCTAATCCAGAGGCTAAGGGAACATTCCCTAGCATGGATAAACTGCCCTCACACTAAATAACAAACATACAAAAGAAATGATATAGCAACACAATATAATAAACAATATCAACACAATATCTGAATGTCTTTCTCCTGTCCTGGGTAAGATCCCTTCCCCAGGATTCAAAGTCAATTCTAAAATGTTCAACCAAAGAAAGGAAAGGTTATGAACCAGATGAAAGTTCAAAGTTAAAGCAAAAGTTCAACAAACAAAAATCTACTGGTAACAAAGCCTTTTTTTCATGGATGAAAAGATCCCCTTCCAACTTCCAGAAAATACATAGCACCAATGGTAATCCTGGTTTTGATGATAAATTGCCTCTTCTTCAAGATAATTGGTCACAGTTCAAAAGAAAGTGTAATATGCTCTGAATGTCAATAATACACAATGCTTTAAGACTTCTTCAGGTACAACTTTACATTTGGTATATTTGTCAGGATGCTTTCTCTGCGCTGCTGCTTCTATTTCCAACAACCATACTTCTACTGTTGGTACTATGAGAACAGTCACTTTTGTCCCACAGTCCGCTACTGCTGCAATGTGACATCTGCTGACAGCTTAAAGGAATAGTTTTCACTTTTGTACACATGCGAAATCAGGCAGCAGGGCGCGACTATTTTGTGATGTTGCCGCATCACCCAAGCAGGACTGCCCTGGCGGCACTAAATCATATCCCCTACCCCTGAGCCTGACATCACCAAACCTAGATATTCTCTGCCTTTCTCCATGACGTTACTGGGCAGCGTAGCCAAACGTGCCCAGTCATCACCTACGTGACTTGACGCAGAACCCGGAAATCAACACACATCGTCTCACAACACAGTGTGTCACAATTCGGAATATAAAACTGTACTTTAAAATGAAATAGCAAGACTGTACAGTTTTTAAAGTACTTTTATTTCACAATAAATGCTCCGAAGATATCCGGCGATTGCAATATTTAATCAAATGGGTAATTTTTTCTCGGTCCACAAATGTTTATCGTGAGTCACGCTATGTTCCTTTTGGGTAAAGAAGGTGTTCATTTTGGGTAAAGGAAGCGCTTTGGTCGAACAGTGAATTGCAAGGCTTGTGCATCAACTTGGTGCTTGACCACCATAAAGGATGTTATGTTGCTCCTAATCGCTGCTACCGCGTAAGGGAATATCGGCCCTTCATGATCGTCCCAAAAAAAGAGTCAAATATATCCAGCTATTGACGTGTATCTGCAACTGCCGGTTGAAAAGGCCATCAATTGGTATCTGGAATCGATGACAATCGCAGAATGGCAGGATGTACTTGTTTGGAAAACATAACAGAAATGTGTCTCAGTAGCCGATCTCTATCACAATTTATCATTTTACTTATTAATTCTGCATTTTGTTAAAACCAACGATTAGCACAGACGTTAAACAATGTGAACAAAGAGAAAACAATGTGGAAAGCACTCCACAATTTGCCTCAGAGGATAGTGCTATGGGACTATGTTCAGCCCTAAACGGGATGCGGAAGCTGACGCTACAATTCAAGGTGAACATAAATGGCATTTTAATGAAATATTAGCGTTGAACCTGGGGGAACCGAGTGGTGGTCTACATGCATCTCGATGCTGGACTGCCCATGTGCACATTAGAAAGACCAGTACACACAAAGGTTGTACTTGCGTTTCATTGCAATATGCCACACAGAACAAACAAGTACAATGTAACCCAGCAATAATGGTCAGCTAATGATAAGTTGACTTGTTCGGGTATAAAATCGGCGAAAGTCAAACTTACATTATATTTGGCATTTCCATTCTCTTGGCGTAATGCAGACCATAACGCAGACTCCGTTCGGATCAACGATTTTTCATAAACTGAACTTACATGTTCCTTAGTCCAGTTTTGGAATGGAGAACCTTATCATATCTTACATTATTACACCCCTCCTTTAATTCAGTTCCTTTCAGAATGGTCCCTTTCTCTCAAGGTCAAAAAACAATTGAACCTTATACTGTGTGCGATGCGTGGAATTCCTCAGCTCGCAAGCACAAATTCAAAGCTGGTGACCTTCACTCAGAATGAAGATACATTCTTAGTTTCCAACATCTTGTCTCACCGCACCCATGAGAACTGGAATTGTGAGGCACAGGTGGAAAAATGTATACACGCATACTGTACATATCCTACTAGATGGACAGCGCGGGCGCGGGTGGCGTCACTTACTCTGACGCCACTTGCGCATGTGCGTACGTTGTTTAGATTCCTCTTACTATCTGCTTACAAACTCTTTTACAACATATGAGTAATTCTGACGTCGCACGCGCATGCGCGAGTGATGTCATCACCTCTGACACCGCTCGCGCATGCACGGGTGACGTCATAGGACCCACTCACCATATATAAACAGAGCCACAGCGGAGGCAGTCGGAAAGCTGCGCTTCCTGACTGCTTCTCTGCTACAGACCTCTGTACAAATAAGGTATTATGGATGGTTATTTACCCTTTATTCTTCACTAATCGATCTTTGCACACTCCTATTTCCTATCCTTTATTTGACATTACACACTCCCTTTATACTCCATTAGGAGACAGATACTGGCTTTCATTACATGAGACTTGGTTGTCTCCACTGGCACCAAGCTTCCCTCTCAAGACCTTTGAAGAAGGGTGAGTTCCTCTCTCTCTCTCTCCTTGTACTTTTTTACTAAATGCCTTTCGATTCACATGGTTTAAGTGTGATATTTCAGCTGAAACTTAACCCTGTTTTCTTTGCAAATTAAACACAAGATGCGCCCTTGTTTATACACTCTTATTATTTCAAATAATGTATCTCTCTTGAATGTTTGAGCACTAGATGATTGAGATCCAGGTATTTCTAGACAGCCAATGAGACAAGGGACACGTTATCCATCTTAGACTAATCCTTGGTTTGAATACAGAAACACTGTTTAAAATTAAGCTCTGCTTGTATAAGTAAAGCTTTTTGAGGCAAAATTAGCTCTTTAACTATTAAGGTGTGATTTTTTTTGAAAAAGAGCATTACATCTGAATTATTTTCTATATATGTTTTTTGCAGATGCTTGTGACATTTGATTTTGAAGCCTAAGCCCCAGATGAAGAGAGAATGTAATCTCGAAACGCGTTGGGCAACTAGAAAAAATCAATAAATAAGAGAAGACCATCTTTCTCTAAAGAAAACGTCTCCTGGAATTTCTCCTTTTTTGAATCTTTACACATTGGAACTCTGAATCTTAAAGAGACATTAAATTGCATGGCTGAATAATTTATGAAAAAGTTCATTTTCATTTACTCCCTTCAGGCCATTGGCCCTTTTGAAAGTGTGCAGGGGACGCAGTTCTCCATAATTTGGATTTCTTTTGTTCTCTATTGTATCCCAGCCTAGATTCCAAGGCTGAGTCCTTCTCCCCTGCACCTTAAATATCACTAACTTACTTTAAGAATGGATATTATCTATGCTTTATCGAATTCTGATTGAAAATTGGTGTGCAAGTGTTTCTTGGTGTTTTGTTAGTTGTAGTTTCCCACTGAGGTAGGTTAGTATCTATATATAACACTAGCACCCAGTATATAGAACATGTCATTTTCAAGTATCAGCATATTAACAGATAAGTCAGCTACAACTTTAGCTTTCACAGAAGAGGAAGCTACAAGAATCTTAGGATTGATTAAGGATACAAGCAAAGTTACATCATTGGATAATAATCCAGAACGACTAATTCAAAAACTAGAACGCCTAATCAGAAGAGAGATCTCACAGAAACTCCACGCAACTACACTTGCCCAGTACCATAGAGCCAAACGAATCCCACGAGGTTTGAGAATCTATCTCAAACCAACCCTCTGTAAAGAAAATAAAGAATTTGTCAACAGATGGGAACATATCCTTAACAAATGTTCATTGGACCTGATTCTGCTTACCATAGAAGAACTGTCTAAATCGGTACTAAAACTACAGCAGGAAATAGAAGAAGTCACAGTACAACTGTCAAAACTCAAGAACGAAACTGAACTCAAACAAATCTTGGAAGATACAAATAATAAATTGGACGCATACAAACAAGACATAGAACAACGCAAGATCAGGAAATTTCGCCGTGACACCTTGGATTACGCCAGAGATATTGTTTACTAGTGGCAGGAGTTCTACGCAAACAACAGACCAACACCAAGGAGACCACAGAGACCCCAGAATACACCAGATAGCAACACCGACAGTAGTGAAGTACTAAGCGGTGAAGTTGAGGATAGAAGCCATTCTCCAGCAGCAACAACTTCAACTGACAATTTAACCCCAGAAAATCTAGAAGACTCAAACCAGGACCTGCAACGGACACACAACCACGTCCTTTTGTAGGAAAAGCAAAACAAGACGAGGACAGAAGAAAACTACGCCAGAAAAGGAAATAGAGAAACACTTGGTCATCAACATCTCATCTAAGCAACTCACCACGGCACAAATTGAGACATTAAACTTAGGAATTTCCTTCATTCCAACCAACTCCACTACCTTCTTTGAAGAGGAAGTTAATGTGTTTAAATTAATAAGGAAGATGGAGTTAAAAATATTCTTTAACAACATTGAGGAGAATCTACAACCTAGGGAAACACCAAGGTATTTGGAAATGAAAAACAAGAGTACCTTTCACCCTCAGGTGAACCACCCTCTTATAAATCTGTTAAAAAAAAAACGATGAAGGATTTAAAACGCATCAAATATGTTCCCCCCAAAAAATGTAACATCAGGAAACACCAACTTAAAATCATAAAACAATTAGCAGAGGACAACACTCTTACGCTTAAACAGGCAGACAAAGGGGGTGCTCTGGTACTCATGGACACCACACTTTACGACAAGGGATGTTTGAAACTCCTAGAGGATGGCCGTACCTATAAACTACTTGACAATGACCCAGGATTAGGAACAATTGCCATCATCCAAACAACGGTGGATAAAGCTGAAACCATGAACTGGATCTCTGAGAAAACAGCAGACTACCTAATCCAGAAACACCCTGTTACTCCAGTTTTTTACGGACTCCCAAAAATACACAAGAATGCCAGTGATCCGCCATTCCGCCCAATAGTTGCAGGAACTGACAGCATTTTCCAACCCCTTGCTATCTACCTGGATACTGCTCTTCAACCACTTGTACAATCAATAAGTACATACCTTAAGGACACCACACATTTTTTGAGAATTCTACAATCATTACAGTTACCAGAAGAAAATCTACTACTCTTCACAATGGATGTCAATAGCCTATATACTTCCATCCCACACTTAGAAGGCATTGAAGCTATGGAATGGTTCTTGCTGCCCCTCAGAGAAGTCAACATCCACAAAGTCTTCGCTTTAGAATTACTTCACATCATCCTTTACAATAATTACTTTAGGCATAATGGACGATACTATCTTCAAACCCCGGGTACCTCAATGGGGTCTTCAGTGGCCCCATCCTATGCTAACATCTTTATGTACCACTATGAGAAAACACATGTACTGGACAACCCCGATTGGAAAAACAAAATACAAATTTGGTTAAGATATATCAATGATATATTTGGAATTTGGAAAGGCACTGAAACAGAGCTTCTTGAATTTTGGAACTATTTGAACACCTGTAACCCAAGAATAGGGTTTACGATTGAAATTGGCATACCTGCGGTCAACTTCCTCGATGTCACAGTGGAATACACAGGCACAAACATTAAAACAAAGATTTTTCAAAAACCAACGGATGTGAATAGTTGCCTACATCACATGAGTCACCATCCGAAACACTTGAAAGACAATTTACCTTACAGCCAGCTACTGCGAGTCAAAAGGATTACATCAGAGACCAACACATTACAGGATGAATATAACACCATGAGAAGAAGATTCCTCGACAGAGGATTCCCTTCAGATACGATCAATAAAGCCATCGAATGGACTGAAACTCATGACAGAAATGCTCTCATACAAGGGAAACAGAAGAAGGAAGAAAAAAACCTAATACACACGCTCAAATTCTCAAGCCAGAGTTTTCAAGTTAAAAGAATCATTCATAAAAATTGGGAACTAATCAAATCTGATGAAACTCTGTCACAACTATTCCCTGATCCACCCATGATGGCCTACAAACGAGGAAGGAACATTAGAGACCAACTGATACGAGCAGAAAGAGTTAAACCAACAACACAGAGGACGCTAAGGAAACCAAAAGTTGGCACTTTTGCCTGTCTACACTGCCAGCACTGTAACAATCTAATTAAAGGTGATCACATACGTCACCCCCAAACAGGCAAGAAGATTTTTCTAAAGAATTTTGCAACATGTGACACAAAGAATGTTATTTATGCGATACGCTGTCCCTGTGGAAAATACTATGTTGGGAAAACCAACAGAAGGGCCAAAGTCAGGTGGACGGAACATAAATCATGCATAAGGACTAAAAACGTAAGTTCACCTGTCTTCAGACATTTCCGAGACATGAGACATAACGTCTCCCAAATGAGACTAGCAATACTGGAAGACATACGTCCATTCAGCAGAGGGGGTAATTTACCTAAATTGTTGGCACAAAGGGAACTGTTTTGGATCAATAAACTTGATGCTATGACTCCCCTAGGACTAAATGAAGAATACTACTTAGGTCCATTCTTGTAGGCATACATTCATGGTACATGTATAAAGTTAACCTTTTGTTTCCTTGAATCTCACCACTATGTGCTTGTGATTATGATACAAATGTTTCAAGTAGAGGAAACAAACTTTGAAATGTTTTAAATGCCTATTGAGATCTACATAAGATTGTACATCCATGAGCCTTGGGATTAGACAACATTGGAAAATGACTTCTTCTCCCCTTTTTTTATTTAAACATTTTTATGTAATTCTGTTCTATGTGACTTCATTTCATTAAAATTTTAATATGGACCTAAAAGCTTTTCTCTTTTCCTTGAATAACCACTCTATATAAGCTTTCCACCTTCCCCACACGGGACGAATTACACCCTCCACTATCCATGTATTTTTATCTATATATACTCCTAGCTCTTATGATCCAGCCCTTACTAGTAATAAATTAGTAGCATCTACATACGCCTTTTACCATTTTTCTCCACTTTAAGGTCAATACCCACATTCGCGGATGACGTCACACAGGCATACTGTACATATCCTACTAGATGGACAGCGCGGGCGGCATCACTTACTCTGACGCCACTTGCGCATGTGCGTACGTTGTTTGGATTCCTCTTACTATCTGCTTACAAACTCTCTTACAACATATGAGTAATTCTGACATCACCTCTGACATCGCTCGCGCATGCGCGAGTGACGTCATCACCTCTGACGCCGCTCGCGCATGCGTGAGTGACGTCATCACGTCTGACGCCGCTCGCGCATGCGCGGGTGACGTCATAGGACCCACTGACCATATATAAACAGAGCCACAGCGGAGGCAGTCGGAAAGCTGCGCTTCCTGACTGCTTCTCTGCTACAGACCTCTGTACAAATAAGGTATCATGGATGGTTATTTACCCTTTATTCTTCACTAATCGATCTTTGCACACTCCTATTTCCTATCCTTTATTTGACATTACGCACTCCCTTTATACTCCATTAGGAGACAGATACTGGCTTTCATTACATGAGACGTGGTTGTCTCCACTGGCACCAAGCTTCCCTTTCAAGACCTTTGAAGAAGGGTGAGCTCCTCTCTCTCTCTCCTTGTACTTTTTTACTAAATGCCTTTCGATTCACATGGTTTAAGTGTGATATTTCAGCTGAAACTTAACCCTGTTTTCTTTGCAAATTAAACACAAGATGGGCCCTTGTTTATACACTCTTATTATTTCAAATAATTTATCTCTCTTGAATGTTTGAGTACTAGATGATTGAGATCCAGGTATTTCTAGACAGCCAATGACACAAGGGACATGTTATCCATCTTAGACTAATCCTTGGTTTGAATACAAAAACACTGTTTAAAATTAAGCTCTGCTTGTATAAGTAAAGCTTTTTGAGGCAAAATGAGCTCTTTAACTATTAAGGTGTGATTTTTTTTGAAAAAGAGCATTACATCTGAATTATTTTCTATATATGTTTTTTGCAGATGCTTGTGACATTTGATTTTGAAGCCTAAGCCCCAGATGAAGAGAGAATGTAATCTCGAAACGCGTTGGGCAACTAGAAAAAATCAATAAATAAGAGAAGACCATCTTTCTCTAAAGAAAACGACTCCTGGAATTTCTCCTTTTTTGAATCTTTACACATTGGAACTCTGAATCTTAAAGAGACATTAAATTGCATTGCTGAATAATTTATGAAAAAGTTCATTTTCATTTACTCCCTTCAGGCCATTGGCCCTTTTGAAAGTGTGCAGGGGACGCAGTTCTCCATAATTTGGATTTCTTTTGTTCTCTATTGTATCCCAGCCTAGATACCAAGGCTGAGTCCTTCTCCCCTGCACCTTAAATATCACTAACTTACTTTAAGAATGGATATTATCTATGCTTTATCGAATTCTGATTGAAAATTGGTGTGCAAGTGTTTCTTGGTGTTTTGTTAGTTGTAGTTTCCCACTGAGGTAGGTTGGTATCTATATATAACACTAGCACCCAGTATATAGAACATGTCATTTTCAAGTATCAGCATATTAACAGATAAGTCAGCTACAACTTTAGCTTTCACAGAAGAGGAAGCTACAAGAATCTTAGGATTGATTAAGGATACAAGCAAAGTTACATCATTGGATAATAATCCAGAACGACTAATTCAAAAACTAGAACGCCTAATCAGAAGAGAGATCTCACAGAAACTTCACGCAACTACACTTGCCCAGTACCATAGAGCCAAACGAATCCCACGAGGTTTGAGAATCTATCTCAAACCAACCCTCTGTAAAGAAAATAAAGAATTTGTCAACAGATGGGAACATATCCTTAACACATGTTCATTGGACCGGATTCTGCTTACCATAGAAGAACTGTCTAAATCGGTACTAAAACTACAGCAGGAAATAGAAGAAGTCACAGTACAACTGTCAAAACTCAAGAACGAAACTGAACTCAAACAAATCTTGGAAGATACAAATAATAAATTGGACGCATACAAACAAGACATAGAACAACGCAAGATCAGGAAATTTCGCCGTGACACCTTGGATTACGCCAGAGATATTGTTTACTCGTGGCAGGAGTTCTACGCAAACAACAGACCAACACCAAGGAGACCACAGAGACCCCAGAATACACCAGATAGCAACACCGACAATAGTGAAGTACTAAGCGGTGAAGTTGAGGATAGAAGCCATTCTCCAGCAGCAACAACTTCAACTGACAATTTAACCCCAGAAAATCTAGAAGACTCAAACCAGGACCTGCAACGGACACACAACCACGTCCTTTTGTAGGAAAAGCAAAACAAGACGAGGACAGAAGAAAACTACGCCAGAAAAGGAAATAGAGAAACACTTGGTCATCAACATCTCATCTAAGCAACTCACCACGGCACAAATTGAGACATTAAACTTAGGAATTTCCTTCATTCCAACCAACTCCACTACCTTCTTTGAAGAGGAAGTTAATGTGTTTAAATTAATAAGGAAGATGGAGTTAAAAATATTCTTTAACAACATTGAGGAGAATCTACAACCTAGGGAAACACCAAGGTATTTGGAAATGAAAAACAAGAGTACCTTTCACCCTCAGGTGAACCACCCTCTTATAAATCTGTTAAAAAAAAAAACGATGAAGGATTTAAAACGCATCAAATATGTTCCCCCCAAAAAATGTAACATCAGGAAACACCAACTTAAAATCATAAAACAATTAGCAGAGGACAACACTCTTACGCTTAAACAGGCAGACAAAGGGGGTGCTCTGGTACTCATGGACACCACACTTTACGACAAGGGATGTTTGAAACTCCTAGAGGATGGCCGTACCTATAAACTACTTGACAATGACCCAGGATTAGGAACAATTGCCATCATCCAAACAACGGTGGATAAAGCTGAAACCATGAACTGGATCTCTGAGAAAACAGCAGACTACCTAATCCAGAAACACCCTGTTACTCCAGTTTTTTACGGACTCCCAAAAATACACAAGAATGCCAGTGATCCGCCATTCCGCCCAATAGTTGCAGGAACTGACAGCATTTTCCAACCCCTTGCTATCTACCTGGATACTGCTCTTCAACCACTTGTACAATCAATAAGTACATACCTTAAGGACACCACACATTTTTTGAGAATTCTACAATCATTACAGTTACCAGAAGAAAATCTACTACTCTTCACAATGGATGTCAATAGCCTATATACTTCCATCCCACACTTAGAAGGCATTGAAGCTATGGAATGGTTCTTGCTGCCCCTCAGAGAAGTCAACATCCACAAAGTCTTCGCTTTAGAATTACTTCACATCATCCTTTACAATAATTACTTTAGGCATAATGGACGATACTATCTTCAAACCCCGGGTACCTCAATGGGGTCTTCAGTGGCCCCATCCTATGCTAACATCTTTATGTACCACTATGAGAAAACACATGTACTGGACAACCCCGATTGGAAAAACAAAATACAAATTTGGTTAAGATATATCAATGATATATTTGGAATTTGGAAAGGCACTGAAACAGAGCTTCTTGAATTTTGGAACTATTTGAACACCTGTAACCCAAGAATAGGGTTTACGATTGAAATTGGCATACCTGCGGTCAACTTCCTCGATGTCACAGTGGAATACACAGGCACAAACATTAAAACAAAGATTTTTCAAAAACCAACGGATGTGAATAGTTGCCTACATCACATGAGTCACCATCCGAAACACTTGAAAGACAATTTACCTTACAGCCAGCTACTGCGAGTCAAAAGGATTACATCAGAGACCAACACATTACAGGATGAATATAACACCATGAGAAGAAGATTCCTCGACAGAGGATTCCCTTCAGATACGATCAATAAAGCCATCGAATGGACTGAAACTCATGACAGAAATGCTCTCATACAAGGGAAACAGAAGAAGGAAGAAAAAAACCTAATACACACGCTCAAATTCTCAAGCCAGAGTTTTCAAGTTAAAAGAATCATTCATAAAAATTGGGAACTAATCAAATCTGATGAAACTCTGTCACAACTATTCCCTGATCCACCCATGATGGCCTACAAACGAGGAAGGAACATTAGAGACCAACTGATACGAGCAGAAAGAGTTAAACCAACAACACAGAGGACGCTAAGGAAACCAAAAGTTGGCACTTTTGCCTGTCTACACTGCCAGCACTGTAACAATCTAATTAAAGGTGATCACATACGTCACCCCCAAACAGGCAAGAAGATTTTTCTAAAGAATTTTGCAACATGTGACACAAAGAATGTTATTTATGCGATACGCTGTCCCTGTGGAAAATACTATGTTGGGAAAACCAACAGAAGGGCCAAAGTCAGGTGGACGGAACATAAATAATGCATAAGGACTAAAAACTTAAGTTCACCTGTCTTCAGACATTTCCGAGACATGAGACATAACGTCTCCCAAATGAGACTAGCAATACTGGAAGACATACGTCCATTCAGCAGAGGGGGTAATTTACCTAAATTGTTGGCACAAAGGGAACTGTTTTGGATCAATAAACTTGATGCTATGACTCCCCTAGGACTAAATGAAGAATACTACTTAGGTCCATTCTTGTAGGCATACATTCATGGTACATGTATAAAGTTAACCTTTTGTTTCCTTGAATCTCACCACTATGTGCTTGTGATTATGATACAAATGTTTCAAGTAGAGGAAACAAACTTTGAAATGTTTTAAATGCCTATTGAGATCTACATAAGATTGTACATCCATGAGCCTTGGGATTAGACAACATTGGAAAATGACTTCTTCTCCCCTTTTTTTATTTAAACATTTTTATGTAATTCTGTTCTATGTGACTTCATTTCATTAAAATTTTAATATGGACCTAAAAGCTTTTCTCTTTTCCTTGAATAACCACTCTATATAAGCTTTCCACCTTCCCCACACGGGACGAATTACACCCTCCACTATCCATGTACTTTTATCTATATATACTCCTAGCTCTTATGATCCAGCCCTTACTAGTAATAAATTAGTAGCATCTACATACGCCTTTTACCATTTTTCTCCACTTTAAGGTCAATACCCACATTCGCGGATGACGTCACACAGGCATACTGTACATATCCTACTAGATGGACAGCGCGGGCGGCATCACTTACTCTGACGCCACTTGCGCATGTGCGTACGTTGTTTGGATTCCTCTTACTATCTGCTTACAAACTCTCTTACAACATATGAGTAATTCTGACATCACCTCTGACATCGCTCGCGCATGCGCGAGTGACGTCATCACCTCTGACGCCGCTCGCGCATGCGTGAGTGACGTCATCACCTCTGACGCCGCTCGCGCATGCGCGGGTGACGTCATAGGACCCACTGACCATATATAAACAGAGCCACAGCGGAGGCAGTCGGAAAGCTGCGCTTCCTGACTGCTTCTCTGCTACAGACCTCTGTACAAATAAGGTATCATGGATGGTTATTTACCCTTTATTCTTCACTAATCGATCTTTGCACACTCCTATTTCCTATCCTTTATTTGACATTACGCACTCCCTTTATACTCCATTAGGAGACAGATACTGGCTTTCATTACATGAGACGTGGTTGTCTCCACTGGCACCAAGCTTCCCTTTCAAGACCTTTGAAGAAGGGTGAGCTCCTCTCTCTCTCTCCTTGTACTTTTTTACTAAATGCCTTTCGATTCACATGGTTTAAGTGTGATATTTCAGCTGAAACTTAACCCTGTTTTCTTTGCAAATTAAACACAAGATGGGCCCTTGTTTATACACTCTTATTATTTCAAATAATTTATCTCTCTTGAATGTTTGAGTACTAGATGATTGAGATCCAGGTATTTCTAGACAGCCAATGACACAAGGGACATGTTATCCATCTTAGACTAATCCTTGGTTTGAATACAAAAACACTGTTTAAAATTAAGCTCTGCTTGTATAAGTAAAGCTTTTTGAGGCAAAATGAGCTCTTTAACTATTAAGGTGTGATTTTTTTTGAAAAAGAGCATTACATCTGAATTATTTTCTATATATGTTTTTTGCAGATGCTTGTGACATTTGATTTTGAAGCCTAAGCCCCAGATGAAGAGAGAATGTAATCTCGAAACGCGTTGGGCAACTAGAAAAAATCAATAAATAAGAGAAGACCATCTTTCTCTAAAGAAAACGACTCCTGGAATTTCTCCTTTTTTGAATCTTTACACATTGGAACTCTGAATCTTAAAGAGACATTAAATTGCATTGCTGAATAATTTATGAAAAAGTTCATTTTCATTTACTCCCTTCAGGCCATTGGCCCTTTTGAAAGTGTGCAGGGGACGCAGTTCTCCATAATTTGGATTTCTTTTGTTCTCTATTGTATCCCAGCCTAGATACCAAGGCTGAGTCCTTCTCCCCTGCACCTTAAATATCACTAACTTACTTTAAGAATGGATATTATCTATGCTTTATCGAATTCTGATTGAAAATTGGTGTGCAAGTGTTTCTTGGTGTTTTGTTAGTTGTAGTTTCCCACTGAGGTAGGTTGGTATCTATATATAACACTAGCACCCAGTATATAGAACATGTCATTTTCAAGTATCAGCATATTAACAGATAAGTCAGCTACAACTTTAGCTTTCACAGAAGAGGAAGCTACAAGAATCTTAGGATTGATTAAGGATACAAGCAAAGTTACATCATTGGATAATAATCCAGAACGACTAATTCAAAAACTAGAACGCCTAATCAGAAGAGAGATCTCACAGAAACTTCACGCAACTACACTTGCCCAGTACCATAGAGCCAAACGAATCCCACGAGGTTTGAGAATCTATCTCAAACCAACCCTCTGTAAAGAAAATAAAGAATTTGTCAACAGATGGGAACATATCCTTAACACATGTTCATTGGACCGGATTCTGCTTACCATAGAAGAACTGTCTAAATCGGTACTAAAACTACAGCAGGAAATAGAAGAAGTCACAGTACAACTGTCAAAACTCAAGAACGAAACTGAACTCAAACAAATCTTGGAAGATACAAATAATAAATTGGACGCATACAAACAAGACATAGAACAACGCAAGATCAGGAAGTTTCGCCGTGACACCTTGGATTACGCCAGAGATATTGTTTACTCGTGGCAGGAGTTCTACGCAAACAACAGACCAACACCAAGGAGACCACAGAGACCCCAGAATACACCAGATAGCAACACCGACAGTAGTGAAGTACTAAGCGGTGAAGTTGAGGATAGAAGCCATTCTCCAGCAGCAACAACTTCAACTGACAATTTAACCCCAGAAAATCTAGAAGACTCAAACCAGGACCTGCAACGGACACACAACCACGTCCTTTTGTAGGAAAAGCAAAACAAGACGAGGACAGAAGAAAACTACGCCAGAAAAGGAAATAGAGAAACACTTGGTCATCAACATCTCATATAAGCAACTCACCACGGCACAAATTGAGACATTAAACTTAGGAATTTCCTTCATTCCAACCAACTTCACTACCTTCTTTGAAGAGGAAGTTAATGTGTTTAAATTAATAAGGAAGATGGAGTTAAAAATTTTCTTTAACAACATTGAGGAGAATCTACAACCTAGGGAAACACCAAGGTATTTGGAAATGAAAAACAAGAGTACCTTTCACCCTCAGGTGAACCACCCTCTTATAAATCTGTTAAAAAAAAAACGATGAAGGATTTAAAACGCAACAAATATGTTCCCCCCAAAAAATGTAACATCAGGAAACACCAACTTAAAATCATAAAACAATTAGCAGAGGACAACACTCTTACGCTTAAACAGGCAGACAAAGGGGGTGCTCTGGTACTCATGGACACCACACTTTACGACAAGGGATGTTTGAAACTCCTAGAGGATGGCCGTACCTATAAACTACTTGACAATGACCCAGGATTAGGAACAATTGCCATCATCCAAACAACGGTGGATAGAGCTGAAACCATGAACTGGATCTCTGAGGAAACAGCAGACTACCTAATCCAGAAACACCCTGTTACTCCAGTTTTTTACGGACTCCCAAAAATACACAAGAATGCCAGTGATCCGCCATTCCGCCCAATAGTTGCAGGAACTGACAGCATTTTCCAACCCCTTGCTATCTACCTGGATACTGCTCTTCAACCACTTGTACAATCAATAAGTACATACCTTAAGGACACCACACATTTTTGAGAATTCTACAATCATTACAGTTACCAGAAGAAAATCTACTACTCTTCACAATGGATGTCAATAGCCTATATACTTCCATCCCACACTTAGAAGGCATTGAAGCTATGGAATGGTTCTTGCTGTCCCACAGAGAAGTCAACATCCACAAAGTCTTCGCTTTAGAATTACTTCACATCATCCTTTACAATAATTACTTTAGGCATAATGGACGATACTATCTTCAAACCCCGGGTACCTCAATGGGGTCTTCAGTGGCCCCATCCTATGCTAACATCTTTATGTACCACTATGAGAAAACACATGTACTGGACAACCCCGATTGGAAAAACAAAATACAAATTTGGTTAAGATATATCAATGATATATTTGGAATTTGGAAAGGCACTGAAACAGAGCTTCTTGAATTTTGGAACTATTTGAACACCTGTAACCCAAGAATAGGGTTTACGATTGAAATTGGCATACCTGCGGTCAACTTCCTCGATGTCACAGTGGAATACACAGGCACAAACATTAAAACAAAGATTTTTCAAAAACCAACGGATGTGAATAGTTGCCTACATCACATGAGTCACCATCCGAAACACTTGAAAGACAATTTACCTTACAGCCAGCTACTGCGAGTCAAAAGGATTACATCAGAGACCAACACATTACAGGATGAATATAACACCATGAGAAGAAGATTCCTCGACAGAGGATTCCCTTCAGATACGATCAATAAAGCCATCGAATGGACTGAAACTCATGACAGAAATGCTCTCATACAAGGGAAACAGAAGAAGGAAGAAAAAAACCTAATACACACGCTCAAATTCTCAAGCCAGAGTTTTCAAGTTAAAAGAATCATTCATAAAAATTGGGAACTAATCAAATCTGATGAAACTCTGTCACAACTATTCCCTGATCCACCCATGATGGCCTACAAACGAGGAAGGAACTTTAGAGACCAACTGATACGAGCAGAAAGAGTTAAACCAACAACACAGAGGACGCTAAGGAAACCAAAAGTTGGCACTTTTGCCTGTCTACACTGCCAGCACTGTAACAATCTAATTAAAGGTGATCACATACGTCACCCACAAACAGGCAAGAAGATTTTTCTAAAGAATTTTGCGACATGTGACACAAAGAATGTTATTTATGCGATACGCTGTGCCTGTGGAAAATACTATGTTGGGAAAACCAACAGAAGGGCCAAAGTCAGGTGGACGGAACATAAAACATGCATAAGGACTAAAAACTTAAGTTCACCTGTCTTCAGACATTTCCGAGACATGAGACATAACGTCTCCCAAATGAGACTAGCAATACTGGAAGACATACGTCCATTCAGCAGAGGGGGTAATTTACCTAAATTGTTGGCACAAAGGGAACTGTTTTGGATCAATAAACTTGATGCTATGACTCCCCTAGGACTAAATGAAGAATACTACTTAGGTCCATTCTTGTAGGCATACATTCATGGTACATGTATAAAGTTAACCTTTTGTTTCCTTGAATCTCACCACTATGTGCTTGTGATTATGATACAAATGTTTCAAGTAGAGGAAACAAACTTTGAAATGTTTTAAATGCCTATTGAGATCTACATAAGATTGTACATCCATGAGCCTTGGGATTAGACAACATTGGAAAATGACTTCTTCTCCCCTTTTTTTATTTAAACATTTTTATGTAATTCTGTTCTATGTGACTTCATTTCATTAAAATTTTAATATGGACCTAAAAGCTTTTCTCTTTTCCTTGAATAACCACTCTATATAAGCTTTCCACCTTCCCCACACGGGACGAATTACACCCTCCACTATCCATGTACTTTTATCTATATATACTCCTAGCTCTTATGATCCAGCCCTTACTAGTAATAAATTAGTAGCATCTACATACGCCTTTTACCATTTTTCTCCACTTTAAGGTCAATACCCACATTCGCGGATGACGTCACACAGGCATACTGTACATATCCTACTAGATGGACAGCGCGGGCGGCATCACTTACTCTGACGCCACTTGCGCATGTGCGTACGTTGTTTAGATTCCTCTTACTATCTGCTTACAAACTCTCCTACAACATATGAGTAATTCTAACATCACTCGCGCATGCGCGAGTGACATCATCACCTCTGACATCGCTCACGCATGCGCGAGTGACGTCATCACCTCTGACGCCGCTCGCGCATGCGTGAGTGACGTCATCACCTCTGACGCCGCTCGCGCATGCGCGGGTGACGTCATAGGACCCACTGACCATATATAAACAGAGCCACAGCGGAGGCAGTCGGAAAGCTGCGCTTCCTGACTGCTTCTCTGCTACAGACCTCTGTACAAATAAGGTATCATAGATGGTTATTTACCCTTTATTCTTCACTAATCGATCTTTGCACACTCCTATTTCCTATCCTTTATTTGACATTACGCACTCCCTTTATACTCCATTAGGAGACAGATACTGGCTTTCATTACATGAGACGTGGTTGTCTCCACTGGCACCAAGCTTCCCTTTCAAGACCTTTGAAGAAGGGTGAGCTCCTCTCTCTCTCTCCTTGTACTTTTTTACTAAATGCCTTTCGATTCACATGGTTTAAGTGTGATATTTCAGCTGAAACTTAACCCTGTTTTCTTTGCAAATTAAACACAAGATGGGCCCTTGTTTATACACTCTTATTATTTCAAATAATTTATCTCTCTTGAATGTTTGAGTACTAGATGATTGAGATCCAGGTATTTCTAGACAGCCAATGACACAAGGGACATGTTATCCATCTTAGACTAATCCTTGGTTTGAATACAAAAACACTGTTTAAAATTAAGCTCTGCTTGTATAAGTAAAGCTTTTTGAGGCAAAATGAGCTCTTTAACTATTAAGGTGTGATTTTTTTTGAAAAAGAGCATTACATCTGAATTATTTTCTATATATGTTTTTTGCAGATGCTTGTGACATTTGATTTTGAAGCCTAAGCCCCAGATGAAGAGAGAATGTAATCTCGAAACGCGTTGGGCAACTAGAAAAAATCAATAAATAAGAGAAGACCATCTTTCTCTAAAGAAAACGACTCCTGGAATTTCTCCTTTTTTGAATCTTTACACATTGGAACTCTGAATCTTAAAGAGACATTAAATTGCATTGCTGAATAATTTATGAAAAAGTTAATTTTCATTTACTCCCTTCAGGCCATTGGCCCTTTTGAAAGTGTGCAGGGGACGCAGTTCTCTATAATTTGGATTTCTTTTGTTCTCTATTGTATCCCAGCCTAGATACCAAGGCTGAGTCCTTCTCCCCTGCACCTTAAATATCACTAACTTACTTTAAGAATGGATATTATCTATGCTTTATCGAATTCTGATTGAAAATTGGTGTGCAAGTGTTTCTTGGTGTTTTGTTAGTTGTAGTTTCCCACTGAGGTAGGTTGGTATCTATATATAACACTAGCACCCAGTATATAGAACATGTCATTTTCAAGTATCAGCATATTAACAGATAAGTCAGCTACAACTTTAGCTTTAACAGAAGAGGAAGCTACAAGAATCTTAGGATTGATTAAGGATACAAGCAAAGTTACATCATTGGATAATAATCCAGAACGACTAATTCAAAAACTAGAACGCCTAATCAGAAGAGAGATCTCACAGAAACTCCACGCAACTACACTTGCCCAGTACCATAGAGCCAAACGAATCCCACGAGGTTTGAGAATCTATCTCAAACCAACCCTCTGTAAAGAAAATAAAGAATTTGTCAACAGATGGGAACATATCCTTAACAAATGTTCATTGGACCTGATTCTGCTTACCATAGAAGAATTGTCTAAATCGGTACTAAAACTACAGCAGGAAATAGAAGAAGTCACAGTACAACTGTCAAAACTCAAGAACGAAACTGAACTCAAACAAATCTTGGAAGATACAAATAATAAATTGGACGCATACAAACAAGACATAGAACAACGCAAGATCAGGAAATTTCGCCGTGACACCTTGGATTACGCCAGAGTTATTGTTTACTCGTGGCAGGAGTTCTACGCAAACAACAGACCAACACCAAGGAGACCACAGAGACCCCAGAATACACCAGATAGCAACACCGACAGTAGTGAAGTACTAAGCGGTGAAGTTGAGGATAGAAGCCATTCTTCAGCAGCAACAACTTCAACTGACAATTTAACCCCAGAAAATCTAGAAGACTCAAACCAGGACCTGCAACGGACACACAACCACGTCCTTTTGTAGGAAAAGCAAAACAAGACGAGGACAGAAGAAAACTACGCCAGAAAAGGAAATAGAGAAACACTTGGTCATCAACATCTCATCTAAGCAACTCACCACGGCACAAATTGAGACATTAAACTTAGGAATTTCCTTCATTCCAACCAACTCCACTAACTTCTTTGAAGAGGAAGTTAATGTGTTTAAATTAATAAGGAAGATGGAGTTAAAAATATTCTTTAACAACATTGAGGAGAATCTACAACCTAGGGAAACACCAAGGTATTTGGAAATGAAAAACAAGAGTACCTTTCACCCTCAGGTGAACCACCCTCTTATAAATCTGTTAAAAAAAAAAACGATGAAGGATTTAAAACGCAACAAATATGTTCCCCCCAAAAAATGTAACATCAGGAAACACCAACTTAAAATCATAAAACAATTAGCAGAGGACAACACTCTTACGCTTAAACAGGCAGACAAAGGGGGTGCTCTGGTACTCATGGACACCACACTTTACGACAAGGGATGTTTGAAACTCCTAGAGGATGACCGTACCTATAAACTACTTGACAAGGACCCAGGATTAGGAACAATTGCCATCATCCAAACAACAGTGGATAAAGCTGAAACCATGAACTGGATCTCTGAGAAAACAGCAGACTACCTAATCCAGAAACACCCTGTTACTCCAGTTTTTTACGGACTCCCAAAAATACACAAGAATGCCAGTGATCCGCCATTCCGCCCAATAGTTGCAGGAACTGACAGCATTTTCCAACCCCTTGCTATCTACCTGGATACTGCTCTTCAACCACTTGTACAATCAATAAGTACATACCTTAAGGACACCACACATTTTTTGAGAATTCTACAATCATTACAGTTACCAGAAGAAAATCTACTACTCTTCACAATGGATGTCAATAGCCTATATACTTCCATCCCACACTTAGAAGGCATTGAAGCTATGGAATGGTTCTTGCTGTCCCACAGAGAAGTCAACATCCACAAAGTCTTCGCTTTAGAATTACTTCACATCATCCTTTACAATAATTACTTTAGGCATAATGGACGATACTATCTTCAAACCCCGGGTACCTCAATGGGGTCTTCAGTGGCCCCATCCTATGCTAACATCTTTATGTACCACTATGAGAAAACACATGTACTGGACAACCCCGATTGGAAAAACAAAATACAAATTTGGTTAAGATATATCAATGATATATTTGGAATTTGGAAAGGCACTGAAACAGAGCTTCTTGAATTTTGGAACTATTTGAACACCTGTAACCCAAGAATAGGGTTTACGATTGAAATTGGCATACCTGCGGTCAACTTCCTCAATGTCAGAGTGGAATACACAGGCACAAACATTAAAACAAAGATTTTTCAAAAACCAACGGATGTGAATAGTTGCCTACATCACATGAGTCACCATCCGAAACACTTGAAAGACAATTTACCTTACAGCCAGCTACTGCGAGTCAAAAGGATTACATCAGAGACCAACACATTACAGGATGAATATAACACCATGAGAAGAAGATTCCTCGACAGAGGATTCCCTTCAGATACGATCAATAAAGCCATCGAATGGACTGAAACTCATGACAGAAATGCTCTCATACAAGGGAAACAGAAGAAGGAAGAAAAAAACCTAATACACACGCTCAAATTCTCAAGCCAGAGTTTTCAAGTTAAAAGAATCATTCATAAAAATTGGGAACTAATCAAATCTGATGAAACTCTGTCACAACTATTCCCTCATCCACCCATGATGGCCTACAAACGAGGAAGGAACATTAGAGACCAACTGATACGAGCAGAAAGAGTTAAACCAACAACACAGAGGACGCTAAGGAAACCAAAAGTTGGCACTTTTGCCTGTCTACACTGCCAGCACTGTAACAATCTAATTAAAGGTGATCACATACGTCACCCCCAAACAGGCAAGAAGATTTTTCTAAAGAATTTTGCAACATGTGACACAAAGAATGTTATTTATGCGATACGCTGTCCCTGTGGAAAATACTATGTTGGGAAAACCAACAGAAGGGCCAAAGTCAGGTGGACGGAACATAAATCATGCATAAGGACTAAAAACTTAAGTTCACCTGTCTTCAGACATTTCCGAGACATGAGACATAACGTCTCCCAAATGAGACTAGCAATACTGGAAGACATACGTCCATTCAGCAGAGGGGGTAATTTACCTAAATTGTTGGCACAAAGGGAACTGTTTTGGATCAATAAACTTGATGCTATGACTCCCCTAGGACTAAATGAAGAATACTACTTAGGTCCATTCTTGTAGGCATACATTCATGGTACATGTATAAAGTTAACCTTTTGTTTCCTTGAATCTCACCACTATGTGCTTGTGATTATGATACAAATGTTTCAAGTAGAGGAAACAAACTTTGAAATGTTTTAAATGCCTATTGAGATCTACATAAGATTGTACATCCATGAGCCTTGGGATTAGACAACATTGGAAAATGACTTCTTCTCCCCTTTTTTTATTTAAACATTTTTATGTAATTCTGTTCTATGTGACTTCATTTCATTAAAATTTTAATATGGACCTAAAAGCTTTTCTCTTTTCCTTGAATAACCACTCTATATAAGCTTTCCACCTTCCCCACACGGGACGAATTACACCCTCCACTATCCATGTACTTTTATCTATATATACTCCTAGCTCTTATGATCCAGCCCTTACTAGTAATAAATTAGTAGCATCTACATACGCCTTTTACCATTTTTCTCCACTTTAAGGTCAATACCCACATTCGCGGATGACGTCACACAGGCATACTGTACATATCCTACTAGATGGACAGCGCGGGCGGCATCACTTACTCTGACGCCACTTGCGCATGTGCGTACGTTGTTTGGATTCCTCTTACTATCTGCTTACAAACTCTCTTACAACATATGAGTAATTCTGACATCACCTCTGACATCGCTCGCGCATGCGCGAGTGACGTCATCACCTCTGACGCCGCTCGCGCATGCGTGAGTGACGTCATCACCTCTGACGCCGCTCGCGCATGCGCGGGTGACGTCATAGGACCCACTGACCATATATAAACAGAGCCACAGCGGAGGCAGTCGGAAAGCTGCGCTTCCTGACTGCTTCTCTGCTACAGACCTCTGTACAAATAAGGTATCATGGATGGTTATTTACCCTTTATTCTTCACTAATCGATCTTTGCACACTCCTATTTCCTATCCTTTATTTGACATTACGCACTCCCTTTATACTCCATTAGGAGACAGATACTGGCTTTCATTACATGAGACGTGGTTGTCTCCACTGGCACCAAGCTTCCCTTTCAAGACCTTTGAAGAAGGGTGAGCTCCTCTCTCTCTCTCCTTGTACTTTTTTACTAAATGCCTTTCGATTCACATGGTTTAAGTGTGATATTTCAGCTGAAACTTAACCCTGTTTTCTTTGCAAATTAAACACAAGATGGGCCCTTGTTTATACACTCTTATTATTTCAAATAATTTATCTCTCTTGAATGTTTGAGTACTAGATGATTGAGATCCAGGTATTTCTAGACAGCCAATGACACAAGGGACATGTTATCCATCTTAGACTAATCCTTGGTTTGAATACAAAAACACTGTTTAAAATTAAGCTCTGCTTGTATAAGTAAAGCTTTTTGAGGCAAAATGAGCTCTTTAACTATTAAGGTGTGATTTTTTTTGAAAAAGAGCATTACATCTGAATTATTTTCTATATATGTTTTTTGCAGATGCTTGTGACATTTGATTTTGAAGCCTAAGCCCCAGATGAAGAGAGAATGTAATCTCGAAACGCGTTGGGCAACTAGAAAAAATCAATAAATAAGAGAAGACCATCTTTCTCTAAAGAAAACGACTCCTGGAATTTCTCCTTTTTTGAATCTTTACACATTGGAACTCTGAATCTTAAAGAGACATTAAATTGCATTGCTGAATAATTTATGAAAAAGTTCATTTTCATTTACTCCCTTCAGGCCATTGGCCCTTTTGAAAGTGTGCAGGGGACGCAGTTCTCCATAATTTGGATTTCTTTTGTTCTCTATTGTATCCCAGCCTAGATACCAAGGCTGAGTCCTTCTCCCCTGCACCTTAAATATCACTAACTTACTTTAAGAATGGATATTATCTATGCTTTATCGAATTCTGATTGAAAATTGGTGTGCAAGTGTTTCTTGGTGTTTTGTTAGTTGTAGTTTCCCACTGAGGTAGGTTGGTATCTATATATAACACTAGCACCCAGTATATAGAACATGTCATTTTCAAGTATCAGCATATTAACAGATAAGTCAGCTACAACTTTAGCTTTCACAGAAGAGGAAGCTACAAGAATCTTAGGATTGATTAAGGATACAAGCAAAGTTACATCATTGGATAATAATCCAGAACGACTAATTCAAAAACTAGAACGCCTAATCAGAAGAGAGATCTCACAGAAACTTCACGCAACTACACTTGCCCAGTACCATAGAGCCAAACGAATCCCACGAGGTTTGAGAATCTATCTCAAACCAACCCTCTGTAAAGAAAATAAAGAATTTGTCAACAGATGGGAACATATCCTTAACACATGTTCATTGGACCGGATTCTGCTTACCATAGAAGAACTGTCTAAATCGGTACTAAAACTACAGCAGGAAATAGAAGAAGTCACAGTACAACTGTCAAAACTCAAGAACGAAACTGAACTCAAACAAATCTTGGAAGATACAAATAATAAATTGGACGCATACAAACAAGACATAGAACAACGCAAGATCAGGAAATTTCGCCGTGACACCTTGGATTACGCCAGAGATATTGTTTACTCGTGGCAGGAGTTCTACGCAAACAACAGACCAACACCAAGGAGACCACAGAGACCCCAGAATACACCAGATAGCAACACCGACAGTAGTGAAGTACTAAGCGGTGAAGTTGAGGATAGAAGCCATTCTCCAGCAGCAACAACTTCAACTGACAATTTAACCCCAGAAAATCTAGAAGACTCAAACCAGGACCTGCAACGGACACACAACCACGTCCTTTTGTAGGAAAAGCAAAACAAGACGAGGACAGAAGAAAACTACGCCAGAAAAGGAAATAGAGAAACACTTGGTCATCAACATCTCATATAAGCAACTCACCACGGCACAAATTGAGACATTAAACTTAGGAATTTCCTTCATTCCAACCAACTCCACTACCTTCTTTGAAGAGGAAGTTAATGTGTTTAAATTAATAAGGAAGATGGAGTTAAAAATTTTCTTTAACAACATTGAGGAGAATCTACAACCTAGGGAAACACCAAGGTATTTGGAAATGAAAAACAAGAGTACCTTTCACCCTCAGGTGAACCACCCTCTTATAAATCTGTTAAAAAAAAAACGATGAAGGATTTAAAACGCAACAAATATGTTCCCCCCAAAAAATGTAACATCAGGAAACACCAACTTAAAATCATAAAACAATTAGCAGAGGACAACACTCTTACGCTTAAACAGGCAGACAAAGGGGGTGCTCTGGTACTCATGGACACCACACTTTACGACAAGGGATGTTTGAAACTCCTAGAGGATGGCCGTACCTATAAACTACTTGACAATGACCCAGGATTAGGAACAATTGCCATCATCCAAACAACGGTGGATAGAGCTGAAACCATGAACTGGATCTCTGAGGAAACAGCAGACTACCTAATCCAGAAACACCCTGTTACTCCAGTTTTTTACGGACTCCCAAAAATACACAAGAATGCCAGTGATCCGCCATTCCGCCCAATAGTTGCAGGAACTGACAGCATTTTCCAACCCCTTGCTATCTACCTGGATACTGCTCTTCAACCACTTGTACAATCAATAAGTACATACCTTAAGGACACCACACATTTTTGAGAATTCTACAATCATTACAGTTACCAGAAGAAAATCTACTACTCTTCACAATGGATGTCAATAGCCTATATACTTCCATCCCACACTTAGAAGGCATTGAAGCTATGGAATGGTTCTTGCTGTCCCACAGAGAAGTCAACATCCACAAAGTCTTCGCTTTAGAATTACTTCACATCATCCTTTACAATAATTACTTTAGGCATAATGGACGATACTATCTTCAAACCCCGGGTACCTCAATGGGGTCTTCAGTGGCCCCATCCTATGCTAACATCTTTATGTACCACTATGAGAAAACACATGTACTGGACAACCCCGATTGGAAAAACAAAATACAAATTTGGTTAAGATATATCAATGATATATTTGGAATTTGGAAAGGCACTGAAACAGAGCTTCTTGAATTTTGGAACTATTTGAACACCTGTAACCCAAGAATAGGGTTTACGATTGAAATTGGCATACCTGCGGTCAACTTCCTCGATGTCACAGTGGAATACACAGGCACAAACATTAAAACAAAGATTTTTCAAAAACCAACGGATGTGAATAGTTGCCTACATCACATGAGTCACCATCCGAAACACTTGAAAGACAATTTACCTTACAGCCAGCTACTGCGAGTCAAAAGGATTACATCAGAGACCAACACATTACAGGATGAATATAACACCATGAGAAGAAGATTCCTCGACAGAGGATTCCCTTCAGATACGATCAATAAAGCCATCGAATGGACTGAAACTCATGACAGAAATGCTCTCATACAAGGGAAACAGAAGAAGGAAGAAAAAAACCTAATACACACGCTCAAATTCTCAAGCCAGAGTTTTCAAGTTAAAAGAATCATTCATAAAAATTGGGAACTAATCAAATCTGATGAAACTCTGTCACAACTATTCCCTGATCCACCCATGATGGCCTACAAACGAGGAAGGAACTTTAGAGACCAACTGATACGAGCAGAAAGAGTTAAACCAACAACACAGAGGACGCTAAGGAAACCAAAAGTTGGCACTTTTGCCTGTCTACACTGCCAGCACTGTAACAATCTAATTAAAGGTGATCACATACGTCACCCACAAACAGGCAAGAAGATTTTTCTAAAGAATTTTGCGACATGTGACACAAAGAATGTTATTTATGCGATACGCTGTGCCTGTGGAAAATACTATGTTGGGAAAACCAACAGAAGGGCCAAAGTCAGGTGGACGGAACATAAAACATGCATAAGGACTAAAAACTTAAGTTCACCTGTCTTCAGACATTTCCGAGACATGAGACATAACGTCTCCCAAATGAGACTAGCAATACTGGAAGACATACGTCCATTCAGCAGAGGGGGTAATTTACCTAAATTGTTGGCACAAAGGGAACTGTTTTGGATCAATAAACTTGATGCTATGACTCCCCTAGGACTAAATGAAGAATACTACTTAGGTCCATTCTTGTAGGCATACATTCATGGTACATGTATAAAGTTAACCTTTTGTTTCCTTGAATCTCACCACTATGTGCTTGTGATTATGATACAAATGTTTCAAGTAGAGGAAACAAACTTTGAAATGTTTTAAATGCCTATTGAGATCTACATAAGATTGTACATCCATGAGCCTTGGGATTAGACAACATTGGGAAATGACTTCTTCTCCCCTTTTTTTATTTAAACATTTTTATGTAATTCTGTTCTATGTGACTTCATTTCATTAAAATTTTAATATGGACCTAAAAGCTTTTCTCTTTTCCTTGAATAACCACTCTATATAAGCTTTCCACCTTCCCCACACGGGACGAATTACACCCTCCACTATCCATGTACTTTTATCTATGTATACTCCTAGCTCTTATGATCCAGCCCTTACTAGTAATAAATTAGTAGCATCTACATACGCCTTTTACCATTTTTCTCCACTTTAAGGTCAATACCCACATTCGCGGATGACGTCACACAGGCATACTGTACATATCCTACTAGATGGACAGCGCGGGCGGCATCACTTACTCTGACGCCACTTGCGCATGTGCGTACGTTGTTTAGATTCCTCTTACTATCTGCTTACAAACTCTCCTACAACATATGAGTAATTCTAACATCACTCGCGCATGCGCGAGTGACATCATCACCTCTGACATCGCTCACGCATGCGCGAGTGACGTCATCACCTCTGACGCCGCTCGCGCATGCGTGAGTGACGTCATCACCTCTGACGCCGCTCGCGCATGCGCGGGTGACGTCATAGGACCCACTGACCATATATAAACAGAGCCACAGCGGAGGCAGTCGGAAAGCTGCGCTTCCTGACTGCTTCTCTGCTACAGACCTCTGTACAAATAAGGTATCATAGATGGTTATTTACCCTTTATTCTTCACTAATCGATCTTTGCACACTCCTATTTCCTATCCTTTATTTGACATTACGCACTCCCTTTATACTCCATTAGGAGACAGATACTGGCTTTCATTACATGAGACGTGGTTGTCTCCACTGGCACCAAGCTTCCCTTTCAAGACCTTTGAAGAAGGGTGAGCTCCTCTCTCTCTCTCCTTGTACTTTTTTACTAAATGCCTTTCGATTCACATGGTTTAAGTGTGATATTTCAGCTGAAACTTAACCCTGTTTTCTTTGCAAATTAAACACAAGATGGGCCCTTGTTTATACACTCTTATTATTTCAAATAATTTATCTCTCTTGAATGTTTGAGTACTAGATGATTGAGATCCAGGTATTTCTAGACAGCCAATGACACAAGGGACATGTTATCCATCTTAGACTAATCCTTGGTTTGAATACAAAAACACTGTTTAAAATTAAGCTCTGCTTGTATAAGTAAAGCTTTTTGAGGCAAAATGAGCTCTTTAACTATTAAGGTGTGATTTTTTTTGAAAAAGAGCATTACATCTGAATTATTTTCTATATATGTTTTTTGCAGATGCTTGTGACATTTGATTTTGAAGCCTAAGCCCCAGATGAAGAGAGAATGTAATCTCGAAACGCGTTGGGCAACTAGAAAAAATCAATAAATAAGAGAAGACCATCTTTCTCTAAAGAAAACGACTCCTGGAATTTCTCCTTTTTTGAATCTTTACACATTGGAACTCTGAATCTTAAAGAGACATTAAATTGCATTGCTGAATAATTTATGAAAAAGTTAATTTTCATTTACTCCCTTCAGGCCATTGGCCCTTTTGAAAGTGTGCAGGGGACGCAGTTCTCTATAATTTGGATTTCTTTTGTTCTCTATTGTATCCCAGCCTAGATACCAAGGCTGAGTCCTTCTCCCCTGCACCTTAAATATCACTAACTTACTTTAAGAATGGATATTATCTATGCTTTATCGAATTCTGATTGAAAATTGGTGTGCAAGTGTTTCTTGGTGTTTTGTTAGTTGTAGTTTCCCACTGAGGTAGGTTGGTATCTATATATAACACTAGCACCCAGTATATAGAACATGTCATTTTCAAGTATCAGCATATTAACAGATAAGTCAGCTACAACTTTAGCTTTAACAGAAGAGGAAGCTACAAGAATCTTAGGATTGATTAAGGATACAAGCAAAGTTACATCATTGGATAATAATCCAGAACGACTAATTCAAAAACTAGAACGCCTAATCAGAAGAGAGATCTCACAGAAACTCCACGCAACTACACTTGCCCAGTACCATAGAGCCAAACGAATCCCACGAGGTTTGAGAATCTATCTCAAACCAACCCTCTGTAAAGAAAATAAAGAATTTGTCAACAGATGGGAACATATCCTTAACAAATGTTCATTGGACCTGATTCTGCTTACCATAGAAGAATTGTCTAAATCGGTACTAAAACTACAGCAGGAAATAGAAGAAGTCACAGTACAACTGTCAAAACTCAAGAACGAAACTGAACTCAAACAAATCTTGGAAGATACAAATAATAAATTGGACGCATACAAACAAGACATAGAACAACGCAAGATCAGGAAATTTCGCCGTGACACCTTGGATTACGCCAGAGTTATTGTTTACTCGTGGCAGGAGTTCTACGCAAACAACAGACCAACACCAAGGAGACCACAGAGACCCCAGAATACACCAGATAGCAACACCGACAGTAGTGAAGTACTAAGCGGTGAAGTTGAGGATAGAAGCCATTCTTCAGCAGCAACAACTTCAACTGACAATTTAACCCCAGAAAATCTAGAAGACTCAAACCAGGACCTGCAACGGACACACAACCACGTCCTTTTGTAGGAAAAGCAAAACAAGACGAGGACAGAAGAAAACTACGCCAGAAAAGGAAATAGAGAAACACTTGGTCATCAACATCTCATCTAAGCAACTCACCACGGCACAAATTGAGACATTAAACTTAGGAATTTCCTTCATTCCAACCAACTCCACTAACTTCTTTGAAGAGGAAGTTAATGTGTTTAAATTAATAAGGAAGATGGAGTTAAAAATATTCTTTAACAACATTGAGGAGAATCTACAACCTAGGGAAACACCAAGGTATTTGGAAATGAAAAACAAGAGTACCTTTCACCCTCAGGTGAACCACCCTCTTATAAATCTGTTAAAAAAAAAAACGATGAAGGATTTAAAACGCAACAAATATGTTCCCCCCAAAAAATGTAACATCAGGAAACACCAACTTAAAATCATAAAACAATTAGCAGAGGACAACACTCTTACGCTTAAACAGGCAGACAAAGGGGGTGCTCTGGTACTCATGGACACCACACTATACGACAAGGGATGTTTGAAACTCCTAGAGGATGACCGTACCTATAAACTACTTGACAATGACCCAGGATTAGGAACAATTGCCATCATCCAAACAACAGTGGATAAAGCTGAAACCATGAACTGGATCTCTGAGAAAACAGCAGACTACCTAATCCAGAAACACCCTGTTACTCCAGTTTTTTACGGACTCCCAAAAATACACAAGAATGCCAGTGATCCGCCATTCCGCCCAATAGTTGCAGGAACTGACAGCATTTTCCAACCCCTTGCTATCTACCTGGATACTGCTCTTCAACCACTTGTACAATCAATAAGTACATACCTTAAGGACACCACACATTTTTTGAGAATTCTACAATCATTACAGTTACCAGAAGAAAATCTACTACTCTTCACAATGGATGTCAATAGCCTATATACTTCCATCCCACACTTAGAAGGCATTGAAGCTATGGAATGGTTCTTGCTGTCCCACAGAGAAGTCAACATCCACAAAGTCTTCGCTTTAGAATTACTTCACATCATCCTTTACAATAATTACTTTAGGCATAATGGACGATACTATCTTCAAACCCCGGGTACCTCAATGGGGTCTTCAGTGGCCCCATCCTATGCTAACATCTTTATGTACCACTATGAGAAAACACATGTACTGGACAACCCCGATTGGAAAAACAAAATACAAATTTGGTTAAGATATATCAATGATATATTTGGAATTTGGAAAGGCACTGAAACAGAGCTTCTTGAATTTTGGAACTATTTGAACACCTGTAACCCAAGAATAGGGTTTACGATTGAAATTGGCATACCTGCGGTCAACTTCCTCAATGTCAGAGTGGAATACACAGGCACAAACATTAAAACAAAGATTTTTCAAAAACCAACGGATGTGAATAGTTGCCTACATCACATGAGTCACCATCCGAAACACTTGAAAGACAATTTACCTTACAGCCAGCTACTGCGAGTCAAAAGGATTACATCAGAGACCAACACATTACAGGATGAATATAACACCATGAGAAGAAGATTCCTCGACAGAGGATTCCCTTCAGATACGATCAATAAAGCCATCGAATGGACTGAAACTCATGACAGAAATGCTCTCATACAAGGGAAACAGAAGAAGGAAGAAAAAAACCTAATACACACGCTCAAATTCTCAAGCCAGAGTTTTCAAGTTAAAAGAATCATTCATAAAAATTGGGAACTAATCAAATCTGATGAAACTCTGTCACAACTATTCCCTGATCCACCCATGATGGCCTACAAACGAGGAAGGAACTTTAGAGACCAACTGATACGAGCAGAAAGAGTTAAACCAACAACACAGAGGACGCTAAGGAAACCAAAAGTTGGCACTTTTGCCTGTCTACACTGCCAGCACTGTAACAATCTAATTAAAGGTGATCACATACGTCACCCACAAACAGGCAAGAAGATTTTTCTAAAGAATTTTGCGACATGTGACACAAAGAATGTTATTTATGCGATACGCTGTCCCTGTGGAAAATACTATGTTGGGACAACCAACAGAAGGGCCAAAGTCAGGTGGACGGAACATAAATCATGCATAAGGACTAAAAACTTAAGTTCACCTGTCTTCAGACATTTCCGAGACATGAGACATAACGTCTCCCAAATGAGACTAGCAATACTGGAAGACATACGTCCATTCAGCAGAGGGGGTAATTTACCTAAATTGTTGGCACAAAGGGAACTGTTTTGGATTAATAAACTTGATGCTATGACTCCCCTAGGACTAAATGAAGAATACTACTTAGGTCCATTCTTGTAGGCATACATTCATGGTACATGTATAAAGTTAACCTTTTGTTTCCTTGAATCTCACCACTATGTGCTTGTGATTATGATACAAATGTTTCAAGTAGAGGAAACAAACTTTGAAATGTTTTAAATGCCTATTGAGATCTACATAAAATTGTACATCCATGAGCCTTGGGATTAGACAACATTGGAAAATGACTTCTTCTCCCCTTTTTTTATGTAAACATTTTTATGTAATTCTGTTCTATGTGACTTCATTTCATTAAAATTTTAATATGGACATAAAAGCTTTTCTCTTTTCCTTGAATAACCACTCTATATAAGCTTTCCACCTTCCCCACATGGGACGAATTACACCCTCCACTATCCATGTACTTTTATCTATATATACTCCTAGCTCTTATGATCCAGCCCTTACTAGTAATAAATTAGTAGCATCTACATACGCCTTTTACCATTTTTCTCCACTTTAAGGTCAATACCCACATTCGCGGATGACGTCACCCAGGCATACTGTACATATCCTACTAGATGGACAGCGCGGGAGGCATCACTTACTCTGACGCCACTTGCGCATGTGCGTACGTTGTTTAGATTCCTCTTACTATCTGCTTACAAACTCTCTTACAACATATGAGTAATTCTGACATCACTCGCGCATGCGCGAGTGACGTCATCACCTCTGACGCCGCTCGCGCATGCGTGAGTGACGTCATCACCTCTGATGCCGCTCGCGCATGCGCGGGTGACGTCATAGGACCCACTGACCATATATAAATAGAGCCACAGCGGAGGCAGTCGGAAAGCTGCACTTCCTGACTGCTTCTCTGCTACAGACCTCTGTACAAATAAGGTATCATGGATGGTTATTTACCCTTTATTCTTCACTAATCGATCTTTGCACACTCCTATTTCCTATCCTTTATTTGACATTACACACTCCCTTTATACTCCATTAGGAGACAGATACTGGCTTTCATTACATGAGACGTGGTTGTCTCCACTGGCACCAAGCTTCCCTTTCAAGACCTTTGAAGAAGGGTGAGCTCCTCTCTCTCTCTCCTTGTACTTTTTTACTAAATGCCTTTCGATTCACATGGTTTAAGTGTGATATTTCAGCTGAAACTTAACCCTGTTTTCTTTGCAAATTAAACACAAGATGGGCCCTTGTTTATACACTCTTATTATTTCAAATAATTTATCTCTCTTGAATGTTTGAGTACTAGATGATTGAGATCCAGGTATTTCTAGACAGCCAATGACACAAGGGACATGTTATCCATCTTAGACTAATCCTTGGTTTGAATACAAAAACACTGTTTAAAATTAAGCTCTGCTTGGATAAGTAAAGCTTTTTGAGGCAAAATGAGCTCTTTAACTATTAAGGTGTGATTTTTTTTAAAAAAAAATTGAAAAAGAGCATTACATCTGAATTATTTTCTATATATGTTTGTTGTAGATGCTTGTGACATTTGATTTTGAAACCTAAGCCCCTGATGAAGAGAGAATGTAATCTCAAAACGTGTTGGGCAACTAGAAAAAATCAATAAATAAGAGAAGACCATCTTTCTCTAAAGAAAACAACTCCCGGAATTTCTCCTTTTTTGAATCTTTACACATTGGAACTCTGAATCTTAAAGTGTAACGCTCACCTGATTCCCGTAGAGGCGCCGGTCTTGACTGGGCGTATACCGTATCTTCAAAGGTGATGTGTAACACACGGCTGGCTCTTTGGGCTGGACCTCTGTGCACTGTATGTTTGACTCGAAGGGTAAGATGTCTGCAGATAGAAAATATGGGATTAATGAACTGGGTTATTGAGTGTCTCTCTCTTCTTCCCTTTCTCTTCTCCTGTAGGACCCCGAAGGTTAACGCTCTCACCTTAGGTAAGTGAACGCCGTGCTCTCCATCTGCCTCGGGGCAGGGTGCTGTAACCAGTTTCTTCACTGGATAAGGGGAGCAGGCCTCTTGACTTCAGAGGACTGCTGTCCGTCGTTTACTGCACGAACGGTAAGTTTCGAGTAATTCTAATGTCTTTAAAGTCTTTAGTAATGATGTCTCTTGTTTTGCAGGGTTCCGGCGATGGTGGATGACGGGCTGAAGTGAGTTGAAGATGGAGCCCGTGTGATGAATAGAAGCGCCTGGAAGCACGTAAGTAAGCGCTTGTTGCCTGCTTCACAATGCGCTCTAACTGTCTTTTTATTTTGCAGGTACAAGTTCGGAGCGGCTGCAGGGTGCCGGAATACCCACTGGGTTAGATGTGGAAAGGAGTAATGGCACGTGAGGATTAAAGTTCCCCAATGTCTTTAAACGCACCTTGTTTTGTCTTTCAGATGCGGGATGCAGCGCCGAAGGCCTCCGGAGCGTGCGAAGAGTTGGTAAGCTTTTGTCTTTCAGATGCCGGAATGCAGTGTGAAGACCTCCGGAGCGCACGAAGAGTAGGTAAGCCTTTGTCTTTCAGAATGCAGCGCAAGGCGTTGGTGACAGCCGATGGCCCAGGTAAGTGAAGAGCTGTCACTGAAGACCGCAATGCTAACCTGTTCTTTCTTGTCTTTATAGGTGTTGCTGAAGACTGGATTCAGGATGGTAAGTCTTTTTCCTTAGGCCCAGGATCAGATGCAGAAGACACGATGAGCGTTCTGCTGCAGAGGATGCAGAATAACGCAAAGCAAGATTCATCCATCGGGTGTGGTTTAAATAGCCTCCTGTAGTGCTTAGGTGTCTCCTTCCACAGCCACGCCTAGGTAAGAAAAGAGTTCCTGCTTTCCAGAAGAGTTCCAGTGTTCTGAACCTAGGGAGTGGCTCCTGCCCCACCCAACAGGAAAAGTAGTTCCAAACAGAAGAGGATCAGAGGCTCAACTGGCAGGCAAGTAAGCAGCATGGTCTGCTGCAGGTAAGTCCACCCAAGCATTATGAGCCCGGCGCTTCCAGCGCTGGGACTGGGCATATTTATGAGCCTGGTGCCACTGGCACCAGGACTGGGTCCAAAAGGTCCCAATTGGGACTGGTTGGCACTCGGAACCTGGGTTATGAATCTGCTTCCAAGGGAGTTGGGAAAACCCTGACCTTTTGGAAGCAGGGATCATGACATAAAGAGACATTAAATTGCATTGCTGAATAATTTATGAAAAAAATCTTTTTCATTTAATCCCTTCAGGCCATTGGCCCTTTTGAAAGTGTGCAGGGGACGCAGTTCTCCATAATTTGGATTTCTTCTACCACTGTGAAATACTTTCAGAACCTTTTTTTTCCCTGCAGCTGAGATTTTTTTATTGATGTATTTGGCAACGTGCCATACATCAAATTGATGGCGAATATTTGGAAACTGCTATCTCATTGTCTTGGCTACTGAAACGTGTCCGTCCGTGGCTATGAGGTCGATTTGCATTCCCCTCGATTGTAGATCTTCCAGTGATTTTATAAAATCAAGTTTCTCCATGGCCACTGAGGATTTACATTCGGACACCTGCATGACCAGCAAACTCACCATTTTTTGACTTTCCATGTCCTGAAAGTAGTATGTGCAGTACTACTGAAAATCCGGGTCTGTCACACTGTCGATCGCCAGCTAGCCTGAACTGTTTTTCGGACTATGTACTTTGAATAGACAATTGTTCAATTTTCCAAGCTTCACTAATGGCAGGGAATAGATATTGACGTTGATATTTGTAGTACTGTGTTTTAGAAATCAAATGGAGTCCCACAAATTGACAGAAACTGGACAACCTACTGGAACTAGAGCCACTGAAAAGTAATGTTGCTGCTCACAGTAAATGCCAGCTGGCAGTTTCCCCAGCATCGGTTAAGCGGACCATGAAAATATTTCATGGAACATTTCACAGGTGGCATGTATTTTGAGGCTACTGCCTTGTGATACACAAGTCACATTCACCAATGGCTTCCCACATATTTCCCCTCCCACTGAATGCACACATTTCAGCATCTTCATAATCTCCATCAAGCTGCTGTTGAATACTATGTATTTGGCCTCCTTTATTAGACTGTCATCCTGCATTAATGTTGTTTCTGACTGAACTGTGGTTGACATATCAGCCAAACTGGACATACTGTAGTTGAGATCTTTCTCTAGTTCCTCAGTCATTTGTATTGATGCTTCAGTCTCTGTCACTTCAGCATCTGTTACTTGAACGTGAACCGGAGAAATCATCAATGTCGATTGATTTTTGGGTGGCCCTTTTTTGGCGTGTGTCGATTGCGTCAAGTGGACTGCGACTAATTCAAAAGCATCTTCTATACATTCAGTTTCATCTTTATCTGGTGGAGCAGTCACATTGTAGCAATGGTCAAAAAACACTTTGCTGGCTTCGCCGGTCACATTAAATCAATTTTCTGGCCATTGGGCAAAAGCATCTCGAGTCTGCTTATTGATTTGAACACGCTCCGGTTCAATTAATAGTTGCTCCATGGTGAAATCAGTTTGGCAAGCAGCATCTCCCATTTCTGTCACTGTCTGTGTCTGCATAGTTTGTACACCATTGGGCAACGAGAAGACAGGATGGAAAAAGATGTTCAATGTAAATCCAACATACAGTATTGGACAATTTACATTAAAAAAGAACCATGTTATGAAGGCGCCAGCACAAAACACTGCTTAAAAATGAAATTGTTTGTAAATTACCTTATCTTTCTTGCTTTTCTTTGAAGCTTCTTTACTGTAACGTCAGCAACAGCAAGCTGGTCCACCGACTCGGATCCAGGTGCCTCCTCTTTTATATCCCGATCTTGTATACATCCCTAGAAAAGAGTATCCATTTAAAATAAGTCATTTGTATTAGAAATCAAATTATTCCTTCGCACACATGGCTTATACAGATAAACTCGTACATCGTGTACGTCATTTAGTCAAAATAGACATTTCGAATTTCACCTGACTGATGGCTAGTTTACTCGATCAAATTTGACTCTGCGAAGCACACTGTTCGAAATGTTGAACTCAAGCAATTTTCAAAAACTGCTTGTTTCTAATATTGTCACTGTCTAATAGTTTCAGATCTAGAACCGACTTTCTTTCATTCGAGGGAACTGTCAGTACGCATACCTCTGGCTCTGGATGAACTACGAGGGATGATGTAATTGTAGTCGACGCTTCAGCATCTCCCTGTAACACAGTACTTGTATTAGTATGGATGAAATAATTGAAATTGAACACACACAATGTGACTCAGACATTGGTACATATCAATAGCAAGCCATGAATGAAACATTGTGTAAACGAATGACACGATACGTAAATATGATCAGATTATCTCAAATTCCATGCATAAAACAATTCCGGAACTGAATAGCTAAGTAAGACTACCTGATACGCGCTCGAAGTGGCTGTTGACTCCAGGCAATACATGGATGCTGAATCTTGCTCTTTCATATTCAGTGTAGTCATACAGTTGTAAAGGGAACATTTTATTTGATTTAGAAATGCTAATCTTAAAAATTGGCATTTAAGAAGACAGATTACGAAAACTGTATGCTTCTTTCAAAGGACACTATAGCATAGTTATCTGTGCCCATAAATCATGTTCTATGATGCTCATAAAACTAAGGACAGATGTTTAGCAAAATGGTCCTTATTTAAAAAGCAATACAATCTTGTAAATGTGAAAAGTATTATAAGGGACATTTACACCTAAAACACAAATCCGGCTTTTTGGTTACCTGTTCACTACCCCAAGGGCTACAGCTAAATCCGGAACCGTGACTCACCTGAGGTGGCCTGTGAACGAATAGAGTCGGAATTGCATTGGGGAGCAATTTACGAGTCGTTCTGAGTCGATTCTTCTTTGTGTACAAGGATGGGTCATACATATTTGGGGTAAAGTGCAGGCTGCAGATGCGGAATCGATCACCCCTCGTGTCCTGCATGACTTCTTTGACTCTACTTTCAAGCTCTGCCGGCGCATAGCTGCAATATCTGACCCATTCTCTTATTCAATCTATAGCCTTTGGGAATACAAGCATTGTAGTGCCTTCAGGTTTCTCATTGGTCTTAGAAGGGCAACTGAAAATTGTACATGCAGGCATTGTTGGAAATTCTGCAACAAAAAAAGGTCAACATTATTCAAAAATTACTTTGCATAAAAGTGTGAGAAAGAAGGAATTATTCCATACATTCTTCTATGCAAGATATGTTTTGGTCACCAAAGCAAAAGCAGTGTAGTGTAGCCGGCTGTATTATAGGATCGTAAACAATTCATTGATGTGACGAAAATTAGAACATGATACTCGTCCCTTGAATGTACTATCGTGTATCAAAAGAAAACATGCTAATATTATAGACACGGTCCACGAAGGATACAATTTGATCCCAATTGACACTGATGACAGATGATATATATCGATATCAAATTAAAATCAAGCCAATGGCAATGAGATGAATGAACATAACACTACTGGGTACATTTGTTCAAAATAGATGGAACTTTAGAGATCAAGGAGATATGATTAGGTGACCCGCCCTTAACTTGATCAACAACCAGTTAGATTCAGCAAGCAGGGTAGATAGTGGCAGGAGAACAGGGAGATGTTCACAGGTAGCACGACGACGAGCAGATTCGCAGTGGTCACGGAGGTTCTCAGGTAGCACTTCATGAGTTGACTTGCAATGCTCAAAGATGTTCTCATGATAAATATCAAGTGGTTTATAAAAAATTAGAAAAGAGGGTGTGTATGTGAATGAATGACGTATATATGTCGTGGTCTTATGTGGACTGCAGGGGCGCTGCCTGCTTCAGGGGATCCGGCCTGGAGACACAGGGTCTGAAGAGGGCATGTGAATAATGACCCCTGCGCGTAAGATACCTTTGAAGTGTACATGGTGTTGGCACCTTGGCCGTTCCCGCCCCTGACAGCACCCCTTGGCAGTGCACATCCACTGGTGCCAACTGCCTTTGATAATGGAGGGGGGATGAATGGGCGTGAGGCATGCAGACAAGGCCCGGAACACTCCTGAATGGAGACACACTTATGTTGATTGCAGGGGGGCGGCCTCCTTCAGGGGATCCGGCATGGAGACACAGTGTCTGAGTAGGACATGTGAACAATGACCCCTGCGTGTAAGATAACTTTGAAGTGTACATGGTGTTTGGCACCTTGGCCGTTCCCGCCCCTGACAGCACTCCTTGGCAGCGCACATCCACTGGTGCCAACTGCCTTTGATAATGGAGGGGGGATGGACGGGCATGAGGCGTGCAGACAAGGCCTGGAACACTGCTGAATGGAGAAACACTTGATTCACTGAAAAACTGAAACAACCATTGATAAAGGTTCTGTTGTGCTTTATTTTGTTTCTTAATTTTATGGCACAAATGTACTACACATTGTAAAGTTCTGGTTGCAGCACAGTGAGGGAAAATCCCCTGTATTGATCGCTGTCACTGGGGAATGTGTCTCTAATGGCACCAATGACACAGGCGGGTATTACTCGTCGAACACGGTGTCCAAGCCTCCCATGAAGCCACCATGTGTACGAACGATAGGCCACTAGCCTGTACCACCTGTGAAAGAGAAAGATACAAACAGTTTTTAAATGACCAAGATAAGTGTATTAAACCTTAGTTGCCAATGACAATTTTTGTATAAAATGGCATTGTTGCCAGTACAAATGTTACCTAGACACTGTACAATATTGAACGACTATTACTAGAGAATTGCAAGACTACATTTTTTGACCTTGATATATTGAAGTTACGACAATATAGGAGACAACCATGAAATAGTAGTGGCCTAAGCGACATCACAACTAAAGTACACTTACTCATTACTTGGATTCCGAGGGCGAACTGTTGCGCGAAGATCGTGCATAAGCACCATCATAATCCTCAACACGGACCGTGTGAGGCAGGCTGCCCTGAAGTCTGGCCGCTCGGTAACGCATTGCGGCCGTGTCTCACCTTCCGATATGTAGGACAAGCATCCAGAGTTTTCTCGGCAGCAGCATTTTTCCTCCTCGGTTGGCATTAGTGCGCACGGATTGCAAGTGCACCAGGTGGAAACGCCGTCCATGCGACTAGGCTCAGGCTCTTGATCAGCTGAATCTTCCTCCAAACTGTCGTCCGAAGCCCCATCGTTTCCGCATCTTTCTCTTTCGAATAATTCTGCCTCGGAATACTCCGGCTCGTACTGGTAGAGCTGTATTGTTGCCATTGAGGGGGAAAAGAAAATCATTTATAGTAATGGTACTGGTATCTGTTTGCACGAGCTACAAGCAACGAAGGTAGCTGACCAGGGCACAGAATACTCAAAAAAAGACAGTGAGAGGAATGGAAAAGAAAATCTGATGTTGTCTTTTGTGAAGCGGTCTGTTTATACTTATTGAGGAAAGAGGCGTCCTGCCATTTCCATGGCGACACATCATTAGCTGAAGCGCAGAGAACATTGACACAAGACGGGCTTTGGCGTTGTGAAATGGGCGGTACGTTTCTAGTGATGTCAGGCTCAGGGGCGGGGGATATGATTTAGTGCCGCCAGGGCAGTCCTGCTTGGGCGATGAGGCAACGGATCAGATTATCACAAAATGGCCGTGCCCTGTTGCCTGATTTCGCATGTGTACAAAAGTGAAAAACTACGGTAAGGTGCATAGGAAATGTTTGTACGATCTATCAACGTATGCTTAAAAACACTGCCCGAACCCTCGGGACAATAATATTTCTGAGCGCACTATTCCTTTAATATACCACCACAGTTCAAGTATTACTTCGGCTCAGAACTGTTGAATTAGTAGGAAGATTTTGATTAGACACTTCAACCTCTTCGGATAGGCAAGGCACTCTTCCTTTTAATAGCTTTCTTAAAAGGGGCACCCTCTTTGCCTCTTCGGTCAGTCCAACTAATACAAGAACAACCTGCTTCTGCTCACAAGACTCTCTCCTTTCTAGTTCCAGCAGTCTTTTGATCCACAGGTTGTATTCTACTTCAGATTATTGTTCACAAGCATTTGTTTCCCCTTCCCCAGCTTTGCTCCTACCTTTTTGTCAGTAATCAGCCCAAGTAATTACTCAGACGCTTATGTGCCACTCTCCCAGCTTCAGGTAATAATGGGATACTTGTTTCTTATGCCATTTGATTTTTAACTACTTCACAGTGTAGTTAGATGATTCATTAACTCTCGGCAAGACTGGTTTCACTATGAAAAGGGGATGCCTATTGGCTTGGGTAATGTGTGTTCTTCTCTTCAAGGCATTAGACTCATTACTTCTTTTAAATGGAACAAATTTCACTTCTGGATACAGTGTAGAGTACAGTCTCTCAAGTGAAAACACAATTAGGCACACGCAACCTATCCTTCAGATAGATTTTAAGGTTTAAAGTTGCGTAAAGAATTGTATTCCCATATAACGGTAACGGATGACATTCTAAGTTCCTTTGGAGTTATAATTAGGTACATGCAACCTCTGTTTCAAGTAGTTTTCACACTCTGTAACTTGTAACTCATACATGGACAATGTTCAGTATTCGGTAATGGTTTAGGAAGCGTTCCCTTGTATTAATTAGGGACATGCCACCAATCCGTTATGCAGCAACAGTCTTCAGATAAATCAACAATGGTTTTCCAAGTACTTTAGAATCTCACGTGAATTGCTATCTTCAGCGTTATAAGCAAGTGCTACAATTCCGTTGTTAGTAAGACTTCTGAAAAAAGGAAAAGCTTTTTAACAATATGTGAGTCAGTTAGGAGCTCACTATAGCTCCCGGCAAGGATTGCGCAGTGTATCTGAAGCTATGCTTCACTCACCGGCCTCCATGACACTGGTGTTGCCATTTTCACTCCTTTCCCGACTTCCTCTGCCTCTCTTACTAATTATGGTTCGCTGGGGACCCACACCCTTCTCCAGAACAGGCATCTCCATTCTGGCCTCTTGATTTGGGAGTTCCTTTTCCTACCAAGACCCTCGGCTTGCCTTCTGCTTCTGTCCTTTTTCTCCTGCACTTCCACGACTCTGCAATCACAGCAACAAGGCTCACATGGGGAAAACTCAGCCTACGGCACATCTTCTGTTGTACAGGCTATGCACTTAAGGGTTTGGGAGAACAGGACTCTCTCAGAGCTTGCAGGTGAAATCTGCTGTCTCCAAACTCTGGTGTCTCTTCTATTTGTCCACTTTCTTGTGATTTGCCAGTCTCGTGATTCTCCTAGAGTCACCCTTCCAGCTCTTGTTCTAGCTCCTTCTACTGCTCCTTTCCGTGTCGGGACTTTTATGCCTCATATGTTCAATGAAAGGATTCAGGTGTGGGCCATTAGTCTTAACTGCCTGACTACTGCAATGGCTACTAGGCTTCATTGCCTGACTACTACATCTGCATGCCTCTTCATCCCTCTTCCTCATCTCAGTACCTCTAGGATTCTGGGACTTGTAGTTTTGTTCCACTAAAGTGAAGTTTTGCACCTTCTACATTATTTATAAGAGTAGATTTAATTCCCTTAAAACTTTTACCTGAGGGGATATGAGAATTAGCTACTACAAAGGAAGATGGCTTAGTGAAGACAACATTTCCATAATCCTTTACACTGTCCCCGGGGTTTGAGAAAGGTGTTCAGTCGAGGATACCGAATAGGATCTTTTTTCATTATAGTTTGTTCTGATTTCCTAACCTTGGGGTTCACAACCTTAGATCCCATATGAGGTTGAGAGACACTAAAATGACAATAAGCCATAACCTCTATGTGGAAATAATCTTACTTTCAGAGGACAAATGCTGTGTCTCATCCCACAGAATCTCCTCACCTCCCTGGGCCCTGTCTCCTCCCAAGTGATCTTCCTGCAGTACAACCACGCCAGGGTTGGGATCAGAAAGCGCCTGCCTTCCCCAGGCCACCTGGAAGGAGACTTTAGGAATGGGTTCAGTGAGGGGTCTGTAGGATTCATCACAGGGCAGAGTTGTAGTCCTTCTGCGAAAGGTAATATGGAAAGACATGTTCAGATCATTAGCCCTGGAAGCATGTAAAGAGGTTTTATTGCAGAAGAGAATACCATAGGTTTCCATGGAAAATCATATTGTGCCCATTAACTTGGGAACTGTGAAAGATACAAAGATGTTCATACATTTCTGAAAATAACAGAAAGAGCCTGATCTGCTGATAGGACTCCCATCAAAATGCAAGTATTATTGCAGCTTCACAGATAAATTATGGCTAGGAGAGCCAGGTATCTGGTAGTTTATATAAATCAAATACCTGTCTGAAAAATATCATGATACTAACATTAATTCTGTTTGTAGAAATCACAGAAATCTGTCATTCGCACAGGCAACCACCTGCCGATACCAGACATGGTACATTGCAATCGGCATGATCAGACCAATTTAGAAATATATGGGTTGTTACCCTTATTTGCAAATTGGAGAAAAGTACCATGTTGAAGAATTTTAACTTCATATTTGAGTTGGTCAGAAATATAAATTTAGATGGGTGGAGTAAGAACTCCCAGAAATGGGGGCTGGAGTCCCGATGACCAATCATTGGAAAGAGGCGAGGCCTTGTTGAGGCGGATGAACAATAGATGTCCAATCAGAATAATTAGCCAATAAGCTATTACATTCTATTTGAAATATTTGGGGGGTAGCTAAGAGGTTTTAAAACTAGATGCAAAAAAAAGTGGATGGTCACACATCCACTTATTTCTTCATTTAATCTTTCCTTTCATCTGTACACAGAATTTACACAATTAATTCTCTATTTTATTCCTTTTACTCTATTCTGCAATCCACTGTATCAACTTGCCTTTCTGGTATCCAAAACTGGATGTCTTCTCATTTTCTACACCTCAATCCTTCTAAGAATGGGGTTCTGTTTTTTTCCAGCTTCAACTATTCCATCTACTCTTCCTCCTCCCTCTCTCTTTTTTCCTCTCTGCCCTTTTCCTTTTCTGCATGCAATTTGAGGGTTATCTTTGATCGTTTGCTTTCCTTTAAACTGCATATTTCTTCTAATGCTCGCTTCTGCCACTATGCCCTTTTTAACATCCATCATGCTCGGCCCTATCTACCATTTCATGCTACTAAAAGTCTTCTGTTCTGTTTGGTATTTTCTCGTATTGACTACTGCTTTTCTCTTCTTCTTGGACGTCCTGCCTCACATCTTCTTCCTCTCCAATCTGTTTATAATTCTTCAGTTCCTCTTCTTTTCTCTTGACCTTTTCACTCCTCTATCACATCTTTGTTACTGTCTAGTTCACTGCTTCTCTCTGAATCACGTCTTCTCTACCATTTTCTTTCCATTGTTTTTAAATGTACTCACGGCTTGGCTCCTCCTTATCTTTCTTCGCTAGTCTTATTCTATTCTCCCTCTCGGACTCTCCAATCACAGAATGTGCTTCTTCTCACTGTCCCCAAACCCCCCTGTGCTTCTTCAAGCTGCCAATCTTTTGCCCTCTTAGCCCCTAAACACTGGAATTCTCTCCCTCTCTCTATCCGCTCTTCTTCATCTCTTTGTATTATTCACTCTAACCTGAAAGCTCATCTTCTCTCCCTTCTTTCTACTTAGAGACTTTCTGTTTCTCTCCCCCTCCTTCTATTTTTAGCTGTTTTTTTTTGCATTATTATGTACATTGTACAATTTTCCTAATATTTTGTAATAGCGCTTTTGGTGAAAGCCGCTTTATAAATTCAATAAATGAAATTAAATGAAAGTATAACCTCTGTTCATCATTGTGTGCGAGACTGGACCCTCCATGCCACTAGCCCAGTTTAGGCTTCTTCATCCAGCACCATTTCTAGACACAACCAAAGAAACTAATTGTCATGTACAGTGACACTCATCCACTTTCCTTTGATTGGGCCTTCCACATATATAAAACGCATGATGGCACATTAACACCAGGTGTGTTCTACATCACCAAGGAAGCTAAAGATATCCTACTTGGCTGTGATACGGCTATGGAACTAGGACTGATCCATTTATTTCCTTTGCATGTGCCAGGAAGATGTGGAACTGCTTCGACACACCTACCAAAATCACTTCAAAGGCATGGGCTGCTTAAAGGGACAGGAAGTTCACCATTGCATAAACCAGACAGTCCATCACTGTGGTGCTCAGGTATGGATCAATCCATTTCATGTAAGGTGAGAGCGGAGGCCGCACTCAAGTAGTTAGAAGATGAGGACATCATCAAAAGCGTCAGCAACCTTACAGCATGGGTCACCCTGATATTCGGGCTGGCAAACCAAAACAACCCAACAAGGTGAGAATCTTTGTCAACATGAGGCTGCCTAAACAACCATATGAAAGGAGAGGCACTAAGCCACCATTATGGATGAAATAATAAGGAACCTACAAGGCTCCACCTTCTTCTTGACGATAGATCTAAAATCTCTAATGGCCCATTTTATTCTGTGCATCCACCAGGAAGATATTGTGATGAGTGTTATCTGTTAGCTTCTGTTAACTCTGGTAACTATCTGATTACCTTTAGGACAACATTCAATCTCAAAAGTATCACTAACCTTATCTGACAGCGACTTCCCATGAAGGATGCAAATGCTGAAATGAAAGTCCCCCCGGAAAGCTCTACTCTCCCCTCACCGGAAATGATAATATGCCAGTGTGGGAAGGAGCAAAACCCCCAGGGAAACCCTCTGGGGAAGAAAACCCTGGACGATGTCGCTCACAGATAGTCTGGAAGAGGTCTTGAGGTAAGTAGAGGTCTTCGGTGTAACAGACAACTCGTATTGGAGATGGAGTCTCTATAGGTGGAGACAAGACAGGTAAGAATTCAATAGTGAAGAAAAGGCTGGAATAATTCAGGAGGAGTAGTAGGCTGGCACTTACGGGAGGAAGTTGCCGAATATACTGAGGACTATAAGGTGATCAGGAACACCGGTTTCCAATATTGAGGTCCAGAAAAAATAATATCAGCCCACCCTTAGAGAAAAAGAGATTGGGCCTCATTCCGAGTATGGCGGTAAGGGATAGCGGCCACCGGTAATGAGACCGGTGGCGGTGATCCCTTACCGATATACTCCGAGTTCCCTTTGCGCCCTCGCCCTTAACGCCTGCTTTGAGCAGGTGTTAAAGTCGAGGGCGCAAAGGGGCCTCCAAGCCAATAACCGTGACCGTAATGAACGGTCACTGTTATTTGCATCTTCCCATTCCCATTGAGCGCTATGGGGGCTCATTTGGGAATGGGGAAGAGCCTTGGTGAATGGGGAATTACCGCCCCGCCAACCTTGGAATGGAGCGGTAATTCCGCCATCCACCAAGGCGCTGCCGGTCCGGGTACGGCGCCAACCAAGGCGTTAATAGCGCCATTGGTTAGCGCCGTACTCGGAATGAGGCCCATTATCTTTCTGCCAAAGCAAATAGGTAAAGGTAATGCGGAGAACGGGTGTTTGGAAGGATGCTAACTTACTTTGGATGGGAATGTCGAGAGTGCGGACAGTCTGAATGGATGTTGGGAGCGGATGACTTGCCGGGGAAAAACGAGGCCCAGTACGAAACCGAGACCAGAGAGGACAGGAGTTTCTAAATAGAAAGGAGAGTAAATAGGTAGAGGTCAGGGAGAGCAAGAATTCACATAAATCAGCGAAGGATAACTTAGCAGCGAAACCTACGGAGCACCGAAATCAGCAGTAGCGATGCGGCGGGTAGCCGTACTTCCTTCACTAAATGGGATCATGTGAGCAGCCATCTGCGTCTCTAGGGAGCGTGCAGAGTCTATACCATTGTCTGTAGCTACGGTACGGACATCCGCAGCCATCTTGGACATGTTGGATCGTATTACTCCGCACACACGGCAGTGCTGCCGTAACGGCGTGACAATGAGACAGAAATGTAAGACGGACACAAAGGTAAAGTTTTCTCAAGGTTTGCCATTTATTAAATGAAAAAGGGTGAGCTAAATGTCTATATTTCCCTATCCAAACAAGCATTTCCTTACCTATCAAACTAAACTAAAGAAAGATGACCAAATGTCTGAAAGTCCCTGACCGTCACACTAATACATACAACAAAATAGCATAAGGAATATTTGAATGTAATCAAGTTCAACACAATAAATTAAATGTTCAAACGTTTATGTTTTTGTAAGTACTCCTTTATTTATTTAATTTATTTATTTCACTTATAAAGTGCGCAAACAACCCTGAGGAATCGAGGCGCTGTCACAGCTACTTACATTCAGGTGGTGTGCAGGAAGAACAGATGCAGGTGCAAAGAAAAACAAAAACATGACAGTCTAGTCAAACAACCAGGTTTGTAGGGCTCTTGTGACCAGGGTTGGATTCCCTTCACCTGACTCAATGCGGAAATACTTTTAGAAAAGTTCTGGTTTCACAAAGTTCCATTCAGTTCAATACAAAAGATCTTTTCCTTTCAACACAACCTTCCACTTGTTAAAGCAAATGTCTTTCTCATAAATGCTTATTCCACAAATCAAGCAATTGGTATACTTCCCGATATCATTCTTGGTAAAGCAAAATGGTCTTTCTCTCAAACACCAGTTCAAAAACCAAAGAAATTGGTTTATTTTCTAATATCCTTCTCGGGAAAAGAAAACATTTCTTTCTTTCAAACACAAGTTAATAAATTAAAGCAAGTGGCAGCACATCACATTTCTCCTTCAAATGAAAAAGTTGTGTTGGAGTACCACAATAACTACTTCTGGTAATGACACACTTGTTCTTCAAATGAAAACAAATGTGTCATGATAGCACAGCAACTTCTGGTAATGTCACACTTGTTCTTCAAATCAAATACTGTTAACAAGTTATTTGCATTACATTTCTTCATCACAATTACAATGTTTCACAACATCTTCTTTCCTAGCCCACTCGCCTGCCAGGGCTAACTACTATTGGTCCCTTTCCTGGTGTACTCGCCTGCCAGGATATTAACTCCTAAAATTGTAATTATGTTTTGTGGCAATGTGTGTTCCAAGATTCTATAGATCCATATCCTTTGTGGGAAGGGTTGAACAATGTCTGCTTCTTTTTATAGTCTTGTGACTCTTAGTAATGTAAGTCCCCTACTTGGTGTCATTATAAGGGGAGTTGTGCTCTTGTTGCCTTCCTTCAGCTTCTTTATAGCCTCTTTGCTGACTGCAATGTGGGTTACAAATCTCCCCCAGTTGGTATTGCATATAAGGGTAGTTGCGCCCTTGTTGCCTTCCTTCTGGGCCTTTATAAGTTCTTGGCTGTATGCAATGTGGGTTACAGTTTTTCCCCAATCGGTGTCTCATATAAGGGGAATTACGCCCTTTTATTGCTTTGTTTGTTTGGTATTCAAAATTAGTGGGTTTTGCTAAATTTTCTATTCGGAGCACCCTGGGGTTACCCTTTCATTTAGGCCAACTCACCGCTCTTTTTTAGCATCTCCTTTTTCCTTGCTGGAGCTGCAGTCAACTTTCTATTGTCTTTATGCTTTCTAGTCAACTCCTGCACAACTCCTGTGGTTTGTATATCTTCTTCCCGGATCTCTGGTGGCCCTCTGGCACTCCGAAGCACTGCTCATAGGGTTGGGAGCACGTCTCCCTCTCGGCTTGGCTCTTCTTTCTGATATCGCTTCCCACTGTTATTGTTCGGCCTTGCCATCAGCCTTCACATCATGCATCAGCTGGCGTTCTTCGGTTTGCTTCTGTGACTGACACAGCATTCTGATCTGCCTCTGTTTTCTGTTTCAGCTGATCCTTCGGCATTCTGCTCTACTTCTTCTCTCTGCTGCAACTCATTCCTAGATTTAAATGGCCTGCTCAGGTGCTGTGGTCTATAATAGCCGGTAAGATAGCACATCGAGTAGAGTGCTTGCTTTGACATCCGTCCAGAGACTGCTGACCCAGGTTTGAATCCTGGCAGGGCCAAACTGAGCCTTTCATCCTTCCGAGTTCGATAAATGAGCACCACACACTGTGGGTAGTAATATGCAGCGCTCAGATGCCTGATGGTTTGTGGCGCTATACAAGTGCAAAATTATTATTATTAATAACTAGACTGCACATTCTGGTTAAGGGCATTTTTTATCCTTACTAACTCTGGGCTCTTCTTCATCTGATTACCTAGGGCAGTGGTCTTCATTCTTTTTTGGTCTGGGCCCCCCTGAGAAAAATATGGGCAGGCCGCCCCCCCAAAAAATGCAAATGGACATTTTGCTCGCCATGACTGCACCAGGCTCCCAGTATAGGGTCTGTGCTCCCCCAACTGCTCTCATCACATTCTTTGGGCTCCCTTATCCGACTCCTAACCCTGTCCCTGGGCTCTCCCCACCACAGACCCTAGGCTCTCCCCACCTGCTTCCACCAATGTCCCTGTGCTCCCCCCTCCCCTGCTCCCATCACTTCACCATGGCTCCCCCATCCTGCCCTTACCACAGTCCTGGGCTTGCCCAACCTTGCTACCAGCACAGTCCCAGGGCCAGTGGCAGCTGGTGAATTTTTCTAAGTGGAGGGGCATCATTGTTTCTCCCAGATAGGCCACATCAACTGAGCACAGTAAGGGAGTCTGAGCCAATCAAGGGAAGTTTGGGAGGGGGGTTCTCCCCCCAGGAATTCTTTTTGAAATAATGGGTTAAAATTGTGCATTTTAGAGCATACATTTAAAAGGAAATGGCAAAAAAGCCACACAGTTTTCAATTGGCGCTGGGGCGGGGAGTCCTCTCGGGCAGGCATGTTACATTGTACTGGACATCTATGATAGATGTCCAGTAAAATAAATACCATCCCTGTCCCCCGGGCTCGACAGTGCCTTCATAAGGAGAGCTGATGTTGGCAGGTTGGCGGGGGGATTGTGCAACAAAGGCATTTTTAAAATGCCTTTGTTGTATAACCCTCCAACTCCACTCCCCAAAACATCTCCACGGACCAACACAAACACATATTCACACAGCAAGCACTCTATCGTTCACATGAGCACCCATCATCATACACTCACTCATAAGACAAGTGTGCACGCATCCATACACATAAATAAATAATAAATAAATGAACATAAACTTGCCTTTTGCCCCGGTCCTGAGGTTTCCTCCCCAGCGCTACAGCTCCTGCATCATGAACAGGAATCGGGAAGCAAATGCTTCTTGGTTCCTGCACATGCGTACATGAGCTTGAGTGTGGGTGCTGAAATGCCCTGCTCCAGCCTGCCTTGTCTGTATGTGAGAGAGAGCACAGGAGCACAGGGCACAGGAGCTCCCCCTGGCACATTAGGACATGCAGTTACCCAGCCAGCATTTCCAATGAGCTATGCAAGGCTGGCTAAGCAAAGCACCCCAAGCCTTGCCCGGCTCATTGAGCATGTGCGGTTGGGGAACTCTGTTTCTGGGAAACAGTGTTTCCCTTTGACAGTTCAGCCAGCCCAGGAGCACTCCCTCAGCTGGAAAAAACAGCTGAGGGAGTGTTCAGTGTCTCACTGGGCTGGCTCCCTAGCTCCTCAATAATGGGTGAGGGGCCACTGGCCGGTGCCCCTGGCTGATTCCCCCTCACCTTCCATTATGGATTTACCACACCTACCCAGCAGTTTTATTATTTATTTTTCTGCCTTTTTAACTTTTTGAATACCACAATTTGAATACCTCTGGCCTAGATCATTATGGATCCTGAAGTGCATTTTCAGAGTTAGGAAAATTTGTATAAAAGGTTTGTGTTTTAACATTGGGTTTTGAGCCTCTATTTAAGACATTGGGCCTCATTACACGGTAGGAGGTAAACCATGGTGCTATTAACGCCATGGTTGCCGCCGGTACCATACTGGTACCACCATGGAGAAAAGGGGAATTACCACCCTATTCCAAGGTTGGCGGGGCGGTAATTCCCCCTTCCTCCATGGCCCTTCCTCATTCCCATTTTTGCCCCATAGGGCTCAATGGGAATGGGGAAGGGGCTAATTACGGTACCGCAAATTGCGGTAGCATAATTAGCAACAAGGTCCCTTTGCGGGTCCCAACTTTAACGGCTGGTCTACACCAGCCGTTAAAGTCGGGTCCCGCAAATGGACCTCGCAGTAAGGCCGTAAGGGTTTACCGGTACCGGTGCCCTTACCAGTACCGGTAAACCCTTACCGCCTACTGTGTAATGATGCCCATTATCATAATCATTAGAGGATGTTACCCCCAATATATACACTTATTTTGATTAGAACATTTTCACACATGTTCTTTGGGTATTTCCAAAGGAGGGACTTGTACAATGACAGCATGTCTTTTAATATTTGGGGTTCTCATCCTCAGAAGAAGATGAATACTGCGTCTCTCCCAAAGGAGTCACCACTTATCCTAGACAGCCATCTCCTCCCATGTGATCCTCCCTCATGTTACCAACCCCAGGGTTAGGATCAAGCAGTGGCTGCCTTTCCCTGGCCACATGGGAGGAGATCTCAGGTTGGGGTCTAGTGATGACTCCTAAGGATTCATCACAATGTGGAAGTGCTCCAACAGATTTACCAAAATGACTTCAAAGGCATAGGCCGCTTAAAGGGACAGGAAGTTTACCATTGCATAGACCAGACAGTCCAACACTGTGGTGCTCAGGCATGGTTGGATCTCATTTCATGTAAGGTGAAAGTGGAGGCCACACTCAATCAGTTAGAAGATGAGGACATCATCAAAGTGTCAACAACCCTATAGTGTGGTTCACTCCGATCTTCTTGGTTGGCAAACCAAAACAACCCAACAAAGTGAGAATCTTTGTGAAAATGAGGCTGCCTAAACGAGCATACAAAAGGAGAGTCACTAACCCCTAATATAGACAAAACATTAGGGAACCTACAAGGCTCCACCTTCTTGATTATAGATCTCAAATCTGGTGACCATCAGGTGCCCCTGCAGGAAGACTCAAGACAGATAACAATGTTCTCCTCTCACTTTGCCAACATGACCACATTTACTCATCCGCCGCAGACTTTACAAAGAAATATCAACAAACGGCTTAGGGCCCAGAAGAGTATGTGGTGAACAAAAGCACCAAGAAGTTCCTGGTGCCAGAAATGGGCATGGTTTTCTTTGACCACCAAAACAATTTACACATCATTGTGGATGCCAGCTCATTTAGCCTTGAGGCGTAGTTCTGTTCCCCTCAACCAGACAGGCACTAGAAGACCAGTTGCCTATGCCAGCTAAGCTCTAACACCTAGAGAGCAGAGATATATTCACAAATTGATCATTATGCATTGGTGTTGCAGTGGGGTTGTCTCCACCTTACTATGGATATTTTTGGACACCCAATCACAGTGATAATGGACCTCAAGTCTCCCGTACCCATAATGCAAGTGTCTGCCTAAAAGCCTCCCATTCAGCTTGAACGCTAGTTACTTCACATTCAAGCTTGTAGCATTTCCCTACAATTTGGAGCAGAATCAGACAAGCCTACTGACTATTTGTCGGGGCACCTATCCGAACAGAAAAAAAGGCAACAAATCTGTTCCATCAGCAAGGGGGTAATTGAACGCATGAGGATGGTAACGAGGATGGTAGCAAGGGAATTGTCCCCAAAATGGTGTCCCTACAAGACATTGTGAAAGCCACACCCCTGCATGAGGGCATACAATTATTCATGCAACTCAGGACGAGGCAGTGGTGAAACATCTTCACGAAACGTAATCATAGGATGGCAGCGGCTAAGCATAACTAGTAAGACTCTTGAAAGTTTGCACTGAGCTATTGGTTGGCTTGGAAGGTGTCCTTCGAGGTTGCAGCTGGTCATTTTCCTAGAACGTATACCATACAAGGAACAAATAGAATATACAGGCAACCAATGGGCCAGCAAATCCAAGGCCAGGTTTATGGGGAAAAAGTCTAGTTCCTCGGTCTAGAGAGAGAGAGAGAGATGCTGATTAATTCCTGGCCAGATGCACGTGATGCTTAGCCTCTGCCACTGCAGCACACCCCCACCGATCAAATCCCCACCAAAGAGCATCACTCCTTAGCAATCCTGACTATTGACTTTGGGACTGTGCGGCAATTTTAGCACATCATAGTCTTATTTCAAGAGTTTTCCCGCTATCCAGAGGTCCAATTTATTTCATCCTCAGCTGCAGAAATGGCAGTGCCTGTCCTGGAGGAACACTGTGTGGCACACCTGAATCTATACGGTCAGACAGTGGCCCACCCTTACAGGGAAAAGGCTTTCAGGACTTTGTCAAGTTCAATGGAATTACACACAGAAGAATAACGCCTTACAGGTTCCGGACCAAAGGGGACATCAAACCCTTCAGGCAAACTTTGAGGAAGGTGTTCAGACTCTCCCATGATGTATTGTTATTAAAAATAAAATTTGTTTTACAACACAAATTAAAGCAGAGGACCCTTGTTGGCATGACAGGAAGCCACCAGTTTAAACTCAGATCCCCCACAAGTAATACCTGTAATATCTCTAGTAGTTCAAATTAATTCTAATAGTGGTTTGAGGGCTAATATAAAAAGAATAGGAGAGAGGGTACATCCTTGTCTGGTACCTCTATGAAAGGAGAACCTGGGAGAACATTGTTTATTGATAAAGATGGACGTTTTCGATCTGAATATAAAAGCTTGACCAGTCCAACATAACCATTACCAATTCCATGCCATTTTAAAGCTTAGAACAAAAAATCCCATTTGACGCAGTCAACCGGCTTTCTCCGGTATCTAATGCAATTGCCATATAGGGTTCATTGATACAATGCAAGAGGTTCATAAACAGTCTAGAATTTGCTGATATATTTCTTCCTTTCACAAATCCCACCTGATTGCGGTTAATTAATTTACACATCAAGGGTTCGATTCTATTGGCTAAAATCTTTAAAAAAATCTTACAGTCAGAATTAATTAACGAAATTGCCCTAAAGATCTAAGGTAGTTCACTATATTTATTATGTTTGGGGAAGAGGATTAATAGGGCTTCTGTAAATGAGCCCAGTGACTTATCAATGCTTGAGAAGAATTTGTAGAGTGATTCTAGCTTGGGAGAGGAAGTAGATGAAAAATGCGCAAAAAAGTCCATAGAGAATCCATCAGGTCTGGGAACTTTACCCTTATTAAGATCTTTTATGGGTTTAGTGATTTCATTTCTATGAATAGGGCCGTCTAAGTTACTTAAATCCATGTTAATATGATAATCATTTTTCATGCGGTCAACAAAAATCTTAAAAGTTACAATGACAATGAGTGTGATCTGAAGAATATAGATTTTCATAATATTTAGTAAAAACTTCCAGGATATCAGCATCAGAGGATACTATTTTGCCAGACTCATTTTTAACTGAGCTTATTCTAGATCCTTCTTTTTTAGTTATAAGATATGAGGCTAAAGCTTTACCAGCTTTATTAGATGATTGATATATTTTAGATTTGAACTTCAATTCCACACCACAGGCTTGTTCTGTGAATTTCTTGTTGATGGAAAAAGCAAGGGTCAGGATTTGTTTAAGTAAGTTATTGTTTGCTCCAGTATTGTATTTTTTTCTCTAATGCTCTTAATTCATCATATAGGACATTGGCATCTTTCTTGGCTTCTTTCTTCCTTTTGGCTGCAAATGACAGTGTGTTCCCGTAAAGCCGCTTTATTCGCATCCCAATTATTGACAGAAGAGGTGTCATCATCTTTATTAATGTGAAAGAAAAAGGGGTGAAAATCAAGAAAGGGTTTTTGAAAATTGGCATCTGAAGAAGCGAGTTGTTGAATCTCGATCTCTCAATTTTTAACACATCCCAAATCTATATTAGTGATTACAGGAGAATGGTATGATATTAGAAAGCATTCAATCGCAGAGTCGATTATTGCACCTACTAGGGATTTGGCGACACATATGTAAGCGATACGCAATAGAAAATGATGTGGAGAGGAATGAAAGGTGAAGTCTAGGTCTGTGGGATGCGAGAGCCTCCATGTGTCAACAGCTCCAATTTCCGTTAGACATTTAATGAATTCAGTATGTGATTTAGTATGTTTAAAATGACATTGGGATCCTCTGTCTAGAAAGGAATTGATAACATTATTGAAGTCTCCAGATATTACTAGATTAGGGAGATCTGATTGCAAGATCATTTGTTTCAGTTCCATCCAGAACTTGGGATCAGGGTTAGTGGGCCCACAGACATTAAGGATTGAGACAATTTGGGAGTCTATTGATAGCTTAGCTAAAACCCACCTACCATTAGAATATGTGTCCTTGTGTAGGACTTGATGTATAGTACACTTTTTTATTAAAATTGCCACTCTGTTATGTTTGCCATCAGCTTGGCTCACGAAAACTTCTCCTACCCAAAATCTTTTCAACTTCATCAATTCTTGTAATGACAGGTGGGTTTCTTGCAAGCACGCCACAGGCTGTTTGAAACTATTAATTTGAGCTAGGACTTTCTGTCTCTTGATAGGGCTATTAAGACCTTTAACATTCCAGGTCATAAACGTTAAGGCCATAATCTAAAACATAACGATGATAGTGATAACAAAGAATGAGCACTTAGAACCTGTCTACACATTAAGTACTTTTCGCTTATCCAGAGGTTAGAATATGTCAGAAAAGGACAAAAGTTCCAAAAATTGTCACAAAACATTAGAAGTGGGTGTAAAAAACAAAAAGAGAAAGAAAAAATGAAAAAACCAACATCGCAACATCTGACAATAGGGTGTTGAAGAACAAGAAATTTGAATTTGGTGGTGATTAAAACTTTCTCACCCAACAATAATAATAAAGTAAAGTCGAGCAAAAATAAAAAAAATAAAAAAATTAGAATTGAAATGTCCAGTACCAAAAGGGGGTGTAGGCACATCCCATACAGGGTGAAACGGCAGAGAAAAACCAGAGAACTAGTCCACTCCGAATAATTCTTAAGTTGATAGTTCCAGAGGGATGATTATTCCAAGGAAGCTTCCTCTTGAGCTGAGTCATAGGTAATGAAACCAGTAAGGAAGGAAGGTATACCATGTGTGACTAGTAGAGCCTGTATCCATCGCTTCCATCTTTTGTAGTCTGATGTAGTTCTATAGATCAGCTGGGTCCTCAAAGGAAGAAGTCTTGCCGTTAATAGTGACCTTGAAAGTGCATGGGTGAATCAGGCAATATCTTGTATTCAATCGCTTGAGCGCAGGACAATATGCGAGTAGATCTTTTCTCCACTGTGCAGTGGTTTTGGATATGTCCCGTGAAATAAAGATCCTGTGACCATTCCAGATAAGATGCTCCATTTGTTTGGCTTTCTGTAGAATTAATTGAAGTTGGGTGCATTCAAGTAGCAAGAGAATTATTGTTCTTGGCGCATTTTTCTTGTATGACTCTGCTCTTCTTGTTCCAATTCAGTGAGCTCTTTGAATGTTAAGGGCAATAGATGGCTGCAAGTTCAGAATACCAGGAAGGTTTCTTGAGAAAGAGGGCAACATCATCCCCCTCCACTCCCTCAGGAAAGCCAAACACACGAAGATTATTTCTGAGATTTCTGTTTTCCAGGTCTTCATGTTTGTTTCTGGAGGGTAAGGATGGACTTTTCCATATGAGCAACTTTAGTGGCAACACTTTCAGCCACACAAATTCTTTTTTCTACTTCTTCAACTCTATTCTATAAGTTCCCCCATCTTTCATCTATTTGTTGAAGTTTAGCGTTTGTTTCCAGCAATGTTTTGGTTAGGAGGGCGCAGTCAGTTTTAGGCCTTTTTAATGTTGCAATTGCTGCATCCTTATTAGTGGAGCCTTTATTTTTTTGAGATGTCATATTGAAAGGAGGATCAGGACAGGCAGACAGTGTTTATAATGCCCCAGGTGTCAAAATAAAAAAAGTCACTGTATATACACCACATACAGTTATTAGAGCAGAGAGATTTATAAGAGACCACCATTAACTCAAAGTCGCTTGTGGAAGGTCTCATGTGACGCAGATAGACACACTATGAAATGTTCCTTCGCAAATGCTAAAACAAGCCACCTCCCATATGAGCCGTTCAAGTTACAATATTCCAATAAGCAATTCTGAAAGAATATTATAGGAAGTGATGTTAATGTCCCAATCAGAAAAGGTAACTTAAATGTTGCTTCTTGAAGTTTAAAACCAAATATGAGTGTAGGTCTGTTTGACAAATATAAATAGCAGCCTTATTAGGGGGTTAACAGTACCTTAAGTGCTGACAATTGTCAAAAAAGGAGCTGTATATATTGTTGCTGCTGGTGTTGTGGTCAATTCAGCTTCCAGAGAAAGAAAAGAACTGCGCTTTACGTCAGAGACGTGATCCGACAGTGCTGACAGGAAATGCGTTGTCAGCTTCTGGTAGACTCCACTGCTCCAGGGCCTCGCCGCCTCCTTGGTGAAAAACATCGGAAGGTGCAGGGCAAAACGTTCTCTTCTTTCTCAGAGTGCTGGGGGGTGCAAATTCGCCCAAATGGAAGGTAAATGTATTTTTAAAGTCCCTGAATATATCAAATAGAATTCATGGAGCAGGAGCTTCGATTCAGCCTGCCATTCTGTGCCGCACCGGTCCACGCCCTTCGAGAGTGTATTTTTTTATTCAAAAACATGCTTACATCTTTCACCTACTTCAGCATATGGCTATAGAATAATACTTAAGTGCATTGTGCATGCCTGATGGCCCAGTCTGCCTTGGAGTCTGTGGTGTGGCTGGTTTGAGGAGTTTGGGGGACCATCTGAGCAGTGTTCGCATGAGGGGGCAGCTGCAGTGCGTTACCCCACTGCCCATCACCAGTGCTTTAAATGGGCCAGCTCTATCCGGCCCTCAGTACATTCACTTCCTATTTTTGGCCGTATTGAGGGCTGGGACTTATCCAAGTTTGAGGAGAGTGCCGGTACTCAATAACATTGCCAATGGTCCAATATTTTCGAGTCCCAGCCAGGGATGTCATTTGGGGGTCACGGGGGTCGCAGTTGCAACCCCTGAGGTCTCCCTTGCTACCTCTAGAAAAAAAATGATTTTTTACAAACCTTTTTCTTTACTTTCTTTTTTTTTCAAAATGTAAACTCATGGGCTGTGGCCAGTGTCATGTGGCTCTTTATTTTTGGAGTGACTGACTTTCTTGTTCAGGCCTCTTAAAAAAATGGGGTTCCACAATTGTATCATTTTGAGCAGTGACGCTAAATAAGAAAGAATAGGAATAACACATCATTTGTCTTTCTGGAATTCTATCCAATAATTGCTAGACTCATAAAGGTTTATTTCCAGGCACATTTCAGGTGGCGAGTCACTGATGTAGCCTGTTCTTAAACACCTTAACTCAGCCTTTCACCCTTATGGGTGATATTGTATGTATATTTGCTCTATGCAAATCGCTTAAGTATAAGTGCTATATAATAACAGATAATTATCATTTGGCCTTGGACGTCTGCTTGCATTCACAGTAATTTAGTAATATGGTCTTATACACACTGATATTAACGATACATATGCTGATCCATTCTTGTATGAAATGTATATAACATTATAGTGATATCACAACCATATTTTTCGTAGTGTACCTAAGAACAATATGTGACGTCCCTTCCTGTTTTGTCAAGGGTGTGAAAGGTCGTGTTCCATCATTTCGTGTGATGTCACTTCAAGTTGGGGTGTCAAATGACATCGCTTCCTGGATGTCATCAGAGGCCAAAGGTCATGTGATGTCACTTCCACTGCTGGCATTTTGGTGAAATGACATCCCTGGTCCCAGCTGTCTGCCTTTTCACCTCTGCATTCACAAGTGCAGGGAAGCACAGTTGCTGCCCCTTGAAGTTTCGCTTTGTATCAACAATGCATTACAATTACGGAGCTTTGGGGTTGATTGCCTTTACACAGGGGTGCCCGGGGAAGGACTATTATCCATTAAGAGGTATGAATGGAGCAATAAAAATGGGAGGGGAGCATAACATTTCGTGCTGTGTGAAATACAGACACTACCAGATGACATGATATTTCATTTTCTTCACTGTGAAGACAGTTTTTTACATCCATTTCCTTTTGCAAACAGTTCTAAAAATGCACCATGTTTTAAGCTTTTACTTTGATCTTCTAGTACGAATAGGTAAAATAAAGCAATAATCCCTTTTTTGCATGGCATATTAGTAAAACGATGTTTTATATAATGTGTGTACTTTTAAATGCATTGCGATAAAACTATTATTTCATCTTTCCAAACTGAAAACATGAATAAATATTTAGATCAACTATAATTGGAAGATATGTAGCCAAGTGATTGAATCGTGACAGGGCCCAAATGCTGGTTTCACCACTTAAGTAAAGTGTGTGATCCTGGGCAAATCATATAATCTTACCATGCCTCAAATGCAAAAATTGCGAGTATTTCGAAAACCAATCCTCCCTAACAAAGGGCCAGATTTAGGGAGTCATTTTCCAATTTCACAAAATGGTAAATTAAGTGTAAAAACCACGTATGAAAGATGTATGCATTTTGCTTTACCTGATTTGCCCACTCCAGGGGATTTTCAAGGTTTTGACTGGCTGCAGTCCTAGAACGGAATTTCCATCCATTTCACCTTTAAATACAAAAATGCATATAATACGCAAGCATCTGATTCTGATGATGTCATATTTGCGTTAGGTTCTTATGGGAAGGAGCTTGATAGGACCACGTGTGACTAATTTATAGGAAACCTAGCATAACACGAACATGTAGAAATCGCATTATAAGTCTAAGGAAAATTACAGAAGGCCTCAAGCCACAGAACAAAGACAGAAGCAGCAGGCTCAGGCTGAAGGGAGCGCAGGCCAAACTCACAGACAAGGTCAGAGATAAACGAGTCGCATTCCAAACTCTAGAAGACAAGGACCAGCTGCAGAAAAAAGGAATAAATCCTCATAATTGCAGACCCAAGAGCTTGATTTTGTGGTTCACAAGCACATGATGCACCCAAACGAGATAATGGGCATTAACCCATGGTGGGAAAGCAAGCTGATCCCAGCTGCCCAGATGGAAGGTTAATTAAGTGTTGCAACGTAAGAGCGCACTCTCAAAGGCAAAGGTGGTATACTACCAGTTACAATTCAGACACATAGTCGTTTCACATCACCTTGAAGAGGTGCACACAGAGCTGAGAACCAAGTTGGGTCCCAGGCCTGGGGAGACCAACTCCAGCCAAACACAAGACAGAAACCTAGGGGTGGATGGCAAGGGGCAAGAATCAATGGTAAGCCCACTACTCTGCAACAATGTAATTTCTTGGGGACTGGCAGGTCCACCACCTGACATGCAAGGGCCAGTAGAATAACCTCTATAGGGGTTTACTATAGGGGTTACCACTCTCGGCACCCAATCCGTAGGGGAAATAGGTTTTCGAGGAAGGGCCCAGGTGATGATGCAAAATCATGACAAAACTGGGGAGTACAAATAGTAAAGTTGAGATGTACTGGAGCATCCTGATTGTCTTGTATGATCCCTGTTGGTTTTTGCAACAAACCACACTTCTAACTTGCCGTTGGCTCAGTCCTCCGTTTATTCTGGGGAAGGGTGTTGTGCCCTTGGGAGTCAGGTGGACCACTAGATGACCTCTGGGATACCAGGAAACCATCCCAACAAGTTGGTAGCAGAGTCGATAGTTGGGCTATGGGATGCTTTGCGGGTTTCACCGCAATGGGCAAAGTGTGCTACGTGTAAAAGCCGTCAGAAGCCAGCCTGGGAAATATCCTGCCTGCGGGCCACGAGGAGTCCAGCAGACCAGAAGAGCGAAGTGGCAGCTTTTGGAGACGCGACAGCTGAGCAGCTTCAGCAGATCACAGAGTGTAAGTATTGACCCAGCCACACGGCAACTGAGGGGGGTGACAAGTAACGGGGAGTGTGAGCGTGGTATTGAGTATTGTCGAGTATTGTTTACCATTGTCAAGTATTGTCAAGTATTGCCTAGTATTGTTGAGGTTAGTAGGGACAGGAGCAGAGGTAGATGTCCTTCTGTTCCTGTAGAGGAAGACAGTTGTGTGACAGCGTTGCGTGGAGCACACCTGAAAGGTTGTTCCTGAGCCAGAGAGGCTCGAGGTAAACTGAACTGCCACTATATTGTGTTTTTCCCATAACAGTGGATTATCAAAACCCTCGATTTTAGGTCAAGTAGGAGAAAAAGCAATGTATCAAGTGAAGTGCAGGGGCTACATGCCCCTACAGCACCTGTGTAAGACCCTCCCACCTTATAAGGATAAGATTTGCAAGTATAGCGTAGAATGGGCTAAAAGCACCAGGGGTAAATTGACCAAACCATGGCCACCATGCAGAAGTTTCTCCAAAGATGTGCAGCAATCACTACTGACACAATTACAGGGTACCTTTGAGGGGAAGATGTTAGCAAACTGCATGGCAATATTTGAGCTGTGGTGGATGTTTCGTGAAGGCGAGGGAGGCGCAGTGAGGCATCAGTGGATGCTGAGCCAGCAGGAGGCACAGGGGCCCACTCCCCCTGCCGTCTCCTGCAAGCAAAAACTCAGAGGACACAGACGATGAGCAGGGGATGTACCCACAACGGGAGCTAAAAGCAGCAGAGGGATATTCAAACCGAATACATGAAACATCACCAAATACCAATGAAGCGGGACAGAAAGGAATGGAGCAGCCGAACAGTGAGAAGGGACCGAGCAGCAAGGCGCAGAGGAGCATGAAAGAGGTGCTAGGGGTATAACAACAAACAAATGGGCAGGGGAACAGATTATCTTAAAGCTGGAAGGGAAGACAATGGGAGAGGCAGCAGGGGTAACCAAAGACATAGAAGGCCTCAAGGGGAGCAGCGAATCAAGGGACTGGCCTGAGATAATGGAGGAAATGGATAGGAGGGTGAGGGAAAGAGAAGAGAGACTAGAGAGGGACCGCAAAATGAAAGAGGGAGGAAGAGAGAGAGCAGGAGCAGAGAGAAAAGAGGAGGAAGGAGCAAGAATAGATTGAGAGGCGAAGGGAAGTAGATGAGAAGGAAAAACAAATTTTAATAGATAGGGAATGAAGGAAGTGGCCGCTAGAGCGACTAGCACGAGAGCGCACATGCAAAGAGGAGGAGGAGCATGTAATTAGAGATGAGAAAACATGATGGATAGTGGGAACAGGAAATGACAGAGAAGGAGGGGGCGGACGAGCGGAGCCAGATAGCATAACCACACAGGATAGGACTACCACTGTATCAGACAGAGCCAGCCTGGGGTCCTGTGGGGGAGGGGACAGGCCCGGTTTGTGTGACATCGACTTCACCAAGCCTAACATAGACACCACTTCTAGGAGACTGAGCTTTGTGGACAACCTTTGTAGTAATATGGGCTCTGATTCAGAAAATGAAGTAAGGGATAGTGGGGACGAGGGAAGTGGATGGCTGAAGCCTCAGTCCACAGGGAAAAGTGCAGACAAATGTGTGACATGGGAAATGGGGGCCGGTATTGGGGGATCTAAAAGAGACAAGGACCACCGAACACCACGGTCGGTGGACAAGTCATGCAACATCGATGAACTAGTCATATACATTGAGAGGCTTAGAGATCTCCCAGCATGAAGGAAGGGGGTGACGGCTATAGCTTGTTCCAACTGTCATGACCACCAACAGGGTAACCCTGCAGACACACACCCTCTCACCATCTAGGTGTAGGTATTCTTGCAGATCTGGCACCTTTTGTCCCAAGAAGACAAGTGCAAAGACTAGTTGGGAGCATTCTTGGCACACATGGCGCTTGTCACAGCCATAGATACTGTCAGGGCATGCTAGATAAGGGGACTTCCTGGTTTCCACAAGATGGCTGTTCAGTAGGTCATGGATCTCTTATGGGGCCCATTGCTAGTTGCTGGGAGTGGCTGGCTATATAAGCCATGCCCAGCTTTGCTACTGTGCTTCGCTTTATTCTGAAAGTTGCAGCGTGCCGCTTGCCGGTGAACCTACGACCGGGAAGATAAAGAAAACAACATTAGAGGTGAACGAGGCATTATTACTGCAAACTCTACTTTCTGAACTTACCATTGAAGTTGCGCGACCCCTGCCACGTTCAGACGCGCATCAGGAAACTTTCACCAGGCATTCAACATTTCATCCCTCACCCAGCTCTTCACGTCGCTTTGTAGCTCTCCATCTGAAGCTCCAGCAAGACTGGCATTCCAGTCAGCATTCCACCGCTGCTCCTGAGCATCCACCTGCAAGGAAGGAAGAAACAACATTAAAGGGCAGGTAAAGACCGCTAGGGGGCAAGTGGCATGGCGGACGCGTGAGGCTGAGCTGCGTCCATACTGCAGGGCCTAGTGAGCTACCATCACCCCCGGTGGGGATTCTGCGAGGGAGACCGAGCTGGGAACCCTTGGACTAGCGTTGACAGCCGCCTGACGGAGTGTGGACCAGTGGATAACCCGAACGGCACCTCAGAAAGGAGAGCCGTACCACAGACATTGGGTCCTTGTGAAGCCCTGGCAAGCGTTGGCCTGGTCGCAGGGTAGTGCAGCTCACAGGCTTGGCGGGAGACAGGCTCAATGCCAGGGGGCACAGAAAGCCTGCTGAGCCCTCGAGCACAGGGACCTTGCCCCAGCATACGAAGTCCGAGCCCGGAGGTCGGCGTAGTGGCGCCCCTCTTGAGAGACCCGAGTGACGGAGACGGCGGAGAACGAGGGCCAGGAAGACAGATGGCCCGGGTGTAGGGCCGGGTGGCCCATGGATCCCACCAAAAGCAGGAAGATACCCGAAGGACATCGGAGGTGCACCCGGAGCACCATAAGGAGAAAGGTGAAAGCTGGAAAGGGAGGACCGCTCATCGTGAGGAGAGAGCTCGCCCCAGCTCGGAGCGCCGTAGCTCTTGTAAACTTGAAGGGGAGAGAGGTTCACTCAGAGGCCCCCCCGAGAGCTATGAGTCCAGGGAGAAGGTGCTGGACGCATACATCGACGACGACCAGGTAGAGGCAGCATGCAGTGGCGAGTGAGCCCTGCAGCGTATGACTGCAGTTGTGAAGGACCCAGAGGCAAAGGGGGAAAGCCGGACTTCGGGGTAAGCCCCAAATAAGCATCAGTGTGACCTAGGGCATGGCCCCCCGCCGTGCCCACATGAGGCAGGAATATATAGCATTGTCATCCGCATTCCGGCCCTCGACACAGCCCTACATCCCACTGTCACTTGTAGGGGCGCTAGTCTTCCATGCAGTTTTGCAATGTGGTACCAGTTACTTCACTGGGACTCGAACCCCATCCAGCTGAGGCTTGAGGAGGCACCTTGTCTGCCTTTTACTGCTGAAGCCTTGTTGAACCACCCATTGGGGCCTTGTGGCCTTGTAGGGGGCTTATTGCACAATCTCAGCTGTTTTGTACTGTCTTTGGTGTGTCTTTCCAATGGGGCTTGGGCGCTGTGCTTTCCTGGTGCTCCCGGTATAGCACTTTCTGATGTGAATGGTGGCATATGCAGTAGCAGTATGCTTGATAAGCTGTGGTGTTGTCTACGGTTGAGTTCTACTGCAAAGCGTTGTTTGTTCGGTGTACGGAGCGTTCGTTAGTGAACAGCTGTGAGTTGAAATGATCAGCTGTAAACCACTAATGGCAGTATGCGTGGCATACCATGAGCGTGTTGGCTGTGCGCCTTATAATGTCTGCTGACCTGCTCTTTTTTTTTAATGTATTTTTATAACAAATTTGGGGAAATAACAGAGAAACTTCAGAATACACAGAAAGGGACACAAACCCCTGATAACCTTGTACAAACTGTTATTCCCGGAAACATTCACCCTCTCCTCTCCCCCCTACATAGCACAGCCCTTTATTGCTGAATCGGCTTGTTCAAGGTATTCCTTTGTTGGTAGCCCCAGCTGTCTCCATATCGTCAGTCTTGCACTGACTCCCCTGATTTGAGATCCTTGTTTTCAAATTTGCGTGCCTAATGGGGCTGAGTCGTCATTCCTCTGGGCCTTCATCCCATACATTCCAAGTTATTAAAAGCATTACAGAACTGGAGCCATTCTTTTTCCACTAGTGTACTGGACCCCTTTATTGCGGCTGTTATTTTTTGCATGAAATAAATGTCCTTGGCCACTCCCACCCATTCTCTCTTCGTGGGGAGGGAAACCCTTTTCCAGGTTCTAGCTCGACAGGCTCTAGCCACCAATAATAGGAAGTGTGTCAGGTGCGGGAGCTTGTCCCACTGCTCGTCCCTTCTTTCAAGTCCAAATAGCACGAGGATTGGGTCTAGTGGGTAATCTCCCCCTCCCGCCTCCTTAATCCAACTCAACACTTCTGACCAGTATGCCTGAACCTTGTGACATGTCCACCACATATGCCAATAGTTGGCTCTTTCCCCGCATCCGTGCCAGCAATGGGCCTCAACCGCCGGGAACATCCTGGAGTGTGTAACCGGGTCATACTGCCACCTGTGAAGCAGTTTTAGGGCATGCATCTCATATTGAGATTCAGGTCTTAAATGTCCTTCTACACAACCGTAACCATAGACTTTCCCCAATCCTGCAGCCCAGGTCCCTCTCCCATTTCTCTCTGAGCACCCTGGTCGTTCCTTCCTTGGGTGCCAATAGTGCTCTATACAGGAGTGAGATAAGTCCCTTCATTTCTACATGAGTGTCCAGGACCTTCTCAACTGGGGTAAGTGTTCTCTGTATTAGCGGCTTCCATTTCTCTGCCATAAATATCCCTTTGAGCCATAGATACAGGAGCAGGGACAGCCTACCAATACCCAATGCTTCTTCAAGTTTTTGGATGGTTATGAAGCTATTTTCCTTCACCAGCTGGCCCATCCTGCAGAGCCCTGCCTCAACCCAAGCCTGATAATGTTCGTGGCCGTGGATCGCGTCCCTCACCGGCGGGGCCCAGATGTGGCTCAGCGGCGATGGCTACTCCACCTTTCTCTTTTAGGAGGATGAGAGTATTGTAACCTACTCTGGGTTTTTGGCCCTGCCATAAAAATCTCATTATGCGCCTCTTGGCTTCTCTCAGGTAGTCGTCTGGGGCCTCTAGAGGGAGCATCTGAAACAAGTATAACATCCTGGGGAGAAGGTTCATTTGTATCGCATTTACTCTACCCATCCATGATACCTGCCCCTTACTCCACCCATCCATTTCCCTGAATATCTTATCAAACAGGGGAGGGTAGTTTGCCCGGCTCAGATCCTCATCCGGTCTAACGATATTTATCCCCAGGTATCTCACCCCCTCAGGCCCAGGGAGCTAGCTCTGCAATGTTCCTGCCTGGGTTGGGGCAAAAGGGAAGATTATAGTTTTACCCACATTCACCTTGAAACCTAAGACGCGTCCAAATTTCTCTATCACCTGCAGGGCAGCTGGGACTGATTGGACTGGGTGCCGCAGGTGGAGCATTACATCGTCCGCATAGAGACCAAGTTTGAAAGTTCTATCTCCCACTTCTGTACCGATCACCTCTGGGGATCCTCGAAAGTATTCAACTAATATCTCTATAGTCATTGCTTACAAAAAGGGTGAGAGGGGGCAGCCCTGTCTGGTCCCTCTCTGGAGGCAAAATTCTCGCGATAATCACACATTTATTGTTACCCTGGTTGAAGGGGCTGCGTATAAGGCCTTAATCGCTCGTTGGAGTCCCTCCTCGAAACCTAGTTTCTCCAGTACTCTATGTAGGAACCCCCAGTCCACCCAGTCAAAGGCCTTTTTGGCATCTATGGCCATCAAAATCGGGTTACCGCCCTTGGACACTGCCTCCCTCATGAGATGGAGAGTCTTTCTCAGGGTGTCTGCTCCCTGCCTTCCTTGTATACAACCAACTTGATCATAGTGGATGAACTTCGGCAAGAGGCCCTCTAGTCTCGTTGCTATAATCCTAGTGAATAGCTCTGCATCCACGTTCAAGAGGGAGATTGGCCTGTAGGACCGGCAATCAGCTGGTTCCTTCCCCTCCTTAGGGATCACCGTAATTAATGCCTTTCCGAAGGAAGGCGGGGCCCTCCCAGTTATCATAATGTTTGAAAATAAACCCACCAGGAATCCCGCCAGTTGACCCGCAAAGGTCTTGTAGAAGCCTGCTGTGAACCCGTCCTCTCCCGGGGCCTTCCCCAGCTTCAAACCCGCTATTGCCCTAAGGACTTCCTCTTCTGTTATTGGGGCCTCTATGATGGAAACCTCTCCGTGTTCAAGGACCGGGAGGGTAACTCCTTGCAGATAAGAGTCCAGTGTCCCCCCTCCTGCGTCTCCTTCCTTTCCATAGAGTCTCATAGAAGCTAGCAAATTCACCCGCTATTGCCTCCGAGTCAGATCTCTCCCCCTCTTTCTCATTGTTGATTTTAACCACCCATCTGTCCGCTCGTTGGCCACGGAGCTTTGCTGACAGCACGGCGTCCGCCTTGTCCCCTTTTTCATAATAGTGTTGCCTCAGATGTTGGAGGCCTACCACCACTTTACCCATCTCCATTTCTCTCAATTACAGCCGCTTTCTTCTAGCACTCTCCAGGTCTCTCTGCTTCTCCTTTTCTCCCTTCCCCTCAACCCTTTCCAATAGCCGTACCTCTGACCTAAGTTTGTGGGCCAGTAGGGTCCTTGTCATCTTCTTGGTCGCCCCTTTGCTCATCAACCTGCCCGCCATGTCGCTTTGGCTGCCTCCCATACTATCTCCCGTTGTACTTCTCCAGTGTCGTTTAACTCAAAGTATTCTCTGATGGCCTCTTCCATCTCGTCTCTGAAGACCGTGTCCCTCAGTAATAGGTCAGTGCATCTCCACAACGATTATCTGACCCACATGGGAACCAGGGATACGCCTCTCTTCTCCCTTCACTGTTCTGGTTTCTTGTACTAAAAGAACATCTAGCCCCGCATTCTTCATTTCTCTCCCCAGGAGTGAACGCTTTGCTGGGGAATTGAGGCCCTTTACATTTAGTGATCCCAGCTTAAGAGTTTCGACTCAGCCTCTTTTCTCAGGGTCTGCCATCTAGTGACATCTTAAATCTCACATCTCCTCCGGCTTCATGGGGACTACTCAGCTCTCTCCTTGAGCCAAATCTGTGCTGTGCCTGGTAACTTACTTTTCCAACTCCCCCCCCCCCCAAGATTGCGACGTCTGCCTGAGGGCAAGCCACCAGGGGCGGAGATTTGTCCATCCCCTACAGTTCTCCATATCTCCTCGTCACCCCCGGTCTGGGTCCATCGACCTCTTCCTTTTGCGAGAAACTTGTGACAGCTTGTGGTGCAGCCCACATCCCCTAGATCTCTTCTTCGTTGCGCGTTGGGGTATTCGGTTTCTTAAATGTTCTCTTGCCCTTCATCTTCTTCTTTATGACCCAGGGGCCCTCGGGTTCCCTCCTGTGTTCTGAGGGTGCCAGTGTGCCCTCCTCTGTCTCCTCCGAGGGGGGCTCTCCTTTGAGCACTTGGAGCACCTGTAGTGCTTCCTTGCCACCAGTGACTCGATAGTCCACTCCATCACGCTCAAAAGAAAGGGCAAATGAATATGACCATCTGTATCATATGTCTTGCCCAGTGAGCCATTGTGTAAGTGTACGGCACTCCCTTCTGCGGGCAAGCATGAGGGCAGACACATCTTGAAAGATCCTGGTTGTATCCGCCTCAAAGGTGAAGCTCCGTAGTCTCTTCGCCTTTTCCAACACCTCCAACTTCACCCTGTATCGGAGGAAGTGTACCACAATGGATCTCGGGCCTCCCCCCCTTCCACTACCTCTATGAGCTCTCTCCAGCTGGACTTCCTTGCCCCCGTCCAGGGTAAACAGTTGATTTATTAGTCCTTGGACTTTCCTCCCGAGATCTGCTGCCACCTCCCCCCCTTTGTTGGGTCACCCCCAGGATGCAGAGGTTGTTTCGGCATTCCCTGTTTTCAAGATCATCCATCTTTAGGAGAATCTCCTCCTCTCTTGTTTCTAGGTCAGTTAGCCTTGCCTCGTATTTCATGTCTAGGAGATCTGTCTGGAGGTGGTTGTTCTCCATACCTTTCATTTTCTCTTCTAGCGTGTCCACTCTTCCTCTGAGGTCTACTGTTGAGGCTGGATATCTGTCTGAATTGCTTTCATTTCTTGGAGAATGTCCTTAAAAACATCCCTAGTAAGTGCTGAGGACGGCAGGCCCCTCCCTGCCGACATTCTGTCCGGTGTGTCACAGGGTCCTTCCTCTAGGACTATTTGTGGCCTACGGAAGCGCTGGAGGGACAAGATTGCGTTTGCGGATACTCGTTCCAGTGGGGTGCCTAGTGGTAGGTGTTCCAGGTTCCTGAATTCCAGGGCCACTGTGGTATGATCCCCTCTCTTATCAGCCCCCTGGCACCTCGCCTGAAGCTTCTCTGTTATGTCCTGTGAATCTGAGGATTTAGGGTCTGGTATTTGTATGGCAGGAGCTCTGCTGTGAGCCCCGGGCTCCTCAAGGGCTCCTTGGGTCTAGTCCGGAGCCGGTCTCCGGAAGGGTCTCCTTCAGCTGAGTCCTCGTTGTTAAGACGGATTTCTGAACTCTGTCCTGGTGGCGCAGAAGTTCAGAAGGCCAACCTAATTACTTGGAACAGGGTAACCTCTGGACAAGCCAGACCAATCAAGGTAGCGATCGCGGCGGTCAAGACTAGGTCTCAAGAGGGGTGAGGGTGACTGAAAGCCCGCAATGAGCACACAAAGCAAGAGCGCTTACAAACTACTCCAAACAGTTGTTATATCAAAAATAGATACACATTTATTTTAAGGCCTTTAAAACAATGACCGTAGCGAGAAAATCACAATATCACAATATTAAACCAACACATACCATATCAACACAATATATATACAAATACACAGTCGCAAGCGTTTAAAGCACGAAATATGTAGTCCACCTGAAAGGAAAGGAAAACAGGCAGTGCGATAACGCTTTAGACTCAGTTCGCCTTCAGAGGCACCTAACTAGATGGAAGTCCGAGCCCTGCGAAGAGTGGAGCCTTGTGCTCAAAGTACCTGCCACGCCGGTGCCAACGGGCAAAAGGGGAAGCTCTTCGGAGGAAGTCAGGCAGTTCGGGTTAGTGCACAGCAGAAGGAGAACAGGTTCCGCAACTCAAGCGCAGCCTCCACAGCGGGCAGAAGCAGAGCGCGAGTACGGCCAAAAGGGTGCTGTTTTTACACAGCAGGGAAAAGCAATGGGATACTGCAGGAGGGCGACCAGATCCTAGCTAAACTACTCACCGGTCCCTGAAGCAAGCAGACCCAGGCTTCTCCACGTTAGTTTCAGCAGCTGGCAGGTTCAGAAGAGCAGGGAACGCCTCGTAGTCGTGTAGAGCAAAAAGACGTCCCAATCGACGAAACCAGCACAGTTTGTTGCCGCAGCAGGACAACGGAGCGGCCGTGTGTATTCGAGCCAAATGTACACTCCTCCCTTCAGACTTGGGAACGCCAAGTGTACGAAGCGTGGGAGAGTGACAAGGACTCGAAATACAACACAACCTGGCGGCAGTTACAGAGCAGGACTCCCTTGTAAGCTGGTCAGTCAACTGGATGGCCCAGAGACACTTCCGAAGGCTTACTTGGCAGGAGTTGATGAAGTCGCCGGGAATAGCTGTACCTGCTATTCCAATGGTCGAAGCACCAGTACATGCCTTCTGGTTCGATCAAAGGAGGAAAGGGTTTCACAGGACGACAGCAGTGCAAAGGAGGATTCCTTCAGCGGGTCACCAGCGATTCCTCGGTCCAGCCTCTTGGTTGCAGGATACTTGGCTCCTGTATTCCTTCGTTCGTGAGAACTCAGGAGATCGACATGGTAGTGGTGTTTCCAGCCCCCTCTTATCCACGGTTCCCTTCGCGCCAAAACGGAGGGGAGCCAATGGGAGATCCGCTCATCAAAACACATACCATACGTGGACCAATCACGGACCACGGTGGTCCCAGGCATTCACACCACCCTAGACTCTCTGGCACCCAGGATGTGTATTGGGACCAGACATCCCAGCCCACACCCTGGAGGCACACAAACGACATGTAGAAGCCAGCGAAAGCAACCACGTTTCGCGGGAAAGTACATGCCCAAATAAGGAAGGCCCCGGGTCGCCGGACCTGGGGAAGGTGAAGGGAGCAAGACGGACAGTGGACAGGACAAAGGAGCCTCGCGGCCTGGCCATTTTGGGAGCCAGGCCACCATTTTGGGTTCAGTGCAAAAACGTGCTCAGAATGCAAAAAGGAGCTCAAAATAAACAAAACGATCGCTGCCACCATTCCAGTCCCTGAATGACTTGCACCGATCAAATACCATCCTAAAAGAGTATCTAGGGCCTGTAGAAGGCTAGAGACCCAAGAGAGCTGTAACTTAGCTTACAGTGCCCTCTTGTGTCGTGTTGCACTAAAGCTGCGACACGATAAAAGAAACTACGGGAAACCACGTTCCCCGGTACTGACTGTCTTAAGGGCATGTCAGTTTCCCCGTAAGAAAGGAGCGAAAGCCCAGAGAAGTGCGGCAGAAGGCTGTACTTCTCTGGCAAAGTCAAGAACAAGGTTAAAAACAATAGCAAAAAGTTTAGGGGTTGCCACATGGAAGGAAAATTCCCTACAATTACGAAATCTTTCCTAACACTCGCCCCTCCCAGACTATGGACAGGGGGAACTAATCCACCCCTGGATGAGTCTCTTGTTCAGGTCGGTTAAACATTCTGGACAACCCATCAGCATTGCTATGTTGGACACCTGGTCTATGCTCAATAGTGAAGTCGAAGCCTTGAAGACTTATGGACCACCTAAGCAACTTTGGATTCTCCCCCTTCATGTTCATTAGCCACTTTAACGGCTTATGGTCAGTCTGCACAGTGAAGTGGGTCCCATAGAGGTAGGGCCTCAGCTTCCTTAGGGCCCACACAACAGAGAAACATTCTTTCTCTACCGTGGACCATCTGAGCTCTCTGTCCTTAAGCTGGCGACTAATAAAACCGATAGGGTGTTCCTTACCCTTCTCATCTACTTGTGATAGTACAGCTCCTATCCCAGTGTCAGAGGCATCCGTCTGCACGATAAAAGGTCTTTGATAATCAGGGGCCCTTAGGACAGGGGCCTGGCACAAGGAGTCTTTTAAGCCATTGAAGGCCTTCTCACACTTGTCGGTCCAAGTTACCTTCTTGGGTTTCTTCGGAGTTGTGAGGGCAGTCAGAGGAGCAGCTATGGTGCCATAGTCTGCCACAAAATTGCGGTAATACCCCGTGAGTCCTAAAAAGGCTCTCACTTGGGTTTGCGTAGTGGGGGTAGGCCAGTCTTGTACTGCTTGTACTTTACTGGGTAGAGGCTGTATCCTCCCTCCACCTACTTCATGTCCAAGGTAAACCACTGAGCCTTGTCCAATCTGGCACTTACTAGCCTTTATGGTCAAGTGGGCTTTCTGAAGAGCCTGGAGCACAATCCCGAGGTGTTTCACATGGTCTTCCCAGGTGGCACTGAAAACTGCTATATCGTCCAGATATGCAAGGCAGAAGTCGTCCAACCCATTCAACACATGATTCACAAGCCTCTGGAAAGTGGCAGGTGCATTCTTCAAACCGAACGGCATTACCCGGAATTGGTAAAGGCCGTCTGGCGTCGAAAATGCTGTCTTCTCCCTGGCATGTTCTGCTAAAGCTATTTGCCAATAGCCAGCAGTGAGGTCAAACGTGCTGAGGTACTTGGAGGCACCCAAAGTATCCACCAGCTCATCTGTTCGAGGCAAGGGGTGGGCATCTGTCTTGGTGACAGCATTCAGAGCCCTGTAATCCACGCAGAACCTCAATTCAGAAGTGCCTGCCTTTGGAACCAACACCACAGGACTGGACCAAGGACTACTAGAGGGTTCAATCACCCCAAGGTCTAACATTTTGTTGACCTCGGTCTTAATATAAGACCGTACTTTATCTGACATCCTGTATCCCCTACTTTTGGTAGGTACACTGTCTCCTGTGTCAATGTTATGTTTGCACCAAGGTGTCAAACCAGGGGACTGTGAAAACAGGGGGGAAAACTGCCTAAGTAAACTTTTCACCTCAGCCTGCTGATCAGAAGTCAGGTGAGGGGCCACTCGGACACCCTCAACGGAGCTATCTGAAGGACCGCTCTGGAACAGGTCGGGGAGAGGTTCAGACTCCTCTTCCTCAACGTCTGACGCCAGTAGCAGTGCTGCGATTTCGACTCTTGGGACGAAAGCCTTCAGCCTAATCACGTGAAACACTTTTGGAGCCTGTCCAGGCCTTCCAAGGTCCACTAAATAGTTCACCTCACCCAGGGGCTCCACCACTGTGTAAGGGCCTGACCATTTGTCCTGTAAAGCGCGAGGCCTTATTGGATTCATGATCAGGACTTGCTGACCAGGTGTAAAATTGATGAGGGAAGCTTTCTGGTCGTACCAATGTTTCACCAGCGCTTGCCCTGCCTTCAATTTATCACTAGCCAAGCCCATCAGAAGTACCATCCGTTTTCTGAGCCCTAGCACATAGTCAACTACATTGGTAGTAACAGGGGGAGTGGGCATCTCCCATCCCTCCTTGACAATGGCTAAGGGTCCCCGTACGGGATGACCGAACAGAAGTTCGAAGGGGCTGAAGCCAACACCCTCCTGTGGTACCTCTCGGTAGGCAAACAGCAAGCATGGTAAAAGAAGATCCCATTTTCTTCTCTGGGGCTCCTCCAGAGCCCCAATCATGCTCTTTAACGTTCTGTTGAAGCATTCCACCAGACCATTGGTCTGGGGGTGGTATGCAGAAGAGAACTTGTAGGTGACCCCACATTCTTTCCACATAGCCTGCATATACTTCGACATAAAGTTGCTGCCACGATCTGACACAACTTCTTTAGGGAAGCCAACCCTAGTAAATATGCAGAGTAAAGCTTTTGCAACTGACTTGGCAGTTACAGTTTTCAATGGGATGGCCTCAGGATAACTGGTTGCATGGTCGACCAGCACCAGGATAAACCTATTGCCCGAGGATGTTTGCGGGTCAAGGGGACCAACGATGTCGATCCCTACCCTTTCAAATGGTACCCCCACAACTGGGAACGGTACCAACGGAGCTTGGATTGTCGCGCCAACCTTACCAGACAACTGGCAGGAGGCACAACTCCTGCAGTGACTTTCTACTTGCACCCCCATCTTGGGCCAGTAGAAGTGCATGGATAACCTTTGCTTGGTCCTCTTCATACCAAGGTGACCAGCAAGGGGAACTTCATGCGCCAACTGCAGGAGGAAGGGTCTAACAGCAAGGGGAACCACCAACCTCCTATGGTCTCCTTCTGTAGACTCTGTGGGCTCACTATACAGGAGTCCACCTTCCCAATAAATCCTATGCTTCCCAGGAGGTTCACCCTCAAGCTGGGAGCAGGCCTGTCTCCTTAGGCCTTCCAGAGATGGGCACTCACGTTGGCCTTTACTGAATTCGTCCCTATCAGGACCTCCTTCAACTAACAAGTCTTTTAGTTCAGGATGATCGTTGGGGTCGAATACTTCAGGCATCGCCACCTCCTCGTCAGGCTCGGGCGATTGACCAACTCCCTCCACCGCAGTGGTAGGCGAGCTCGGGGGAATATTCTCTTTCCCCCGTCTTGACTTGTAGACTCCTTTCGCCTTGGGTTGCCCCTTCGGCTGGGGCGGCGTATTGGACTTGGCCAATGCTGCCCGTGCTTGAGACCGTGTGTAGGGTCGTTCGGCAGTGTCTCCTACGAGCCCTAAAGCTCTGAGATCATTACCTAATAAGACCTTTCCCGGGACGTTTCTCTGAATGCTCACTGGAATCCTGACAGCTGTACCATTTAAAGTTAGATTAACAGGGATCACGGGAAACATACGGAGGGGGCCGTCAGCCAACTTAGTGCGCATCAGAGTAGCTCTGGCAACTTCCTCTGAGTCTACCAAGGTAGAATCCACTACAGTTCGACTGCACCCACTATCCCTAAGAGCTGGAGTATCCACTCCATTGATCAGCACACTGTCTTTAAAGTAGTGCTTGGTATTATCCGGAATCCTAGCATACGCCTCTGCGACTTTAGGCTCCCAGGAACCCAGGGACACTAAAACTACCTCGGCCTCTATTCCGCTGGGAAATGAGTCCGAGGAGAAGGATGCTCCTGTAATCTCTTCTTCCTCGTAGGAGGAGAAGGCCAGATTAGCGGAGTGGACCCCCAAAGGTCTAACCTTACAACGGGGATCCCCCTTCACATGGTCAGTTGCTCCACAAGAAAAACAAGCCCCAGTGGGTCTGTTTACGTAGGGAGGCTTATTGTAACCAGAGTTCTGTTTCGGAGGCGCACCTCCACTACCCTGTGAGTTCTCTTGTGTCTTACCCTTGTTTTTCTTTTTGTGGCCCTTTTGGGAAGAAGATTTAGCAGATTCCCCACCCTCCATATCTATGGACTTTTTCCCCTCCTCCTGCTTACCAGGATGAGTTTTGTCCTTATGGGACACTCGATGTGACACCCATAAGTCTGCTGCAATGGCCAGCTTCTTAGGATCTATCTCCTTCGAATCGGCCAAATGCTGCTTAAGCTCCGGGGAAGAAGAAGCAAAAATGTGTTCCAGCATGACAAGATTTATCATGCCGTCGAAGGTAGAAACCTTATAGCCTTCGACCCAGCCAGTTAAGTTTTTCAAAGATTCAGCGACATAAGATACCCAAGTACCACCTTCCTTTTTCTTATACTCTCGAAAACGCTTTAAATATTGGGCCGGAGTCTTCCCAAACTTTAAAATGAGAGTCTGCTTTAACATTACGAAATCAGCCCGCTCAGCCTTCGACATTTCCATAATGGCACTACAGCCAGAATGGGGCAGTCTACTGAGCAACCACGCAATCTTATCAGCATTGTCAACTTCCTGGACCTCGCATGCATACTCAAACGCATTCAGCCAGTCCATAATGTCATTCCTCTCTTCATACACACTGAGCAGATCTTTTGGAAACCGTGGATGAGAGGAGGCCCCAGACCCATGTCCAGGACCCTTGGATCCATTTGCAACCTGAAGCTTGGCCAGTTCCAACTGGTGATCCCTGTCTTTTTGTTTTTCTGCCTGTTCGATTTTTAGTTTGGCTATGGTGAATTCAAGCATAGCCTCCCCATCAGCACTGGCAGAGGAAACATTAGACATTACATCCTCCCTGTCCTCGTGGTCGCGATGGATCAGTGCAGCGGCAGAACCGTCGGTTCTGCCAGTGAGAGCAACCCCACCACCTTCTGCACTGTCCTCGGAAGTTATAGCGTCAAGCTGCGCTTCCTGCCACGCCACGATTCTCTGGATCATTTCCAATTTCGTGCCTTGAGAGGAAACACCTCTCTCCGCACACATCTTTTTCAGCGTTTCTGATTTGGAAGCATTTAAAGTTAACAACGTACTTGTTTCCATACTGTTTGATAGGACTATGGCCTTTTTAAAGTTATACTATAACAATTCACTACGTGTACTGTTTGGAATAACCTGAAATGCCTTAGTTCGAGCGCAACACTGGATACCTTCAGTCGTATCCCACCGCTGTACACCAATTTGTTAAGACGGATTTCTGAACTCTGTCCTGGTGGCGCAGAAGTTCAGAAGGCCAACCTAATTACTTGGAACAGGGTAACCTCTGGACAAGCCAGACCAATCAAGGTAGCGATCGCGGCGGTCAAGACTAGGTCTCAAGAGGGGTGAGGGTGACTGAAAGCCCGCAATGAGCACACAAAGCAAGAGCGCTTACAAACTACTCCAAACAGTTGTTATATCAAAAATAGATACACATTTATTTTAAGGCCTTTAAAACAATGACCGTAGCGAGAAAATCACAATATCACAATATTAAACCAACACATACCATATCAACACAATATATATACAAATACACAGTCGCAAGCGTTTAAAGCACGAAATATGTAGTCCACCTGAAAGGAAAGGAAAACAGGCAGTGCGATAACGCTTTAGACTCAGTTCGCCTTCAGAGGCACCTAACTAGATGGAAGTCCGAGCCCTGCGAAGAGTGGAGCCTTGTGCTCAAAGTACCTGCCACGCCGGTGCCAACGGGCAAAAGGGGAAGCTCTTCGGAGGAAGTCAGGCAGTTCGGGTTAGTGCACAGCAGAAGGAGAACAGGTTCCGCAACTCAAGCGCAGCCTCCACAGCGGGCAGAAGCAGAGCGCGAGTACGGCCAAAAGGGTGCTGTTTTTACACAGCAGGGAAAAGCAATGGGATACTGCAGGAGGGCGACCAGATCCTAGCTAAACTACTCACCGGTCCCCGAAGCAAGCAGACCCAGGCTTCTCCACGTTCGTTTCAGCAGCTGGCAGGTTCAGAAGAGCAGGGAACGCCTCGTAGTCGTGTAGAGCAAAAAGACGTCCCAATCGACGAAACCAGCACAGTTTGTTGCCGCAGCAGGACAACGGAGCGGCCGTGTGTATTCGAGCCAAATGTACACTCCTCCCTTCAGACTTGGGAACGCCAAGTGTACGAAGCGTGGGAGAGTGACAAGGACTCGAAATACAACACAACCTGGCGGCAGTTACAGAGCAGGACTCCCTTGTAAGCTGGTCAGTCAACTGGATGGCCCAGAGACACTTCCGAAGGCTTACTTGGCAGGAGTTGATGAAGTCGCCGGGAATAGCTGTTCCTGCTATTCCAAAGGTCGAAGCACCAGTACAGGCCTTCTGGTTCGATCAAAGGAGGAAAGGGTTTCACAGGACGACAGCAGTGCAAAGGAGGATTCCTTCAGCGGGTCACCAGCGATTCCTCGGTCCAGCCTCTTGGTTGCAGGATACTTGGCTCCTGTATTCCTTCGTTCGTGAGAACTCAGGAGATCGACATGGTAGTGGTGTTTCCAGCCCCCTCTTATCCACGGTTCCCTTCGCGCCAAAACGGAGGGGAGCCAATGGGAGATCCGCTCATCAAAACACATACCATACGTGGACCAATCACGGACCACAGTGGTCCCAGGCATTCACACCACCCTAGACTCTCTGGCACCCAGGATGTGTATTGGGACCAGACATCCCAGCCCACACCCTGGAGGCACACAAACGACATGTAGAAGCCCGCGAAAGCAACCACGTTTCGCGGGAAAGTACATGCCCAAATAAGGAAGGCCCCGGGTCGCCGGACCTGGGGAAGGTGAAGGGAGCAAGACGGACAGTGGACAGGACAAAGGAGCCTCGCGGCCTGGCCATTTTGGGAGCCAGGCCACCATTTTGGGTTCAGTGCAAAAACGTGCTCAGAACGCCAAAAGGAGCTCAAAATAAACAAAACGATCGCTGCCACCATTCCAGTCCCTGAATGACTTGCACCGATCAAATACCATCCTAAAAGAGTATCTAGGGCCGGTAGAAGGCTAGAGACCCAAGAGAGCTGTAACTTAGCTTACAGTGCCCTCTTGTGTCGTGTTGCACTAAAGCTGCGACACGATAAAAGAAACTACGGGAAACCACGTTCCCCGGTACTGACTGTCTTAAGGGCATGTCAGTTTCCCCGTAAGAAAGGAGCGAAAGCCCAGAGAAGTGCGGCAGAAGGCTGTACTTCTCTGGCAAAGTCAAGAACAAGGTTAAAAACAATAGCAAAAAGTTTAGGGGTTGCCACATGGAAGGAAAATTCCCTACAATTACGAAATCTTTCCTAACACTCGTCCTTTGGGTTTCCCCGCTTTTTCCCCTGGGGTCCCTTCTCCCGTGTAAGTTGCCATTATAGGCCTTCTCTGTGTGCTCTGTGTCTCTGGTTACGGGCAAAGATATCTTTTCAAACTCCCAGCTGAGCTGAGCTGAGCACCCATTGGGAACACTAGGGAAACCAGGAGGTGGGCAGGGAGATTGAAGGGAGCCACAGGTTCAATAGCTAATATCTAGTCCCTCCCCTTAGGTGCAGCCCTTAGAAACAGCTCTGACACGCACGCCCCAGCAGCCACCATTAACCAGAGGCTCCAGACGCTCCTGCAGAGGCCAGGTAAGCGTAACACAACAATAGCATCATGGGGGAGTTGGACAGGGATGTGGGATTGACTAGAGGAGCACCAGTAGATGCATATGTGGGCATTAGGGATGCAGGCAAGCACATTAGGCTGACTAGAGCAGCAAATGGGGAGGTAGGGTTTACACAGCTGCCCCTACTATTAATGGGAGGCGTAGACCTCAATATATACCATGGAAACATATTGACAAGGAACCCGTGAGATGTAGGCTACCTTCATTAACTGCGGGTGTGGGGAAATGGATATATGAAAAGCAAATAATGACAGTTGGACAGAGGTTAGCAGTGGGGGATGTAAAGTGCTACTAGTGGCGATCCTCAGGGAGGCCACTGATGAAGTATGGAAAAGGGTGGGGTTCCCAGGAGTGACCATGCAGGACACGGCACATGCAAACTGCAGAGCTGCCGTATGGCAAGCTTTGTGGACACAATACCCAGACACATCAGACATTAGTGCAATTATGGCTCACAAGATGGGGGAAGACGAAGACCCCTTACACTATATTCAGGTGATACAAGAGCTTTGGTGCCTTGAAACGTGAGAACATGGGAAAAAACAGTCGCTTTATTTTACCATATATTGTGCTAAGGATTGCCAGCGCCAGTACAGAAGCAGCTTAAGAAATTAACACGCATGGAAGCAAAGCCTTGATCAGAAATACAGCTCACAATATAACACCATTGTTGTCTGCTGCAAGAGAAGATGAGGAAGAAGGCCGAGGAAAGAAAGGAAGAGGAAGCAAAGTTAGTGCAGAAGAAACTATCAAAGTATGCCTTGGAAAGGGTGGTACTGAGAAGCGCAGGAGCATAGGGGACACCACAACAGCAGTACACACCGTCGCCCACAGGGGGAGGATTCATGGGGTGGGGGAATATGCAGCATAGGTTTCGAGGAAGAGGGGGCCTACCCAGGCGACACGGGTATGGGCCACAGATATATCACAATCAAAGGGGTGTCCCATGAGGGCTTCGAGGATATGGGCAACATGTGCAGCAGGGCCCAGAGATTACGTGGGGGCTTTCCAAGGGCAAAGGAGGGAGCCACCACAGTGCTGGTCGTGTGGGAAGATGGGGCACATTTCAAGAGTGTGCAGAAACAGGGGGATGCACCAGAATGGGAGAATGCAATACCAGCCAGCATATCAAGGAGAACAGCGAGTATTACACACAGGACCAAGCACAACAAGAACAAGGACCGACACCAAGCGCATATACGCAGACACACCAGCCCATGGCACAGATACCACAGATGCAAGCACCTATACCACAGTATTTGCAATCACCTCAGACATCAGGAAACACTCAGCAGGCACAGCAGATACAGAACAGCATATAACAAAGCAACGGGACAATAGCACACACAGACGCCATAGCAACAACCCCCATTAGGAACTTGGAAGGGATCCATCATGGTGGGGAACAACCCATTTTTAGGATGTGGGATGTCCTTATACCCTCAATAGGACAGCCCACAGATTGACTTGATGTGTTCCATCCTGTCGATCACACCCAACCCTGCGGAGGAACCTCACATAGGGGTGTCAATAGGTGCCAAAACATTTTGCTTTCTTGTAGACACAGGGGCGAGTAAGTCCTGCATTCGAGAGGGAACACATAGGTTGTCAGGCGATGCCACAAACACTTAAGGATTCTCTGGGGCTATGGAAGTGGTTCCTTTTACAGACAATATTTCCCTTTCTATAGAAGAACACCATGTATCTTTGCCTTTACTTTACTCTTGACGGACACCTGTAAACATTCTGGAGAGAGACATTATGAGCAGACTGAACATGACGATCTCATTTACAGACAAGGAAATAATGTGCTCCACCCAGTAATATATTTTCCTTATGTAAGGGAAATTATTCGAGCAAATTGTGGCCGGAAAGTACAGAGGAGGTGCCAGTGGATGAGGAGTAGTACCAATACGGGACTGAGATTGCAATTGCATGGCTCCCAGGAATTCAAGGGAAGATGTTGTGCATTCCAAATGAGCATTTGTTCAGACCAGAGATACATTTGGATGAGGCAGAAGGGAAAATAGTGCCACTAGAATTGGAAGCAGTGGTATTGGGAGACGAGTGGATAGCAGTACATGGGATGGATGAAACAGGAAGATCCTGGTGAGCAGTGATCACTGTAGCTGAGTGGTACGGGTTGAACACAGTGACAGACGAAAAATTATTCAGATACAACATGTCAGGAATAGGGGCTGGGGCAAACACGGGGTGCTGCAGTGGGCCCGGTAACAGAGCCTGCAGGATCATCAGGCTATTTGAATCAGGAAAACTAGCCTGGAAACTTCAATTCCTAGCAACCCCCGGGACAAAAGTAGTTCTGTTCCTCGCCGCATCACCAGCTGCTTATGATTGGGATGAGCTTATCAGCCAGCAACAGCGCAGCTCAGTTGCAGATTATTTTGATCGGTACAGACGTTTGCAGGCAGAGCCCCTGCGCGTCTCCTTGCACGTGGAAAAACTACTACGGAAGGGGAGAAGAACCGCAGGCCATGCGGCGGTGATTGAGATAGGCTTCTGACAACACGCTGATTCTTCAGTCTGGGTAGTCCCGCGGGGAACCCGGACTAAGAGCTAAGTACTTTATTACACCTTGCTACATGTTAACATGAGGTTTGCTTCACTGCGTGGGGAAAGACTGAATTAGGGGTTCTTGGCCTCAGTGTTTTCTGGCAATCGGGAAGAACGTTCAGTAGGGATTATGAATGCAGACCTTTGATGTTTCCTATTAAGTTACTTGCATTTATGTTTATGAGGAGCGGGGGAGACAACTCCTTACCTTGTGGGCCACGGGTGCTTATATAACTTGTGTATTCATACTCAGCAAGCTTTGTGCAATTTGTGTTTATGCTGGAAAGCAATGTTATGTACTGCTGTGTATGTGTGCTCACGCATGCCCTCTGGGCCATGTGTTTTGTCAGTTCACTTGGGAAATTTCCCTTGTTTGTGCCATCCAGCTTGCTACTACATGTTTTCATGCCGTCATGCTTATATGTTCATGTGTTATGTTGGGTTTGACTAGGATAGGAAGGAAGAAGGCTTTTGACTTAGTCCATTTAGTACAGAAAAACTAAGAGTTCCATAGACAGGCAGGGATTGGAGAATATGAGCATGGTTAGTTATGTTTAGGTATGCTAGGGTTTTTTCCAGTTGCTTCCCCATACCTATCCCAACTAGGTTTTCCCCTCTCCCTCTTTCCGGTGTTTGTAACTATCCTACCCTATCCACAACCTCTCCCTAATCCCTCTTCCCCCCATTGGCTGCCACGTGGTTACCTGTGTTGTAAAATCAGGTGCCTGTGCCAACCATGGTGGGAGGGTTGAATCGATTCGGCTTCTGTGGTTCGGGGGAGAGTGTTGAAGACTCTACCCTTAGATGTGTGTTTGACACAACAGGTCAGACCATGTGATTGTGTTCAAAATGAGTGTGACATACTGGATCAGGATACATTACAGAGAGGGGTACCACAGAGGATGGTGATGGCACTGAATGCACCACCGTCCTTCTGCAAGGAGGACCTGGCCAAGGTGCCGAGCATTTTATGGGCCACTAGTGCCTATGATGTGGGGAATCTGAAGGGGCTGGGAGGAGTGAAGATGAAGCTGAATCTAGGAGCAATTTTACCCAGAGTCAAACAATACTCACCCTCAAGGGAGGCAGAGGAGGGCATTTATGAGACAATTGCAGCACTTGTGAAGCAGGACATCCTAGTAACATCAGAATCACCATGCAACACGGCTGTTTACCCTTTTAAGAAAGCAAAAGGGAAGTCATGGCAGTTTATACAGGACTTGCGCCCTCTTAATAATTTTGTAGAAGCAGAATATCCTTTAGTTCCAAATCCAGCAACAATTTTGTGTGCAGCATTCATGAGGAAGCTGTTTGTTTCATTGTCATAAACTTAAAGAATGCCTTCTTCTCTATACCACTACACCCAGACTCAGAGTATTTGACTTCCTTTCTGTTCAGAAACCAGTAGTGGAAACATACAAGACTTCCCCAAGGGTACTGTGAGTTACTCTCCATATCCCATAGGGTCCTCCAGATGGACCTAGGCAACGTACAGACAGAGAGCACGGTCATACATTACTAGATGACACTTTGATTTGTAGCACAACAGAAGAACAGTGTGGGGATGACTCAGTGCACATGCTGACGGTGTTAGCAGAGAAGGGATACAAAGTGGATTAAGCCAAATTACAGTACTGTCAGAAAGAAGTGCTATACATTGGACAGATGATCTCCCAAAATGGCCAACAGGTGATGCCAGAAAGGGTGGAGGCAATTCGCAGGACAGCAAAATACACGACAGTGAGAGAGATGCAGAAGTTCTTGGGGTTATGCAACTACTGCAGGGCATGGGTTTTTGACTACAGTACTGACACCAGGCCTCTACTGTGTGCACTGAAGGAAACAGAAAAGGGAGGCAAAATCATACGATGGACAACAGATGACTGAAGAATTCCATGAGCTGAAAGAAGAAATATGCACAGCTCCAGTTTTAGGGATCCCAGACTACAAAATATAATTATTTTTGTTCTCAGACTCAGATGGGGGTAGTGATGACCGCAGTACTGACACAGAAAAAAAGCTTGGGACTCAAGCCACTAGTATATTACAGTGGTAGGCTAGACCCAGTAATGAGAGGACACTATCTGTGCAAACAAGCTTTGCATGCAGCCACATTAGCGGTGGACAAGTCAGCGAGTATTACCATGGGGTGCAGCACAACCCTTAATGTGTAGCATGCCCTCTTTGCAATACTGGAGACACCAAGCAGCACACTGACAAAACAAAGAGCATAAGGATACCACGTACTACTATCAAACCCATCCATCAAGGTAGTAAGGTGTAGACTTGCGAATCCGGCGACCTTCATCGCCGATGTCTTAGAGGAAGGCGAATACACGCATTACTGCACCGAAAACTTGCATGCATTCAGTGATACTGCCAGGTGCAGGAGGATGCACTTGAGGGGGGAACGTGCTCTACATTGATGGTTCTTCGACAATTGACCAGACAGATGGGGTCAGATGTACTGGGACGGCAGTGGTAAGGCTCAGGGGGGTTGAACCAGTGAGATAGTAGTTAATGAACGATTGCCATCACATTGTTCAGCACAGGCAGCAGAATTAGTGGGCTTAATATTGGCATTAGAGCACAGCAGAAAGAAGGAGGTGACGATTTACTCAGATTCTGTGTATGTGACAGCCACAGTATATTCAGGATTGTCATGATGGATGAATAGGGGTTTCAGGCGTGCTGACGGGTCACCAGTAACACATGCACTCCTACTGGGCAGACTAGTGGATGTCATACATTATCCTGAGCAACTAGCAATAGTTAAATGCCAAGCACACACACACACAAGGGAAGGACCCAATCTCAAGGGGATATGAAGCAGCAGACGCAGAAGCAAAGTGTGCCACTTATTTTGGAGAGCTCCTGGAAATGGAGGCCTCGTCACATGCCGTGACTATGCAAAGACAATGGGGGTCATTACAAGTTTGCCGGTCCGGGAACTACGGTACCGGTAAGCTTGCCGGTACCATAGTACCTGGACCAGCAAACTACGAGTTCTGCCGGCAGGTCTGTCCTGGCACCGCGAGCAGAACTTGACGGTAGCGCCGGAACCGTTATTAATGGTGCTGGCGCTACCGTGCTCCCCATTCCCATTGAGTCCTATGGGGCTCAAATGGGAATGGGGACTGACAATTACCATTGCCGGGTGGCAGAAACAAAATGACTCTGGCGGCAGCCATGCCGGTAATTACCGGCGTGGCTACCGCCATAGTCGTAATGAGGCTCAATGATACTAAAGGAGGAGTATAATGTATTGCCAGCAACACAAATAATGGAGCTGCAGGCAGCTGCACATGGGGAGGAGACAGATCTGTGGATTAAGAGAGGATGTACAGTATCTCCCACAGACACCCTATGGTGACAGAATAACACACAGCGCTGACACAGTTACATTATCCAACACATACAGGGAAGGAGGTGCTTGCCACCCATATTGGAGAAACATGGTTCAGGTCTAACTTGGCAGAACAAATGGACAAATGTAGGAGTAATTGCTTGACATATGAGCAGTGTACTGCAGGACATACGTTGAGGGTTGTGCGAGGAGTCATACCTCGCTCAGCTGGTCCATTTCAGCACCTCCACGTAGACATGATCCAAGTCTGTCAAGGAAACTGCTACATGATAGTGGTTGTTTGCCCATTCTCTCGGTGGATTGAGACAGGTCCCTGTTCACACCCTGATGCCCTCAGGGCAGCAAAATGTCTTGTTCCGGGAAGTGTTCCCATAATGGGGGGTGTGTGAGGTCCTGCGATCTCACAACGGCCTTCACTTCACCAACAAAATGTTCACACACATTGCAACATTGCTGGGCATTCAACACAAATTCTCCTGTGCTTATCACCAGCAATGGCCTTCTGAAGGAGAGCATTTCTAAAATTAAAAAGAGTACTAGTAGAAATTGGCTCCACTGGTTACCTTTAGCACTATTTGCATTGCGCAACAAGCCTAGGTCCGACCATCATTTAACCCCACATGAGGTGGTGACAGGACGGTCATGCAACTTCCCCTTCTTCCTCCCACTATAGCGCTCAAGGATGGAGAGAGAAGTGTGACTGTAATAGGACAACAGATGTTCGATTGCACTACTTCCTTGATTGCAGGTGCTTCTTTTATCTCTTGCCAGATTCGACGACACCAGGAAGGCCCTGAAGCCAATGGAGAAAGCTACTGTGCCAGTGCCACAAAGGACTTGTTAAAACCAACACCTGTTTTTCCTGGGCACTGTGTCCTCCTATGAAATTTCATCTGTCTTTGGAATGCACCCAGATTCACTGGCCTGTACACTGTTGAGACAGTGACCGAAAGAGTGGTTAGACTGGAGGGAAAGACAGTGTGGGACCACGTACAAACATCAAGCCCTAAAAAGTTGTGGTCTCACCTGGCAACGAGATTGACAGGGCCAGCGATCATCAGCAAGAGGAACAACAAGATAATTCCGAACGTGCACTGCCAAGTGGAGGACACCCAATGATTACTCACTCAAGGGCAGCAGAGTTAGGGCAAGGACTTCCTAAACCTCCAGAGTGAGGATACAGTGTCTGGCAATTAGTTTATTTTCTACGGTGTCCAGTCATTTTTTCAAATGCAAAAGTTTCGAAAGGCAAACTTTTGAATCTTTTTTCTCTAAATATAAATGTTTCGAATGACAATTTGTTCCAACAAAATGTGAAAGTTTGCCTTTCGGAACTTGTGTTAGGGTTAGGGTTGGGGCTTGGGCTAGGGTTGGGGGTAAGAGGGTGGCATGGGGGTTGAGGGGTTGGAGGGGACACCCCCCAATACACACTAAAACCTTGCAGCGTTACATGGAGCTGTCCGGTGCTGAAATTACAGGGCTGGACAGCTCCATGTAACGTTTCAAAGTTAAAAAAAATGGCATTTAAATGCCAACATACACAAATAACTTTGATATGTTACATGGAGCTGTCCAGTCCTGTAATTTCAGCACTGGACAGCTCCATGTAACGTTACAACATTACAAGCAAAACAGCATTGAAATGCTATTTTTACCATGTAAAAGTGCATTTCAATTGAAACCAATCCATGACTATTGTCGACGGATTGATTTTGAAAGAAATGTACTTTTGCATTTTAAAAATAGTCTGTCGAAACTTTTGATTTAGTATCTTTTGATTCGATACTTTTGTTTTTCGAATCTTTTGATTCGACCCTTTGACCATAAACCATTCTCTACATATATTCTTCGAGAAAGTGTGCATGTCATTTTGCAAAATTGTTCATGTTGCCCAATAATTTATAACTTGATACCGTTTTGGGCCAATTTGTCCACTTTATTAGAAGGTTCAACAGATTTCGAGCACATCATTCTGGTATATATTGCCATGTTTTCCTAGCGTATTGGGCCCAAGCTTATCCACAACTTGAACGAGGAAAACCATCAATTCTTGCAGTTTTAAGAGACCCTAGAATTAAAACTGTGTGGGAACAGCTATTCGTTTTCGCCATGAGCGATTACATGATTCACTGGCTTAACCCTAATCTAACACTAATAAAATAACGCTCAGGTTTTGCGCTTTTCAGGCGGGCAACTAATATCTTCAAGCTGCACGAGAATCCAGCAGCCCGGGTAATGGAAGAAATTAGACAAAATATGTTTCTTTTGTCATGTCTTTTATTTCCAAGTGGGGTCTTTGCATTCATATTCTGGCAAATATCGCTTTTGTCTATTGAAACCACTATATCCTGTACTAACATTACCCCAACACCAGCAGGTGGAACGACCATGTCAGGTGCACAGGAGAGCACTGTAAGCACGGTAAGGAGAGGTAAGCACAGTGCTGATACAGACATGAGGGGGGTGGATCTCTATCTTACTGACTCTGCTCAAATGTCTAATAATGTAATATAAACACATGACCAAAGTAGGCCAAGGTAACTACCGGGGAGAGCTGTTATGTCTGCTCATTAATCCCCTATGCCATGAGTGCCTCCAGAACATTCATACCAAAATACCAGCAGCAAGAGCCCAATGCCTCGTGTATTTATCCATGGTTACAACCCGAGGGAGATTCCATGGGAAAACAGCAACACTGAGATAGATGTCTCAAGCAACATTCCCATATGAAGACAGTTATATAAAGACACTTGACATGATGAACAATTATTGGCAGTTAGATCAAGCTATACAATACATAACTGATGGGCCACAGAAAGGCAACACAAAAACGATAACACTGAAAGAGCTGCCCTGCCCGAAGAGGGTGTCAAAGAAATAAGAGAAGAACCAGATGTTGGGAAAGACCGCAGATGCTCATGTATGGCCAAGTATACACAGAGGAAGGATGGAAAGATGGAGTAGTGGGAAGCAAAGCACACACCTTAGTACAATCCCCAGTGTGTACAGTACAATTAGAAAATGACAAGTGACTGAAGGAATGGGATGCAAGTGCCAAACTGCTCACCTGGGTAGACAATGAAGCTGGGCCAAGGACTAAAATACCTCTGAAGAAACTAGCATTATGATACAAGAATGATGGAGTAGTAAGGGTTGGAGATAACACAGAATGTTGGTATACAGAAAAACATCCAGAAATGAAGATAGGCACCACAGTACTGATGGAGCATTATTGGGTGTGCGGTTCCAAGGCATACAAGAAGCTGCCACCCGACTGGGTAGGAGTTTGCTTGTTGGTACACATCAACATGCCATCACTAGTAGTGCCCCAGAAGGATATAAAGCGTGATGACTTCCCACGGATGGACACTAACACAAGAAAGAAAAGGTCTCTGAAGCTAGAAGAGAAAGGAAGAGAAGAACGGTCTGAGGAACTAAGTAGAGTGAAAAGAAGCAACTATTTCTCATCAGAGTCAGAGACATGCCTAGATGATGTACCACCCGAACATAGGTTATTCAACAGGTCTGTAGAGGAGGTCCCAAATACAGCCAGCTCTCCAACCGTCCAATTTGAAGTACCAGGAATGTTCACACCTAAATATGTGACGTATGATGAGAAAATAAACCAGCAGAGAGCCGCAGTGGGACTCTGTCCAGTACCTATCAGAAGAACAGCACCTATTGAAGTACCAGTACCAAGGAAACCATGGACAGTAAGGTATCCATTGAGGAAACCCTATCAATAAATGCAACAAAATGAAGATCGTCTAAGTACAGTCCTTGAAGAGACCAAAAAGGTCTTAATGGAAGAAGAATGGAGATGTCACGAGAACCCGGACTGAGTCACATATAGAAGAAATGACGACCAGAGAATGACGCAAATAGACGAAATGCTATGAACAAGGATATCGTGAACTTAAAGTGTAAGGGTGATGTCAAATGTAAGAAACTTAAGCTGTAAGCATGGCAAAGACATTTGACCAGTTTACACCTGTAAATATGCTTGAAACCACATACACGGGCAATTAATTAGACAAACGACTAGCTAGTATAGAGGTGTGGAAAATGTATCAACAAGACAAAGAAGAGGAACCGCCATCAGACTGGATACTTAACGTATTTATAGAGGGGGGCAAGACTCCCTCAGCGCCACCTGCCCCGACTGAAATGAAAATTGAAAATGATAAGGAGGAAGGGTTATACCCGCTCAGGGAACTTAAAGCAGCCACGGGGTATAGCAACCCAGCGTATGAGTCACCTACGCAAAGTAGTGACGAAAATCAAGATAAAGATAGAGATAGAGATATTACCTCGAAAGTCCCGAGGGACAAGGAGAGACGCTATGACGAGAGAAGAGACCAGACACCAGCAAGTACATCTCTCGCCAAAGAGAGAGAAGGTAAAAGATGGAAAGGAAGCGAGAATAGAACTGATGAGATAGCATTCGCAAACAACGAATGGATGGGAGGGCAGATTCTATTGAAACTCGATGGCAAAGGCATTGATGATGCGACAAAACAAAAGGAGAAGTTAGACGATGTACAGAGAAAAGAGAAGGAAAAAGAAAAAGGATTAAGAGACGAAAGAATAAGGAAAAAAGATAGACAGAGACGAGAACAGTCATATCGTGAAGAGCTAGAAAGGTAGCACGATCGTAAACAGAGAGCAGCCAATGATCAAGACAGACAGCATCAGCAAAGCTTCGAGAAAGAGCAAACGATATGAGAGAAATAATAAAGAGATGAAGGGTAGAGTCGCAAAGAAAGAGGAAGAAGATAGGGTCAGAGAAGAAGCGAGGAAGCGCAGAGAATTTGATGACGATGTAGAACGTAAGCGAAGACAGAGAGCACCCGATCTTGAATATCTGGGAAGAGATGTTAAAAAACCTGATCCAGTGGTAGACTGGTAGGACATAGAAGAATTCTTTCCTGAGCACGATTCAGTACCAGGCACATCTAGAGTGAATATTGAGGATGACTTTGACACCAGAAGCATCGGAGAAACAATTTATAGGATATATGATGAAATGGGGCTCGAACAAGTACCCCAAGGGGAGGGGGTAGACGACCGTCTGGAGAGCACTCAACTTTACAACACTGAGGATGTCTCCCGAAGTAGTGGGAATAGAGAACTATCCCTAGATAGATTGGAAATAAGCAGGAACAAAGAGGACACAAGAGGTTGCACTAGTTGGGGGCAGACAATGTCTGACAAAGAAAGAGAGGAGCATGAGGAAAATTATTCTCAAGGGGAAAAGAGATAAGATGGTCAGACACTAGTGAGCCTGCACCAAGGGCATCAGAGTTAGCCACGCAGTCAGACCGACACAAAGAAGTATCTCACGGTCAGAGGGGGGTGTCTCCACCACCCTATGTGAGTCGGTTAAGGACATTGCCAGGTAGGCAGCAATGCAGAAACATTACCCTGCAATAGACAGAAGAACAATGAGAGAAGAGAGTGAGGGCTATGCGTCCCAATTTCCATTGCTCCAGAAAGGAGGGGCGAGACCACAGTATATTCTATGGCCACACATGGATCGGGAAAACCTGAAAAATAAGCTTCCAATGCTAACATCGGGAGCCGGAAAATGGATACACGAGCTAGAAAAAATAATGGGAGGGAACACGTTAGCTATCGGGGATATCAAAGGTCTCTTAATTGCCATACTTGGTGATAGAGCAGACGATGTGTGGACACGGGCAGGTTAACCTGGTGTGACCTAAGTTAATACCGCGCATAACGAAGCTCCATTTAACAATTGCAGAGTCGCAGTATGGAAAGCACTATGAGTGCTATACCCAGATACTTGCGACATGGGAGCTATCATGACACGTAAAAAGAAGGAGTCACAAGGTCCGTTGATTTACATACAGAATTTTCAAGACGCATGGGTACTCGAGACTCGGGAATCTTGGGAGAAATCTATACCCATGTTCTACCATATATTGTGCCATGGGTTGCCAGAACCGGTACAGAAACAGCTCAAGAAATTGGTAGGAATCGAGGCCAAGCCATGATCAGAAATACAGTTGACCATTGCAAACTATTGCAGGCTTCTGCAAGAAAAGAACAGCAAAAAGGAAGCTGCACGAAAGGGTGAAGAGGCAAAATTAGTGCAGAAGAAATTGTCAAAATATGCTCTTGAAGGAGCAATGATAACTAGCACAGCTGAATAGAGCATCCCACAAGTCAATAATCCACGGCCAAATAATCGGGGCAGTACAGGGTTTTACCCCGTGGGGAAGAGGATTTAGAGGGAGAGGATGGCCGAGTAAACAGGGAGTTTTCCAGAATAATCAAGGAGGGTTTCAAAATATGCAAAATGGCAATCAAGATATGTCAAATGGGCAAGTGGTCCGACCACCACCAGTATGTCGGTTGTGTGGGATGACAGGGCATTTAGCGCGCACATGCAGAAATCAAGGCATGATGCAAAACGGCCAAGAAATAGGAGCAGGCATGGTGAATCCACCTATGTTTTTACAGCAGGGAGTTGCACAGAATCACCCGGTTAACAGCAAGTGCAAGGAGCACAGCAAAACTGGCAAACCCAGAATTTGATGAGTTTTCCACAAGGACACCTCAACAGTCGCCTATGCAACTGTCACAGACAGTAAGTACAGGACAGGCTGCGAACCCTGGAATGAGGAATAATCCTCATGATGGAGGAAGTCCATTTGCACAAGGTGGGACAAAATTATACAAGTACTAGGACAGCTCACTGGGAACCCTGATGTGTTCAATCCTATCAGTGACACCAGACCCTCACCGAGAACCAAGGGTGGGTGTCATTATAGGGGATTAAAAATATTCCTGAATTTCTTTTCAGGCCAAGAATACCTATGCACGAGGAATGGGGACAAGTATTTCCCTTAATAATACACAAGGCCGCAATGCGAGGAAAAGTGGTTTTGATAGATGGTTGTGATGATGAAGGCCGACAATGGTGCACATTAATCGCCATCGAAGAGCGGTACTGATTGACTGACATCACTGATGATGATCTGTTTGAAGAGGATGCAGATATGGGAGAAACAACAGTTGAGGTAAACCTCACTTTTTGGGTGAGAATGATCAAAAGAGAAGTGCCTCAGAGAATGATGTTGGCACAGAACCGTCCTGAATATTTTGATGACGACATGGCCCAGGTGCCTGTCTCAGTATGGACTACAGGCCCCTATATGATGTAGGCTTATTGAAAGGAGTCGGAGAAGTGAAAATTAAACTGAAGCCAGGAGCCATCCTTCCAAAGGCATGACAATACCCCATGTCCAGGGAGGCGGATGAAGGAATTTTTAAGACAATTTCAGCTATGATGGAGCAGGGCATCTTAATGACGTCAGAGTCATCATGCAATACTGCAGTTTACCCTGTCAAAAAATCAAAGGCAGGGTCTTGGAGGCTAATTCAAGATCTGAGGCTGATAAATGATATTGTTGAAGCCAAGTTCCCTTTAGTCCCTAACCCAGCTACAATCCTATGTAATATACCTGTTGATGCAAAATATTTCATGGTGATTGACTTGAAAAATGCATTTTTCTCAGTCCAGTTGCACCGTGACTCACAAGATCTGACGCCATTCACGTTCAGACAGATGTGTCTGAAAGCACGAGGCTACCCCAGGGGTACTGTGAGTCTCCTTTTATCTTTAACAGAGTCCTGCATATGGACCTAAGCAATATTGCATTAGGAAGTGTCTTGCAATATGTGAATGACATCTTCATTTGCAGCATGACAGAGGAGCAATGCAGACATGATTCTGTTCAGCTATTGACTATATTGGCTGAGAAAGGATATAAGGTTGACAAAGAGAAGTTGCAGTATTGTCGATGGGAAGTACTCTACAAAGGTCAGCTGATCTCACACGAGGGGAAAATAGTTACCCCAGCAAGAGCTGAAGTTCTACTAAACACAGCCAAGCTACACACGGTAAAGCAGATGCAGAGTTTCTTAGGCCTGTGCAATTATGTCAAGGCATGGGTCTTTGACTACAGCTCTTACATCAAGCCTTTGCTTCAGGCCCTAAAGAAAGCACAAGTGACAAAAGAAAATATTGAATGGTCTGAGACCATGGAGGAAGGATTTGCTGAACTCAAAAGAGCAATTTGCACAGCACCAGTTTTAGGAATCCCCAATTATGCAGAGGAATTTTAACTGTTCTCACACACGAATGGCAGCGTTATGACGTCAGTGCTCACAAAGAGAACCACATTGGGGTACAAGGCCCTGGCGTACTATAGTGGAAATTTGGACTGGACCAGTGATGAGAGGCCATTTCCCATGCGAACAAAGTTTAGCTGCCGCAGCGTTTGCCATCTAGAAGGCTACTACCATTGTAATGGGATGCTCAATGACGTTGTAAGTCGAGCACTCGTTATTTGCTATTCTAGAGAAACCGAAGGGCACACTAACATCTCAGAGAGCTTCTGCTTATGAAGTGATCATATTGAATCCCTCGATTAAAATAGTCCGATTCAAGATAGTGCACCCAGCTATGTCCAGTCACTGAAGGAGAGCCAATACATGACTGTGCGAATTATGAAGAATTCTATGATGAAATCCCCAGAGTGAAAGAAAATGCATTGGCAGAAGGAGAAATTGTCTTCATTGACGGTTCTTCGAGAATCGATCAAAACGATGGGCAAAGATGTACAGGCGTTGCTGTGATGAAGCACACAGCAAATGGAGAATTTCCAGTGCTACTTAGTGCACAAATACCATCTCATTATTCAGCACAGGCTACAGAATTATTGCCATTGATACTCGCGATTGAGAATCATGCAGAGCAGGAAGTAACTGTGTACAGTGACTCCACCTATGTGACGCCAGCAGTGCATGCAGGCTTAGCGCACTGGAAAAGAAGGGGCTACCTGCGAGCAGACGGCACGCCAGTACAGCATCCAGCCTTATTGGACAGACTGATTAAGGCACTACAGCTCCGAGTGGGCATAGCGGTTATGAAATGCGCCACCAACACAAAGGGGACAGATTTGATCTCACAAGGAATTCAAGCAGCATACACGGAAGCCAAGTGTATGGCATCCAAGAGTGAGACGATCATAGAAGTGGAAGTAGCACACACAAATGAGAAAATGATTGTTGCACGAATTGCACCTGAAAGCTACAATAATCTGGGACAAACACAGTTGATGGAACTCCAAGGGGAGGCAGCATAGGAACAAAAAAAACTTATGGAAACGGTGAGGGTGTTCTTTAAACCCCTACAAAAGCTTGTGGTGACAAGACAGCACTGGTAAACCAGTGATGCCCATAGCCCTGTTAAAATTAGTGATGGAGCAGTAACACTATCCCGCCCACATGACAAAAGAGAATCTAGCGGCAACACTCGCGGAAGACTGGTTTATAACGAACTTAACCGACCACGTTGCATTTTTTTATAGTGAACTGTATAATCTGCCAACAGTTCACAGCTGGGCACACATTAAAAGTAATGAGAGGAGTCATCCCAAGGCCAAATGTGCCTTTTCAGCACTTACATGTCGATTACGTTGACATGATTCAAGTAAGTAACGGGTACAGATACCTAATTGTTGTGGTGTGTCCCTTCTCTAGATGGATAGAGGCAGGTCCGTGTACACACCTAGACTCTACCTGAGGGAGGTATTTCCCAGGTGGGGGGTGTGTGAAGTCATGAGATCAGATAACGGGACCCATTTTGTAAATGAAGTTTTTAAACAGATTAGCCTGCTGCTTGATATAAAGCACAAGTTCTCGTAAGTGTATCACCCACAAGGTAACGTGGTATGTGAGAAGCTTAACGGCCTATTAAAGGATAGGATAGCCAAGTTGAAGGTTACTCTAAGAAAAGGATGGGTGCACTGCCGTCCTTTGGCACTGTATGCACTCGGGAATCAACCCGGATCCGACCATCCTCTTACGCCACACGAAATAGCCACAGGAAGAAGAATGCGTACTCCCCTGACACCCCAAGACAGAGCTAGATGTGATGCCCAGTCAACAGGAGAAATCTTAGGGTCTGAAATGCAACATTACTTGAATTGCATGACATCTTGGCTTAATGTAATTTCAGACCAGCTGCAGCAACGACGAAAAGGGTGCAGGGCAGCACGGAACACAGAAGGAGATACTACTACAGGCACAGCTCAAGGACTTTGTGTTCCATCCATTTTCCCTGGAGACACCGGGCCTCATTACAGGGACGGCGGTGGACCAAGGTGCTATTAGCACCTTGGTCCATGCTGGTAAAATACCCGCACCACCTTGGTGGAAAGGGGAATTACCGCCCTATTCCAAGGTTGGTTGGGCGGTAATTCCCCCTTCCCCCATTTCCCTTCCCCATTCCCATTTTTGCCCCATAGGGCATAATGGGAAAGGTGCTAATTACGGCACCGCAAATTGCGGTACTGTAATTAGCTCCCTGGTCCCTTTGCGGGTTGGTTTTTAACGCCTGCAAAAAGCAGGCGTTAAATTCTCCAACCCGCAAAGGGACCTTGTAGTAAGGGGGTAAGGATTTACCGCTACCGGTAAAATACCGGTACCGGTAAACCCTTACCACCTACCGTGTAATGAGGCCCACCGTCTTGATAAAGAACCATACGAGGAAAAGGTGGGACAAGCCAAGGTTTAACAGGCCCTTTACAGTGGAAGACTGCATTCCTTCTGCAGTAAAACTACAAGGAAGGAGAACTTGGATCTTTTTGGGTGACATCAAACCATACATCGGAGAAGGCCCCGTGCCTGCACCCCAGCGCGAGGAGACTAGAGACGATGGGGAAGAACCACAGCACGTGCAGACGAGATCCATGAAGAGGAAGAAGGACGCATGATCAGCAGCAAAGTAAAGACAAAGAACTTTTGTGCAATAGTTGTGGTTTCACTTTGGACATTCCTCTGAGCAAAAAAGAGGATAAGGACATAAAAAACTGACACTCTGTGCATCCTAGTTGCAGGGTGGAGAACAAAATTGCATTTATAAATCACGACATAGTCTGTTGACTTTGAACTTTGGACTAAGGCACACTGAAGCCTTGACTACAAAAGAATATGCTAAATTTTGATCGAGGACACATAAATTGGAAGACAATACAGTATTCAGATTCCTTCCACACAGAGACCTTGTTCAGAATCACTTATGGTGTCCCACATTAGTGATATCACCAACGATGTGGTGACATACTTCGATCTAGTGCTAAGATGGTACCCGTCATTGGTGGGGAGGCTCACCAGTGTCACTGACTTTCTTCAAGATCCTGAAAACGAAAAGACTATAAGGAGATTGCTTACTGTGATTGCTGAGCAGTTCCTCCTACTTCCCGAGTACAGGAAAAACAAAATGACCCAAGCAGAGAAGGAAGCAAATGAGCTCATCAATGTATTGTTCTTTTGCTTAATCGAAGACTGCCCAGAACTTGTCGGGAGAACGACAAATGTATTAACTTTGCTTCGAGATCCAGCAAATACAGAATGTCTGAGCATAATCCTAAACAGCATAGTAATCCAAGTTGCTCTCCACGCAAACAGAAAGTGCAGACACTATTCACAGAGATGTGAAAGCCTACAGTCCTGAAACACAGCAAGAAGGGACAAATGTCCCTGTCACCAGAAGACAGTAGGTTGGCAAGTAATGTTTTCTTTCATCTAATCACAGATTTTCCCGACCTAATGGGTAGACATGCAGATGTTGACGTCCTCACATTCATCAGAGACCCAGCTAATTCTAAACAGATGTGCATGCTCTTATATGGCATTGTGATGCTAGTGGAACTTTCTAACCATCAACAGAACTATTTGAGAAGATTTTAAACTTTCTGCCGAGGGACAGATCGAGGGAGCAGTGCCAGAGATCTCATTTTTTATTTTTCATTTGGACAAGGACACAACATGTCTTCTGGAATGAAGCAGATCAGGGGCACAGACTGGGAATTAGTATATTTTGAACATGCACAATAGAGAGACTTGTTGGATTATTACCTGTTTTTGACACACACATAGAAAAAGAGAAATGTATTTAGAAATAATAGACAATCCAGTGTTCAAACAAAGAGAGACAATTGTTTAAATACCAGCAGCCCGCAAACAGAACCAAACAGAATCCAGAGACAATATTGTTTAGAATTTGTATTAAAAGTTGGCACATTTTGACAGATGATCGAGATGGGGGTCCAGAGCAGTATTCTAGTCCTCCCGCAGGAGGAAAGACGTTCATATTTCTCTGGAAGTAAATGCTGCCGCTTAACCTACAGAGGCATAATGTATTTATGTATTATATTCATAATTGTTTTACTGTCATTAACGATCATAACTGCATTTGTTATTGGTGCACAAAACGTTCCAATTCCAGTGCACCCATCTAATGATGCACGCATGAAGCCTAGGAAGGCACCCAGACCTTACATAGTCATTCCAGTCCCTAGAAGATCTTATAGTGGAATGAATAAACTTGAGATGGATGTGATTAGCAATGACACACACACACTTGTGGTAACAAGCAAATCGAAAAGCCGGAGACAGGGTCGGCAGAGCATGAATGTAAAAAGGTTACTGACAACAACATTGTTACGCTCACCTGGTCTCTGCGGGGGCGTTGGGGCACGGTTGGAGCCGTCCCTCAGCTTGGCTCCTCTGGATCGCCTCCCTCTCCCGGTTGCTGCAGGGCCTGCTGTTCTGGACGCTGGTATTGCCCCTGAGAGAAGATGAGAGCTAATGAGAATGGCGTGGGAGTGTTGTGACATCCCTCAACCCTCTGGTGCCAAAATGAAGTGTGCAAGCGTTTTCTCATGCAGGCTCACCTGTTGTGTTGTAATGTTCAGCTATCCATCCTGATTATCGTAGCAGGGGCGCGTAGAGCAGATCGAGTTGCTTCACTGGTCTGTGGAAGTGTTGATCCAGACCGGCTGCGACCAATCCACTTAGAAGGTAAGTCTTTCGGTTGTGATTATAGTTCGTTAATTATGATATCTTTGTCTTGTTCAATAATAATTCTTGCAATGTCTAATCCCATCCCAATAGGTATGAAGAGGCAGATCGGAGTGTGGAGCGAATCCGGGGAGTTCCTTGAGCCTGATGGAACTGGTAAGTTGGCCTTTATAATGGAACTCTAGTCGCTGGTATGGCGGCCAAGCATTTGTTATTGTTAAGAATTCTAACCTGTTGTGTTTCTCTCTTTTCTCTTGCAGGAGAAGGCCGATGGTGAAGAACGAAGTCCGGATGCTCGATGCAGCCCCTCAGTTGCAGGGTGAAGATGCCGTGAAGAAAAGGAACGAAGTGGAGCTCTGGGTAGCTGGACGCCCGGATCAGGTGAGTAGGAGGCTCCGACTCTGATAGTGATGGATGCAGGTAAAAGGCGCGCACATCGATGGAGCGGCTGGGAGTAGGTAGGAGCGCTGTCGATGATGGAGTAGCTGGATTCAGGTAAGAAGAAGGCTCCGACTCCGGTAGTGATGGATGCAGGTAAGAGGCGCGCACAGCGATGGAGTGGCTGGGAGCAGGTAGGAGCACCGTCGATGATGGAATAGTTGGATTCAGGTAAGAAGAAGGCTCCAACTTCGGTAGTGATGGGTGCTGGTATGAGGCACGCACAGCGATGGAGCGGCTAGGAGCAGGTAGGAGCACTGTCGGCGATGGAGTAGCTGAATTCAGGTAAGATGTCTTCAGAAGCAGCTGGGATCAAGTGGATGCACAGGTAATGACAGCGGTAAGCGTTACGGTGCAAAAGCAGAACAACGCGAAGCAGAGGCATGTGGATGGGTTGGCCTTATATAGGCTGGCCCTGCCCCCTCCCTTTAGCCCTGCCTAGTGGCCCCACCTTGCCCCACCCAGGGACTCCTGCACGTTCCTTCCAATGTTGTTCTATGGCCACGCCCGGCCCTGCTGCACGTGCCTTAGGCACAGAGTGTGCTAGGCACACTTTTACATGAGCCTGGCGCCAGAGGCGCAAGGACTGTGTCCATTTGGACCCTGGGGATGAGGGAGGACTGGCCCTTAGTTCTGTGGCCATGACAGCACTCCCCCGCAAGGCCCCTCTCACAGGCGTTCCTCTCCCTGGTCCAGGTTTGGTGGGGTTGTTAAGATGAAACCGCCTGATTAGTCGAGGTGCATGGATATATTCCACTGGTTCCCAAGTGCGATCTTGAGGTCCATAGCCCTTCCAATCGATTAAGTAGTACAATTTTGATCGTACCATTTTAGAATCTGGAATGTCCTTAACCTCGTACTCAGGTTCTCCTCCGATAATTTCAGGCTCCAGTGGTTTTTTGATCCTAGTCTCAGGCTTCACCGGCTTCAAGAGGGAAACGTGAAATACTGGATGGATTTGCATATTGTCGGGTAGATCTAGTTTTAATGCGGCCGGGTTGATGATGGCCTTGATGGGATAGGGTCCTAGATATCTGGGAAGGAAGACCAGAGGTCCTTTGAGTGGTATATTTCGGGCAGCCAACCATACTTTATCCCCAATTTGGTAATGTGGAGCTTCCCTTCTATGCCTGTCGGCGAACTTATTTTGCTGTTCCTTGGCTTTAGTCAAATTCTTGGTTGCTTCCTTGAGGGTTTGAGTAATAGGCTTATGTAGTGAGGTGATTGCCGCATTTCTAGCTCATGAAGTGGGTCAAAAGAGGAAGTCCGAGGATGCCGACCATTCATGATATAGAATGGGGTCTGTCCTGTACTTGTGTGGATAGTGTTATTGTAAGCAAACTCAGTTAACCAAAGAACGTCCTTCCAGGATCCTTCTGTCTGCTGCAGTATACATCTTAGGTATTGCTCTAACGTCTGATTAGTTCTGAGGTGAATTGTGTTCCTCGATCAAAAATCAATACTGAAGGGAAACCATGTAATGTGATCACTTGTTCTAGGAACACAGTGGCCAGAGTTCCAGCAGTAGGACGTCCTTTTAGTGGAATAAAGTGTGCCATCTTGGAGAACAAATCCACTACCACTAAAATTGTGTTGAAGCTGTCGCAAGGAGGTAAATCTGTAATAAAGTCCATGGATAACGTATGCCAAGGGACGGGTGGTATACTTAGCGGACGCAATAATCCTGCGGGACTGGACTTTTGGGATTTTTGCTGTGCGCAAACTCTGCAGGTTGCAATAAAGTGGGCCACGTCCTTTCTCCAGTTGGCCACCAGTAATTCTTCCTGATTTTGGCTCGTGTTTTAGTAATCCCAGGGTGTCCCTCCACTAATGATTCATGGTAATTGGTTATAATCTTGTTTTGAGTTTCTTTATCTCTAATTTATAGTCTCCCTTGGAAATAGGGTAAATTGTCCATGATGGAGTACTGGTCTCCTTTGTTCAACCATTCTTGTTGGGCAGTTTGATCCATTGGAGACTGGAGGTCGACCTTTAAATCTTCCCAGCAGGAGGTGACTGCGATCTGGTTCTGAATTCGTTCCTCCGGAATGATGGGTAATGGTTCTGATGGTATAAATGAGTCTTTGTCTTTTCCCATTCATGACAGAGCGACTGCTTTCCGTTACACACTCCTGGTTGGTATGTGATTACCAAATCATACTCTGCGAAGAAGAGAGCCCAGCGAAGCTGGCAAGAAGAATGGGCCTTGGCTGTTTTCAGATATTGCAAATTACGGTGATCCGTGATACCAGTGACCGTATGTCTAGCCCCCAGGAGGTAGTATCTCCAGTTTTTAAGGGCTCCTTTGATCGCCAATAATTCTTTGTCGGTTATGGCATAGTTCTTTTCAGGTGCTGTAAACTTACGGGACCAAAATGCTATGGGATGTAACTGCTCGATGTCTGGATCCCTTTGTGATAACACCACCCCCATGACCACACTGGAGGCATCGGTCTCCACGATGTAGGCTAGATCGGGTCGAGAGGGCCGGAGAACAGGTGCTGAAGTGGAAGCCGACTTCAATTCCTGGAAGGCTTTTTCAGCGTCGGGAGTCCAAGAAAACGTTTTATTCTTTCTTAGTAAGGAAGTGATGGGATGAACGATTTGAGAAAATCCTGGGATGAATCGCCAGTAGAAATTGACAAACCCGAGCACACTATGCACTCCCTTGGTCGATGTTGGGGATGGCCATTGAAGAATAGCTTCCACTTTAAGAGTGTCCATGTGTACCCCTCGTGGGGTAAGCATAAAGCCCAAGAACTCGACTTCCGTGACATGGAAAAAACACTTTTCTAGTTTGGTGAATAGCCGATTCTTACTGAGTTTCTCCAGAACGGCCCTTACATGGCCCACGTGCTCTTCCTTGGAGGCGAATAGATGAGGATATTGTCGATGTAAACAAGGACACAGACGTCCAGCAGTTTGTGGAGTAAATCGTTCATAAAGAACTGGAATACGGCTGGCGCATTGCATAACCCAAAGGGCACGACCTGGTACTCGAAAAGCCAGTATTTGGTTCGGGATTCTGTCTTCCATTCGTCGTCCTTCTTCACTCTAACCAGATGGTAAGCTCCCCGGAGGTCTAACTTTGTATAGATTTGAGCATTCTTTACTTGGTCAAGTAGTTCGGGAATGAGTGGCAGAGGATACCTATTCTTTACAGTAATTTGGTTTAACGCCCTATAATCTATACACATTGTGAGGCCCCCTTCCTTCTTTGGCATGAAGAAGAGAGCTGAGGAGGCTGGGGACTTGGACGGGCGAATGAACCCATTAGCTAGGAACTGGTCTAGATATGTTCTTAGATGCTGATTTTCTTGCTCAGTCAGAGCGTAGATCCTGCTGCAGGGAATTTGTGCTCCAGGGACCAGATCGATTTGGCAATCGTAAGTTCGGTGTGGAGGCAGGGTATTAGCTTGTTCCTTTTGGAACACGTCCAAAAAATCTTGATATTCGGAAGGTAATGAACCCGAAATTCCTAGAATGGGTTTCCCCTTGAGTTGTAGTTTCCTCACGTCCCCATGGTAGCAGCTCATTGAACATTCCTGGGGGAAGGTCAGCTTTATTTTCTTCTGTGCCAGTCAATCCTTGGGTTATGGGTTTAAAGCCACGGCTTTCCTAGGATCATTTGGAACTGGGGGGCCCCAATAAGATCAAATAAAATGCTTTCCCGATTACCATACTGACATGTCAGCATTACCTTGTCGGTGTGTTGAGTTACTGGGCCTGAAGACAGCCGAGAGCCATCCACAGCAGTAATGTTTTCCGAGTGTGGTTATTGCCGAAGTGGGAGGCCTATCCGTGCGGCCAAATCCTGATCAATGTAGTTTTCCACCGCACCGCTATCAATGTAGGCTTCTAGAGCATGTACCCTTGATGGTTGTTGGTGGTGGGTTATTAACACCGGAATGACCAGGTGTGAGGTCGGTACAACTTTCTTGATTCCGCTCGACAAGTGTACTCCTACACTTGCCGGGCATCTGAGTTTTCTGACTTCTGTTCTTTTTTTTCGTTGCCACTGTCCGTGGCACCTACCATCCTCTTGGGGGGTTTAATAGGGCAATCTCGCAAGAAATGTCCAGCCTTTCCGCAATATAAACAAAGTTGTTGTTGTTTCCTTTTTTCCCTCTCAGGCTTAGAAATGGGAGCTTGTAATCCCGCTATTCGCATAGGTTTGGTGGTTTCATGAGCCCTAGTTTAATTATCCTGAGGTCTTATGTAAACTGATCTCCCTTCCGCCCTCGTGTGGCCCATTTTTCCGTCTTGTAATCGGTGGTCTAATTGCACAGTTAGGGTGATATAATCTGCACAACATTTGGGTGGATTGACAACTTGAGCTAGTACGTCTTTTAACTCACCACGTAGCCCCAGGTAAAAAAGTGTAGTCTGTTTCTCTTCTGGCCAATTGGTCTGTGCTATGAGGCAGTTGAAGGTGGCAATATAAGTCAATATGTCATGGTTTCCTTATCTAAGAGATAGTAATTTGTTGTCTAACTCTTGTCCTTGGGTGTGACTGGAGAACAATTTTTCCAATTCCCGTTGCAATTCCGCAACCTTCCGAAGCATTGGGTCATCCTGAATCACTAATGGTATGGACCAATCAGCTGCACAGCCTCCCAAATAGGAAAGTACAAAGGCCAACCTTGCGCTGTTGTTTGGAAGGCTCCTGGTCGGCCCAAAAATGGAGGCGGCACTGGTTCATAAACACAGCATATTTGTTCGGGTCGCCATAGAAGCGTTCTGGTGGGGCCAGTGGGACTGCCCTTGGAAGTACCCCCTGCACTGGCGGTGATGGCTGTGGCAAAGGAGTTGGTGTAATTCCAGGTAACAGAACTTGTCCTGCGTGTTCCTGCAGCATTTGCCTTGCCAGATCCTCGGTTCATTCTCGGGTTACAATAAGGTCTCTCCTCAATGAATTAGTCTCTTGTCTTGAGGCATGCACTTCAGCCCGTAGCTCCCCCAGTAATTGGGCTAACTGGTCAGTTTCAGTGGTTTCCATAATGCCCAGGCAGAGATTCAGAGAGGCTTTGCGTTCTGTTACGCTCACCTGGTCTCTGGGGGGGCGTTGGGGCACGGTTGGAGCCCTCCCTCAGCTTGGCTCCTCTGGATCATCTCCCTCTGCCAGTTGCTGCAGGGCCTGCTGTTCTGGATGCTGGTATTGCCCCTGAGAGACGATGAGAGCTAATGAGAATAGCGTGGGGGTGTCGTGACTTCCCTCGACCCTCTCGTGCCAAAATGAAGCATGCAAGCGTTTTCCCATGCAAGCTCACCGGTTGTGTTGTAATGTTGAGCTATCCGTCCTGCTTATCGTAGCAGGGGCATGTATAGCGGACAGAGTTGCTTCACTGGTCCATGGAAGTGTTGATCCAGACCGGCTGCGACCAATCCACTTAGAAGGTAAGTCTTTTGGTTGTGATTATAGTTCGTTAATTATAATGTCTTTGTCTTGTTCAATAATAATTCTTGCAATGTCTAATCCCATCCCAATAGGTATGAAGAGTCAGATCGGAGTGTGGAGCGAATCCGGGGAGTTCCTTGAGCCTGATGGAACTGGTAAATTGGCCTTTATAATGGAACTCTAGTCACTGGTAAGGCGGCCAAGCGTTTCTTATTGTTAAGAATTCTAACCTGTTGTGTTTCTCTCTTTTCTCTTGCAGGAGAAGGCCGACGGTGAAGAACAAAGTCGGGATGCTCGATGCAGCTCTGCGGCTATAGGGTGAAGATGCCGCAAAGAAAAAGAACGAAGTGGAGCTCTGTGTAGCTGGATGCCCGGATCAGGTGAGAAGAAGGCTCTGCCTCAGGTAGTGATGGATGCAGGTAAGAGGTGCGCACAGCGATGGAGCGGCTGGGAGCAGGTAGGAGCGCCGTTGATGATGGAGTAGCTGGATTCAGGTAAGAAAAAGGCTCTGATTCCGGTAGTGATGGATGCAGGTAAGAGGCGCGCACAGCGATGGAACGGCTGGGAGCAGGTAGGAGTGCCGTCGATGATGGAGTAGCTGGATTCAGGTAAGAAGAAGGCTCAGACTCCGGTAGTGATGGGTGCAGGTAAGAGGCATGCACAGCGATGGAGCAGCTGGGAGCAGGTAGGTGCACCGTCGGCGATGGAGTAGCTGGATTCAGGTAAGATGTCTTCAGAAGCAGCTGGAATCAATTGGATGCACAGGTAATGTCAGCGGTAAGCGTTACACTGCAGAAGCAGAACAACGCCAAGCAGAGGCATGTGGATCAGTTGGCCTTATATAGGATGGCCCTAGCCCCTCCCCTTAGCCCCGCCTCGTGGCTCCACCTTGCGCCACCCTGGAACTCCTACACGTGCCTTCCAATGTTGTTCTATGGCCACGCCCGGCCCTGCTGCATGTGCCTTAGGCACAAAGTGTGCTAGGCACACTTTTACATGAGCCTGGGTCCATTTGGACCGTGGGTATGAGGGAGGACTGGCCCTTAGTTCTATGGCCATGAGACACACGCATGCAAACATTGAATGCACATACACCAGGACTAGTGTCAATGACTCCAGAACCACAACCCAAAGCATGGGAGAAGAAAGGCCTGCCTACTATGAGAAATCCCGCCATAAGCAAAGTAAAGAGCCAAATGAAGAAAGCAGATGTCATGGAAAGACAAGAAGAGTTGGAAAGAAAGACAACAGAAACCGCAATATCAGAAACTCTTGATCCAACACCAAGAAAGGCAAAAGCAAACTTGGAGAAGATCTCTGCATGAGCACAGCTGATAGCAGATACATTATGGCCATTCATTGCCAGAGCAAGGAAACAACAAGAGGAGTTGAAGAATAAACCCATAGAGACAACATCGCCAAGCATATATGTTCCAGTGAAAGAAACAAGTACAAGTTCTACAGTACAGCCATATACTGAACCGATGCCAGAGTGGATGCGGATATTTCTAACCAGAAATAAAAAGATATATGAGGACAAGGAAAGAACTGCTAGACTTTTGTCTACTCAAATGGCACATGTGAGGAGGCCTGCACCATGGACCGGGATACCTGAGAATCCTCCAGCAAGAAGGAGCCTTACAGATGCATTCAGGTATGTAGTTATAGCGAATTACATCAAAACCTTAAGAATCAAGAGAAGCATGCACAGAGACGACAACAAACTAAATGATTACTTGGACAGCACAGCACATTTGGGAAACAACATTTGGTACCAGCACATGAAAGAAGTTGGAAGATGGAGTTCAGAAGGGGAATGCTTTGTTTGTGCACTTCTTCCGTACAGCATGGGGAAGTCCAAGATCTTCGTAGCTGCAGAAATTGATGTCCAGACAGCACACTGTCTTTCGCACGTAGCAATGTGCAAGACCAGAGGCCAGTAGTGATGCCTCACTGAAATGGGCAACTGAAGCAACCGAGCCAAATGAAGACGATTATGTCCAGGACATAAAGACAAGAAACAATGAAAAACAAAACACATTGTGATCTGATACGAGAAGCCTGGAGTTAAAGGAGCAGACATCAGAAGAGAAGCGAATCAGAAGCTAAATGTCCAAGGAAAAACTCCAGAAGAGGCTTGAAGTTGGAAGAACAGAGGCCAAATGCAGATTTATGGAAAAGAGCTTTCACCAGACGGATGGGAGAAAGGAGTTGTGATATGCAGAGCATGGATGGTCATAGGTCTACACAAGCCTACCATCAACATGGTGCGAGATGGATGCAAGCCATTGTGGCCAAAGCTTGCAGAACTACTAACATGGGTCGAAGACAGCAGAGGACCCTTGCAGATAGTGCCACTAGAAAGTCCAAAATTCTACTTCAGGAATTATGGCACAAGAAAAATGGGAGAGAATCAGAACTGTAGACGAGTGTTTGATGCTCCAGGAATGGTGCATGAAACTGCAGTAATTATGGATCATTATTGGGCATGTTGATCCAAAGCATAAATCAGACTGCTGAGAAACTGCGGAGGTATATGCACAATAGAGAATGCCATGTTACAGCATTGGTGATCCTGAAAAGTGACTTGAATATTGACACTTTCCTGAAAGCAGATGCTCACCTGAGGAAGAAGAGATCTGTGGAACTAATGACTCGAATGAAGACAGAGAATTACTTTTATGCCAAATCTGAAGAAGCCTTTCATGCAATCCCATATGAACATAGGTTGTTTAGCCTCACCTCATCAGTGTTTGCAACAATCTTCATGCCAAGATTCCAAGTTGGAGCAAATACTAAATGGTTGCAGGTAACCAGATGGGAGTTACTGCCGACCATCAACACAACCATAAGGGGATTTAATGCAATCAAGGAGGAGTTAAGGGCAATCTGACTGATGACTCTCCAGAACAGATAAGTACTTGACATTATCACAGCTATGGATGGAGGTGTTTGTGCAAAAATCAGAGAATCATACTGCACATTTAAACCTTCTCACGATGAGGAAAATGGAACTCTAACAGAAGCCATTGGTATGCCGACAAAACTACAGAATCATATGATTGATGAAACTGACGAAGTTGATGATAACAGTTGGTTTGAATCACTGTTCTCATGGGTTCCACAATGGATGGCAGATGCATTCAAGTTCCTGGGAGCCCTGTTAGTGATGATATTGCTAGGATTCTGTGTTATCAAGATAATAATCTCTCAGTGCCAGAAAACTGCGAAAAAAGCCATAGGGATGAAGATCATGATTGATGTCAAGACAGGATGGAAGCCCAAAGACCTGACTGACGAGGGAATAAGAGATTTTGTGAAGACCAGCATTCACACACCAGAAGGAACAACGTTTCTCTATCCCAGGAAGCACAGAAATTATGTGGGAAGATGGGTTTACTGCAGCCCAAATGCACAATGTCAACTGATGATGTGTAACAAAGACGAACATGTAAGGACAGCAGGAAGTCTAAAAGGAGTCATAAAGATATAGACTCCAAAGAGACATTACTTCAGACCATCATGTATAGACCCAGAAGATGACGAAGGAATGAACCCAGGTGATGACGTAAAGGTGAATACAGAGGAACAAAAGAAGACAGATCCAAAGAAGGAGGTGAAAGTGGTCGATGAATCGCCCAGAGGGGCGAGTGTAGAGAAGGTTCCAAATACAGCCTGCACTCCAACCGTCCAATTTGAAGTAGCAGGAACGTTCACACCAAAATATGTGGCGTATGTTGAGCAGAGAGCCGCAGTGGGGCTCTGTCCAGTACCTATCAGAAGAACAGTACCAAGGAAACCATGGACAGTAAGGTATCCAATGAGGAAACCCTATCAACAAATGAAATGAACTGAAGATTGTCTAAGTACTATCCCTGAAGAGACCAAAAAGGTCTTAATGGAAGACGAATGGTGGCGTCACGAGAACCCGGACTGACTCACATATAGAAGAAATGATGACCAGAGAATGACACAAATAGACGAAACGCCATGAACAAGGACATTGTGAACTTAAAGTGTAAGGGCGATGTCAAATGTAAGAAGCTTAAGCTGTAAGCATGGCAAAGACATTTGACCAGTTTACACCTGTACATATGCTTGGAATGGCAAGAAAGCTAAGAAAATTGTGCGGCTTGCTATGCTTAGTAGAAAGATAGTGCGGCAAGCACCACTATACATAATCTACCTCAAACGAAGCACATTATATAAGTGTATATCCACTTTGCACAAGAAGCAGAATCAACCCAGGTTACTAAAGGCCACACGAGAACAGGCTTCATATTTAGCAAAATCGAGAAGAGACGGCTGAAACTAAACTCAGCAGAGGCAACTCGTGCCAGGAAAGCCAAGGCCGTACCAATAGAAGAGATGAACAGTAGCTGCATTTAATTGAAACTAAGAACAGAATATCCTGCCTCTGAAAGGTCAACATAAAAAGACAAAGGCAGGTGGTGGGTGAAACGAGAATCAAATACACAAATTGATGGAAAAGAGGCTAATTCACGGTGTCTGAATCACGTGACCAGCCGAGCAAGAAGAAGCGTGAGCTCACACCTACGCATGGCACCAGGCCAGGCGAGGATATCAGAACTTTTCCAGACAGAAGATGCAGTCTCGAGGCTAACCACAGTGAAATAATTGACACATGGCTACTAAAGTGATGATTGATTGTAACAATAACTGGAGGAAGGCCAGGTAACTAAGGGGCACCCTGCACCTGGCCGACCGTTCTGCGTGCTGCTAAGCAAAGTGGAAAAGTATGCATGGGGTTGGTGCCAACCCAATCACAATGGACCAAATAATCTAGGGTCCTACAGTTAGTAGAACCAACAGGACGTCGTACTTTTAGTGACATCTGCAGTAGTCATTTTTGAAGGAAGGGCTTAGATGCCCACCTGACAGTGTTTACCCAATCCCCTCACTCCGTTACCATATACAGATATAGTACCTATATTAAAGTTACCTTTCCCGAACCAATAGAATTGCATGTCAACTTTTGAATGTTACACGTCAATGATGATGAGTTTTCAGTATAAATATCATGATTTTTATGAAGTTCATTGGAGTTGAAGTGAGAAGGAAGATCGCGCCATTGCTGATCTTCATAACTCCCCATTTTTTGTACTTGTCATTAAACAGATTGCCTTTGGCAAACCGTTGAGTTGTCCTTATTGATTGGTGTTGAAGTATATATCTGCACCCCCATCCATCTCACGAGTGCTGCTATCTTGTCTTAAAGTGCTTCTGAGCAAACCCCCGACTCTATGGGCCGGTTGGGTATCTCGGAGCACAGGACGGAAATGTTTTTCGCGTCAATGGTTCCAGCATTACAGACATATACAAATGCAAAATGGCTGCAGATTACCAAATGGGAGCTGATGCTGACAATAAACTCTACATTAAATGGCTTCAATGCAATAATAGAAGAGCTCCGAACTGTAAGTTTGATGGTGCTCCAGAATAGATATGTTATGGATCTTCTCACAGCAATGAAAGGAGTTTGAGCAAAAATTTGGGAGTTCCTGTTGCATATTCATACCTGCCAATGACAGAGAGAATGGCACTCTAACAGAAGCATTGACCCAACTTTCGAATATGCACGCCAAAATGGAGGAAGAAGCCAAAGGGACTGGAAAAGAACAATGCTGGATAGCATACCTCTGGTCATGGATGTTTTCATGGCTGGCAGATGGACTGAAAGTATTATTAGGGGCGCTAATATTGGTACTGGTGGGACTGTGTGTGATCAAGATGTGCATCACTCAATGCCACAAGATGGCAGAGAAATTCATAGGAATTAAGGTGATGATGGGCATGAATATAGGAGGTGAAAAAGACAAGATAGTGGAAGAAAGAGATACGCTGAGAATGAGAATTAAAGATTGTTCACTATTCCCACATGAGACAATGAGGTTAGATAATCCATTCGGCAACAAGAATTATGCAGGAAAATGGGTATGGTGCAAACCAGAAGGAGTGTGCAGTTACATGTCCTGGAATTTTGATGATCATGCCAACTTCTACGGCTCCTTGGAGGACTGACTAAAATATGGCTACCAAGGATAAAGGTAGTACCATATAGTGAAGTGGTCGACAGGTTGACCAGAGCGGGGACTGACGAGGGGGTCCCCGGAATGCCCCTCCTCATCCCTAGGTACATGACAGGATGAAGAGCCAGGAACGCTTGCACTCACCCATCATCTTATTTCGGACGAATCCCAAGTTCACCAAAGGCTGACTCATACACAGAAAGGTATCACCTCAGCCAGAAAGACTGAATCCCGTGCATATCCTTTCAGGATCAGGGGACATAACGGAGGTCATGGATATGAATACCGTAATGAACAGCCTTGATTAAGCACCAAGCAACCATTGTGCTGATGTCACTAGTGACATCATGAAATAGCATTGCCAGTCATGAAGCACACTCATAGCCCTGCACCGCCTTACACAAACACACATTCACATACATGAAGAACATGCTTACACATTTCTATAGATAGAGGACAGATACATATACATACTGTCAAAGCTTTTATTATTTTTCTCATTAGCCAAATGCAGTAATGCAGAAACGCAAGGCAACACGAGATCCTGAGCAAGCTTGCAGACGCTTACAGCAATAAACCCTAGGGGACTACAGGAGTGTATATGGAGCCTGATAGACCACGTGTGACTAATCTATAGGAAACCTAGCATAACACAAACATGTAGAAATCACATTATAAATCTAAGGAAAATTACAGAAAGCCTGAAGCCACAGAACGAAGACAGAAGCAACAGGCTCAGGCTGAACGGAGTGCAGATCAAGCTCACGACCAAGGTCAGAGATAAATAAATCACATTCCAAACTCTATGACAAGGGATAAGCTGCAGTAAAAGGAAATAACTCCTTATAATTGCAGACCCAAGAGCTCGATTTTGCGATCCACAAGCACGTGATGCAGCCAAACGAGACAGTGGACATTAACCCGGGGCGGAACCACATGACGATACCAGCTGCCCAGACGGAAGGTGAAACAAGTGTTGCAACGTAGGAGCGCACTCTCAGAGGAAAAGGTGGTATACTACCAGTTACAATTCCAACACAAAGTTGTTTCGCATCACCTTGAAGGGGTGCACGGAGAGCTGAGAACCGAGTCGGGTCCCAGTCTAAGGGAGACCAACTCCAGCCAATAACGAGACAGAAACCCAGGGGTGGATGGCAAGGGGCAAGAGCCAATGGTAAACCCACTACTCTGAAATAATGTAATAGATCGTTTCTTGGGGGCGGGGCAGGTCCACCACCTGACATGCAAGGACCAGTAGAATAACCTATATAGGGGTTTACTATAGGGGTTACCACTCTCAGCACCCAATCCATAGGGAACATAGGTTTTTGGAGAAGGGTCCAGGTGATGATGCAAAAACATGACAAAACTGGGGAGCACGCATTGTAAAGTTGAGATCTACTGGAGAATCCTGAATGTCTTGTATGATCCCTGTTGGTTTTTGCAATAAACCACAGTTCTAACTTGACATTGGATGAGTCCTCTGTTTATTCTGGGAAAGGGTGTAGGGCTCTTGGGGATCGGACAGACCCCCAGATGACCTCTTGCATACCGGTGAACCATCCCAACAGGCGCAGTGGGTGAAGGCATGGAAGGAGCCCTATTGAACCGAAATGCGGCCTGCTCTCGAGGAGAGTGGGGTGCATTTTATCACAATAGGGCATGGCTGTCAAACCAGCATGGGGCAGCGTGAAACACTTGTGTATAGGCACGTTATAAATGCCATTTCATATCATGGTGGTTGGACAGCTGCAGCTCTATTGAAGAGATTAACTTCCCACTCCAGCACGGACCGAGGAGTTAATCACTTAATTAAATACAGCACTGATGCTCGTTTTGCAGAGGCCCTGTATTTAATTTGATGCTCCCCCCTCCTGGCACCGCCCCCCCCATGGGCATGAGGGGAGTAGGCATACTTGCCAACATTCTGTGACCAAAAAGATGTTGGATTTTTCCTACATCACAGGAAAATACAAACATACATTGTTGGCACCACTGGAGCATTCTAAAATGCACACCCTTCAAACAACACGCATGGAAAGATGTACAAATGTTTAAAATGTATAGTTCTGAATAGTAAGTTTACACCAAATTCAATTACCTAACTTCACAGAAGATAATCTCACAGAGCTTGTAGGCAACGTTTGCCACTGCTCTGTAGCAGCAGCCTGGGAGTACATACGTATTCCTGCAGGGCAAGTGGAATACTGAACGACAGACTGATACCCTCCTCCGTCTGATAGGCAGATGCTGTGTTATGGTGATATGCTCTGCCACTTGTCTTCACTGGTGGTTCACTGAAAGTCTGTCCCGGCAATAGTGCAGGGCAGAGTCACGTAGCTGTCAGGTCAATGGATTTATCTGAGCCGATCGCTCAATGTAATCACTTACCCATGTAATCACTTACCCCGGGCAAGGTGCGCAACACAAATAAAATAACTACAAATACAAATACTCGCCCACTGCACAGACAGACAAATTAATGTGTTGCATGCTTTGTCCTAGGCTCAGTCTCCAGCAGCCTGCCTTAGAGTCACATAAATGACTTGCCCCTGTAAAAAGCAGTAGGATCTGTCACCCAAATTTGCAGGCGGTAGGACTGATTAAAAAGCAGTAGCCTACTGCCTAAATCAGTAGGGTTGGCAAGTATGAGTAGGGGTGCCAAATTGTGTTGCCTCGCCCCTGGCGCTGCCCATGTTAAGGCCAGCCCTGAAAGATATGATTGGAGTGGGGGTAAGAGAGGTAAACTGAATGTGATACAAATAGATAGTGCGGCACAAAGAGCAAGGCACACATAGAAAGTGAGACAACGAACTGTGTGGGTTGAAGGGAAGACAGGGCGAACCTCACATAAATTGATGGGGGCCTGGGCAAATGCACTTTTTTCGGACCTTATCGAGTCTGAGCCCAAGTCCATTTAAAGTCTAGATTGGTGAGTACCTGCACTTTTTTGCTCATCACATTGACGCCTCACTCTTGGTGGAGGTCAGTTAATCGGCATTCCTGTGCGCTTGTCTTTTGTTCCACACTCCTGGTTGTCCACAACATATCTGGGCAGACCCGTAGACCAGAGCGACTAATGCATGCAACTAATGCATGCTGATTCACAAATTGCTATGCTCTCCTTTTTTGGTTGGGACCACATAGCATTTTGTAAAAAAAAAATCCAGAAGCACACCTCCCCGATATTAATGGCTAGCTGCGCCCCAATTAATAATTGCCAATATGCGAAATATTCCCGCGGTAAGCACTTTGAGCGCAGCTTTCATGCGCCATACAGAAAGCGATGCATTCCGTGGATCTACCCACGATTCTTTCAACAAACGCAAAGGACATATTTGCTCATTACAGGACTTTGAGAAACCCCAAGAAAAGGACTTGCGAGGCAACAGGAGGAAACAGTACCCCCGACCTTCCAAGGTCATGCCGGGAAGTGTAGTTTTCGAGCTGATCGAGGAAGCGGCTAACAACAAGGCTCTGGCTGAATGTTGTCGCGTCGCCTAGCAACCGCCAATGCGCAGCGTGCGTTACCATCGCAGGTGAGAGCAGAAACGGTTACAGGAGCCCGCGGCAGCTCAACCCTCGCCGGCAGCCCCCCACAGCTCTGTTTAGGGACACCCCACCACCGACACATCGGGTCTTGATACGCGAGCCCCCCCACCACAGGCCGGTGTCCCGAGAGCGATGGTCGCAGAACAGCAGCAGAAACAGTCGCAGGTGAAAGCAGCCCCCGAGAAGGCCGGGTGCAGGAAAGAGGGCGCGGGCGGCAGCAGCAGCGGCGGCACCAAGCAAACCCAGGCCTTTACCGTCAGAGCGCTCATGAAGAACTCCGTGGTGAGTGGTCCGCTACGTGTACACGCACCTCAGGCCACCCACCGCTAGCACAGGGCAGGGGTACCTGCAGTGGAGTAACTTTGCTGAAAATGTTGGGGGGCGCATGACATCTGAAAAAAAGGTGCCCCACCCAAATGAATGGGGGGAAAAAATGGTGTGCCATGAAAGTTGGGGGGGGGGGGCAAACACCCCTGTCACCTCCCTAAAATTACGCCCATGTCTGCAAGGCATTTCAGAGTGCACGTGAGGGTTTTATTTGTGAGTAGTGTTGGGGCAAGTGAGGTTGCTGGGGACTCCCGGCCCCCCACCACTAATTTGTCATGTTTCACCCTCTCACATATGTCCCACCTCAGACCTCACTGTACTGTATTCTGAGAGACTTCCACTGCTTCAGGAGAAATCAATGCCAAGAGCGTAAACTACATATACAACATGCAATGGCTGTTGTATGTTGCCGCCCATGTTTTTCTATAGGTACCATTTATTTAGTAGGATTTACATGTTTTCTACTAGCTATGCTTCTGTTCGTGTTGTTCGGGTTTTTAATTATCACCTCATTCTGCAAAATGTTAAAATCGCCACAACTCTGGCAAGGGAAAAGTTAATTCTATAGTGTAACTTTCTAGCAGTAGGATCTTCATGTTTTTTTACTGGCTATGCTTCTGTTCGTGTTGTTTGGGTTTTTAATTATCACCTCATTCTGCACAATGTTAAAATCGCCACAACTCTGGCAAGGGAAAAGTTAATTCTATAGTGTAACTTTCTAGCAGTAATGTGCATAAGCAGTTACGTTTGAAAAAGGAAATTACATCAAAATAATTTTGGACTTGTTTAAGGATTCCATTCGTTAGAAGAGGCTTCCATAATATGGTCCTGTCCTGTGGTAGCCTGGGTTCCACCCTTGTCAGCCAGGAGCCAGTGTTAGTGTGGCTGGAATGTAGTCTGTGGGTGGCAGGATTCCACTTGTGGCGATTGGGGGGGTTCTTGTGTCAGTTGCTTCCATACTACCCTGACAGCCGTGGCTGATGGGGTGTCCTGTTATTTTGTTCATAAATAAAATCCTTTCTTCTCCATGACCTGTCTTGTGCTTGATCCTTCTTTGACTAAATTCCATACAGCCCCATATTGGGTATCCCCCCCCCCCCTCACCTCTGTTAGTGAGCATGTATGCTGTTTCATTTAGCCTATGGAATCCAGTCAGACATCTTCTCTGGCAACGTCGACATGTATATGTATTTGTGGTTTCCATGGAGCCCAAACAAAGCATGTACCAGCCTTTTCAACTTATCCTCATACAATGATTGACAGATACAGATTGACTGACTGGGTACACTTATAAGTCAATGCATCTCTTAGCGCTATTCTTGCACCAACTGTACCTAAGACATAGGGCCTCATTACAAGTGTGCCCGTCTGGTAAAAATGCCGGTAGTACCAGATCTGGCATTTTTCACCAGAACCACACACTCAGAATTTGCTGGTAGGGGCAATGAATTACCGACAGGCTTGAGCTGCTGGCAGTTCAGGCCCCTACTGGTACCAAAATGCTCAATTACCGGTACTGCCATTGATGAACTTCATGGAATGGGAACTTGCACCCGTAATGTCCCGGTAACAGTAAGGCGAGTTTGCCGCTGACCTGCTGGTTCTACTGGCAGGTTACCGGCAAACTCGCAATGAGGCCCATAGTGGGTTAGACGGCGGTCCTGTCAGGCCTATCTTCAGTAGACTATCCTAGTGTTATCTCATAAGTTTATCCCCTAAGAAAGACTTAGATATATATCTAGTAGCAAGGGTAGTGATGCACTGGTTACAGGCTAAAACATGAATCAACAGTACAATCCCTACCTTGTCTTCGGAAATCCTACGAGGAAAGTGAGGACTCACCTAACCCTCCCTTCCCCGTGCGGTGGAACAGGCGGGGAGTGAAGGTGCCAGGGAAACCCTCGTGGGGGAAAAAACCCTGCGTGGCTGGAGAGCGAGGTTTTCCCGGCCTGCTGATGTCCCTCGAATGGATAGATGCTGTAGAGGCTGTTTTCAGGTATTCAAAGGCAGGCTGCCGATGGAAAGGAATTGTGTTAACAGAGAATGCTGGGAATGGTAGTGATGAAAGAAGAGAGCAAAGGGATTGCCAAAAAAGTACCTGGGATTCCGATTAGTGGAGTTCTAATCGGACAAAGGCTGTACACTGACGAGGGAGATTCCAACTTGATTGGAGGTGAGCAGAGTTTTATGTGTAGCCAGAGGTTTGTGCTAAAGAAAGAAAATAAGAATTAGGAGAAAAGGAGTCTAATGGCCTGAATCACGTTTGTGGGAAATTAACGCCTACCGAGCAACAAACGTGGCTGAGGTGTAGCTCCGTTAGTATCTGCTTACAGTGTATCCCAAGGGTGGTTGGGAGTTGTAGTCCCGGGGGGGTTGTATGCACGTTTTCTGTAAAGATAGTACAGGTAGAAGTGAAAGGAAGCCGGCGGTAGCGAAAGAATATTACAGAAGGGAAATTCAGGACTTGCTGTGCGGAAGAGCTGAGTGGGCTTTGCACAAACTATGCACTGAAATTCTCGGAGGTTCGGGAGCGGGAGAAATGGAGTAGCTGCTTACAAAGGGATAGAACAGAGGTTAGTTACGAGGGTAAATTAGAATGAAAAGAAGAATACTGTGGTAACTAACGATCACGAAACTCACAAAGCGTAGCTGGAGAAATTCATAGCAACGCACTTTGGTGCTGGTTCAGGGTCGGAAGTACTGTTGCCCGAGAAAGGGGAGGAGTCGAGTTACTTCTTGACAACCGCAAGACTGAACCGTTCCTCGAAGTCCAAGCTGCCATCTTGGTAGGGTGAATACTGCTCAAGTGCATACTGCGCCAACGGTGCCAAATTGACCAGTGCCGTCTAAATCCTATGACACCTAGCAAGACACATCACCAATGACTAAATACACCAGCGTATGATTCACAACAAAGGAAAGTGCCTTTTGAATGTTTTGAACTCTGCACTCCCAGGCAGCCAGGTCAGTACATTTGTCAAGATGGACATTTTGTAACTAAAATGTCTGTATTGGCTATTATGTTTGCAGTCGAACAACACATGCCGATAATAGAAACAGAAACCATAGCTAATAGAGCAACCTGTACATTTTGACAAGGTCCATGCCCAACCGTGCTCCCGGTTGGGGGCCCATGTGCTGCAGTGTCATCCAGAAGGCATGTCTAGGAAATGGTCTCTTTTTTTTTTTTTCTCTGACTGGCCACTTTGGTAAATCTGGCCCATAAATTCACAGTCCTGGTCGATGGCACTTTCAAAATATCTTTTACGGTCAGGAATGGTGTTATAACTGTCTCATGGACCAAGATATAAAAGCTAGTGGAGCAGAAGCAAGAAAACCCTTTTTAGGGGCCTTTAGTGCATTACCAACTATACTTTAGTCCTTTGTAGTGGTTCGATGGCATTGAGCCTGTCTTTTGGACGTTTTTTAGATGGTGCGACTCATGGTTCGAAACGGCGAGGGTCTTGACTGGATTTGTGTCTCGTTGTTTGTAGTGCTGTTCACAGGCAACTCTAAGAGCTCAGCGATGTCCAGTTGTAGGCAGCAGTGGTTCCAGTTGCAGTGGCTCATCACTCGTGGGTGACTTAAATTTGAAAAACCTTTTCTTTCTTGATAGTTCGATGCAGTACTTTGGCCTCAAACATACAGTATCAGCAGGGAGTGGTGTCCACTTCAAGGTTAGCTGGGCGCAGTGAAGTGTAACTTGAAGCACAGGCGATTGTGGATCTAGGGTTGCATCAGCAGCTCGGTTGTAGTTCAGCATCAGCTCGATGTGGCTCAAATCGGGAAATGCTGGATTCTGCAAACAGCATTGCCAAAGTCCGCATCTTTGGGATTGCAGCACACTGTGGGGTCGTTTGCATCAGGCCCCTTTCAAGGGAAATACTTCAGGGATGCATGCAGGCTCTTGGCCAGAGTTCTGGACTGCGCTCGCTGGGCAGGCAAGCTTTCCGTTCAATAGTCCCTTCTCATGTCCTCCAGAAGTTGTTGGGGAGAGAGCTGCCAGCTCACCTGGAAATCTAGTCTTCACCCTATTCTAGGGATTTTTAAGCAGCTCTTGCTCCAGGAACAAGATTGGTTCTTCTGTTCCAGCATAAGTCCAAAGGAGGCTTCCCTAAATGAGGGTTGGGGAACACCCCCATATGTATTAAAAATGTACTAAGAGAGTGGTCATTTTTCAAGCTTTCTGTTAAATATCAATGCATGCCTGTTTCTAATGTTGCCTCCTTTGGAGTGCCCTACCCAGAGTCCTGGATTGTCCATCTGGAGGGTTGGGGGTGGGGGGGCGGGAGAAGGAGTTTAAGAAGGAAGTGATGTTCAGCAATAACCAAGATGGCCAAATTCATCTTTCTGTAGCTTTCTGTCCCCTGACCTTCTCTTGTCTTTCCCCTCACCCCGTCTGTCCCACAGTAAAGGGTTCCTTATGCTAATTATTCCCTCTCCAGTATTCTCCTTTTTCCTGCAGCTTCCCCTTAAAAGCCTGTTCCCACCTCTACCCGTTGAGGAAGTTGGCTTCTCCACCTGGGAGAGGTGCTGTAATTCTTACCAAAAGTCCAATTTGTTTGCTAGTTGTAACTGGGCCCATGTGTTGTGGGAACAGCTTCAGAGGCAGAAACCTGCAGCAGACCTCTTTCATCTGTAGGCTAAAGTGGAAAGCCAGGGTGGGGAAATGACAGTATCTTTGCACATCACATTTTGGCTGTTGAATTTAGCCCTCTTCCCTCATGAATCACTGTATTTAATAAAATATATGTTTCTCTTTACGATAGCACTGTCCCTATGTTCAAGGTGAACAGTAGCCCTTCCCCCAGATTCACGGTGGTAACATTTAACAATGAATACCTATTTGTCTTCCATCAAAAAGATCCCCTTTTTTATTTTAAGTAAGCCCAGTGCAAAGTTTAGAATAACCTTATTTGCTGTCATACTAGCAATTAATCCTTTATAGGCCACCTTACTTGTGTGGTCAGAAATGTACCTTTCAATGTTCAAACTGCTGGCACATTTGTGGCAGGTCAACCAACTATCCATAATATGGTTAGCACTCTGTAAATTAACTATCGCCTATATCACTATTGAGAGTGTCATCCCATTGCTGCTAAATATGAAGTTAACATCAGCCATTGGTTTGTTCTATGCACCAAAGGAGCTTTTAGAAGGAAACGGGCAGGGACGTCATTTCACCAAAATGCCAGGGGTAGCGGGAGTGACATCACACGACCCTTGACCCCCTGATGACATCACAGGAAGTGATGTCATTTGACCCCACCCCAAAGTGATATCGCGGGAAGCGATGGAACACAACCTTTCACCCGTTGACAAAACAGGAAGTGGCATCACATAGCATTGTACACTAAGAAAAATATGGTTACGATATCACTATAATGTGATGTACATTTCATACAAGAATGGATCACCATATGTATCATTAAGATCAGTGTGTATAGGCCCATGTTACCAAATTACTGTGAATGCAAGCAGACGTCCATGACCAAATGATAATGATCTGTTATTACGTAGCACGTACGCTTAAGCGCTTCATATAGAAAAAATATACACCCAATATCACCCAACCTGTGTTGGTACTCATTTATCAACCTCAGAAGGATGAAAGGCTGAGTTGAGGCGTTTAAGTAAGACTAAATCAGTGACTCACCCCCTGAAGTGTGCCTGAAATAAACCTTTTATGAGTCTAGCAATTATTGTATAGAATTCCAGAAAGACACATTATCTGGCATTCCTATTCTTTCTTATTCAGGGTCAGTGCTGAAAGTGTTAGACTTGTGGCATTCCTATTCTTATTTTTCTTCTTGTTTTAAGGGGCCTGAATAAGAAAGCCAGCCACTCCTGAAGTAAAGAGCCACATGGGGATGGCCACAGCCCAGAAGCTTGCATTGCAAAAAAAAATAAAAAAAGAAAAATTCAAAGATTTTTTGGGGGGAGACCACAGAGGTCACAAGGGAGACCTCAGAGGTCTCAGTTGTGACCTCTGGCAACCCCTAAATGACGTCCCTGGAAACCGGTGTCTGAGACGGCTACTCAGCGCTTGCGTCCGCGCATTTGAAGTATATACTTTTCTCTATAAGGTGACCAATCCACATTTCAGCTGCTGGCATGTTTGGAAACTGTGCACAGCAGAAGTATACATGTGTCCTGTATATCACTGGTAGTGACAATGTTCCACACTCACAAGGCCTGAAACCTGTCCAGATATACTCACTGAGTGTACCTTTTTAGTAATGGAGCAGATGGAGAAAGTGTGTATGTTTAGCAGCACAGCTTTTCCATAGAGCGTTCACCTTCACTTTGCAATGCAAAAATAAAAAAAGTAAACCGTATTCTTCTCTTTTTGTAGTCGTAGAATCTGAGCTCCCAAACATTTTAGATGACAGAATGCCAGGACACTTGCATTACATTATATTTTCTTTGTTTTTTTTGTTTAAACAAGATTTTGATTGTTTGATTTACATTGTATTTCAAAGTATGTACATGGCTACAATGTATTTATTAAAATCACATTGGCAAATATTTAAAGAGGCGGATGAATATTATCAAACAAGCGAAAGATTGGACAAACCCTGCCGGCCCCACAGATAAAGGGGTACCAGTCCCTTTTCGAAACCTAGGAACCTGCCCCTGCTTCCAGCCACTGAACTCTAGAGGTTTGCTCCAATCAGTGACACTAGCAGATCAGTGCCAGAGGAAGGCCCAATAATATCACTGCCTGATTTGAAGAGTAACTTTAGTCAAAACTTGTGTTTTCATGAATGTGCATGAATTACTAGACGCACAAAAGTATGGCTTATAAAACATACGTGTTTTAGAGTCAAATACATATTTTTACTTTCCTAAAAAAATACGTTATCGGGGCTTACTTTTTTACTCTCATCTGTGCAACTCCATAAAATGGGGAGCAAAATACTGCCATCCGAAAACATTATCTGGGGTTCTGATCCTAACGCCAAACCCTAGAACTATACCTTCATTTAGGTGCTTCATGTCGTAGTAGGCATCCCTTTATGCGACATACAAGTCACATAAAGACAGTCCTAGGTGGGGTGAACAAACCATAGGTTATCATGTAATGAAAACGAAAGCAGACGGGCAGAACATCTTGGCCATATGCAATTGTGCCATTATAAAGCTGAAATGGCTTGGGTGGTGCGAGACCAATTTGCTCTCTAAATGACACAGTTTATCCTTCGATGCGCATCTAAACGGTGGAAATAAAACGTGGACAAAAAGAATCGTTCCTTCTGTAAAGTGCCACACTCCAAAAACTGAACTAGAAGAGAAGATGATGACCCCTTGCAGACAATTTGGGGCCTCTTTTCTCCGAGGTGTTAACTGCATGGAATGCCCCTGCAAGGTATGCACTTAAATACACTTGGGTCCTCTTCACGCAGTTTTCAAAACCCGTGAGAAGTAGTACGAAAGAAGAGTGTTCAAGTGAAGACACTTCTCCAAAGCACCTTGCACTTAAACTTTGCGATTCTTTTTTTTTTAAAGTGCTTGTAATGTACGCATGGAACGCAGCATTTGCAATTAAGTAGGCCAGCTTTTACCAGGTGTGAATTGGCTGTTGCATAGGAATCTATTGGTTGTACTCCAGCATGAAAATGCCATGGTGACCATTTTGCAGGCAAAGGGGAAAAGGAATGCGTAAATGTTAATCTCGTTCCGTGACTTCACACTACTTGCAAAACCTTGGGGAATCCCCCAGTGTGTACACAAATAAGGGATGGGAACCTGGGACTAGTACTACAACTGTTAGGTATGAAGACAAAGGGACAATGCCAGAGGATGGGGTGGCATTGGTAGATTTCACAACGCTACATTGGCTAGTGGGGAGCAAACATGAGATGCAGGGCATGATGACGCAGAATAATGCCATTCGAATTGGGTCCTGGAACGTAAAAGGCCTTCATTCCCCACACAAACTCAGTGGTTGCACATGAGTTTTAACAACCTGGGGTAGATGTGCTTTTCCTACTAGAAACTACATTTAAGAAAGGGGAGGAAGTTATGCTCCGATCTAGGGAAGTGTGGGTGGTGGGGTTTTGCGTTATAGTCATATGGCTCCTTGAAGAAAGCTGGGGTGAGAATGTTGATCCAGAACACTCATGGGCTTGAAATATCACAGATCAAGAGTGGCATGAAGGGGCGTCTACAAGCAATACATGTAAGATTGGTAACACAGCAGTGACGTTATGTTCCCTATATTCGTTGAACCAACAACAGTTATTATTTTATAATGAAGTAATGTCCTCCTTGCACACCTGGAAAACAGGGCTATCATTTGCAGAGGGGACCTTAATTTAATAGCTGACCCCTCACAGGACTGACCGTCATTGGAACTGGAGCTATTCCCTCCCACCCATCCATGAAGGAAGCAATCTAAAGGCCCTCCTGCAAGAATTGTTTATTGATACACGGAGAACGATACACCCGTCAAACACAAGCGTTCACCTTCTAGTCACCACCACACAAAACATTTTCTAGAATAGACTACATATTGCTAGATGGTTCTCAGGAATACACTATCACTGAGGCAGACATTCGAGTCGTGGGTTGGTCCGAACATGATATGTGGAGGTTGATGGTGAACATTGGGCCTTGCACCCCGCTAGTCAAGAGAGGGGTCTGTAATCATTTACTGTTCAGGGACATTGTATTTATAGAGACCCTTCATAAGAAAATCGGGGAATTTTTCCAACTAAATGACATAGGGGAAGTGCCACTACACACTGTGTGGGATGAAGCCAAGGCCACCCTTTCGTGGCCTACTAATCTCTGAAGATACAGCAAAAAAAGGGAAAGGGCACTGCATGAGACCACAGTGAAGCAAGGGATTAAAGAGAAAGAGATGGCCCTAAAGAGTGTGGTTGATCAGCTGGAAAAGAAACTGGGTGAACAAAGGGAGTTAAGGGAAGATCTCAGAGATATCTGGAAAGGAACAGCAATAGCCCAACTGTGCTTCGTTAAGCAAAGGTATTACAAAAAGGGGGATAAGGCTCACACACTACTAGTGGCTCGGCTGAGAGATCAGAGAGCAGAAAGATCAGTCTACAAAATCAAAGATGGAAAGGGCCTAGTTCTAAACCAGCCAGAGGAAATCATGCAAGGATTCGGACAATACTATGCCCAATTGTACACCTCAGAAAATGAGTATGATAAAGGAAATCCAGGATTACTGTTGCTCTAAACGTTTACAATGGAGACAAGTCTCTATATAAAGCCCCAAAAGATGGTGAGGAAAACCTTAAAGCCATCTAAAAATTAAAGGCAGGGACCGCACCAGGGCATGATGAGTTTAAGTAAGCTTTTTACAAGAGGCACAGAACCATACTGGGTACTGTTCTTGACTAGACTCTTTAATTACATCTTCGATGGAGGGGCAGCACCAGACACATTCGCACACGCAAGAATCCTAATCCTTCCAAAGGAAGGGAGAAATTAGATGGAATGCGGATCATATTGCCCCATCTCATTACTTAACATAAATGCTAAGGTCTGCTCCAGTTTTCTTGCAGATAGATTGAATGCAGTCTTGCCAAAATTAATTCATAATGACCAGGTGGGCTTTATCAGAAGTAGGGAAGGTGCTGACAATATTCGTAAAACTCAGAATCTTGTCGTTGGGATTAATGATGATGCAATAGACCCTGTCGTGCTCTCAATTGACGCAGAAAAGGCTTTTGACTGGGTCGAATGGACTTTGATGGAAGCAGTCTTGCGAAAGGTAGGTCTCGGCCCACAATGGCTCACAGGGGCAATGACGTTATAGCGGAATCCCAGAGCTAAGGTCATAGTGAACGGTGTTGCATTGACCAATCTCAGGTTAAGCCATGGAACCAAACGGGGATGCCTGTTATCACGGCAAATTTTTGCACTCGCAGTGGAGCTTCTGGTGGTGGCTATTTGTTTGAGGAGTCAGATATGGGGCCTAGAGGTGCGGGGGAAAGGGAGTATAAACTATCCCTATACACGGAGCACACATTGTGTGTGTGTTTATATACTTTGGCCTATATAACGCACCCAGATCCCAACACTCATCTCAACCATTGTAAATTACGGGAGACTATCGGGCTTTAAAATAAATCTGAACAAATTGTTTGCTCTGCCCTTTACAGAAAATATATCCCAGATGAGCTTGTTCCTATCTAGCCACAGAGATCAGACACAAGCTAATGGTATCAAATACTTTGGGGTGACTATCAACAGGAATCTTGAAGACCTGTATGGTGCAAACTACCCACCCTTATGGGACAAGATCAAAAAAGATTGGCTAAACTTGCAAAAGATCATACTGTCATGGGTGGCCTACCTCACAACAATTAAGATAAATGTCCTGCTCAGACTACTATTCCTGTTTCAGGGTTTCCGGATACGAATTCCAGCCCCCTTCCATTTTTAAGTGAAAAGAAAACACTCCTCTGTTTCCTATGGGCGGTGAAAGACAATGAATATCCTACAATACGCTGATCTTATCCAATGAGAGAGGGTGGTGGGGTTACATCTGTGGTGGACTTTTGCATCTGTGTGTTGCTGCCGCCCTGCAACATGGGGTAGGCACCATGTCTGTTTCCATTGCTGGACCTTTGTTGCCCATTGTTTGACTTATGCATCTGTGTGTTGCTGCCACCCTGCAACATGGGGTCAGGCTCAATGGATGTGATCACCTTGTTCTTCTCTTTTGCACTTTGCGTATGTTGTATTACTTGGCACACTCTACGATGTTATAATTCACCTCCTACACTTCCTTTTCTGTAACCTGAAGCACTGAAACTAATCCCTCAAGTGTAAGCACCTAGATACCTCAGGGTTTTGCATGCTATACAAATAAACAAACCCTATTTCTACAAATATTATAGAGCAGCACAGCTCTGAATACTGGTAAACCAATAAAGAGAAACATGGGTGGCCCTGGAAAATGACCTTTTTACACTGGTTACTTTGGGGGAATGGGGGAGGGTTCCATAAAGGAGTATACCACAGAGAGGTTGCACGCACCCAGTATTATTGGTATTTTGACACTTGTGGAAGAGCTCCAAAGATATGGAGGGTGTCACGTCATGGCCAGTGCCTCTCAGTTGTATATGCCTTAGGGTGATTTGGTCAAAGTGATTTGAATGTGGTAGAATTCACAGAATTATTTTATTTTTATTTTTTTACTGGATGATTTTGCCACAAATATATGTCAGGGGAGACCCGACGCAACTGCCCCCCCCCATTAACCTTCTTACATTAATTATGCACCTAAGCCCACCGCACATATATTTTTGCAGAAAAATGCGTGGTAAATACACAAATTCTATCACAATCAAATCTACCGTGGCAAAAACTGCTGTTCCCGTGTTCCCGTTGTATATGCCCCACTCCGTAACGGACAAAATTGCAGATCCTCTAATATTCCAAGCATTCTATGAGGCTGGGCTGATAAGGAGTGGGTCGAGTATGGAAAAAATGGCTATTTTTGCAGAAAGCAGAATTGCACCTCAGACGCAGGGCCCATGCCATACCTGGCATATTTGCAAATGAAAGGTCCCCTGACAGACCAGCAGTGGCTGAACAAGCTGAAACTCCACTGGAACACTTTTTTAAGTGCATGCCGGCACAAGAGGCCTCATTTCCGGCATGTACAACTCTCTCGTCGTCAGAGGCCACATAGCTACACCAAACATGCAAAAACAATGGGCCAGTGACCTACAATTACAAGGTGAAGGGGACCTCTGGCATGTAATCTACAAAGCAGTGTGGTCCTCCTCTGTAGCTGTTCAATTTAAGATGCACAACTGCAGACTCTTGATTTTTTTTTCTCGATGCCAGCTTACCCCATATGGACTCTCTAAATGAGCCCCCTCTGCTGGAGGCACTGCGGTATGACAGGCGCCTATTGGCACATGTGGTGGGAGTGTCACTTAGTAAAAGGCTACTGGAAAGAGGTGTTACAATGGATTAAAGATATAGATGTTACAGAGAGAACTCTATGCCCAATACGAGTTCTATTTAGCCTCGAAAATCACAGGGACAGGCACAAACAGTTGACACATGCCAAGAGTTTGCCTCACTAAAAACTGGAAGTTAAACTATCTCTGAACTCAGATTGAATGTGCGAGAAAGGCCTATGAGCTGTACGATCGGGAAAACTTGACCGCCACCTCAATGGAAACACGCTCATATTGACATGGAGTAGCTTCCCTTCTTAGAATACTACAGATCACAAGGAGGGGATAAACTACTCGCGGAACTTGGAAAAACACTGCCCTGACCTACGGTTGATGTCCGAGCACACAATGGTCACAAGTCAAACGCGTGATCCCCGAAGCGCTCTAGAAATGATCGGTCCACTGTATTCTCCCGAACAACTGGCTTCTGTCAGACGGGTGAGGGTTGGATAAGGGAAGAGGGCAATTAGCTGTTGAGCTAGAAATAACTTCACACAGTATTTCAGTATTAAGAGATGGTGATGTTCTAACCAACGTTTGTGACTCCATTTTATTGTATGGTAATGCTTGGAGAAAGATTATAACTCTTTGTTTACAGACTTCCCGTTGCTAACGTTGATCCCTCATGAAAACCTTAATAAAGATATATTTGCAAAAACATAAAAGTGGATAAACTTGGCAAAATGATTTTATGCCAGCTTTTTTCACCTTTTTTATGCTGGGGTGGGGGAACTCAAAAAGGAACCCATTTGTAATATAGTGCGGCAATCACTACACTATAGTTGAGTATCAAGATGCATAGGAAATCAAACAAATGAATTGCTAATGACGTTTGACTCGTATGACGGATTTAGTGGATTTATTTTGCAGACAAAACTGTACTGACATGCCTCCCCAGACTGGAAATGTTGGGTAAGTTATTAAGAAAACAAAAAAACACTGTTTCAGCCTAGTCCCCATTCATTTTCCCATAGAAAAAAGGCCAATTTATGCTCGAGTGCACAACAAAAACCCCTGGACGGAATTGTACCAGGTATGAACAAAACTGCGCACGAGGTATTGACTCGATATCCGTGGGGATCTGGGGTTATTGCATCTAGTAGTTTTTAAAGTATTTGATGGAGACGGGGGGTGCCTTCTCCCAAAATCATTGGTGTATCTCCCATGGTGAATTGCAGCAGACATGCTTTTTAGGACTGAAAAGCAACCATTCCTTTTTTTAAAATTTGATGCGAGAGATAACCGCGGGTATATCTGCGGCTACCGGAAAAGGCCAAAAAAATGCCACTTTCAGGTAAAAAAAACCATGAGATTAGAGGTAGGGGGAGCACAAGGGCACCACGTGAAATGGTGGCCAAAGGTCATTATTAGTAGCCTGGTAGTGGTTTCAAATAGAGAGTAGGCATGGCAGAAGGCCCTGACTGGCAGACTCAAAAGTGAGGGGTGAAAATGTGCAGTGGACACAGCTGAAGGCCGTGGCCACTGGCAATGAACAAAATAAATAAAGCGGACAACGATTTGGCCGAAGGACATGGCTATTGGCCGGGCAGTGTTTTAAAATATGCAGTGGGCACAGCCGGCCATGTGGCGCATGACAAAACTATGGTATAACAAAACCCTTGAAATTCATGATTAGTTAAGTTGATCAGATTTATCGCAACAAAGCCCTTGATAATCGGCGCATTGGGGAAGTCATAACCAACTTAACTCTGCGTTTTACTGTTGCAACGCCTAGAGCACATGTATATTATAAGAGCAGGGATTTTCAATAGCATATAAAATGACACTATGGGGGCGTAGCATTATGGGGGGGCATCAAATGGAGCGTGCCAAGCTAAGCCAGTCATGACTTCCCTAATGCTCTGAATTTCAGCGTTTTGTTGAGATAAATCTGATCAACTAAACTTTAAAGTTTTTTAAAAAAAATGTTTTTTTTTTTTAGTGAACATATATATGATTACTGTCTGTGCCTCGGGCAATTATTCTTTTCAATGTGCATAGGAAGTGTGGTAGGGCGATTCCTGGCGTATTTACTCATATGTATCCTGTGCAATTGAGATACTTTCTTTTTTAGTGGAACTGTGTTCCGCAGCCTGGAGTGTGCACAGAGTTTTCGATTCACTTGGAGGCTTTACAGTGATACAAAGAAGCAGCTGCGTACTCGAGGTAGGAGCTGCTAAATGGTTCATATTAAGGTAATATTTTAGATTTATTCTGAAAGGTAATATATGATTTATTTTTGTCTTTACTAAGAAACACTTCAGTAGACCAACAATAAGTCATTTTAAATAGAGATTGTAGCACCAGTATGATGAAAACCAGTAACTGGATCAAGTGATGCAGGTTTTTGGTATGGAGCTGTAGCAGGAAGACCTGCCGAAGGCCGTACCCAAGGCATAGCAATTCTATGAGGATGCTTAGTCTACTGCCAGTATCGGGGTTTCAGCGTGTGGTTCTATAAGTAGCTACTGTAGACCCTTTTATAATACAGGGAGATCTTCATCTAAGAAGGCCTACATGGTTACACTGCATTTGGAACTGATGGACTGAGGTGCTCTGAGTATTTGGCCTGGACCTCTTGTAGCGATTATCGTGTTGGGACCAGTGAGCATCAATGACAATTGACCAATTATTCTGGCCAGGTCTGTCGATGATATCTCTGCCGCATCAGGGTGGGACTCCTTCCCTTGGGGGCACACAAGCACTGTGAAACTTTCTGGTCTGCAGAGTGTTTGCTGTTAGTCTTTCACATTTGATCTGAGTAGGAAGATTGCCATTCACAATCCAGTACTCATCCCCTACTCTGTCTGGTCATAATATTAAGCAATTTCATTGACTGCAATAATTTTATGTTGGAAGTTCATAGAGCAAATCCATAAAAATATGTTGTTAATTTGCTGGTATAGGGGGCAAATGAAAATGGCTCCGGAAGGGAGAGCCCGCTAACGGTGTGCATGAGAGATAGATGGTTTGATTGGGACTTGTGGTAGGTCAGAAATGAGAGGCTGACTTCTGGGCATGTTTGATTCAGTACTTGCTTTTATTAAACTTCAAGAAAATACTCACCTGGCCCTTTTTTTATGGTAGATGGAGGTTTCCTACTCTACAAAACAATAAACAGTGCTCGTCAGGTTGCCATACAAACCTAACTAGTCCTCTGTCAAAAGATATCCTTAACTAACTAGCTCTACCACTAAATGACACAAAGACAAACGTGGCCCTGAGAAGTGATTCTCCTTCCCCTTTCGTGACTTCTGCTGGTTGGCGGTTGAACCCCCCCCCCTGGCCCCCCTCCCCAAGCAAAAAGTGTCTTGTAACAAAGTCTCTCTCTTGAACTCTCAGGTTCTTGGCTTGCCTGGGATATAGTTCAATCAAAAATAGAATGTTCTTGAGGTTCCCCACAAAATCCAAAAGACAAGAATGTTCCTCTTAGCCTACTAGGATGTAGCGTACTTACATATCTCAAACATATCACTAAAACATTTGGATACGGCAATGGCACAAATAATGAACTCCTGGGTACGTCCACAAAGAGCTACTCAAACCTGACAGCTTGGCTCTCACTTGACAAACTAGCTTTTGTAACCCTTTCAACTTTTTTTCCTCCTTTCCTAAGCCACACTGCCAGGGTAGTCTGACATCAGATAGGCTATACTTGTCTGTTCTAACAGGACAGAGTGAGCCCACTTTATATAACTCTTTACTGTTCTCCACCCACAGTCTGACACTGCAAGGTGTAACCCAGACTACGCTCAAGACCTCTTTGGTTACATTTTCCTTCTTGAGGAATGTACCTTTCAGCTACAACCCTTGTGGTTGTTACTGCTTCTTTTAAGTGTTCAAGCACCCCTCTTAGGGTATATGCTTTGACCTCATCCCTTTGGGCCAGTTTGCTTACTCTTTAGTTTTAAGTTGCCCCCTCGTGGGCTTTTTATTCTTTCTTTCGGATTCAACATCTTTTTAGGCTCAACCCCTTTGTATTTGTTCCGATTGCTAAGAATGTTGGGCTCTCTTTTGCCACCTCATGGAGGTTAGCTGCAGCACTCCCGCTCCTCACTGCATCCCATGTATTTGTGTTCTTGTGAGCCCATCGTCTGGGGAGGCGGTCACTCCTTCCGAGTGGGTACCGTTCTTTTTCGTTCACCGGCTTTCTGCTTCTTCATTACGCTATGTGGTTCAGCTGCATTGCTCCGCAGCTTCGGGCGCAGCATAGTCTCTTTTCCTGAGACCTCACCATTCCTGGGATCAGCAGAGTTGCGTGGGCTCTGCGCCCACCATGTATGCATTGTGGTCCCTGCTTCAAGTGAGCTGTGCTCCACGTGGCAGCAGCAACTCTTGCTCTGCGCATTCTCTCTCTCCTGCTTGCCTTTTCCCGCCAGTTGTCCTCTCCTGCCTCGTCCAGATAAAAGGCTTGTTCCCTATATGCTCTGTCTGGAGGTGAGAGGCAGAGTTCCTTTGGTCATGAATTTGTAAGTTAATGGCGGGGTCAGCAACCAATCCTAGCATTTTTAAAGGGCCCAGTTCTTTTAACAATGAGATGAACCTTCATGTATGGAACAACCCTATTGGACATGGGGTTTAAGGGTGATGGTACTGATTGCTGTACATGAGAATCACTGTCCCCTATGGGAGAGGGGTCACCCCCGTTGAGTACCATTTGCGCAAACCCCTGGGGAGAATTTTGTATAGTGGGTTTACCTCCCTAGTTTTGAAAGGGTTGGCTTCCCCCTGGGGAGAAGGTACGAATTCCCTGGATTTGACAAATTCCCTGTATTCAAAAGACAAACAGCGCCCCCCCCCCAATGGGCCTTGGGGCGTGGCTTGACTAAGAATGGGCCAGCAATGGATGGGATTGTGGCCTGAGGTACTACAGTAGGAGCAAGGTGAAGGAGATGGGTCACTGAAGTGTCAAACATTGTATTTCCCGGCTTTCTTTTTGACTGCTGGGAAAGCTAATCCTAAGGAGTTGTGAAAATGACTTCAAGCACAAAGCTCGGCGGGTATGGATCCAGTCCTGTCTGTCTTTATGGTGTGAGCTAAATGCTAGTAAGTGGGCATAAATTACACCTCGTATGGGCAGTTTTAGCAGCATCAGCAAAAAGCATGCACAATCTACTGGAATCAACAGAATTTTGACTGCTACTGTTTATGCCATTGCGGCCACCACTGCACGATGTAGATTCATTTCACCTCAGAGTGCAATGACCGATTGACATCCAGCTGAAGCCAGAGGACGAGGATGCATAATCGGTCATGCTCTCTCACCGTAATTCACAGACGCATTGGAATGATAGCCTCGGAGCTCTTCTGTTAGGTCAATCTGGTGATCTGGACTCAACAATATAATCCCTCCCATACCTTTGATGACCCACAACCCAAACATTATTTTTAGCTTCTGCCACCGGACCCGTGAGATCTGTTGTGGTCACTAGACATCAACGGCCCACTGGCAGGCATTGGAATGTTGGGATTAAGCCAGTTTGGATTTTTTATTTCACTGTCGCACCCGGGGAAAGGCGCTCAGCCAAACGCGTAGCTGGAACAGCAGGTGAGATTGCACAATTACTACCGGCTGTCCCAGCCACACGAGGCCCTTCCCCAGTTGGTGTTTTTATTTTATTTTTTCTTCCCATTGCGGGGAGGCAACAGGGAGTATCTCCCTGTTGCCCCCCCCTCCTGCACCAAAATGTCCTGCTTCTCCTCCCCACTGCCTCCACTTACCTGTGGGACCGGTGCATTGTGCTCCCACCGGTCCTGAGCGCCTCTGTCTGGACTCAGTCATAGACATGGAAAAGGGACTTTGCAGCAGCCATTTTATTTTTGTTTTTTTGTTTTCATTTTACATCAGGAGATCGGCGGCAAAAGCAGCATGGATCTCCCAATACCAAAGTGTGATAGCCATTCGCACCCCAGACGAACCTGGGTGCAAATGGCTTTCATGCCCTGCCTGTCATCGGACATAACCTTTAACGGCCCACAGCCCTAAACTCAGGCTGGCGGGCCGTTAAAGACTGTGTCCGCCCTCCAGACTGGGCATGAACGCTACATTAATTCATGGTATAATTAAGATGTTTAAGCAGCTGATCGTCTGAACAACTGTTTAAAACGTTATGGTTTTCGTATCGATGGCTTCGCGCTGAATGATGAAAATAAAGCATCTGTCTTTGTTGGCACTATAGCAAGTTTCATCATTGTCTTTGGTGGAAAAACTGCACAGGCATTAGCCAACGATTACAGGGGATTGAGATCTGAGATGACCGGCTGTTCATTGTACGGCATTATAGATAACGAAATGTGATGAATTAACTTCGTGAAACATATGTTGCAACAGGTGCTTTTTTGTTTTCCTGAACAATAACTTCAAAGCATTACTTGTGGAATGTAAAACGTGTAGTTTTACATAAGCCTTAGATGAAACTTGCCAGAGGCCTAATACACAGCCATATGCTTTTGTTTCAAGGATCATTTTATTTAAAAAAAAACAGCCTTTTGGCTGAACATAGCAAATTGCCTCCTAGGTTCTCCTCTCGGGAAGGGAGGCACTTCAGAAACTGCGAATATAAAACGGGTTATAAGGGGGATTAATTGATGCACCTTTTGATATTTGTCACCTTATTCAGTGTACAGGAATCTCTTACTTTTTCCATTTTCAGTAAAAGTGCTGCTTAGCCAGTAGACGTGAAATAAGTCTCACATGGCCACTGACAATATTGTTGACTGGCCTTGGTGCTGAGATGTCTGGCATGTGCACCATGGATTTAATTATTGCTATCTGCTTTGCTTAAGTTTTATAAGAAGTAACCAAACATTATGTAGAGACTTAAAGTACCAAGCAACATTTGGAAAACTTTTCTGATAAACCACACAATGACAGATATTAAGGCTCTTTGTTTTCTGTTTTTACTGATTAGCTTCCGTCTCTATTTATGTGTAAATCTACTTTCTTTGTTTATAGAAATTGTAAAAATCGGTCTTTCTGCTTGGCTCCCTGTGCTGTCAATCATGCATTGCAGGCCGCTCGCCATGCAGATTGGCAGCATGGAGAGTGGAAAAGCTGTATGAAAAATTAAAGTTCCTCAAAAAGCTGACAACATATATAACTGGCTGAACATTCACACATGAGCGCATCGAGGCGCTGACTAGGAGCTGCCATTAACATTTTGCTGGTCACTCAATAATTGCAGGCACAGGCTTTTTCTCCATTTTTGGAATCTGCGCTGCTGAGCGTTGTCGTTAGTTTCAACCATAAGAGGGATTTGAGCGGTTTCCATTACATTATCACACGTGCCTAATGGAACAGCAGTGAATTGGAAGTATTTCACCCGGACACTGGAAGTAATGTTTGGGGCACGCTTTGGCGTGTGATTGATATTAAGATCTTGTTGTAACATACCGTCTCTTGATGGGTCCGTTTGTTACATCTGGTCTTCGCACTCTATAATTTTCTAGCTCGCCACTTTGTAAGAACAGTATGAATACTTGGCATTTGCATTATTTCAAGGGCTTTCAGATGCAGCAATATTAATGATGCAGATGTGTGATATGCAAATAGTGTTTGTGGGTTGAATCACGTATAGCCCCCAGAGAATTAGGCATTACTTATGATTGTCTTGTATGAGATTCTTATATGATAATTGGGTATCTTGCTTTGGTATAATCCATCAGATAATTATTTATCTTTGTTTTTGGCAACAAGTTACTTGTATGAAAATTGGGCCTTTTCTAGGATCACTTCGGTATGATACATCAATATCAGAATTTGAGGAAGCTACTGTCTAGAATGTGATAAATCAATTGTATAGGAACATTGTGGTGTTCTTGGTATATTGTGCCAATACAAGAGCAGGGTAGTATCACTTTTGAGTCAGTGTGGAACAAAGTGCCTAATGGTGATTATCGTATTATATGTTTAAAATCATCTCCACTCAGTACAATACATGAACCTCAGAACCCTCCAAGTGGATCTGTTTGTGTCCAGTGTCAACAGGAAGTGTGACCTGTTCTGCTCCAGGGAACTTCCCTCAGAGGAGCTCTGTGAGACGCATTTGTAGCATACTGGGTATTTCCACTCCTGTACATGTTTTCTCCAGTACCAATCATTCCTGATGACATCAGGAGGTTGAGGAAGTTCAGGAAATCCATGATGCAGATTGCTCCGGATTGGGCCAGGAGGACGTGGTACCCGGACCATTTGTGAGACCGTAACACAATTCCTGCCTTTGGTCTACCCCATGTGGGCGACCGTGTCTCAGTCTTAGACAACCCTAGCCAATCTCCTAGGGGGGTGTGGATCACTGTACCCCTCACCCCTGCTTTCATATCTCAGGGCCTATGTGCACTGTGTTACTCCTAGATTACTTACTCCTATGCTATGCAACATACTCCTATCTTACTCCTATGGACACAATAACATAAAACACAAAGAAAACACATGAATCGATTCAATTACAACAATAGAATACATTTATTCATACATAACGATGCATGATGCAAAAACTACCAAAACTATGCAAATCTCGAATTTGCACCTTAATACTTTTGGTGCAAATCTACCATGCAGTAAATAACTATAAGCCTTACAGGCTTCTAATGCAAGCCTGTGACTTGCTGGATCTATCGTGTCTAATGCACTGTACATATGGTAAGTGCCAGCATTCAGCATTCTTCTCTATTCAACACCATACTTCACTCTCTCTCTCTCTCTCTCTCTCTCCCAAAGCTTTTTGTGTGAGTCTGTTCTAATTCCCCCATGCACCTATGTCTTTTTCAGCAATACTCCCCTTCTTGGATCTAGCCAAGTCTGGTCACTTGAACTGACTCAAGCCGCTGCCAAGCTCATCGATCTCTCCTCTGGTCAGAATGCTTCCCCAAGCTTCCGAACTCCCAAAGTCTCTCCTATGCCATTGCCAAACATCTCTCTTCCATCATCAAAGGGCAGCTCCCTCGATCTCAGAACTGCATCTCCAACAACATCTCATAGAGCAGATCAGCACAGCAGCAACTACTCCAAAGCCTCATCTCCAACAACTAGAGAACTCCCCTTCTCCAATCTCTCCATTATACTGTCCAATGACGTATACAAATCCCTATGGTTACATTTATTCTCTAAAAATGGCCCTCTGTCTTTGTCAGCATTTCTAAATATGAGCAATGCCTGAAAGTCTGTGTTTGTATGTTCTTTCACTCTGCAATCACTCCGTGTTCTGGTCAATCACTGAGTGTTCTGTGTCAATGTGACATTTCGGCCTATTTATATCTACTAGCATGGCCTTCTTCTGTCTGCCTGCAATCTGACGATCTTCATATTTCTCCATTCATATCCATTCACTATCCCACTCTCTCAGAGAGCAAACGATCTCTCCATCTCCATCTAAAACTCTGCCTGCTGCTCATGGTGCTACCTCCCACCTTTTCTGTCTCTGCGAACACCAGCCCAAGGCTGATTAGGCCTCCTTCTCCGTCCCCACTCCACTCGGACAAAGGTTGTGTTATCTGTCTGTCCTGCCAAGCAAATGTTTACGAATACTTGTACACTGTTAACTCATAACAACTTTCCACACTCTGCGGCGCTTCTCCGTGTAATGGCTTTATAAATGCTAAATGCTTTCTAGCGTTTACTCTTTCTCTCGCAAACAGAAGCGCTATCTAATGCAAACTCCATGCATACATAATACATAACAGTCTCTACATAACATATCTGTACATGTTTAACATGTCTCTAAATGGCTCTACATGGCATTTCAAATACGACAGTGTGTCATTCTATAATCAAATGCAAATTCATACAAAGTGGCAGTTTATTCATGAGGATAGGCTAATGATACTATTTCATGTACTTATCAGAATATATGATGGATAACTAAACATGATGCAATGATTCTTAAATGGGTAATTGTTCTGTAAGGATTCTGTAATGATAACAAATCAGGCCTCTCCATTCTATCAGTTTCTACAATATCTTCCCCTTATCGAGGACCTGCTCTCGTAAGAGCGAGGTTGTATTCTTCAACCAGAGATCAGGGCCCTCAACCATCACTCCTGGTTTCTGAAAGGTTGAGGTACACAGATTGGGACCTCCCAGAAGACGTAATAGAAGTGTTGCTTTCAGTTAGAAAACAAAAAACAAAGTCTCTATACTGCTGCCTTTGCAATACGTTTTGCAGCTTATGCAGAGCTAAGAATGTGGATCCTTTTGCTTGTGACATTCCAAGGGTGTTGTCCTTTTTACTTTATTTGGCCCAGCAGGAACTTCAGATTGCCACTGTAAAAGGCTATCTGGCAGCGCAGTGTAGCGCTCACCAGAACGGGGATCTGATTTTAAGATCCTTATTTTAGTCAAATTTGTAAAGGTGCTTAGAAATGCGTTCCGTCCATTCCCTTGCATTATACCAGTTTGGGACTTGAACCATGTGCTGAAATTCCTTACAGGTGCTCCTTTTGAGCATTTACCTTCATGTCCTCTAAGGATGTTGGCCCTCAAAACTGTTTTCTTAATGGCCATTACATCAGTGAATTAAGTCGGTGAATTGCAGGCTCTTTCGTGTAAGCCTTCTTTTATCTATCTTTTTCAAGGAAAAGGTTGTTTTGAGGGTCCGTCTGTAGAAAACTCAAGGGTCTTTCCCCTCTCTGTCCTGAGCGTAGTGGCATGATCGGGGACGAATGCCAAGAGAGAACAACACCATTAGGCGAGAGAGGGTATGTCCCCTTTCCTGTTGTAATTTCCTCTCCCGATGTCTCCTCAGTTTGTGATAGACGCGGTCAGTCCACCTCAACCTCATCCCAACCATGTCCTTCTATGAAATATAACATCTGCAATCCCAATCATTCTTCTCCCTGTCCCGCTGACTATTATTTTCTGAATTCCCAATCTGCTTCTATAACCACTACATTTCCCATAATCCCTCCTTTTCATTCCACCACCCCAATATAAAACTTTGTGACAAAGCTAAAAGAAATACCTGTGGCTTTTTCCTGATATGTCCCAACACAAGGGTCAGGCAGAGTCAGGCAATTGGTAATGAAAGCACTCATCTGACAACAGTTTCCTTTCCGCACAGGGATAAAAGGTGGAGCACAAGAGCACAATACGTGCAAGGCAGACTGCACGACGAGACAGCTAACCCAGTATGTCAATTCAAGAGGAGGAGAAAGGCGGCGTGAACTAAAGGGGTGACAAGGAGAGAAGCAACCTTGCCCTTTCCGACCCAGACCCATGAAGCCTCCCTGAAAGGAATTGTAAGACTGTGAACAATAGCTAACGTGTGTTGCAGCAGATGTCAACGGTACACAGAGCATGCCTATGCTTATAAGCAGGACAGAGAGAGAGAGAGACGCCTGCTACCGTGGTACCATCCTTAATTCTAGATACAAGAGAAACCAAGCGGTTCATCACAGCTCGTGAGTCGAGGGGAGAGCCTATAAGAAACTGAACTGTGTTGAATGAAAAGTAGCACAAGAAGTGAAGTTCAAAGTACTGTTAACTTTAAGGGAAAACCAGCTGCTGAAGGGTCTGGCACCACGTGGGTGCTCACTCGAGAGACTCTGGTTGATCCCGCAGGTGTTCGAACTACCGATACCAGGATCCCATCGGGGAGCCGCAAACAGGAGGTCAAAGTGGTCATACAGGGATCGTGCAAACTTCCCTGTACAGTAAAAAGGCTTTGACCGACAAACTACCAGTGGGAAAGCTAAGGTAAATCCTGTTAAGTTGCAAGAGTGAACCTGACAGAGGGATGCCGACCAGAAGGGGCGAAGCATGATGTCCTAAAGAATATTGTGATGACAAGGGTGAACCGGACGGAGGGATGTCCCACAGTGTGTTGTTTAAAAAGACATTAAGACATGTGAATGCAACAGGGGAATGTTTTTCCTTTTTTTTTTTTGTGAGAAGCCATAATGAACCCGACAGAGGGAGGCAAACAATTGAGATGGGTCTGAGCCTGGAAGAGGGGGACCCAGGGGTGAAAAGCTAAACCCCACCTACACTTGAAGTTAACAGACTGCCTTATGTAAATAAGCCATGGTGAACCCGACGGAGTGAGGCTGAGATTCGAGAGGGGTCTGCGCCCGGAAGAGCGGGACTCGGTCGTGAACCACCATCACCCTAATTGCCATAGGAAAGGATTTTTTTATTTTGTGATACTGGCCATATCGGGCCCTCGGAAGCCAGAGAGTCTAGTAATGAAGATCCTGATATAGCTAAGAATGTTTTGGGGATCTGAGCCTGGAAGAGGGGGATCCAGGGGCGACGGGTCATCACCCAAAGTATGATTGGAAACAAACAATTTGTTACATTGGAAACATCAGGTACTCGAGGGCAAGAAACTTTGCATGAAAAGAGACTTAACCATCGAAGAACCTGATAGCTGAAAACGGAACTGTCGGCTCGTGCTCAAAAAGCTCGAGCATGTGCTGTGCTCACTGAGTCCCACCTTGTCCCGTGCTCAAAATGTGGGGAAGGGAGACCCCTGGCGACCACATCCTGACTTATAATTTATGAACACTTCTTTCTTTATTGTAACCCCTTATCCCACACTCTTTCTATATTTAGTTATAAGGATTGGCAAAAGTTTTTTTTTTATTTGTACCCGGCGAGAGTCAACCAGAATGTAAGAAACATTCTGATTGGCTCTCACCGGGTCGTTACCTAGCCAGGAATCCCTCGGCCGGGATTCCATGCCATTGTTCCCGACGGGGGTCATGTCAGCCACTCGGACAATGAGGAGGCTCGAAGCGGGGCTATCCCCACTCCTAGCCTCCACATGGCTGAGAGGCTGCCATCGTCCCCTGCCGGGGATTCAGGTATGTGGTTTATTTATTTATTTTCCCCCACTCGCCGAACCCCACTTACCTTCTGATTTTGCCTTTTTCGGGAGCAAATGCACGGGGAACACTTCTATTCCCAGCGCGTCCGCTCCCGATGGCCATCATGGAAAGGGAAAACAGACTCTGATTTCCCTTTCCCGGCGGCCATTTCCTTGGACATTTAAATTTTCTTTCTGTTCCGAAACACTGTAGTGTTTCGAAACAGAAAGGAAGGCTATTAGTACCCCGGTCTTGCGGGCCGGGGTACTAATAGCAATATGCCCCTCGCCACGGGGGCATTACCAAGTCCGGTAATGCCCCAGGGCCTTTGTTATAACTATGGGCCCGGGGCATTTCCGGACTCGGTAATGCCCCCGTGGCTCAGGGCATATTGCTCAAGTATTGGCCATTTTACTTCGACAAAGCCCCACAAGGACTGCCTTAGTTTTCATTTGATGGTCGAAGCTTGTTTCCATCTTAGATTTAGGTTTAGATTAGGCGTTTTTCAACCTAAATATACAGTTTAATAAACACCTTTGAACTGTGATCACTTGTGTCTGGCTTTACTGTTGCACCAGGAGTTCCTTACACCTCCTACCTTTCTACCAAAGGTAGTGTCCAAATTTCATTTAGCTCAAATATTTGTACTTCCTACCTTTTACCCACCACTCCATGCCTCCAAGGAGAAGGATAGACATCGTCTTGATCCTAGGATGGGCTTCGGCTTTTATTACTCCAGGCTGGTGAATCTTAGGCAAGATGATCAACTTTTTGTGGGTTACGCAGGTCATGAGCTAGGACTGGCTGTGACCAAGCAAACCTTGTTCCGCTGGATTATACTTTGCATATCTGAATGCTGCAATTTAGCAGGTAAAGCCGTTCCTATTGGCTTACAGGCATACTCAACTAGGGGTATGGTCACTTCATCGGCTTTACCGAGAGCAGTACCAGTACAGAAACTTGGTCCTCCCTGCATACATTTATAAAATATTTTTGCCTGGAAATTTGGGAAAGCTGTTTTACAGTGTTAATAAATTCCTGTTCATACCTCCTACATCATAATGCTTTGGGAGTGTATCAAAGATGAAGAATATGTGAGAGGACACAATACATTTGAAGAACAAATTACCTACCCCTGGTAATGGTAATGTTCTTTCGATTGGATGTTCCTCCCAGGTATTCCTCATCGCTTCCCCCCCCCCACCTGCCCCTCAGAAGAATTTTCATGTACTGCACCTACCTCTCTTTTACTGTCTGGTCTTTTGACCTTGCAAATGTCTGTGCTTTTGAAGAGAGTGGAAAAATTAGAACTGAACTAACAGGCGCAGTGCATTCTATATATACAGTCAGTGCTGTCCTGCTCGAAGGCGGTAGGAGGCCGATGAAGGGCCTCGAGTCAATTACACGCAGTGCCCTCTGCTGAGTGAAAAAAAATTCCGAAGCAGCTTCTGCTGGAAGAAGATATCAAAAATGAGGAATACGTGGGAGAAACATCCATCGAAAAAAAACTATAACAGGGGTAAGTAATTTGTTCTTCTATAGTGCTTAGTGGCAAGAGACAACAGTGTGATAAATGTGGTGCACTAAAATTAAATGTAAAAAGTCATGATATGAACATCTGTGTTCTTGGATGCCCCAATTAACTAGTCTGGCCCCGACCTAGCAAATGCGTCAATAAATGAATACATATTTCATGACACCCGAAAATAACATTAAAAAGATATATTTATAATAGTAGAAATGAATGGCGTTGCTTATTTTTCCTTTATGTAGCACAGCAGTGGTTAAAGATGGCCGTGTTATGAAGCTTCATTTTATGCAGTGTAAGTTTCAGGCTGCCTGCCACCCTGGGCGAGACAGAAGGGAATTAGTTTTGTCCATCCGAAGGCCATTTTCTTAGCTTCATTAAGCTGTCTGTGTAAGGATGGTAAATGTACTTTGCCTCCGAGTACATGGAAGCCACTATTGATGTGCAGCTAACAGGAGATGAACCATGTCTCAGTTGTTGTCTGAATGGATGGTCCTGGTAATGTTCAAAAAATGCACGCTCCACTAGACGCTCGAGCATATTTCAATATTTTGCAAGCGAACGTTCAGCCGTGAAATTCAGTGGAAACGAAAGGAGCTCATGAATTATGGCGACGTGGTTGTGGGTTCTGGAAAGTGTGCTTTTACATAATATAGAATTGGGTCTTTTAAGAACAGTGTGTGCATCAGTTGCAGCACTGGGGCTCTGCTTCGTTTGTTGTCCACCCCCGCCTCCTTCAAAGCAGTTTTTTTCCATGCTCTTCTTCAGCTCCAAATGTCCTTCGCCGGGTGGAATGGGTCAATTTTCTGCAAAGTTCATCCTGGCCACTGTCCCTTTTGTAAATACAATCTAGCCTTGCACACTAGTGTGCCAATGTCTGATCACCTTTGTTGTTGGCCCAACTGAAAGCATTGCTACTGCTTTCTTGTTGTAATCACCCACTTGTTACACGGTGAAGAAACGTGTCCTTCGTAGGGACATGGAGCAACATTTTCCGGTTGTTTAACATGTGTAATGCGCACAATTACTTCACTAAGTTTGAACAAAATACAGTTGAAGTGATGGATAAGCCCTAGGGCAATAGCACCAGGTATACACGAAATCAAGTTGTGTGTGCCCGCAGCATCATCCTCAAACATTATTTAGGCTTTCAGCCAAACAAATGTTACCACTGTGGGTCAGTAATATCTTAAACAAGATAAATGTGCGCTTCACTAACCAGCAAAATCCAAGATGGTGGACGTCCTCTGGGCTAAACCTCTCCATTGCACTACCATTATGCCACCCTATTCCTCTTTCTTCCTTCTTCAAAGGTGGTCCAGTGATCAGCAACCTAGTGTGAGTGTGACTTTGTTATATGAGCGCTGTCTTTGAAGCACCGGTTCCCAAGGGACCTTCTGGGAAGGGTTAATGTGCCCTGGGACAACGGTGTTGGACTTCCGCAGGTACTTCACAGAAGCAGCTTCCTGGGTATTGTCCCACATCGCAGTTGCGGACACAGCCAGGCCAGACAGTTAATAAACATCAGCCCTGTTATAGCTGAAGAGCTGCTAACCAAGCTGACACTAGTATGATATCCAAATACTGTGGCTGTATAATTGTGTGACCCTAGAAGCCACCATGTAATAACCAGACACAGCTTGTATTTAGTGTGATGTGCCACCCTCGTTGAGTGGGGTATGCAATTGTTGGTGTAGAAGGTTAAAAAGCCACCTCTATCTGTTGGAACCTTTCATTGGAGAAGATGTCCAGAATATACTTGTTACCTTTGAATCTGCTTTGCTGTCACTTCAGAGCAGTTGCTGGACATGTCTGGAGAATGGTCACAGCAAAAGTACAGTAATGCACTATGCATTTGCCATGAAGCATTATGAAAGGGACGGGGGTCTGACCATAAGGCCTCCCTTTTAGGAATTACCTGCATCATTTTATTATGTAAAACATCAAAAAAGCAGGGATAATCCAGACCTTACCCAAGGCTTTCTGTCGCAGTCGGTCCATTCATCTTAACACTTGTATTGCATACCTAGACCATAAACACAAGAAGGCCAAAATATTTGCAATATATATGACAATGATAAAAAACTGATCAGAATTTAGGCAGAGCAGGGTTTGTTCTTTAAAATAAATTCCCTAATTATTCCTTGTGTATTGTATACTTTATATCACTTCAGTTTAAGATTTGAAAGAGGTCATAAATCAAACCAAATATAGTGTCCTACGTGTTTCAGCTAATCTATCCAACATCTTTGATCCTAAGAATATAGAGCCATCAGGACTTCAAATTTTTGAGATGAACATCCAATATCCCACACGTGAGAGAAAATATAAACTAAGAAAACCCATAAATAAAACATGAGTCTGAAAACGCACCAAAGGCCAGGGGCTCAGACAGCATGCATGATACAGTCACTTCCGCCATCTCCCTTTGATGTATTAAGAACTGTTTATATTGGATTCTGAAAATCAATACCTCTAAATTCCTATCCCATATGCATTTACTGTGCTCTTTCATTCATGTATCAAAGAATTCTTTGTGCGTCTAAAGTCTGTTGCTGAGAAAATGACCTCTATTCTATAAGAGGTAAACGGGCGAAGTGCTGGGTACTGTGCCCTGACTGTCCCACATGTGGGTGTTATTTACCAATGAATCTGTCTACGAAAAGCTGCCTGCTCCCCCCCCCCCCATGTGCTGTTGGCACTCTTCAAACAACGCACCCCCAACCTCACTTCAACAGGGCCAGTGGCCATCTGAAGCATGGGTGTAGTCGTAACCTTTTGGCCCATTGGTTTCTGGTTAATGACCCCAGTGGCGTAGCCAGTCCCTGCATGTGGATGCTTATTGCACATTGCGGAAGTGGAAGGTAGAAGGCAACTTTCTGCCATAACACTCAGCCCGGGTCAATGAAAGGAATGATGCACTACAGCAACAACTTGTAAAATCTCTCACACCCATAAGCAGAGTGCTGACGTTTAAAAAAACATTAACAGTCTACAGAAACAAAGGTTGCGGAGGACAGAAGGCTGCCCTCCCCGTATCAATACACCTCCCTTGTTGAAGTCAGAGACTTAACTGCTCTGCTCAACCTTTAGATGGCTCACACCCCCTGACAATTGGAATCTCTTTATGAAACTAAATATCATCTGAATTGGGGTGAAAGGTGGATCCAATTGACCAACGGAAGGGCATAATAAGAATTCAATCTCCTGGCCTCAGAGGAAGTGGGGCGATCGACAGCACAGCTGGTTAATGTTCGTACTGTGGCTGTTCCTACTGCAGCCATCTACAGTACCTGGTGAAATGCTGATACAGGTTTGCTTGTTATGCTGGACCTGCAGTCATTTCATCTCCTCCAGAAGGTTACCTCTTTGATACTCAGCACACAGAACCTCTCAACAGACTCCAATGATTCACCTTTTTGTTCCCTCCTTTTTATCAGGATTTGGGAGCATAGAGGCTGCTCATGTATGATGGTTACCAAGGCCCGAATGAACAAAGAAAAGGTACACTTGATAGTGGGCATGCAGGTACACTGGGTGTTGGGTCATAACTCATGGCCCCCGTTTGTGTCCTACTTTTAAAGCTGCCCCCCAGTCCCACCAAAGGAGGTGTAGGCTTGTCGCCTATGCCACTCTTATTTTTTTTCAGGAAAGGGGAGGAAGGTCTGAGACCATTTTGAGGGAGTGCCACACTACTCTGAATATTCCTTTGTGTAGGTGCATATATTCTGATCCTTGATTTCTTGACTTGGACATAAGGCACATGCCACCAATTCTTTATGCCCATGTTGGACTGGAGATCTGTAGGGTAGCGCCCTATGAAGTTTTTAAAAATGAACTCTCTTTTATGAACTTACAGTCTGAAGAAAAGAAGTATCTTGTCCATCAAACAGTTGATTGAAGGCTGGATCCAAGAGTGAAAGCTCTAATGACTATTGAAGTGGTTACATACAGCAATGAGCATAAAATCAACTCGGAACTGTCCCACCGTGCCATTTAACAGATTCATTGTCGCGGTTTTAGGAGCAAATTCAGCATTTCTGTCGCTAGCAGGAACACAGGAACAAGGCATATCCTTGTTCACACTTCTTCTTGGGATCCCCTGAGAAGTACATTTCCGATTTCCTTTAATTGCCTTGTTTGTCTGCCTCACCACCAAAGCAGATTTGGAGAAAACATTGTGCTGCTGTATTTTTTGAAATGCGAACAAAATGATCCTTTGCCAGTGTAATTTCCACCCTAAGAAAATAAATGGCAGTACACGTAAAACTCGGCATACTATTGTCTCTATTTATGATCTGTTCAGAAGCAACCAATTTGGGGAATGAAAGGTTTTGGCCCTTGGGAAACAAAGCAGCTATGACGATATAATGTAACTTGTATAGCGCAACCTCTGCCAGTTATGGGGACCTCTTTGTACAAGGTTCTCTAAGAAAGAGATGGGAAGGGGGGCTAAAGGGAGCAAGGGGTGCTATGCTGGTGCGTACAGGCTCAGAAGTACCCACTGTCTGTGAGATTGTAGGCAAGGTGGACATGTGGGTTTTTTGTTGGTAAGGACCATGCATCTTGCCCACGCCCTTTCTCTTGAATGGTGTGGAACCTTTCGTTTTATGGATTTGAACTTCTTTTCCAGCTCTATCTGCACCACTTCCACTGCCTGGGTCTCTCTGGATAGTTTCCATGCAGACACCTCAGCATCCTCTTGCCAAGTGATAACTACAAGCAATTCACCAATTATCTGTTGAAGAATGACAACCTTGTTTGTAATTTGAGGTCATGCAGCCTGAAGCTTGCTAAGGGTTTGTTCTTCCATAAAAACCCAGCCTTTCTTTTATCTCATTTCATTTCCGCTTTATTTCGATAAAAATAATTGATTACGAAAGCCAAAATGTACATAGACAAACAAACGCAATCGGCAGCAAGAATGACACATGTTGCCCAATTAATACAATTGAATACAGATTGCCAATACTAATATGTACTAATATGTTTGTCTATGTACCAAAATGTACATAGACAAACAGAAACACAATCGGCAGCAAGAACGACACATGTTGCCCAATTAATACAATTAAATACAGATTGCCAATACTAATATAAAAACAATTATTGATCAGTACCATCAAAAAAGGAAAGTGCTCGTGTGGATACAGTACATAAAGATTTTGGTTGTGACATGCGTCAATCATGAATGTCCATACATCTGTTCGGGCCCTCAAATCGTGCGGTCGTTGTTTAATTCATAGACTAGCACGTGCAGAGGAACACAAACAAACATATTTGCAGTTATGGAAGAAGATTGCTAAGTTTCGTTCTCCCATACCAAACCTGTATGAAAAACCAACCTGTGGTAAACGTGGCCAGGGGTACCTAAGCTCCCAAACAGAATCTGATGGCCTTAGCAACAGTTGAGACCTGGTTCTGCAGAAAAATATACTTTAAAGACATTCTTCTAAGGTCCTTGTAAATAGGGCAGAGATGCAAAAAAATTCACTCCACCTTCCCTGACCCCTGGACAAAAAGGACAATACGGCTCATGTTGCCATTCCATCTTGACTTTACAGATGCCAGAGGTAGAAAACCAAAACGAAGCTTGAAGAACAAAGAGCGCATTGCTTTGGGCCTCATAGAGTCCAGATAGTCTTCCTAGCGCTGCATCTGCTTGAGAGCCCAATAGGCACTAAACTGAGATGATATTTCCAATCTCTTAGCTATTTCTGCCATCCTTTCCAGCTTAAGGGCATGTTGTAATTTGGCTTTGAGTTTTCATCAATGGTCGTAGGGTGGGCCCAAAGATCCGAAAGACCCAGAGCCAAGAAGAATTCGGTCTTTACATGCAGCAGCCAAGGAAGGGTTAGGCCACTCTCCTGGGCCATTACATCTCAAGATTCTCATTTTTTCACAACCTTATTCAATATAGGAGCGGTTAGCTCTACATAACAGTTTGATGGACTATAGATCTAATTCCAAAAGGATTTGAAAAGTCGAGGCACTAGTTGGAAGCCCCAGTACATTTTAAAGAATGGAATTCTCACCCACAGACAAATGTGTGGCATTGCAACACCTTCATAACTCAGCACCTTAGACAGCAGCTTGCCTTGCTTGGGCCTTATAGGCCTCTGAAGCCACACACACTGCACCATCCCCATAGGAGTTAGCAAAGTTAGCTATTAAGCCACTATATCTAGACATTGTCAACCCCGCCTTTTTGGATTGTTCACCCCAAGAACAGTCTTCATGCGCTCTTTTACCCAGGTAGTCGTACATCTTAACCTGCTCAATTTGTGATCCATCAAGGACTAGGTCCAATCTGGGGCACTTATTTCCCCATGGCCTTGGTCTTATTAGTATTATCAGTTTTATCATTTTTGCTACAGAAACGTGAGAAGATGGCCGGCTGACGGCGCAATCCCCTCTGGGTCAATGACAGGAGAATGGCGTCGTCGGCAAACATCAAAGCTGGAATCCTATTGTGCACCAATGCAGGGGCATCAGTGGGTGAGGCCAAAAGTTCACAGATAACTTCATTTAGTCTTGTAGAAAGGATAAAATTAGTCAATGATGTATTTCGCTCTCCAAACAATTCCACTAATCATATCATACCACACCACCCCAAAGCTGGTTGTGTACGCTCACACATGTCTCCTTGGAAAAAAGCACCTCTCCTGAAACTAGGAAGAAGTCTACTGTGCAAGTACGTATCTGTTTAAAGGTTTAAAGCATGGTGTGCATCACCAGTGCGATCATGGTGTGCCTCACCAGTGCGATCATGGTGTGCATCACCAGTGCGACATGGCGTGCCTCACCAGTGCAATCTCTTGACAATGGAACAAGATGGGGGAGACGTGAAAACAAAATGTGGATGGCGATGCACAGCAAATAGACAGTTCTTGAGGGCTTTGAGTGTGCTGAGTGATGCGTTTGAGACTTTGATGAGTGAGGGGCGAAGAACGAGAAATGATGGTTTCTCGCTCCATCCGTGTTGAAATTGTGTTTTTTTTTTTTTCTGGATTTTGTTGGAGGAAGAACGTAGGACCTCACTTAACTAGCTTCAATCCAATGCTGTACTATTCCCGTTGGTACACAATGTATCTCTGTGTGCAAGGCTGGACTTGAAAGATATTGAGCTTCAATCAATCACGTCCATCATTTTAGAACACTTTGTACTATTTCCAGTTCTACTCAGAATGCAAGAAAAGTTTCTGATCAGATTGCTCAAATTTCTGCAACACTTGCTGCTGCGATCGGTTTGCTACCCCAAAGATGGAGGTTACATTCCTGGCAATTCAGCTTGCCCTTTCATCCCTTCCAAATGAATAATATTCAGAAGAGATGAGGACATGTGGTATGGTGTGGCATGCCTTTTTCAGTGAGCACTATGTAAATATTCTGACTAGCCCACTCCATCTGCGCTGAGGACCTACGCCCTACGCTTTAAAACAACTTTTCCCTGAGCGCTCCACTTAGACGTTATTCTCCCTCAATGGAGTTTACCCTACCATCCCATCTCCTCTGCTAACTTCACACTTTTACCTGTACTCTTATGTGCATCCTTCGCTCCAGCACAGCTGGATGTTCACGTTATAAATCCCATACATACGTTGTTGAACTTTGGACAAGCTAGAAAATATGCTGTTTAAAATATACTTAAAGGAGTGGTACAAGGTTTCATCTTTTATTTAAAACATTGCAGCAATCCTCAATTGCCCCAGGAAGAGTAGCATTATCCCACGTATGAATATATAAATTAGCTTCAATAACAAACCCTCAGATCCATTCCTCTGTGGAACTGTGGATGCTATTTTAGATGTCATCGATGCCATTCTGCAGTAATGTTTATAATGTAACAAAAGTAGGTTGATTACTGGAAGTCTGATGTTGTTCAGCTAAGGCTACATCCTGTCTAAATGTGAATACAGGCCACACCGTATTGCTCCGCTGCACAGTGGGCAATATGGCTGACAATAACATTTCGATCTATGTCTAGCTCTTGCACACCTCGAGATGGAGAGAGATGAGAGATGGCGCTACATAGAAATGTCATTTACAGTTACATTGTCTGTTTGGTGCAGTGATGCAATGCGGCCCTGTGCTTATTTGTAGGCAGGGCATGCCTCAGCTAAACAATGCCAGGCTACAAACCATCAATCTGTTTTTTTGAACATGTGAAAATCACTCCATATTGGTAAAGATTTGTTCTGAAATGTCAACAATGTTCTGTGTTCCATGCGCTCCTCCGCTCCTAATTGCAATTAATGACTAAAACATCCCAGTGATCTGGTCTGCAATGTATGATGTTTCGATCTGGAGAGCTTGACAGTCAAATTGTAATAGAATACACAACTCTTCAGTATGCCTTGGGGTTTTAATGTTGGTTCTTAACAACAAAAGCCAACACCTATGTCGACATCCACCAGGTCCTCCAGGTCTAGTCCAGCTTTCTGTAGGCCTTCTGTTCGCTCAAAATGCTCACAGGAGTGTCTGCCCCTCTTCAAATCGGTCATCAAACTTCCAAATACCAAATTCTTAATGTTTTCCACTTCAAATTGAACTTTTCGCCCTGCTTGTTGCAGTTTCTAATTAATCACGTTTTTAGTTTTAATGAAACGTCTAGTCCCCAAAAAGGTTCAGCAGCGCACAAAATGGAATGGCAAAAAGTTCCCGTTGTGTCTAATGTTTGTGTCTTCAGCATTGAGTAGTCTGCAGCTTCCTCATGCTGCGCCCGTGTCCGGACCAAACAGTCGAGATTTAAATGGCTTCTTTGACATTTGTTTTCGGCTTTAAGCATGTAGGTCTCATAACCCATGCGTTTTGCCCCGTTTCTAGCCCCCACAAATGTGGGTAGATAAGGGAAAGCGGGCACAGGGAAATACATGTACTTTTCCAGGCTGGCAGAATGTATTTCAGCAGGTGATCCAGCATTATCACAGTCTACCGGTGCCGCTGCCCGCACACACTTCCGTGTGTCCATGAGAGCACATCTCCTTCCTAATAAGATTTCTCCTTTCAGTTCAACCTTAAAGCACTCCTTTTATCTTCTACCCTGTGGCTATTTTCGATTTTTTGAGTACCGCAGCCGCAAAGTCAACCCAAGCAGACTTAAAGAAATCATGGCTGTTGATCCTAAATGCTTAAAGAATTACCTGCAATGTGGTTGGCAAATTACGTTGTTGTTTCGCTGGGTCGATCTCCACCGAGCACTAACGGGAGGCGGCCCTGCATAGCTCAAACCAGAAAAAGCAATAGTGAGTGAGTGGCAGAGTCTAGTGCCGACAAGGTCGATCATGACTGCCCATGTGGAGTATTGTTTAAGGGAACAGAGACGTTTTAAGCCTGGGTTTACCACAGCCTCGTTCAGTGCTCTTGGCTTAGTGTGGGAGGCACGCTGAAGCACCATCATGAAAAACAAATTGAAGACACAAGGCCTAGTTAAGAGCCTGGTCGTAGAGGGAAATCTGGCGTTTTTTTTTTATAAATGCCTCGTGTTTTACTGCCCAGCTGATTTAGGTTTTGGGAAGCCAAACACAGTAGAATCACTTTCTTTGAAATAGGGTTACAACAGGCATTACTGGTAGAGATTATGGTTGGCGGTATTGGTGCTTGCGATAATGCTGCCTGTTTCCAATGGGGGAGTCACACTAAATCTAGATCAAGCAGATATTGGTCTTTTTTGTAATTGTATGCTACAGTAATACTTAAATTACTTTTTGTACAAACATGACAATGCTAAAAATCAGTATAATATTGTCAGCTCAAAATAGCATGATAATAATTCTAATGCAATCCTACGTTCGGAAGACATTTAATCTAGGAGATCCTTAATGAGATACTAAAATCTAGTCAAATGATAAATGAAACCAATATCACTTCAATCCATGAGTCTGCTCCAAAGAAGGTCACAGTTAAACAAAGGCATGCCTTATTCCCCATAGGCTTGCAAATATTTCAAACCTGAGCAAATTACACTATCCGCACAAGCGTCCCGCCAGAGTCTGCACAATCTCATATCTCTAAGTCGCACCTAGCCTCCAAAGAGCTTCTGTGTCTCTACTGTATTCATTCTCCTTTACTCTCGCTGAATCGGACTAATGGGAAACTCACTTAAGTAAATAGGAGGATGATAAATCGTGTGGAATGTAATCCCTGCTATGTGACTTAGAAGCAAGTTTTACACAGTTTTGATCCCAAACAAGATCTTAATGCAGTTTTAAATTTTAAAGCCAATATCCTAACAGGATAAATCTTAAAATATCTACATGAGGCAGTACTCTCTACCCTTGTGTGCAGTAGGGGTGTCACGGTATCAGTTTTATGACGGTACGATAACCTTCTTGCCAAATGACGGTATATCATGGTTATCGCAGTATAGCAGGTGGAGTTAACCAATCTTAACAAATATTTTCTAAAAGGTCATACATTGTCGGATTTATCATCACAAACAAAACCAGGCATCCAGGGCCAGAATTGGGCTTTTCAACATACTTTCAACTGAAATGCCACCCCTTGCTTCCACCAAACACACGTGTGGAGAGGAGGAGGGGCGGGGGGCGGGGAGCCCTGCTGCGCCTGGCAAAGCAAACTGAATAGCTTTTCTTAAGTGGTCATTTAGGCTTTTAGCTCCCTCACTGGCTACTGGTGAAGATGAACACGTTGCCATCTTTATAACCTGCATGTCACAGATCAATGGAGGCTGATGGTAGTATACGCTTGTGCGCATACACACACGCACGTTCTCTTTACGTTACAGCCTTTAGTTTACTTCTGGGCCAAAAGGTGTTCAGTAATCACGGATATGTTACCCTTTGGTATGGCAGCAGGGAATACCCACAGAGATGAGTGAATTTCGTAGTGTGACTTATTATATGTAAATTCAATGATAGAACCAGGGAAATCCCCCATTGTCATATGTTTAGGAAACATTATCCATTATAAATATATAGACCCCAAAGCCGCCAACCCAAAGTAAACCCTTTTCCTTCTTGGCACTGTATTTATTCTTCCTTTTGCTAACCTATTGATTTTGTGTCAGGCATGTGTGGTTTATGGAATGGCATTAAAAACTGCTCCAACTGAAACTACTTGGCAGATGGCACATCCAACACTGCAAGACCAAGACTGCGCAGCACTTGCTTACTGCAGCCTTTCCAAATCGGATTGAAAAGCACACTTAACGGTATAAACAGTATACCGGTATAAACAATGTGATGGTTATTATTGTTCAATTGAGTGGTTCACGGTATCTTTAACGGTATACCGTTATACCGTTACATCCTTAATGTGCAGTAGCACCTGGAGTGGCAGGTGGAATTTCCAAAAAATGATCTCCGACCCTAATAACTGAACACACTCAAAGAATATGCTAAAATACTACTTTATAACCAACTCCAATAAAGTAGGAACACCTGGTGAACAAACAAATTGCAGCTCACACTCATTTTTTGAGTATACAAAATCTTTATACTTCGATGAACGTCTTCTATGATGTCATCCTATGTTGCAAATAGTAAAAACCTATTGGCTAGAACATATATACCTATATATCTTTTAGGTGTTGGTAACCTAATTGTCTGCATGCCTGAAACTAACTCGAAAAACAGATTAATAGCAGAATAACGGCAGCGGATTGGCTTCTGCAACACTGTATAGTACACTACTACATAGGCCCTCGTGATTGGTTGGCATACTCTCCCAACCTTAGACTTTCAGCTTGTTAGCAGCACGTGAACAAAATAAAACCCAGGTGCGGGGAAAAACATTGGACTACTACCCACTTGGTCAATTAGCCTACCATCTCTCATCAGTTAAGTCCTGAGCCAAGGCTTCTTCTTTGTAGTTGACCTTGCTGACTGTTCTCTTTTTTGGGGCATTGTAACGGAATGTAGGTACATCACTATCTTCAGTTAGAGTTTAATGAATATGCTTCGTTTTCGAGTATTGAATCACATATGAGAAACCACGATTTCGTCCATATTGACCTTTTATTTGATGCTATTTAATTCAATTTTGCTGGGTGCTATTACTCCTCTTGACCTCTGGACACTTGATTGCTCGATCTCACATTCGCTTTCTGCATCTTTAATTGTTCAATATTTGGCATTTGTAAATGTTTTCTTCTTTACATAATCTAAGAGAAATCTGTCATGCGTTTATAGCTTATCCTCTTTGTCTCCCCTTTTTGCCTTGCAATTATTTCTTGATGCAACATCCTTGATCCCAGGCCAATAGATAATCTTTGTTCCTCGCACAAAGCTGTTTTCCAGTGCCTTTCAGGTATGCAGCTTTGGTTTGTCTCTGAGGTAGTTTGGTCATTCTTAACACAAGTCTGACATCCATCTTTTTATTTATGGCCGCTCTTATTGCGTTATGTTTTCTTCTGCAGCAAGCTTCTATATTTCTTATCTACCTTGTGTTTCTGCATATATACATGTATTAATCATCCTCTTGTCACTTTCTTCTCAATTAATATGATTTCCTCGTCTCTGCACACATGTTTCTCTTATTACTTCAAGTACACATTCCTTCGTCAAGTATTTGCATATCGTTTCAGTGCGTCCTTGTATCTTCTCTTCATGACGTTATTTTGCTCTGGTCTGATTTCTCTTGTAGCTCTTTGATGTCCAATGGTATATGTAGACACCCTTCTACCATGTCAGTGCGAGGATACATTTGATACGGTTGTCTAAGGACATAATGCCTCTTGTATCTTCGGTGCAGTATAGGGATGATACCTGGTGTCACACACACACTGCTCTCTTCCTGCTATTCTAATATGACGGATGTAAGGGCGCGGCACTAGAGTTGACATGTACATCTGCCTCTCTACACTTAACTGGGCACAAGTGGTTTTCTTATGTCCAACACCCTCCATAATAAAATGACTGCTCACACTAGTATTAGGCCTAGCATTAACCAACTTCCAATAAAGATTAATTGACATAGTAATTTGAGGGAAAGTATTGAGCAGATACCCAATTCACCAAGCAGCTATTCTACTGGCGCTTTCCCAGACATGTTAGTAAGTAACCTTAGGCAATAAATCTCCAGTTTTTCAAATTACTTCTCAAGCCTAGATCCCCATATTTCTGCTGCATACAGCATCAATGAGATAATTTAGCCTTGAGGATAGTGATTATGGAGGGGACTATGTTCAAACGAGAAGAATCTGATTGCCCCAAATAGTTGCTGCAATGAGTGATAAATTGTCTCCTTCTATAGATGTCAATTAAGCCTGTGGTAAAACATCACTCCCAAGTAATTATAATAGAGTACACTATGCATTTAAATTCCATTTGTATTTTCTACTAGTGTTTCCTGCTAGGATAGAAAGACATAGGGCCTCATTACGTGTTTGCTGGTACAGTAACAACGGTACCGGTAAGATTGCCGGGACCGTTGTTACCAGACCGGCAAACTACAAGTGCTGCTCCTGTGGGCCTTTGCAGCCACCAGGTATGTCCTGGTAGCTGTACCAGCACCCGTGAGCAGAGCATGACGGTAGCACTGGGACCGTTATTAACGGTACCAGTGCTACCACCTTCCCCATTCCCATTGAGCCCTATGGGGCTCAAAATTGAATGGGGACACATTTTTTTCAGCACCCAGAAAAGGGCAATTACCGGGTCAGGCAAGGTCATGACCCAGTAATTGCCCTTTTCTGGGCGCCGGAAAAATATGAATACCGGCGGCAGCCGTGCCTGTATTACAGGCACGGCTACTGCCAGCCTCGAAATGAGGCCCAGAATCTTAGTTTTGTTCATATGTATGTTGAGTTCATTCAACAAGGTTGAATACAAGTCGAGTACATTTCATTGTTGTAGAAAGGAAGTAAAATCCATCAAGATCAGGTCATCTGTATATCTCATTTTATTGAGATGGGCATTGTCCAATTTAGGGAGAAACACTTTGTCAGAGGCAAGTGCCACAGGTAGGTCAGACGAGTATATGCTAAATAATGTTGGGGCTAAAATGAAACTGTTTAATCCTGAATAGGTAGGAACAGAGTTCATTAGATCACCAATCTGTCGTTCTTATTTTACCCGAAGTTTTTGGTTTCATGGCAGTTATAATTTTTAGTAAGCCCAGTGGAATGCCCCAGCTAAAGTTTGGCCAAAGAATGCCACGATTAACCATGTCAAAGTCAGAGCTAAAATCACTGACCGTGACGCATACCGGCTGTCTTGCCCCAAGCAAGTTAAATCATTTGGTTATGTGCAACTACAGTAGCCAAGGGAGAGGATACTTTTCTGCATCCCGTCTGACTGAAAGGGTGGATTTGATTAAGGGCAGCCCATTCATTAAGTTTAAGCAAAAGAACCTTTGCGGATATCTTAGTCAGTGCCTCTAACATCACAAGGATTCAATAGTTCTTCGGGTCCTCCCTGGCTCCACGTTTGTGCACTGATATAAAAATACGAGGTTCAGTTAATTCTTAGCTTCCTTGACAGACAAACAAATTAAAACGGATAGAGTAAAATATTTCCCCACAGCCAAGGGATTCTTTTTTACTACTGCATTGCAAATGCCATTTGGGCCTGGTGCTCTAGCATTCTTACTTGTTTAAATGATTGATACAATATCCTCAACTGCATGACGATATTGCCAGTTGCAAGAATGCATATCAATTATTAAATCCTAAGAGGGCTTTTGGCCTATGGTGTACTTTATATGCGCTTCCAATTTTTCATTTGAGGTCCCTTCTATAAGACAGGAGACATTAATATTGCCATTAGCCACTGTACAAAATAGACCTACTCGCTTCAATCAGGGTTTGCCAACGTTCTGTTTATTTCTTTTTTCTTTTTAAATGCTTCCTCAGTCACATTTCATAACTTGCTTTTAACATTTTGCTAGTACTACATAACACTTCAATGTCACGGATGCTATAATTGATATGGAGGACCTTCTTCCTAAGCTCTTTTAGCGTCGCTAATGTTGACTTCAAAGGCATTTTGGTGATGAGTATTTACTTTAATCCTTCCTTGAATTCCATAATCCTTTTATCTCCAATTGCTCCATTGTGTTACATACACCGTACCGCATAACGTAGTAGTGTTTCGTATGTACTAAAAAATAGTGACATTTAAGTTATACCCTCCTAAGTTGGGCTTAATTGTGGATTCCTTAATTCCCTTAAAGACAATTCAGGGTTTGGGGAGAAGTGGGGTTAGGGGAGGTCCACAGGAGGTTAGCTTTCTCCAAGTTAAGTGGACTTCAGTTAATTTGATTAGCTCCTTCGTTTTTTTGTAATTTAGTCCGATTATGATCCAGGAGTTCCTGTGGCTCAACTGACTCACAACTTGCAATGGCAACCTATCGACACCGCGTTCAGCTCTATATGGGAATTAATTTAATTATTCAAAATAGTAATAGGGACTTATACAACGGACTGAAATGATTAGGAAAGAATGGTGCTAACACATGGAGATCAACACAGATTTTCCTAAAGACAGTATACACAGAGGACTCTGACAATTTAAGACTTTACTAGGGTATTTATGGGATTTCACATAGGGTTTCTTATATGGTTTCTTATAGGGTTTGACAAATTGCAAGGTAGGTAGCAGTTTTTTAGGTCCTAGGGAAGGGAAATTCTTACAAAGAGCCTTGAATGGGGTAGTTTAAACAGGGAACCGGGTTTCTGGACAGCGAGGCAAGATCTGGTCCTGCGCAGTAGCGGGCTCTCCTGGAGGGGACAGCTGGGCCTAGTCTGGTCACTATAGACAGCGAGGTGCAACAGCTGGGCAAAACAGGTAGCGGGGAAAAAGCGAGTCTGGTCACTGGATAATCCCAAAAAAGGTTCCACCGCCTTTCCCCCTTTCTCCCTGAATTATGGATTTTTGTAGGGTTTAATTCTGGATTAGAGGTACAGCCTGGGTAAGAGGTTATGCCTGCATCTGCTCTCAGCTACCCCTGGCCTGGCACTGGAATCTGGAATCTTGCAGGGTGAATGTGGAATGTCTGGATCCCTGGATGTTGATTTATGAATGCTGGATTTTCTTGAATCTTGGATTTTGGAATGTCCTGACTACCCCTAAACTTCCTCCTTATAAAGGCTGGATGACATCAGGGGATTTTTATGATGTGGGCAGAACTGAGCTAGACCTACCTCCTAACAATCGGATAGGTCATCCTGTGGATGTAGCCGCCTCCCTGTCAGCAGATTGGACTGAAGGCAGTGACTCATTTTAGTGTGTGTGTTTTTTTACAATGTGCTTTTGTTCTACCAAAGTTACTTTTGCCAAAATCAGTTATGGAGCAAAACACTTATATTTACATGTCATCATCAGGAAAATTAGATAGGCAGATACCACATTTCACAAGGGACATTTCTGTCCAAGCGCCAAGTTTGTGCGATATGGCTTTGTTCTCCTGGCATTCTTTCGTGATTTCTATGAAAAATACTTTATCAAACATCCTACAACTCGATATACATGAGCCTAACAGCATCGTGCCTATTTGCATTTAAGTTTTATAACCGTAGCATGTGCGCTTTCCCCAGAAATGACAATTTCCTGGTGTTTATGTCCACAACATGTCAGAAGAACCTACAGTGTTTTATTTTAATGGTGCAAGAATGCCATTTAAACGGTCATAGTTCCACATTACTGTTTCTTCAGGTTACTGACATAAATACTTTCATATCAAAAAGTCCTTTAAATCAAATGGATGGCATCTGTCACTGGAGGGTGATCCTTAAGATTGCCCCAGTCAACCTACCCCCCCGTGTCGGCTCTGGGCAGCAGGGCTACCATAGCAACCTTTCATTCTGGCAGCTGCAGCTGAAGAGCGGTGTCACCAGGAATTCACACTTGCCCGTGACAACGCCAGTCCCCCTGATCCATTGTTCTTGGCTGGAGAAATGCTATAAAGTCTGACGAGGTCGCCACATCCCACACCTTGGCCCCTTCCATGTGCCCAGGGGCTAGTCCATTTGGGGAAGGTCATTCTGTTCCCAGGGGAGGCAGGGCCCTTTGAAGCCAACGCCTGCCAAACCTGTTCTGCTGGTCTCAAAGTAATTTTTATTTTTTTAAATTAATTTTTTCCTTTCTTTAAACAGAAATCCAGTCTTTTTGGTAGTACATATCATGTATATTTTAGAGCAACCCCCATATTCCATCACATTTCTGTGCAAGCACAGGGCATCATTTTAACATTTCACTTTCAAAAGGCATTTTCCTGCTTGGCAAAAGCACCATTTTACAACTGGGCTCATTTTTCTTGGATGTTTTTTTGGTGCACATAAAGAAAATACTGGCAGCCATTCTCTGGGTGTTCCAGGTTCCATCTCGCCCCATATGTGCTCGACCGAGTCAGCGCAGGCATTATTTTTGTAACTGCAAAGCACAGTTTTGATGCAAGGGGATAGTTCTCCGCAGAGCCAGCGCAGCCATTGTTCTGGTAACTGGTGAAAATGCAGTTTGGTGATGTAGGGGAAGTTCTGCTGGGCTGGCAAATGTACCCCACACATACATGTAATGGGAAAAGAGCAACTTCAGCTTCAAGTCATTGTATGAGGTATGCTGTTCTCTATAAGGTCAACATTTGCTAAAGATGTTCTGATGACCAAAAAAAAAACCAATGCAGCTTTTATGTTCACAGGCAAACCTCGTGTTTAAGGGCTATGTGTCTGGTGTGTGGGTGATCATGGGAATTTTACATTTTGTAATAGATGTGACGCAGCATGTTGGTTTTCATGCATGTCAAACAAAGCAGATTATATATAAGAAACTCATTTGGAAAAGTGTCTGGTTTCTTAAGTCAGTTTAGGAAGCTTTGTTTTCTTGCAAAAACGTATTTTGTGGTGTTGCTTTAGCAAAGGACACAGTTTTAAATAATAATGGCACTATATAAAAGATTGTGTAAAGCTGCTTGGGTTCAAGCTTTTGTCCTGTCAGTTACACCAACATCCATATTAACCTAGGGTGTGGCTAAGCTATATTGGGGTTAAATGGGTTTCCACAACAAACGAATATGAAAATAAACGTGTGTGTGTGTGTGTGTATATGCAAGTCCTACAGGAATCCTCTCGCTTCTAAGCGCTGTGATAACAGGTGTTCATTCAGCCTTTCTGAGTTTGATTTTGCCTCATGCGTGATGAGCACTGCTGCAGGAGGGCGATTATTTGACTCATTTGGCTACCATACCGCTATAAATATCCCACTCCATACAACCCACACATGCCGTTTTTGACTAGCTGAACGAGTGAAAAACCTTCAGCGTCTCCACAGCTGATGTGTGTTGTATGAGTGGACCCTGAGAAAGCTGTGCTTTCACTGCCTCTGTCCTTCCCAAAGGTCCATACACTTTTTAGCAAGACCTGGTGAATTTGGAAGATATTAATTTTGCTGAAAGTGCCAGACCTGGTAGATCTCGGTAATAATGATGAACAAATGTAAACAAATTGATTCTGATATGTTATAAACTGCACTTAACCAAACTCCTTGCCTAGCAAGTATAGTTTCATCAAGCCGTACAGCGCCTTCACGTTTAACTCTATGGCACCCGTTCTTAGCAGTACCATCTGGCCTGGCTCTTTGGGCCCTGGAAAGTTGCAAGCTTTCAAGTTTTTCAATTTACTACACCAACTGTTGTGCACCGCACCCATCCTCACACGTAGACGCTTACACCTTTTCATGCACATGTGCAGTAATACATTTTGCTGTTCTAGAACAACTCTCCTCCAGGCAGCTCTAGAACTCTCTGGTGTATGCCACAAAGTTCGATGGTTAACCTGTTCCTTGTAGGCTTTGTGCTTAGTAGGTCTTGGTCAATGAAATGTGGCTACAAACGTGTACCATTCCGTGGTAAATGGAGCTGTTCCAGCTATTTAGGGGATTTAAGGGACATTACGGGATTTCTTTCAACCTTTGCAGTTGCATCAATTATGCGAGGAACCCTATTGTGACCTTTACATTTAAGAAATGTGGGCTTTGGTTGAGACAGTCAGGAATACATTTGCAGCCAAGTAGCAGCTATTGAAATAGGCAATGGTGTCTCGGGTTTTTCCTGGTGTGTTGGGCACAAGAACACTTCAACCCAGCTTCAATTGCAAATTATTTCAGAGAAAGGGAGAGTGCAAGCCCCTTAATAGTGATAATAGCGAGGGCAATCTCAGTCTTCACATTTGTGGGCTGGCTCATTCTTTCCAGCTGCCATCATCTTGATTGGGCAATACCCAGTGTCACTGACACGGATATGCGCCCTTTAAGATTAACATTTTGGATTTTTCAGGTATGTTGCTGTGACCAAGGTATTCCTCTATTGTAGTGCCACTCTATGTTGTATGCTTTAAACTAGGCAAAGAGTCTTTGACGGCCCACCTAATTTGCCTTTCTGACTCCTTCCTCTCACCTGGAAGGCATTCCAGACCATTGAGTACTTGTGATGAACCCTGCCACTTGTCTGTCACATCTGTCTATGTATGCTGTTTTGTCAAGATGTCACGTAGCCTCTGTTAATTCGTTCATTTGGGTGATTCGCAAATAGCAAAATGCTTGATTTAAAAAAGATGCTCTTTACATTACAAATAAGGAGAGCATTGTATACTACAAAAACATCTAATAACGTAGGAAATAATGGCAGACACTGCATGAAGCTCAACAAATGCCTTTGCTAAAAGAAAACTGTCATGGATAGGTAGTATTGGTAGGGGTGATAGATTATCTAAACTCAGCTGCATGAAGGATTTGTTACATTTGTATAGCAGATTTGCAAGGAGTGGTGCTGGGAACAAAAGTCCCATAAAAATGCAGGAAGAAAAAAAAGTTATGGGATTAATAAAGTTATTCTGAAACATTGGGTACAAGCTAATAATTAAAACAAGTTTTATTGGTTAAAAAAGGATACTCCATATTATACAGCGCCACCCACCTGATTGATAACAATATATTTTTTTTAAAAAGAAGAAAAAACCTACTGAAACGCAGTTAGTCTTTGTGTGTATGATTGGCTTTCAGTGCATCATTATTGCATCATAGTGGCATTGATGGCACTGTGAGGGCATTAAAATGTGATTCAGTCCCCACTCCTAGTTATGTAAGATGGAGGAAGTCAGCTGGACCACAGACCTCCAGGATGAAGAATCCCTTGTATGTATCTTTTCCGCTCCCGGTGAGTCACCTTGGTTCATGCTCAGTTCTGTTAAGTGGCTTCTGCAAACCAATGACTGGCCTGCTCTTGATTGAAGTCTGAAATCAAAGTTAAGAGGATCAATATAACTAACCTCATTAATGCTAATCTTCCTGGCACCTTCCAAATAGGAAGCTTCTTGGCACATGCCCTAGTCAATTATGTGTTGCCTTCTCTGCCTCAAAATGGTTTCACTAGTTCTGGTGATATTTAGATCTTACATTCTAACTCCAACTTTTAAAGACCAGCATCATGTGCTCAAAAAATGGTCTTAGCTTTTTATTTACTTCATAGAGAGTTCTTTTCCCTTTTAGAAACTAGATGACATTACGAGTTGGTTGATTATGAACTTGCAGCTGTTGTGCTGACTTGGATAGGATAAGGCAACGGTCTGATCTTAAAGTATATCACTTTTAATTTCAGGTAAATGTTTGTGTAATTCCTGATTATCCATTAGTTAGTTTGTACCGCTATGATTTGGTGCCCAATTTAAACATTATTTAGCAATTTAGTTGTCGACATTCCTTTGAGTAGACTTGCGTTAGGCTAATTAGACCTGTTCTCCCATTCTTCCTAATAATTTTTTATGAGGAATTCCTTTCCTGGAACAGATCAAATCCCGTTCACGTTTTGGAGGCTAATCTTGAGAGGGTAAGGAGATGAGATGTGGTTTAATGATAAATTGTCACTTATTGAACTTGGAGACTCGAGGAATAATCCTTGCTTTGCTTTGCTGGTTGATTAAATTGTTTGATCAAGGGGACACCATTTTATGTCCATGTACCTGCACTATATTGCCTGACAAACTTGGGATCGCCTATAAAGGTAGTCAACCCAAAAAATATTTGAAGTGGACATGTGACTCAGAGTTCCCAAACTCCTGATCACAGGGACCTTCCAGCGATTATCTCTGGAATTGTTTGTCTTTGTGAATGGTTGGATCATTCAGTGTATTTGTAAATGAAATTGAACACCATGTTTTATAAACAGCCCTGATGTGTTTTGTACAGTTAACTGACATTACAATTATTAACTTTAGAAAAGCGTTGGTTTTGCCCTAGACATAGCACTGATCCTCATGACTGAAGAGTAACTCAGAGTTTCATTTGTACACAATTTTCCTGCTGTGCTCTCGGCCAACAGGGCTAATTGGAGATGAAAAATCATAATCAAGAAGCACTCGGAGCTAGTTTAAGCATTGGACTGACTAGTCATTTTAATGTTAATTCCATCATATTGTATGGGAAAACATGTCTATTTGGAAGCCTCATTTGCATGATTGTTTGTTAATGTGTCAGGAATTAAATGACACTCTAGTCCCAAAACTAGGGTTGCTAATTTGACTGTTTTCTAAACCCTGCAATTCAACTTTTTTATGTGGATATATACATTTTTTTGTATGCATATTTCTTTTTTTGTTTTATTCACATCTGCAGATTGTTAGTTCAGCAATAACGATATTGTAGTATCTTGCATTGCATATAAAGAATGTTAGTAGCTACTGAATGTAGAATGAGAGGAACACAGAGTGTGTGGATTCAAGAGGGAAGTTGGATAGCAGTTGCTGCTGCTGGGAGAGACGGAGTATGTCTGTGAGGTTATTGATGTTCCACTAATAAACGAAGAAGAAACTGTAACTACCTGTGTCAATGCTGCCTCACTTCAATTGGCGATGAGGTGGCAAGGTCCACGAGGGCAGAGTGCAAGTACCCCATGACACTGAGATATGGTGCCACATCTGTGGGTCACAACAGGGTGACGAGGGCGGACCATGCAAGTGGTCTAGCTGTCCTATTTCGCAGACCAGGATAATACATGTGCCCTGGCGGCTGCTGTTGTAGAAGGCGCGGCAGTATTTTAAGGATTGGGAATCCGGCCTGGAGAACAATAAGAATATGGATCTGTGTAGTCCACGTAACCGGCAAGTAAGGAAAGGACTTGGTGGGACTGAGTATTTTTATTTGGGAGTTCCATCTCATGCCACCACATCTACGTGCGTGAGAAGGATTTCTGATGCACAATGAGTCCTGTGAGGTGTGCAACCTCTATTTCCCAGCAACGCGATACGCATTGTGTAAATGTTTGAAGGAGAGCGAACAAATGCACATGACTGGGAACAAATGAATAAAGACAAGGACCTAGTGCCTTAGCTAGGTGGCAGCCATTTTTGTCTTTGTTGTATGGTTGCTAGGGCAACCACCTCCAACGTTACAGCTCATTGCTATGCTGCATTAGAACTTGAATGGCTAACTTGGAGATTCACTCCAGGGAACATTGTTCCCTAAAAGGATTGGATGGAAGTGTAATTGAAAGTTATTTGAGACAGAAAGGCACTTGCAATTTTTTGAGGAGCTCATAATTGGAGACCTTTTGATACATTATTTTGGTCATTGCTCATCCTCCTCTAATATGCAAGGTGTGGCAATCCACCCGCCCCAACCATTTCTGCCCATGGCAGTGTGATTCCCCTAACACCATGGAGAGAATGGAAAAGGTATTTGAGAAATTACATAGGAACCATTGAAAATGAACACTTTAAACCAGCCAAGAAGAAATTGCTATTGCATTCACTAGGTCCAGAGGGGCACAAGATTTACAGGGAATTACCACCATTGAGGTTGGGTGAAGGTGATGGTTTTGAGGAATATGAGTGCTGAAAGGTTTAGATATATACTACCAATCTAAAACAAATGTGGCAGTGAATAGGTATTACTTCTGCATTAGAAAACAATTTGGATGAATAAATTGATGACTGTCAGCACACTCAACAAGTTGGCATTAACATGCAACTTTGGCAGGGGGTTAACACAGGAGGACCTCATTAGAGACCAAATTATAATACAGACAAACATCAGCATGGTGCAAGAGAAACTGTGAATATGTGATAATCCCTCATTGGAAGAGTCAATCGCAATTGTGAAAAATGTAGAGCATACCATGATTTGTGCAAAAGCTATGAAGGAGAAAGACAAGGACAATTTGAAGTTTAAAGTGTCTGCGATCATGCTTAAAGAAGGGAAGGACATGTCTGCAATGACATACATAGAGAATAAGAATGTGAATAAAGAGTACAGTAAGTACAATAAAACAGGATGCTAGGGCAGGAGAAGGGATGAAGACAATGACAGGAAGATGTTATCGTTGTG